>NC_135784.1:79538813-80139528 GCF_051106095.1 Pogona vitticeps | reverse complement strand
GCATAACAGAGGGGGAAGCACTTTTTCATGACCTTCACGTGTTTCCTAGACTCATTTGCAAGCATCATCTAGCAGTCAAAATTCTGAAGGAACACGTTAGTCTTTCCAAAGTAATACTAATAACATCAGAGGCTATGAATTATAATCTCCAGAGTATAGTGCAATTTAACACAAATAAGATGTACCTTCAGAATTCTGACTGCTAGATGATGCTTGCAAACAAGTCTAAGAAACAGGTGGAGGTCATGAAAAAGTGCTTTTACCTTTTTTGTGCTCTTAGGTCCATAATGAAAGTGATCGTTAACATGGATCATTACATTTAAGTGAAGTGTTTGCCTCTTTTTTTGCAGACTAGCTCTCTAATTGGTTCAACTTCCACTTGTTGGGGGAAAGCATATAAGCATTTCTGTTTATTAAAATCGAAAGAATTACATGAGAGAATGTGTTGAGTTCTTAGTTTTGTGGCTATTTTGAGGCTTTGACCCAGAATTACTGGCAATCTTCCTAACCATATACAGTATATGGTTAGTGCTCAAAAGCTTCCAGTGGTTTTGGTGGATGTAAATTCGAGCTAGAAGGATTGCATCCAGGCATTGGTGGACTTGAAAAGCCTTACAGTATTTGTGTCTTGATGTTGACATCAAAGCCAATCAGGAAACAATACAGCTGTGCAAAGATTGTGAATGCAATGAAAAGCATGTGGATGCAAAAAGTGATTGGTGAGATAATTCCATTACAAATCTTTTGAGAAAGTTCAAAGTAGCATCACTGGAAAGAGAGAGAGAGAGAGAGAGAGAGAGAGAGAGAGAGAGTGAGTTAAAAATAGCTGTGGAAGAAGCTGTTCAGGATTTAAGCAGGACAATGCTACCACCTGCTGGTTGAAATATCTCTGCCTGAAAACAAATGTGACATGCACGAAGAGATGAGGGAATACACTCAATACACATAATGTAAGTCCACTAATAATATTAACAATTGTGTGTCATCGATTCTGACTTATGGTGAGCCTTTTCAAAGTTTCCTAGGTAGCAAATAGTCAGAAGTGTTTACCATTCCCTTCTTCTGGAGGCATTCTGGGACAGTACAGCTCGCCCAAGGCAACACGGGTTGGCTCCTCTGGGATGCACAGCAGAGAATTGAGCTGCCAACCTCTGGCTCCACAGCCCGATACCTAATTCACTGAAATATCTAACTACCTAATAATAATTATGTGCTATCAAGTCAATTTGGACTTCATTTTTCATCTTTTTTTGTTTGTTTGTTTGTTTTTTGCTGTCAGCCTTCTTCATTGTCCAGCTTTTACTTTCAAACATAAGTAAAGGTTTCAATTTGGACTTATGGCGACCCTTTCCAGAGTTTTCTAAGTAGTGACTACACAGCAGTAGTTCACCATTCCCTTCTTCTGGAACTGTGCAGCTTGCCCAAGACCACATAGGCTGGCTCTTTTCTTAGAATGCACAGCAGGGAATTGAGTTCCCAACCTTTGGCTCAGCAGCCAAACACCTAACTTACTGAGCTATCCAGCCAGCTCTAGGTTCACTAAACTTGTATTTATATGTACAGTGCAATGCATAATATTTAGTATACAACCTAGAAGCAAGCTTCTCATTGATTGTCATAGAATTGGAGTCGCTGAATGTACTTCCATCACAAGTGAATAATGGGATTCAAGACCGCTTTGTTCTGATGCAACGAAGGACACCAAGGAGCCAGGGAAGCAGGAAACCAAGCCAGCCATGTGGGGTAATCATGAAGCAAAGAACCAGAATCAGTGAGAACATTCTTATTAGATATAAACAGCCCGAAACAGGATACTGGTACAAGTCTAGCCTTTAGGAGAATCAAGCAAGTCTTGCAGGACCCCTGTGAGGTCACTTTGCTCTGACGGAGGTCTAACACTGAATAACAACATTGAGAAGACGTTTCTCGGGGGCACCGGTTTTGGGGTCCATGTTTCAAGGCACCAGTCTTATCATTACAGCTTGAGGAAGTTACTTTCTTGGAATATCGATCTCAGGATCCCCCAGCCAGCATGTGTCTTGGCTAGACATCAGCATATAAAAATGTATCACATGGCAAGGGGAGGAACATATTATAAAATGTGCTAGTAAACTCAGATAAAACAAACCTAGGTTATAGCTAATAATGCAATGAAGTACCGTAATCATCAAGGCCTATTACATAAATATGTACTTACTTGGACCTTTTTGTATTAGGCCTTGTATAGATCAGAAGTGAGCAAACCACAGCCCACAGGCCATACCTAGCCTTTGAGTGCCCCTAGTTGGACCTACCAAAGCGTAAAGCTTTATTCATTTTTCTCTGTTGCGTAACTGAGCAGTGAAGGAAAAACCTCTGGGTATTAGACAGAACCATTTCAAAAGATTCGTTATAACTGTTAAAAGTCAAAATATTTAAAAATATTTAAAGATGGTATATTGCAGTTTAAAAATATCTAAGAAAAATTAGAAATGGAAATGTAGGAAAAACAGAGATTTGTGCCACATGTAGTAATAAAATATGATCCCTGTTTCTTCTCATAACATATATGACAAAAATATGCAAATAAAATGTATGTAGTCAGATTGCTAACTGGGACTATTCACAGGGATCACATAATCCACCTGTTACAGCAACTCCATTGGCTGTCAATCCGTTTCTGGGCAAAATTCAAAATGCTAGTTTTAACCTATAAGGCTTAATGGCTTTGGTCCAAGCTATCTCAAGGAGCACATCTCCCTTTATGAGCCTGCTTGGGTATGAAAATCATCAGGGAAGGCCTTTCTTTCAGTCCCACCACCTTCACAGGTTCATTTTATGAGGACACGGGAGAGCAGTAAAGCAGTGCCTTACTACACTTTGAATGTATTTCTGGTGTTGCTTTTCTTTACCATGTGGTATTTGTTTGAACCTTTTCAGTATTTGTATACTTAACAGTTTAAATGTTGTCTTTTAATTGATGAAAGCTGCCTTGGATCCTTTTAAAGGAGAAAGGCAGAGTTAAATACTAAGTTATACTGAACATAATGAATTGCTATTTATTTTACAACGATATGCAAATACTGTACCAGAAATTATCTAAAATATGGAAATTTTAAAAAGAACCCTGATAAGCAAACTATAAGATCTTTAAAAGATGGCAACCTGAATGGATTGCCATCCTTTATTAGAACAAAGAGCGTAATCCTGTTGGCTAGGATGACGGGAGTTCACTCCAAATCTCAGCAAGCAAACTGTCTTCATAATCACCTCCTTGTTGACAAAGAGTTTAGATCTCAACACCTGAAAAATTTATCTACAGCCTGTGTGAAATAATAAATCAGCAGTTGTTTCGCTATATTTTATCCACCAGAAGATGAGCAAACAACAGAACGTGGTATAATAACTTTGGGAATTCATTCTGTGCAAATTATAGTACAATAAAATCACATCCTTGACAGCAGTTTGTGTTGGATCGGGTGCTTTGCACATTCAGTATGGCAGCTTGCATGCCGTAGACACTTACTTTGGTCATCATAGCAGTCTTAGAGCTATAGTGTGGAGTGCAGGATGGCCTGAGGATCACGCTTTTTGCATTTTGTGATTGGTTTTCCCTTTTGGCAACTATTCATTTGATTTTGCAATAACACTGGTGTTTTTAAAACAAAACCAAACATTGTTCTCTAATTTATCCAGGTTCTCCTTTGCTGGGTAAAACTCTCTCTCTCTCTCTCTCTCTCTCTCTCTCTCTCTCTCTCTCTCTCTCTCTGTGTGTGTGTGTGTGTGTGTGTTAACAAGAAAAGCATCTTCCCCACTTTCCCCATGTCTCCTGAGTTTTGCATAGTTAAGGGCTTGTCTACACAGTCATTTTGGAGTAGGCTGGAGAGACTAAATAAGATCACTAGGTGTTTCAGCATGCCATTTTGTGCTGCCGTTGCTGCCTTCCCACACTGGCTTTGGAAATTCCTTTCCTGTCTCCTCTTGGCATTACTGGTGCTCCATTTGCCTCTTTTAAAAGGCCAAGCCAAGCTGCACACACACATGCACACGCAGAGGTGCATGCACGCACACATACACACAAACACACAGAGAGAGGTATCTGCATGCATATGTATAGGAGGGTTTGGCTTTCCAAGGGCAGCTGCTTTTGCAAAGTAAATACTCCCACCCAGCAAAGGAAGTGCTTAATTGGACTATATCATGAAGCAGCTCTCTTATTAAGCCATGATATTGACAAATTGAAAGAGGAAGGCTACCTTCAGTCCACTCCTAGTGATCACACACACTGGAGATGAACTGAAATAGAGCAATCCTACCTGCACCAAAAAAGTAGAAGCCCTTTGATAGGGGCCAGAAAGGTGTGGGCAGGAACACTCTGGGGGCAGGCTGGTTCATTCTAGCAAAGATGTTGCCTGATCACCATCTATAAGAGGGCACCAGCTGGTCCTTGTCGTGCTGCAAACAGTAAGCTGAATGCCCATCTGATCAACTCTAAAACTGGATAAGCCCAGAATGCCTGCAGGCTTCTATGTGTAAATATAAATTTTAAAATAGTCACCTGTCCAAAAAGACACTTGAGCGAATGAAATTGTTATTTAGTTAATGGCGACTGGCAAATAAAACTAAAAAAAACAAGGCAACTGGATGCATTGTTAAAATGAGGAAGATATGCTTGTGCTACTGCAGCACTCAAAATGTTAGAAGGCGGTCAGGCATATAAATGTAGCAGCCCCCTCACAGCTGTCTCTCAATGCAAGAGGTTTTTCAAGAAGACAACGTCATGGACAATTAATAGGAAATTCCATCTTTAATATCACATTAGAGGAACACATTGGGGGTGTTATATTTTAGATAGTCAGTCTCCAGAAAAAAATAAGTCTGGTTTATAAACATGGGATACTGGTTCTGTGTCCACAATTAAAAACACCAGTAAATGGTCCAACGTTGCTTTGCAAAAAGAATGCCAAGCTTTACATGGCAAAACCCAGCTTTGTTGATGACATCCATGTAGTCTAGAGCATCCCCTTTTGTGCTCATTGCTATTCATAAAGAAACACTAAATAAAGGAAACTCAGGAAAACCAATTCCTCTTTTTGTCAGTTAATCACTTCTCACTCAAAGACAAAGCAATTGTCATGGCTCAGAATTGGTTCAAAAGTTATAATTTTATGTTTGGCCCACTCCCTCCTATCAGTAATGGCTTACGGAATGCTCTGTTGACTGATCAAGCAATGTATTCGCGAAGGCTTTCACGGCTGGGATCTAATGGTTGTTGTGGGTTTTTCGGACTCTTTGGCCATGTTCTGAAGAGCCTCGTGGCACAGTGGTTAAACTGCTGTACTGCAGCCAAAACTGTGCTCACGACCTGGGGTTCAATCCCAGGTAGCGGCTCAAGGTTGACTCAGCCTTCTATCCTTCCGAGGTCGGTAAAATGAGTACCCAGCTTGCTGGGGGGGGCAATGTGTAGCCTGCGTAATTAACTTGTAAACCGCCCAAAGAGTGCTTGAAGCACTATGGGGTGGTATATATATAAGCAGCACGCTTTTGTTCTTCCTAACGTTTCGCCAGTCTCTGTGGCCGGCATCTTCAGAGGACAGAGTGCCAGCCACAGAGACTGGTGAAACGTTAGGAAGAACAACCTTCAGAACATGGCCAAAGAGCCTGAAAAACCCACAACAACCAATAGAGATACAGCTCTGTGAACCCCTAATTTAAACACAAAGGATTCCCTTTCTTAGGAACCATGCTAAAAGCAAGATTTTTGGAATTTATAGTGGTGCATCATTTTAATTGCTGATGACTGATGGCAGTTATGAGTTCATTTAAATGTGTCTTATAAAGCTGATGTACAAATTTGCTTTCTTTACTGATAGAATGAGGAGGAAATTAATATTTTCTTGCTGATGACCTGAAGGTTAATGAAAATTGTTCAAGAAGCATGCTGCTATCATATTGAGCCTTTTGAAAGCACTAAAATAGCTTCTGCAGTATAGAAAAGCTGCTCTTTGATTAACAGCTTAAATTTCAAATACTTCGTGAACAGACAAGCCAGCGGTTAAGACAAGCGTGTTCTTCCACTGGGATTTTTTGTCAGCTGTTTTTGAAATGAACACATTTTTACTTATG
Organism: Pogona vitticeps; assembly: GCF_051106095.1. Classification (NCBI taxonomy): domain Eukaryota; kingdom Metazoa; phylum Chordata; class Lepidosauria; order Squamata; family Agamidae; genus Pogona; species Pogona vitticeps. The sequence goes on along the minus strand of NC_135784.1, from coordinate 80,133,423 downwards.
GTGTGTATATACCTAAATACAGTATTAACATCATAGATGCAGTAAGTCTGGCAGAAGTTGCTGGAAAAATAAATAGCAATTGTGCAGTTAGATAAATATATACTGTTATTTGATTCCTTTGCCAAAAGAGGAGGAGGAGGAGGAGAAGAAGAAAAAGAAAAAGCCAGATTGCTGACTGGGGCTGGACACAGGGATCATATAACTCCACTTTTACAGCAGGGACGTGGTGGCGCTGCGGGCTAAACCACAGAAGCCTGTGCTGCAGGGTCAGAAGACCAAGCAGTCGTAAGATCGAATCCACGTGACAGAGTGAGCGCCCGTTGCTTTGTCCCAGCTCCCGCCAACCTAGCGGTTCGAAAGCATGCAAATGCAAGTAGATCAATAGGGACCACCTCGGTGGGAAGGTAACGGCGTTCCGTGTCTAAGTCGCACTGGCCATGTGACCACGGAAGATTGTCTTCGGACAAAACGCTGGCTCTATGGCTTGGAAACGGGAATGAGCACTGCCCCCTAGAGTCGAACACGACTGGACAAAAATTGTCAAGGGGAACCTTTACCTTTAGCTTTTACCACTGGTTGCCAATCTGTTTCTGGACTGAATTCAAAGTGATGGTTCTGACCTATAAAGCTCTGAATGGTCTGGGCCTAAACTATTTCAAGGACTGCATCTCCCATTGTGAGCCTGCTTGAGTGTTAAGATCAGGCCTTTCTCTCAGTCCCACCACCTTCACAGGTGTGTTTGGTGGGTACACAAGAGAGAGTTCCTTTGTTGCTACTCCCAGATTCTGGAGCTCCCTCCCACAGGAGGCCAGACTGGCTCCATCTTTGCTGTCCTTCCACACACAGGCAAAAAAAAATGTTTGTCTTCAGGCAGCCTTTCATTGAGTGATGGGTTGCCTCAGCTGGGTTCTTAAATGGATTGTTGTACCTTACAGCTTTGAATGTGTTTCGGTGTTGCTTATGTTTTTATATGGTATTTGTTTGATCCTTTTTATGTGTATATCCACCGTTATTAGCTTTAATGTTGCCTTTCAATTATGTATGCTACATTTTAAGGAGAAAAGTGGGGTAAAATGTTTCAAATAAAATAAAAGACATAAATACAAAGAAAGGAAAAAGAAAAGAAGGGGGGGGAAACCATTATGCTGATGACAACTTGAATAAAACCGCTTGAAAAATACACTTCCAGCCAGAAGGAAATACTAATTTCAGGACATGACTAGACAAGCATTTGTTCTGATGTTTGCCCTGTGCTCCTCACAGATCACTTCCATATTTTCTCTGTCAATTTGGTAAACCCATGTCTCAAAAAACTGCAGCGTTAAGTGAATTGATTGGTCCCTGTTCATAGCATAAAGAAATTCATCACTATATTGGTTGCTTTTGTAAAGGGACAGTGAATCAATGATCATGTGCAGTGGAAGCATTAAGTAAATGTAGAACTATGTCAAAAAGTGTTAAAACCACGGCTCTGCAACATGTATTTTTCATCCATTTATGTGTTGAGGCAGGCATCAGCTGCTCAAGAACAAGGAAGTAAAGTGGTGGAGGAAAAGGTGGCGATATTTGCGGAGCAGGATGACATGGCTGGGGCAGAGGCAAAGTAGAAGAGAAATGTTAATACTAGCCCTTGTGTGGAAAGTTGAAACACAGCTTCCTGAGCTGAAAGAAACATGGATATGTGACTCATACAACCAATATAATCTGTGACTGTGTGGTACAGAGAGTGTGCATCAATGCAGTGCAGAATAATCACTCTGCCTTAATTATGCCTCATTCTGAAAAGATAGTACTGAATATAAAAATCAGTATCTCCTTTCCTCCTTGGTGGCTGATGTTGTCTCATTGCCCCCACTGAAATTAATATTTTCTGTATTAAATGCTGATTGCCTAATTCCACTGCAGAAGACAATCTATAGCCTGTGGGTTGCCTCCAGTTGTTTTGCACCTACCAGATTCCCCTCCTACTCCTACAAAAGTTATTTAAACATTCCCACTGCAAAAACTGAGCAGTGTGGCTGGCCATCAAAAATGAGTGCTCCAAATCGTCACCAAAAACTGCCAATAAACTGATCATGCTGTAGTGATCAGAAAAGAAAGACTTCTTAAATTGTATCTAAATCCCTGTTTCCTCCAAGGTTATTGTGAATGGAAAGTTTTAATTTGCAATAGCATATCTGAATGTCTACAGCATAGTTCAGGTCGAATCACAGAATCCTAGAGCTGGAAGGGACACCAAAGGGCAATCTAGTCTAACCCCTTGCCAATGCACAAATTCCATGGTTAAAGCATGCCTGACTGATGGCCATCCAACCTTGGTTTAAAAATCTCCAATGGAGGAGAGCTCAATGCTTTTTGTGGCCATCCATTCCACTGTTGGAGCATGGAGCAGGGTGAGAATATGGAAACTCACCATATACTAGGACAAGCTTTATACTGAAAGCAGCTGCTCTTCTGCCTTGCTGTTTGTTCCCTCGATATGCTGTTGCCAAGTTCAAATTTTCAAAGACCTCCTGTGCATCTGCGCTGCCATGCCAATCCTTTGGCTCCATCATCTCTTTGTGCCCCGTCACCACTTTTTCCCTCCCTTGCCACCTCCATGATGCAAAGCTGGTGGATACTGTTTATAAAACACATGAAGTTTGAAAGGATTACCTTCCAAAATCAGATGGAAGCAGGTAATGTTGAAGAAAGCTCGGAGTGGTATTGGAGAAGACAGTCAGAAAACCTAGGGTAATATGATACCTGAATGGAGGAGATCTTATGTTGGAGTTGTAAAAAAGAGAAGGGGACGTATTTACATATGTGGTGGCTATGTGAAAAAAGAAAGAATGGAAATTAATATTTAAAGAAATATCTGAAATAATTGGATTGAATATTCCAATGTCTCCAATAATAGCTTTATTGAATATGATTAAAAATCAACTGGCGAAAGAAAATAAGGATTTAATAGTAAGGATAATTATGGCAAGGAATTGGAGAAATGAAAATCAATTTAACCTGGAGGAATGGTATAGAGAATTATGGGACATGGCTATTAATGTTAAACTGACATGTGATATGAAAATAAGTAGAGGCCAAATGAAAAATAACGATGTTAAGAAAATATGGAATGTATTTTTAGAACATGTATTTCGGAGAGGGAGGGGGTTTACACCGAGGGAAGAAACAATGAAATGTTGGAGTGAAAATGGATGGAATGAAGTGTAATGCTAGTCCTGAAGGTGATGGGTGCACATGGGTAAATGTACTGTTTTGTTTTGTATTTTATAGTTTTTTTTCTGTAGTAGTAGATGTATTTTGTATTCTTTTACTAAAAAAAATTTAAAAAAAGAATGGAGATCTTTCAAACATTGTCTTTCAACAGTTTTTTCCTTTTTTAAAAAATCTTGAGAAGCTAAGCAGTTTCTCAGTGTACTGCTCCAATGGTGGAGTATTCAGAAATAGTGACCTTGACTAATACTTACCATTCCCCCCAGCTTGTCGAGTACTGTACATGCCTTCCCCTGAAAGCACATTCGCATGCCAACAAACATTGTATCGTCTTCCCTGTGCCAAGGCAACACTTGTCACCCATTCTGTGTACGTTTCAGAGAGTCCCTGTGGTGTATGTAGTGGACACAGAGTTCCTCACTGGGATGAAGGAGATCTTGTTCCAATCCCTGCTCCGTCATGGAAACCTACTGGGGGAGATGGGCTATCAGTCATAAACTACTCCTTGAGAATCCCATGTACCTCCAAAACCCTTATAGTGTTCACTGCTAAGTCAGAAGCAACTTGACAGCACATAACATAACTTAAAACTGTTAATCAGGACTTCCAGGGCTATGCCATGATAGCTCAAATATAGTAATTAAATATGCAGGGAGCTGATTTAAAGTTTTGAAGTTCTAAAAATCAAGGCCTTTAGCAAAATAAACTTGAAATTAATAATTCATGAGTAGGCTCATAAAAGATTAAAGGAGAAAAGAAACTTTTGCCTTCTGGGTACTTTTACTTTCTAAAAATTAAAAAAAGCAAACATCAATAAATATAATTTAAATGAATAAGAAGATCCTGTGGCATTCACAACTCCTATGGGCCCTTCTTCATGTCTTTCATCAGTGTCTCGTGGGATTCCAAAGTTATTTGAACAATCACAAGTGCAAAGAAAGTTACAAAAATGTAGTTTTTTTAAAAAATCACACTGCTAGAGAAGATCTGAGATTCCATTTAGGGGCCACAGCACTCATGTGAGGTACAAACAAATACAACCTAAGTAATTGGGATAGACTTTCTGGTCCCAAATGGCAGCAGTTAATTACTAACTCAAAGGAATTTCTGACCTAGCACTTCTGTTCCTTCAAGAACAATCTTGGCAGGAAAATTGCAAAATGTGAGAAAACCGTGAGTGCCAGGGGAGAGAGGAGCGACGAGTAATAGTTTTAAGGGAAATAAATTGAAAATTAACCAGGTCATTCAGGAAACCTGCTTATGTTGCCAAGTTATCATGGCTTATCCAGGGCAAACCACAGAAATGAACAACGATGATACAAGGAACACTACAAATTCTTCCTCTTCATTTCTGAACCATCTCAGCCACACAACCTGGGGTGAATTACAATGTAGCAGGCATAAAATGCATATATCACATTTATGTGTTTCAGGGTTTATTCTTAAATATGACAAGGCAAAGCACGTTTGTGAAGACAGCAGGGGAAGGAATTGTGTGGGGGTGGGGGGAAGGGGGACAGAAAGACATACTCCAGTTAAACTGGACCAAATCTGCAGGGGTCCCTGTTGTAGCACAGGCTGCCTAGCAGTACAGCCGTTCAAAACGGCACCCAGTCCAATTTCTCTTTGCTTCAGTTTTTACAGGTACACCACCCTTTCAGGTCATCCAGGACCAGCTATTTCTCCTGCTACTCTGCCCACCCTGTTCCTTCCTGACCTGTTTGCCAAATCTCCCTTGCTCCTCCCTTGACCGCTATCAGGTTGCCATTTTTTTCCTTCTCCCTTATGCCTCCATTTGCACATACGGAGGTCTGATTCCTTTTTCTTTCAACTGTAATTAAAACCACACATCTGAATATGTGCCTAAATATCTTTAAAAGGGGGAGGCAGGAGAGGGGACAGGACATTGCACCAGTGTGTACCCCCACCCACCGTGGATTAAAACAAGGGGGAGGGGGGGCTGCAGTTTTGGAACAGGTTACCAGCGGGATTGGACGTGTTTGCAGCTAACCAGCAGCAAATACATTTTCTCTGGATTATTGGAAGCATGTAGTTCTAGCCTAGATAAATGAAAGGAGATGGGGGGAGTGAACATATCAGGGAAACTGAAATTCATTGTGGCAATGGAAATAAGATTAGCTTGAATTTTTGAGGGGACAAGCAAAATTATATTTTAAAGTGTAGTCATTCATTTACATTTACACATGTACATGAATATAAAAACCAGTGTGGCGGCAGCATTAGAAGTCAGATCTTTGACCAGTCTATCTGCCTGTCTTGCAATATGTTACAAGGACTTTGTACTCAAATGAATTATTTTGGCAAGGAGACTTTAGTTCAGATTTCTTCAGTATTTCTTCCTCACTTCACAGCACTTGGCTTAAAACCTGGTTAGGGGACTGGAATGGCTTCGGTTGCATTGGTGGATGACCTGCACCAAGAACTGGATGGGGGAGTGTGTCCCTGCTGTTTTCGCTGGACCTCTTGTTGGCTTTCCATACCATTGACCATGGTATTCTTCTGGGCTATCTCTCTTGTGTGGGACATGAAGGTACTGTTTTATGGAGGCTCCAGTCCTTCCTGGATGAGGGAATTTAGAAAGTGATTCTGGGGAAATCCTGTTCAACACCCTGGTCATTGACCTCTCGCATCCCTCAGGATTTTGTTTTGTGCCCTGTGGACAAACATCTATTCAAAACTGCTGGGAGAGGTCATCTGGAGTTTTGGGTTTCTATTAGTAAATGGATGAAAGCTAACTCGCTCTCTCCATTCCATCAAAACAACAAGAAGTTGTTCCAGTTCTAAATCAATGTTTGGTGTCTGTAATAGACTGGATGAGGGTGAATAAAGTGAAATTTAATCCAGACAAGAAAGAGATGTTCCTGGTGAGTCAAAAGATAGATGAGGGAATAGGGATACAACCTGTGCTGGATGGGGTTACACTCCTACTGAAAATACAGTCATGCAGCTTGGGGGTGTTCCTGGATTCATCCCTGAGCCTGAATGGCCAGGTTTCAGTGGTGGCCTGGAATGCATTTGCACAGTTAAAACTAGTGTGTCTGTTGTGCCCATTCTCTGAGATGTCTGAGTTGCCTACAGTAACACATGCTGTAGTTGCATCCTGCTTGGAGTACTGTAATGTGCCCTATGTGGGGCTGCTTTTGAAAATAAAGCAGACAGACTGCTGACTGGGGCTAAATATAGGGAGCATATAATGTCCCTGTTAGAAAAACTGCACTGGCTGTCAGTCTGATCCTGGGTCAAATTAAAAGGGCTGCTTGTTACCCATATAGCCTTATATCATTTTAGTCCAGGCTATATGAAGAACTGCATCTCCCCAAACAAGCCTTCCCAGTCCTTAGGACCATTAGAAGAGGCCCTCCTCTTGGTCCCATGGCCATCGCAGACACGTTTGATGGGGACCCGGGAGAGGGCCTTCTCTGTGGCTGCTCCCAGGTTGCGGAATGCTCTCCCTCGGGAGGTCAGGTTGGCCTCCCTCCCTTTTATCCTTCCACTGACAGCTGAAGACCCACCTCTTCAGGCAGGCTTTTAATAATCAAAACTGAGTCCCTGGATGTTGGTTTTTTATCTGAGTATGTTTGTTTTTAAAGTTTTTAATGTTTTAAATCATTCAGTATATTTTAATTATTATTAAATATTAATAATTTGTTTTTTAATATCTAAATTATTGTGTTGACACTCTGAGCTGCCATCAAGAGAAAGGTGGCTTATAATTGAAACAAAGAAACATACAGTGGTGCCTCGAGTTATGAACTTATTTGGTTCCAGAACTCCGGTCATAACTCAAAATGGTCATAAGTCAAAGCACCATTTCCCATAGGAATGCATTGAAATGCAATTAATCCGTTCCAGTTGAAGAAAAAAATCACCAAAAAAACCCCAAAACAACGCAAGACCCATCCCATCGGAAACACGATTAATCCATTCCGGACGAAGGGGGGGGGCGAAGAAAAGCAAGCAAAGCATGCAAGACCCATCGGAAATGCGAAAAAAGCAAAGCAAAAAGCAAGCAAAGCATGTAAGACCCTTCAGAAATGCAAAGAAAGCAAAGCAGAAAGCAAGCAAAGCATGCAAGACCCATCAGAACTGGGGGGGGGGGAAATCCCAAAAAGCAACCAAACCCCCCAAGACCCATCAGAAATGGGGGAAAAAAACCCAAAAGTAACCAAACACCACAAGACCCATCAGAAATGGGGGAGGAACCCAAAAAATAAGTAAGTAAATAAGCAAGCAAGTAAGTAAATAAATAAATACGAGCTTTCTGTGTTCTTGGGAATAAAAGTTAACAGTAACGCCCACTGGGTTGTAATCACTAGTATCACTTCACAGATGAGAAATCTCAATTATGAAATTGTCATGCTCTTCCTTGACCAAGTGCTGGATCCAGTTCTTTGTTTCCACGCATGCAAGTGCTTTTTTATCTTATTACTCTGTCATACACTATGTGCTGCTTGGGTTCATTGCACTACTTTTTCTGCGATTCTATTTTGCTTCTTCTATCAACATTTTTGAGTAGAACATTCACTGGATTTTGTTGCACAGACTAGCTCTTCCTTTTTCTTTGTCTTCAGTACTACAATTCCCAGGGATACTGGGCTTATCTATTTTTGCTTGGGATTCCCTTTGTTCCCAAGGAATAAGGCTAGACAAGGGCAAGAGAAGCTGAGAAAGAATAAGGAACCGCCTTATTCCTTCGTCTTTAAAGGACTCCATTTCTTGGAAGTGGTTTCTAAAGCCACATTTCACACTAAATGTGCATATTTCATTACTAGCCATGGGTACAAAGTCTGTTCCAAAGGAAAGATAAGACATAGATTCATGCTGAGACACACAGCACTCATAACTTTTCTTGGAAATATATAAACAACAATACACTTCCTTATACAGGAACTTTTCCAACAGCATCCTGTACAAAGTGCATACAGGCGGAAAAAATGGGAACAGTAGCAAAAATCAGGAGCTGTATACAAATCCTGAAGTGTTTTAAAAACCCTATAATCATCAGATTCAACTGACATACAAGGAGTCCCTTTCTGAATTCTCTAAGAAGGAAATGTCAGACAGTTTGTGACATCACTATTGAAGATCGTGGCAATGCTTCAGATCTCACTTGTGTGGGGAAGGGAATATCAAGCTTAGTCTATCTGAAAAAGTGTCTACTATAGAAAGCTACCTTTAGCTGGAGACAGTATTTATTTTGCTATAAACAGTTGGTTAAAGAATCATGGAAAATGGAACTGGAAGGAATCTATAGGGCCATCTAATCCAATCCCCTGTTCAATGCAGGAATCCAAATCAAAATATAACTAAGCTGCCCAGAGACCTTTGGGTAGTGTGGGTGGTGTATACTGTAAGTTAAATCAATCAATAAATATATTTTCTCTTGAATGCTTCTAGTGTTGGAGTGCTCATCACCTCCCAAGGTACTTAGTTCCATTGTTGTATTGCTGTTAGGAAGTTTTTTCTTATATTCAGCTAAAATCTGGCTTCCTCTACCTTGAACTTATTATTATGTGTCCTGTGCTCTGGAATGATTGAGAACAGATCATGCCCCTTCTCTGTATGATAATGTTTCAAGTATTTAAAGAGTGCTATTATCTCCCCCCCCGCCCCCCCCATTCTTTTCTCAAGGTAAAACATGCTCAGATCTTTCAGTTTTTCCTCCCAAGGCTTGGTTTCCAGGCCCCTGACCATCCGTGTTGCTCTCTTCTGAACCTCTTCTGGCTTCTCTGCATCCTTCTTAAAGTAGTGTTCATCACTGGACCTGTACTCAAGATGAGGCATAATCAGTACCAAATGGAGAGGAACTAGTACTTTGTGGGATTTGGAGCCTGTATTTCTAAGGCTTTTCTTTCTTTCTTTCTTTCTTTCTTTCTTTCTTTCTTTCTTTCTTTCTTTCTTTCTTTCTTTCTTTCTTTCTTTCTTTCTTTCTTTCTCTTACTTTCTTTCTTTCTTTCTTTTGCAACCACATTGTACTGTTGGGTCATATTCACCTTGGGATTTACAACAATTCCAAGATCCTTCTCACAGGTAGTATTGTTGAACTAAGTATTCTCTATCTTGTTACTAAGCATTTGGCTTTCCCCCCTAGGTGTAGAACTTTGCAGTTATCTCTGTTAAATTTCATTCTGTTGTTTTTAGCCAAGTGTATTAATATTGTGTGAATTTTCTTTCTGTCTTCCAGGGTATTAGGTATTCAACCCAATTTTGGATCATCTGCAAATTTGATAAGCATGCCCTCCACCTCCTCATCCAAGACATTAATAAAAATGTTGAAGAAGTTGATGATTTCAATGTATGTAAAATGCACATACATAACAAGTTAATCTATTACTTATTTTTAAAAAGAACATTACATTAATTTGTTTTTAAAGAATGCTTATAAGGATCATTCTCACTACTCTCCCCTCCCCTTGTATTTCAAAGCAGAGACCAAAGCAGCAATTAAAGAAAGGCATCAGTCTTAGCAGATTAGACTTCAATCACAAAGAACACCTTTTGTGATACATATGTTCTGTACTGCCCCTCCCTGTCATATGGCCAGACAAATACTCCTGCCATTTGGCACAGATTCCTGTAACTATGCTCTAAGCATCTGTTCTTTTTCTTGCAATAAAAGTGACTTTTTGGGAGGAGGGAATGACACTCATTGAAATAAATCTCTCTGCAACATATTTTAAACTAGAGAATGGGAAGCACAGACTGTACACACTGGAAAAAAATAATTTTATTGACCAAGGTAATCACTGAACTAAGTAATCATACCTCATGTTATACTTTATTTCTGAAGGTGCTTGAAACAAGAGTTGACTATAGCAGATAATAACACCAAATGCAATTTCTACCATTGCTTCAGCATTGTCAAGAACATTAAAAAGCTGTACTCCTCTTTCGCCTTTTCCTGAAACCCTTTAGGATAGAAGGGTCCTCATACGCCCAGGATATATGGCAAGCTTTTTTCCCAATCAGTGTAGTTTTTAAAATGTATTATTTTTACAGCATTAACAGAAAGGTTCTCTTTAGACCAAGCTAGTGCTTGAAATGGAAGAGGATTCATTAGTATTTTTAGTTTCTATCCTAACCCATATAGCTGCTGACGTGCAGTATGCAAAATCCGTTTTGATCCCCAGAGCATTTAATTGAATTCTTGATGGGGCTTTATAGTTTTCTCATTATCACAGTGTCTTAGTGCCTCCTATTAGTGCATTAAACTACATTAACATCTGTCATATGTAGTTCATTCTTCCTCTGTCTCTCCCTCCATTGTAGAATTGTGGATATGGGGTAAGGGTCCTAATTCCACACTAATATGCATGTCCATGAAACTTTATGTGGTCTGTCTATCTGGTTTCCTTTGCTCTCATAAAAATGCAGCAGCGACATTTATGTCCATGTGAATTCCGTGTAGTCATGTGCTGAGCATGTGAGTCTTAACCTGTGGCTAACATGTAAAACAACTCTTCAGCACTGATGGATAGTTGCTGTGGAAACCACAACTTCCCATGTTTTTACTGAGCACTGAAACTCTTGAACAAAATTCTGCAATTCATTTTGCCTAGTACCGAGAGCATGTTGTGATTAATCAGGACGACTGACCCATTAATGGCTTGATCAGAGATGAGAAATAACACTACCCACTAGTCTTTTCTGCCTTTGAGTTGGAAACTTGGTGCTAGTGCAGGAGGAGGCAACTGCCTGGTATGGGCAACAGCCGGGAGGATTCATGGGCCTGAGCAAAGTGTTTCTTGGGGTGCACTGCTATTCTAGAATAGCTTCATCTGCATCCCAGTGAACTGAAAGTGGTCTACCCGACGCTCCTGCAGCCTGATTTATTTGCCTAACAACCCTGTGAGGTAAGTCAAGCTGAGAGACAGAGCGACTGGCCCGCTGTCACCCAGGGAGCCTAGTTGTTCATTGGGGACTTAAAGCTGCATCTTCCAAATGCAGGGGCAGCGAATGGTCTAACTAGAAGAGGGAAGGGCACTTCAGTTCCCTGCTCTAACCATAGGCTCCCCTGGCCAAATCCTAACCCAATATTCTTGCCAATATACCCAGAGCTGTAACCAGCCCATTTGGCCCCCTGGGCTAGCAGCACCTACCCTGCTCTGAAGAAAGGGTATAAGCCTCTTCGCCATGAAAAAGATAACATTGTCCCCTCGCCCAGAGATAAAACAAATCAAAAAACAACTACCTTGGCCAGAACTGTTTGTTGGATAAATCTTCTTAAATGGACAGGAATGTAAATGGACAAGTTGAAAAGGGTCGCCAGAAGTCAGAATTGACTTGAGGTCACACAATTATTATTTATAATAACAGTGGGATGAACGAACTAGGCGCAGCTTGGGGGACCTGTCTTCATTCACGTGGCTCTCCAGCCTTTTGGAGCATACGGGGAAGGGTGGGGGGCAGCAGAAGGCGGCGGCGCCGGAGTCTATGCCCATCATGACTGACTCGTGACCTCTACAAATCGGGAGCAAGAGGGGATCCCGATTAGCGCTGTCTGGCGAAAAGGCACCAATGCCTTCGGCGTTGACCTTCCGCGCCCTCGCTTTCAAAACCGCGGCAGATGGCGTGACTCCACTGGCTTCGCTCTTCAAAACAGAAGACGCGATAAGAGGCGCATTGCAACCTGACCCCCCTCCTTTCTTCTCTCTCTCTCCCTTGCCTGCAGCACGACCATTTTGCTCGCCCCCCCCCCGGGCTCCGGGTGGCCTCGTTCTCTGGGCCACCAGCAGGTGCTGCCCTGGGACCGCGCGAGAGCGGCAGCGCAGAGCGCCGTGCCTTTCCTGAAGCCCAAACCGACTCCACGGAGCGTCATCGCGGGCCTGCTTCGTGCAAATCGCCTCCGCCGGCGTCTCCCGCTTCGCCTGGCAACCGAACGGCCCAAGAAGTCGGCTCACATTAATTGTTCTCCCCTCCTCCCGTGCCCAGCAAGATGCATATGAATTGGTTTGGATCTGGACACAGACGGAGCAAAAAAGCCCGTCCTCTTCAACTCCCCCACCCCCCGCGACACCCATTCTCTCTCACGAGGCTCTTTGTTCCGAAGACCAGCCGCGCTCCGCAAAGGAGATTAAGCGGGAAACAAAGCGCTTCGTCCCCTTCCCTCAGTACACGCCGTGATTCACTGTGACATTTCAGGGGCAGCACGAGCTGCGAGAAGATGTCCTTCAGCTAAGCCTTTCCCACAACGTGTCTTTGGGGGGGAAAAGAGAGGGAAACCAACCAGTGGCAGACTACAGTATCTCGACGCTACGTTGTGGGCTGCCTGCCTGCCTGCCTGCCTGGTGTTCCCGGCGAAGCCGCTCTCCCCAGCCGCCCCCGCCCCGGCTGGGCGATCCGCCCCACAAAGTGACGGCATTCGGTCTACTAGACCTCCGTCGTCTTTATTATTCGCGAAGCCCAGCCGCCGGAGACTCCTTGCCCTTCCTGCCGGGCGAGGGAGCTCCGAACCACATTCCCTCGTCAGCTGTATTTCCACAGCGACTTGATCCCAAGCGCGAAAGGTCTTTGGGAACCGCAGGGCGGCAGAGCTGAGGTGTCCGTCCGCCCGTCCATTCATTCTTCTGCTTCTTCGTAGCCATTCTCCCCCCCCCCTCCCCCGTTTCAACAATGGCCGTGAGGCCGAAGGTTTCCTTTTTTTTGCTTTAATTGTTCCGTGGGACTGGCACTGCCGGCCCGCCCTCCACATTCCCGCGCACCTCCACCATAAACATCCCGCCACCCCCTTCCTTTTCCCTGCCCTCTCGTGCCCGTGTTTGTAGCCAGGTGTCCCTGAGCACGTGCTCCCTCCCCTCTTCTTCTTCCTCCTCCTCCTCCTCCTCCTCCTCCCCCCCTCCATGCCCCTCCCTCCACCTTCTCCCCAGCGGCGGCTGGTGGCTATGCCGAGCCCGGGTTGGGCCGGCCAGGGCGGGGAGTCACATGAGCGGGCCGCCTGAGCCTGTCCTACGTGGTGAGCGAAGAGCCGTGGCATTGGTAGTAATAGTACAGTATTAGTAGTAGTAGCAGCAGCAGCAGCGCTGGTATTGGCGGCGGCGGCAGCTGGGCCTGGGGGCGGGCGGCAAGCCAGCCTGTGGCCGCAGGTTCCCCGCCATCCTCCTCGCCCCCCCTCCCTTCCTCGCCGCCGGCTGCCAGGAGAACAGCAACAGAGCGACCACCTGTGAGGAGCATGCGCCCAACGCAGGTAACCTCTTGCGGAAGCGTCGCCTCCGCTGTGCGCCCAGCCCACGCGTTTCTTTCTCCTCTCGCGCCTTGGGAGACCCTTTCTTCCATTCGCGGGCAGAGGGCCCTTCGTCTTGACAGTAGAGGACCACTTCCCTGCCCCTGGCCTGCTTCTTCCACGGGTGACCTGCTTAGGGTATGGCAACTCCTGGTTTGACTTGGTTTTGTGCACCCTCACGTCCTATGGCTATAATGGACTTGCCTGTTGCCGGTCTAGACCTTGAGGGGCATCCTTTTTCTTTGAACTATCTTATAGGAGGGATATAAATTGAATAAATAAATAAAATAAATACCAGGTGAAGCCTTTCTTTGTCATAGGAGAAAGCATCACCTTCAGTAATTTTACTTTCCTCAGAATTTCCCAAGGTATGACAGGTTCTCTCAGGGTCTAGAGCCCATACTCAAGGTGTAGGATTGTGACATTTACCCCACATTCACATTTCTTTTTGAAATATTTAATTGCCAGGATCAGTGTCGAGATACTTTCAGAGGATGGATAGAAAGCTTTTTGACTTAAGGCGGCTTTTTTATTTCCATCCAGCCCTTGTAACATGGAGTTTTTTGTCCCTACCTCTCTGTAGATGAAGAAGTAACACAGCCTGGGCAGGTATAATTAAACACAATTGTCTGAATGTTGCACATTGCAGAGGAAGAGAGTAATTTTCAGGACAAGTTAGTATCTTGTTCTGCCTGTCTAGGATAATTGACCTAAATTTTATCTTTATTTCTTGCTCTTGTTTTTGGAAAACCTAGCCACTTCATGGCAGATAAAGTGTGGCAGACAAGAATTGTTCTCTGTTGAGAGGGAGAGAAAAATCTCTGCACGTGCTTATAAGTCATTACTGTATTGATATGTCTCAGAGAAAACCCTTGGAATAAACAAGTTTAAGATTTGATGAAATACACCAAACCACTTGTACCCAGATTAAAATGGAGTATGAGGATACAAGTAATATTATGAGAATCTTTCCATGAAATTAGTGGCTCTTTCCTTGCATCTGCCACCATTTTCCAATGCCTGTGAAGATCTTGAGGTATTCTGAAAGAACATCTGTGGCCCCAACACAGGAGACTGAATGGAAATACTTCTAAGACCATGTCCTTCCCCAGGACTTCAGTTTGCTGCAACAGGGGCTGAAGCAGGGCTACTGTTTAACTGCCAATACTAATCACTCCTTATCTGTTTTAGATTATGAGTAATCCTTATCAGTGCTGTCATTATTTCCACATGGATGCAGATGAATAAACCTAGTAATACAAGCACCTCACCTTTCAATGCTAGTCACTCCAGACAGCTATCAATAATAGCCTGTCAGAACAATGTGACAGTTGTCAAGCATAATTAGTGATTCATCTTGCCCGGTTCCCACAGACACTATTGACTGTTTGAAAGCAGTGGCTGAAATCCAGTAGCAAGTCAACCAACTAAAGTTAGACCCATAGAATCAGTGTGGACTTTGTGAGCCAAACCCTTCATAACATCATTGATTCAAAGGACCTACTCTAATTTTGACTTACTGCTGGATTTATCTCATTATGCTTCTCTCCAATCCTAAAAGAGGTGGTTCTCCAGTTCTTAGAGCAGGACCACTCAGATGCCTGCTTCGTACATTTTTAAATCCGTAGGCTAATGCATGCTTTCATACTTTACCAATATTAGTTGTTTTACAAAGTTTAGGTCTGCTTTCTCTTGTGCACTGAAGATGTTTCTAACTAGGGCTGCTCTCATCCCTTACCACTGGCCATGCTGGCTGAGGTGCAAAGACACATCCAGAAGGCACCCTCTTTTTGAAGGCTAGTTTAGATTAATCCAGGATTGCCACCTGTTTTTCCTGCCTATGGCTTTAGCAAGTACTGTACATAAAAGTCACAAAGTCTGCAGTTGCACCTCCCCTTGCCCCATGTAATAACTGTGATAATGCGTCACCCTTTGACATTCTGCCTATTGAAAGCATAGACACCTTGTGGTGGTGGGGAAAGTGCCATTCCTGGGTTAATGCCACTCTTTTATGGAGCATGCCATGAAGCTATGAAATGTCTGTTATTTCTTAGGTTTCTGTAAACTTCTCATCCTATGGCACAGAATATGGTTCTCTCATGGATCAACTAGTGTAATGCTCTCTACGTGGGGCTTGAAGCTGACCTGGTGACTACAACAGTTGTAAAAGGCAGCAGCCAGGTTGATTACTAGCATGAAGAGATTCAGTCACATATCCCCAGTCCTGGCCTAACTGCACTGGTTACCTGTTGTGTCCCAGGCCTGGGTCAAGGTGTTAGTTTTAACATACAAAGCCCTTGATGGTTTAGGACCTCGCTATGTGTTGGAACATCAGATTGTTCATTCCATCCATTTCACTTGATCTTCCCAGGCCTTGCTGTTGCAGGTGTCCATGCTGAGGGAGGCAAGGAAGGCCTCCGTTGGAACACAGACTTTCTCAGTAGTGGTCCTGCACTTTGGAAATGGCCTCCCAATGGAGATCTGGCAGGCTTCCTCCCTCCAGAGTTTCAAAAGACAGCTGAAAAGCACACTTTTTAGGGAAGACTTTAAGAATATTCCGATCCTCAAGTAGCATACCTTCAATCCCTGTGCCACCTGAGGGCTGTCACCATAATTCTGTTTTATTAGTTTTGTTTATTTGGTTTGTTTTATGGGTTTGGGGCTTATTTTTATATATTATGTTTGTGTAACAGGGGTGGGGAGATAGGGTTTATATGATATTGTAGTGACTGCCTAGAGTAGTGGCTGCAATAAGTTGGGCGGGATACAAATGTAAGAAAGATTACCAGGAATAGTCCTTCATTTCATGTTTTTACAGTTAATGAGAAATTCTGTTAACTTTTCTTTTTAAGGATATCCATCTGTGAAATCCTGGGGCAATGGATCCAGTCTGCTTGAAAAGGTTTGCTTTGAAATACATGATGGAGGTATCTTACTGAAGAGATTGTGGAGCAGAACAAGCAACTGGTTTTAGTTAAACGTATAACTCCAGCCTGCTATGGAACAGAGTGAGGATCAGCAAGAAGCCCTGGTAAAGACTCAGGAGGACAGCAAGAGCAGCTCAAGACATTTGCCTGCAGGAGCTGCCCCAGTCAGGGGGGAGATAAAGAAGCACGCAGTCACAGATGACTACAAAACCTCTAAGCGGGTGCTTGGCCTTGGCATTAATGGCAAAGTAATGGAGTGCTTTCACAAGGTGACTGGGCGGAAGTGTGCCCTAAAGGTGTGTAGATATTTTTTTTCTTTCTCTGGTTTCTTGAAGCGAAAGACAGTTGATGTCTGACCTGTTAAGGCCTAGATCTTTCTTAAGCCTTTATATTAGAAGTTCTAAAGCACACAGATAGGAAACGTCACATTCTTAAGAGCTTTGTTGTTCCAAACCTGCAAGGTTTCTCTGAGTAAGTCCCTGAACTGGCATTTTAAATGAGTAATTGTAAAATTGTTTTGCTCTTCAGCGTAGGTTGAAATATGCCTCCTCCTCCTTCTCTTCTTCCACTCCTTAAGGGAGTCAGATAGTGATTTGAATACTGATGCTACACTCTAATGAAACAAGAAGACATTGCCTGAGTTTATAAGAGGTCTGAGCTGGAAACTCTCAAAGTGCATTTCCAAAATCATTTTAATAATGGATTCATAGTTTAGCTTTGGGTCCTAGACTGTTCAGACCTGAAGATCCCTATTTATCAGTACTTGCTTTATTAAATGGCATGTTTTGTTTTATTAAAACTGAGCGCATGCATACTTTAAATGGTGTAATGTAACAAATGCTAGGTTGGGATTAAATCCTTCCCTCCCCCTTCTAGGCATACTTAACACGGAAGTACTTAATCCATTGGAGGGATGTGTGTGCGAAGCCTCTGTGTCCTTAATTTATTCCAGAGTGTTGCTAACCTGTTATGTTACTTTAAACTACTGTGAAGGAATGTGGTCAGAAAGTTTAGTAAAGGCTTTTTTGTTTTGTTGTATGTCTCCAAAGTGTCTCCAGAGCATGATAATTAATATAATTGAGTTTGTGCTAATTATTGAGAGAGTAAACATCCTGTCAAGTGGTATACTGGCGTGTACAGAATTGACACTGGTGACAAAATAGGGCCATGACTAACAGGCTAGGCCAGATTTTTCCAGACAGTTTGCTGAGGAAAATAAAATCAGAGTAGGACTAGTATATGCAGCATCCTCCCCCACCTTAATCTTGAATAAAAAATATCTAGCTGAGTTGCCACATAAATGTAAGCAGGATGTGTTATGGAATACACCAGCGTGTTAACATCATTTATGAAATGGTGAGAAGGAGAAGCAGAGGATTACTGATATTTTGGGGGGAATGGGGGAGAGGGAGTAAGTTGCACTGCACAGGGGAAGATTTTCCTCATTTTCCTCTTCTTTGACCCTAAAAAGCCAAGCGATTAGGATGATTGGCTGCTGGTAGGAAGACAAAGCAAGGCATCTGTGAAAACTGAGAAACTGGTCACATTCAAACATAATGCCAAACAGTGGTATGACTGACTTCCAAGACTACAGGTGTTTTATCTTCTTCCATTAATGAAAGGAAAAGTTCTGAAGCTTGTTTTGTTTCTTTCGATTTCGCCTGATTCACTCAAAGTCTGTTTGGTGTAATGGGAAAAAAATATGCTTTCTATATATGATTCAGTTATTATGTATCTATTTTGATGCTGTTCAGTTCTTCATCAAATTGTATCATGTGCAAAAACCCTCTCTACTCTCAGCTGCAGGATCTGTCCTATTACAGAGATGAGGCTGAAACTGAGGGTGCTTTGGTGGACAGCTCTAAAATCTCTCTGTCAGGAAGTATCCTGTCAGCCTTGTTTCTTTTCTGCCTTAGTTTTATCCTCTATCTTTCCCTCTTTAATGCCTCCTTAGAATAAAGAAGAAAAGGGGGTGGGTGGGATGAGAGGATTATGAAATGAAGTCTGGATTCCCAGGAGCAATCCCTGTCTGGAGGATCACGAGTTGTCCGTATCTGTCCTAAGTGCATATATGTGTGATTAGGTTGAGCGCTAGGATGACTCTTGCAAAAAATAATAGGGATCCTGAATAGTTGCACTCACATAGCAATCTAGCACCCTTGACAGGCAAATAAATTCAATGGTGTATTCAGTGGCAGGATTTCAGTGGCACATATATGGTGCAAGCAAGAGATGGGGAAGTGGGGGATCTCATTCAGGGTGCAGAGAGATCGTGCTTCACTTCCCAATCTAGGCAGCAGGAAGTATTGTCTTCCCCAGTCAGGTTTTTTTTTTCAATCGCAAAATGATGTTTTAATAGGGAAATATCTCTTCACAATGATTGGTTCCCTGCTTCGGGGACCGATTTTTTGCTTAACAACGATCAAAACAACTGATTGTCGGGCTTTCAAAATGGCTCCCCGCTGTGCTTTAGGACAGATTCCTCGCTTTACAGACACCAGAAAATGGCTACCCTATGAAGGATCTTTGCTGGATGCTGAGGTATTTCACCCATTGGAACGCATTGAACCGGTTTTCAGTGCATTTCAATGGGTTTTTTACTTTTGCTTGACGACGATTTCGTTCTACAGTGATTTTGCTGGAACAGATTATCCTCGTCAAGCGAGGCACCACTGTACTTCGTTTTCTGTTACACAAAGTTTCATCATGCACATAGTTGTACAACATTAAGTCTTAATCCTTGATACCCACACCTGAATACAATCAGTACAGTGACTCAGGTAAAATCAGCCATTTTACATTTAACTATACAATATTAAGATTTAATACATTTTCATGTCAAAATCCCAACATTCTATCCCCCGCCCCATCAGGTTCTGAGGCTTCCTGGGTTGTCTGGAAACCTATTGGGAGCCTTGGGAGCAGGGAGAGGGGCAGCATAGGCTTTAATAGGGGAAAAAAAACCACCTCAGGTTTGCTACCAGCAGAATTGGAACCAGCCATAGGGATCCAGCAGTGATTTCTGACTATGAAAGCCTTCATGTCCCATCCTCCGTTCAGAAGGTCTCAAATATTTTCCCAGGGCAAAAGAGAACCTTAGGGAGCCTCAGAATATGAAATGGAAGGATAGGAAGCTTTAAGTCCATTGGTTTAGGTATCTAGCTGCTGAACCAAAGGTTGGGAGTATGACGCCCCACTGTGCCTCCTTGACCGTGTCTGGATTCGATGATATCTAAGGTCCCTTCCAGCTCTGCAGTTCTCCGGTGATGATGACTTTGCCCAGTATGTTTATTTCCTTTTTGTTTCCTTGTTTATTTCCAAACATTTTCCAACTGAACTATTCTCAGCAATCCCAGACTACAGTATTCAGTTCATCTCAGTTGCTCCATAAACCACGATCTCTGTGTAGCCCAGAAGTTTCTTGCAGTGTATGTTTTTTCTATAATCTAAAGGAGAGCATAAAGTATGATGAAAGAGCACTAAGAAACCCAGAGCAGGAATGTTTAGGTGCTTGTGTTTATTCTTTCTCACAGGAACATTGCTACGGACAGGAGAGGACATTTTTGGGGAAGAGGGATGGGAGAGGCCCATTTATTTCTAGGGATGCATATGTAAGCATAGGCACATCCAGATATTCTGCAGTGGTGCCATTTTACAAGATCTTGTTCCCAAGAGGGTCTCTGTTGTTGAAAATTCTGCTTCTCAGTAGGTTTCCAGCATCACCAAAACTCTTGCCATCAAAGCTTTTCTCGGCAGAAGGCATCTCTCTGCCAGTAAGCTTTCTTCCAGTGTGGGAACAAAGTTGAAACAGTCTGGATATAGACAGATTACTCAATGGAAAGAATTTTTACCCAAGGACTTGATGCAGATACTTTTCAAAGGGCAAAAAGATGTATCCACAGAGTTGTATGTCATTCAGCTATAATACATTGTAATTCAGAGGTCCCTGTTGTTTTCAGTGATTCCGATAAGTGGAATTATTAAGGGTTTGCACTGATCATTTTTGTTTCAGGATAAGATCTAGCATCCCCCCCCCCCCAGCCTCCAACCCTGTAGGAGCTATAATAGTGGCTTTGGTTATTTTTCTGAAGTGTGAAATGGTTTGATTTACTCTGCTTGGCATAGCAATTATCTGTGCACTTCTAAGAAGCGCTGTCAGCTTTGTTTCCATTTGATTGAAATGCCACACACACTGCTCCCTTAGTCTAGAAAACCCAAACTCTTTACTTGCAAGCCAGGTCACCCAATGAGCTAAATAGGGTTTGCAACAATATTGCCAGTGGAAGGACCACATGGATTTAAAAGGACAGGGAAGTAAACCTGGTGAGGTCATGCCGTCCAAAGCAAAAAGATGTCCTTAGGCCCATACTGCTTCATTTGTGGCCCACTCCTGTTAATCTCTTTTGACATGATTCGTTGTCCTTTGAGAACAGTGTTGAAGGAGACCGCATTCACATTCTAGCATTTCCACATGCATAGAAATGCACTGGTTCCTCCTCCATACTGTCATCGTCATTGTTGTCGTTATTGTTGTTGTTGACTTAGGAAATATAATGGCTAGAATGTATTGGTTATTTATTTATTTCTGCTCCTTTATATATTTGCCTGCATTGATAATAATCTCAGAAAAATAAACGATGTGTCTAATTCCTTGACGACGACAAGGATTTAGAATGGTGTAAATTGCAGCAACAAACTGCCACTCATCTTTGAGCTGCTGCTTGTATTCTGGACATGCGTCATATCACAGTCATAGAATTGTCAACTAGTGGCAGTTTGTGGTTTATACCATTGCATTTACTGTGGTAAAAGTAACCAGTCGTTCCTGGCCCAAAGCCTGCCTGAATAAAAAGATCTTTGCCCGTTGCCAGAAAGATAATGCAGTAAGGGATCCAGCTTTGTTTCCTGTGGAAACACGTGTGTGTGTGTGTGTGTGTGTGTGTGTGTGTGTGTGTGTGTGTGTGTGTGTGTGTGTGTGTGTGTGTGTGTGTGTGTGTGTGTGTGTGTGTGTGTGTGTGTGTGTGTGTGTGTGTGTGTGTGTGTTTTTTCATATGGGGAGTCTGGACCCACTTTCTATAGTTTTTTACATGTCATAGCCAGCATTTTATGTCTGGAAATGAGCAGGTAGCCCGTGAAGCTATTATAACAAACACAGAAGATCCTTGTAGCAGGCACCAGTCAATAGTTTGTGCTCAGCATTGTGACCAGTAGAAATATCTGCACACTTTCTAAAGATAACCCCACATATAGCATGATACAGTAACTTACATGGGAGGTAAATAAGGCATCCATCACTGTGGACAGGTCAGGGGCGGGGGTCTTAAACCACTGCCTGTTTAAACATAGTGGAACCTTACTTTGTTACAGAGAAGTGTTAACTAATCCCCTTACCCATGCCCTTCTGCCACTTTAATGACTGAAAGAGATATATATTAATGTGGGATTTTGCAATGTATGTGATGCAAGCTATTCTGTTTATATGGTCTATGATACTATACTTGTACATATTACTAGAATTGGGAAATAGAAGCAAGGTATCTTTTCCTGGTTAGACCAAAGATTCAAATTTTAACCCCTCTGTGTTTTCTCTGAGTCAGTATTCAAATATTAGCTCCACAAAAAATAAATAATTAAATTATGTTAATTACTTCATAAGGAAATCTGCTCCATTTTTCCCTTTCTAAATCATTAGTGAAATGGAGACTGATAGAACAAGTTTACCTGTAATAATAAAAGATGTTGTGGTTTGTTGAGTTGTTTTACTGTTGGGTTTAATTCCTTTCTCCCGAGCAAACCATAGTTTATTAATCAGTCACAATATGAAGCTATAGTTTGTTACTGACCCATTATAAATTTTGTTTATTTTAAACCATAAAGCCTGAACCCAGAACAGTGCATCATGCTTTACTTGAAACAGAAGCTGACAAAAGTGGCAGAATCAAAACAGGCAAAAAAAAAAAGAAGATCAAGTGTGGCCTATTTGGTTTTATATTGCATAAGCAACAAATTATGGCTAATCTGAAACATGGTTTAGTATGATATTTAAATCTGGCCACATTCAATCTAGGAAATATGAAAGAAGGATTTTGCTGACATTAGAACATCAACGCTATATTTTGCATTTGTGGGAAGTTGTGTTTTTTTACCTTAAAATTATTCCTTTGAGAAGTATGTTTTTCTACAGGTTTTGTCTAGTGCGTTTGATGGTTAGATACACAAGGGAAAAAATTACGTGTGTAATTTTCAGGGTGGATTTGATTTAAATTGCAATTTCAATCATGATTTAAATGTTTAAAATTGGACTTCTTTGCTTAAATAAATATTGATTTTTAAAAATTTAAATTGTGATTTGATTTTTTAAAAAATCATTGATTTTCATCCACCCTGATAATTTTCAAAATATCCTTTTTTCAAAGGATGCCAATAATGTTTACTATTTGAAGCAGTGTCTTGCTAAGAAACATAATGGCAATGTCCCATAGTATCTGAAGTTTCCTTTGACTGTGAGGACCCAAAAGGTTCTCCCTTTCAGGAAGATTTTATTTATTTATTATTTATTTATTTAATTTATATGCCGCCCACTCTACCCAGAGGTCTCTGGGCGGCTTACAATAATTAAAATTCAATACAATAAAATGATTAAAATACAATTAAAATACAATTAAAATACAATTAAAATTGCCATCATCAGGACCCACAGTTGTTATTTCAATATTTAAGATAATTTCAGCATACTGTAAATCAAGAACTTTTGTTCTGGCTGTTTTGATACTGATCAACACAGCCTATCCTGCCAATGAATAATAGAAAGAGATAAAGACAACAATTCAAACATATTAGAAACCATCCATAGCTCTGGTATGGGCATGAACACAGTAGGATTCAGTTTAAATTGTGAATGACTACATAGAAGTAGACAAGGTATGGAAGAGGTTGGTATGATGAATGCTATTTTGTATGACAGTGGGGTCAGCGGATCATCCCTCCTCCATTTCATGATCCATGAAGTCGACACTGTCAGGGTCAAACAAAAAGGGTTTTATGTGTTCTCAAAGGCTTTCACTGCTGGGATCCAATGGTTGTTGTGGGTTTTTCAGGCTGTTTGGCTGTGTTCTGAAGGTTGTTCTTCCTAACGTTTCGCCAGTCTCTGAAGAGGCCAGCCACAGAGACTGGCAAAACGTTAGGAAGAAAAACCTCCAGTGCATGGTCAAACAGCCTGAAAAACCCACAACAATCAAAAAGGGTTTTATTGGATAGAAAATATATAGACCACCTTCCCCCCTTCTTCCCCCCTTTCATCAATTCTGGGTTTATATGATGAGTTGGAGCCATCTGGTTTTTTTTTTAGGGTTATTGTTGCTGCATTTAATGTTTCTATTTTTATTTTTGTTTTCTATTACATCTGTTGTAACCCATCCAAAGTAGTGCTTCAACACTAATGGGAGTGGGATAATAATAAATAAAAATAAGTAAGTAAGTAAGTAATTGTTGCTGTGGTCCTGAAAGTTATACAAATGCTAGAGTAGCTGATACCTTTTCTTGGACTACTAAAATGAAACAATGTGCTCTCATGACACCAGCCATATGAATTCTTCATATGAACCAGAGATAAGCAAAGTATGAACTTACGCTCACCAGTATTTGATTTAAATTAAATCAAATTAAATTTGATTTAAATTAAATTAACCTTTTGATCTTGCACACTTGGCTATTTTATTCATTCATTCATTCATTCAATTTGTATCCTGCTCCCATTAGTGTTGTAGCACTACTCAGGACAGGTTACAACCTTATAAAATAGAAAACACAAATGAAAATAGAAATATTAAAATTGGTAACAAAAACCCTTAAAAAAGAAAAGAAAACCAGATGGTGCCAACTAATCACTAACTTTAACTTTACCTGGCTAAGGTAAAGGCTGCTTGTCGAACTTACTTCGCTAACCAGATAAGCGAAGCGTCCAACCAGCAGGCGGAGTTATTCCGTATAGTGCGCGACCTATCCGGAACTGGTCTGGATGATAGGCCTCCCCCTAGTTTTTCACCTGACTAGTTTGCAGCCTTTTTAAAATCTAAAGTGGAGGCCATCCGATGGGACCTCTCTCCTTTTTTGAACACAGTGAGTCGAGCAGAGATATCCAGCGCTCCATCTTGCCTGGTAACCTTTGACTCCGTTCAGCCTGTCACGCCTGATTCTGTGGCCAGAGTGCTTGACAGCTGTCGAGCCACCTCCTCCTCCTTGGACCCTTGCCCGGCCTGGCTAATCAAAGCAGCCAGGCCGATAACAACAGAATGGGCCGCTGCAATAATAAATGGGTCTTTCCTTGAGGGCAGGTTTCCCTCTGCCCTCAATGAGACACTCATTAGGCCCATAAGAAAGAAACCTAATTTGGCAGCGGACGAAATTGGCAATTATAGGCCCGTTGCCAATATTTCTTTCATGAGCAAAGTGGTCGAGAGGGTGGTGGCTGACCAGCTTCAGGCACATCTGGATGAAACAGATGCCCTGGATCCTTTTCAGTCAGGCTTCAGGCCATGCCATGGTACAGAGACGGCATTGGTCGCCCTGTACGATGACTTGATGAGGGAGGCCGACAGTTGTAAAATATCTTTGTTGGTCCTCCTCGACATCTCGGCAGCCTTCGATACCGTCGACCACGGTATCCTCCTGGGGAGGCTGTCTGAGTTGGGTATCGGTGGCTTGGCTCTGGCCTGGTTCCGTTCCTTCTTGGAGGACCGTCCCCAGAGAGTGCAGCGTGGGGAGAGTATTTCGGCCCTGTGGAGTCTCAATTGTGGGGTTCCACAGGGGTCGATCATTTCCCCAATGCTGTTTAACATCTATATGAGGCCGCTGGGTGGGGTCATCAGGGGGTGTGGAGCATCGTGTCATCAATATGCTGATGACACCCAGCTCTACATTTCCTTTTCACCAACTGCAGGTGATGCCGTCCTGTCCCTCCAGCGCTGCCTGGGGGCCGTACAGAAATGGATGCAGGAGAACGGCTGAAGCTGAACCCGGACAAGACGGAAGTTCTGAGGGTGGGTGACCCTGTGGATGGTGGCTTGGGAAACTCCCTCATGTTTGGGGGGGTGGCCCTGACCGCGAAGAGTGGGGTCCGCAGCCTGGGGGTACACCTGGACCCGATGCTCATCATGGAAATGCAAGTGCTGTTGGTAGTCCGCACCGCCTTTTTCCACCTTTGGCGGATTGCCCGGCTGCGACCTTACCTGGACACGGGGGTGCTCACTACCTTAGTACATGTGCTCATAATTTCTAGATTAGACTACTATAACACGCTCTATGTGGGGCTTCCTTTGAAGCTGATGCGGAAACTTCAAGTGGTGCAGAATGTGGTGGCCAGACTCCTTACTGGAATGAGAAAATATCAACATATCTCTCCTACTCTGGCTATGCTGCACTGGCTGCCCATCCGTTTCCGCATTGACTTCAAAGTGTTAATGCTTACATATAAAGCCCTAAACAGTTTAGGACCTCGATACTTGGCGGAACGCTTACTCCCAACTAGCTCTACCTGTGTCACCCGCACAAGCCAGGAGGTGAGGCTGAGGAGCCTGACGCCGAGGGAGACCCAGAAGGAAAGAACTAGAAACCGGGCCTTCTTGGCGGTGGCTCCTCGCCTCTGGAATAACCTACTTCCGGAGATTCGCGCTGCACCCTTGCTGAGTACTTTTAAGAACCAACTAAAAACGTGGATGTATAGGCAGGCCTTCCCTTCCAGTTAATTCCTGTCCTTTTTCCTTTTTTTTCTCTTTATTTGATTTATTTTGTATTTTTCCCATTGCAAAATCATTTAATTAATTAATTGTTATAAATTTTTCTTGAACTTGTTATGTTTTATGTTGTAAGCCGCCTAGAGTGGTTGAAATGACTAGATAGGCGGGGTATAAATACAATAAATAATAATAGTCATCATCATCATCATCATCATCATCATCATCTAATATGGGGGGGAGGAAGGTGGTCAGCCGGGGTTGGTGTGGAAAACCTCCCTGAAAAGCAGTCTTTAATGGCTTTTTAAAAGTCTACAGGGAGGGGACTAGGTGGAACTCCTCTGGAATCTGGTTCCATAAGGTTGAAGCCGCCACAAAGAATGCCCTACCCCTTGCAGAGGATTTATGAGCCTCCCTTGGGGTGGCCACCCAGAGGAGCCTCGGTTGGGGTGACCTTGTGGGTCGGGCAGATTACATTAAGGAGAGATGCTCCAACAAGTAACATGGACCCAAACCATGGAGGGCTTTGTATGTGAGTGTCAAAATCTTGAACCTGATCCAGGATGCCACGGGCAGCCAGTGGAGGTGAGCCAGAACTGGAGTGATGTGGTTGAATTTATTTGCACTGACCACCAGTCTGGCTGCCACATTCTGGACCCATTGAAGTCTCCGGATCAGGTTCAAAGGAAGCCCCATGTAGAGGGCATTGCAGTAGTTGATCCAGGAGATGACCAGGGCCTGCAACAAAGTCCTGAGGGAGTCCTCGTCTAGGTAGAGGTGAAGTTGGGCAATTAGCCTAAGCCGGTTGAAGGCTGATCTGGACACGGCTGCAATCTGGGACTCCCAAGAGAGAGCCAGGTCCAGAAGAACTCCCAAATTAGGCACTTGGTCTCTAAACTGGAGGGGAGTACTATCCAGCCTAGGGATTATCCCCTCTAACTTATCAGAGTTTCCCCACAGGAGGAAAATCTCTGTTTTGTCCGGGTTCAGTTTGAGCCTGTTAGGCCTGGTCCATTCCAATACTGCAACCAGGCAACGTTGTAACGTCTGAATGGCATCCACTGCAGAGGTGGCAATGGAGAGATAGAGTTGCGTATCATCAGCATACTGATGACACCTTACTCAAAAACTCCTGATGACCTCCCCCAACAGTTTAACATAGATATTAAACAGCATTGGGGATAGTGCCGATTCTTGAGGAACCCCACACCGAAGAGTCCAAGGTGCTGACTCCTCCTCCCCTAGCTGAGCACTCTGGACACGGTCCTCAAGGAAGGATCAAAGCCGGCTCAGTGCTAAGCCCCCAATCCCAACCTCAGAGAGTCTGTCCAGGAGGATACAGTGGTCAATAGTATCAAAAGCCGCTGAGAGATCTAGGAGTACCAACAGAGTGCATCTGCCCCTGTCAGCTTCCCTTAAAACGTCATCCTGCAGCGCGACCAATGTTGTCTCGGTACCCTGTTGTGGCCTGAATCCAGACTGGAATGGGTCAAGGCGATCCAGCTCCTCCAGGTATGACGGCCACCATCCTCTCAATCACTTTGCCCAGGAGTGGTATGTTAGCATATGTTAGATGATATGTTAGAACCAAATTGTGGCTCTTGTGCTGTGTCTTTATGTTGTCTTTCCCCACCCCCACGGCTAAAGGAAACTTTGTTTCAAGCAAGCAATGTGGCGGGGTGGGTGAGGAGGCAGTCACAAGATAATTCACAGCCTTTATGTCTCAAGAACCAGGGTGTGAACATTCCAGACCTTACTACAGAGACAGTAGAGGTCCCAACTCACAAGAAGAACTATTCAATTTCTGGACTTTTTTTTTTTTTTTGCACCATCCATAAAGGGGGTATGCTTTGAGCCTGAGAAAGTGGATTTCATCCATGAAAGCTTTCCAATTCTTTTATTTCTAGTGGTCCAATAAAAGGTATGACCTACTCTTAAGGACCACACTGGCTGTTTCCTTTTTTGTTTAAGGCATGGGAGGTATTAAAAGAGTAGCTTTGCCAGTGCCATAAGCACACACATCCAGTGAATTTTCATGGGTGAGAAGCGGTTTGGACTCCTGTCCTCCGAGTCCTAGTTCAGCACTCTGCCCACTGCACTACATTTGGTCTCATAGTTCACCCAATTAAAAAAAATACTGTTGCTGCCTGCTTCTGTGTTGACTGTTGGTTTTGGAGGCGAATGGAGTAAGCAGATCTTTTTGAAGACTTTTAAGGAAATGTGAATGCTCATGTTGTGAGCACATACTTAGATGTCTCTTATATTGTATGTACCAAAGAGTACATTTCACATTTCAGTCTCTCATGATTGCAATGTGTATATGGTTATTTGACTACATTTTATTACGTTCTTATTATATTGTAGAGGCCCTTTCATGGGGTTCCATATATGTTTGTGGGTGAGTAAATAAGTACGAGCTTGTGTGGTTATTTGTAAGGTATCCTGTTCAAGAGTTCAAGTTAGCTGGTTAACTAAGTGGCTCCTCTTGTTAAATTTTTTAATACATCTGTGTTGTGGGCTGCCTTTTAAAGAAGAATTACACAAGAGAGCTCAAGTAAATGGATGCTAACTCATCAGATTTGCAAAGTGGAAATGCAGGATTTGTAGGAGTGGGGTGGAGAGTACTGCACAACTGTAAGAGGTCTTTGTAAAATGAGCCATGCTGCTCCTCCCTTTTTATATTGTCTTCTAATCTGGAAACCACCTGAAACAAGTTTACCCAGTTTTATGATTTAGCAAAGTCTGAGGAAGATCCAGGTATCTTTCTACAGTTATGAGCATACCTGAAAATATATTATACAGTGTTATATTTGTTGTGTCTTCCCCATGTATGTTCCCTGTTCATGAGTTTTTATACACGTGCCTCCATCTATTAGATCTAAACTTAACTAGAGTCACCTATCCTTTATTAAGAATGTGAAGTCCAAGATGGATAAGATTGATAGAGAGATATATAGTTGCTCTTCTACATTTTTTAATACTAAAAGCAACTGAGTGAGATGTGGTAATTTGATCAGGGTTGTGGTTTGGAAGCAGAACTGCACAACTCTTTAATATTCCCCAATTTTCCCAGGCTAAGGAACAAGCCCCTAAAGCTGTGTTTGCTTTACACATGCCTGTATGATGCTTTTGTATTTCTTTTCACTATCAGTCGGATGGTTTGGAAGGCAGATGTAAACACCCCAACTGCTTTACTGTTTCCCTAGTCACTAGCAAGAGCTAGGATGGGGCAATGTTAGAAAGTTGGACTGGGATTTAAGAGGCATAGGTACACATTCCTGCCAACCAGACAGTGATGAAACTGAGGATCTCATTCTTCATAAAAAAGGCAAATCTGAGTCGAAAAGACAATAATGCTAGGAATAAAACAACAGGAAAAGAGAAAGATCAGATATGGAGGATTGATGCCGTAATGGAAGTCATGAGCTTGAACTTGTAAGAAGTGAGCAGAGCTGTTAATGGCAGGTCATTTTGGAGGCCGCTCGTTCATTGGGTTATGATATGCCAGAGACAACATGATGATACATAGCAACTACCTTGATTACCATGCAGGGTTGTTGTGAATATGAAAGAAGGTGAGGGAGAGCCACATGTGGCACCTTGAGCCCACTGGAGAAGAGTAAGGATAAATATATAGCCAACAAACAGTTAATTTAACTTTTAAGATTTAAAAAGTTTGTTTTTCCAAAAGATAGCTAAAGTGCAAGAAATGCAGGATTTTTATATGGATTGACCAGTTAGAATAATTGGGTTGGTTAGCTCTTGAAGCTGGTTCTCTCAGAACCCCATTTGGGCTCACTAATTATTCAGTTTTAATTTATTTTTCTTTTTAGTGTCATTATTCACTTTTAATATAACTTGATCAGGGCATTTGGTGGATTCTGCTATTAAATGTGTCACACAAACAGTGTGAAATCTTTTCCCACACTGCTTTGAAAAATCCCTGTTCTTCCTCCTCAGCTGAAAATATGCTCCCTTCCAGCAAGCAAGTGGCAGTCAGAACACACTCCTTTCAATAGAGTGAGATAATTAGTGCTAATATACTGCCAAACCTTCTGCCATTTTTTCCTGACTGACCCTCACGATCTGGGCAAGGTGTCTCCTAAAGCCCAAAGGGGAAAAGTGATGTCCACCCTGTCTGGGAACGAGCAGTAATGCTACTCTGTTGGGCAGTCTGGCTTTAATTGCTGCGCTTGCTGTGTCCATGCAAGGCAGCAATACAGTGGGGTCTTGACTTAAGAACGGCTCGAGTTAAGAACATTTTGACTTAAGAACCGCTCTCATAGGAAAATATTGACTTAAGTACTTAGATTTGAGTTAAGAACTGAAAAAAAACCATGTGGGAGGCAGGGAAAGTGCAAAATTTGAACTTTCAGTTAACTGTTGGCCAGTGAAAAGGGTGCCTGTCTGCTTCCTCACTCCTCCCAGCGTTTAGAGAGTGGATTGGGAGACAGACTTCAGACTGCCTGGTACTGTACTGCCTGGACTGTATTTTCCCTGCCTTCCCTGAACCTTTCTTGACCTAAGAAAAAAAGAAACAAAATATCCCCCTCTAGTGGTCGAAGGCAGAATAGCAGCTTCCCATTAGTTTCTATGGACGGAAAAGAGCAGATACGGATCAAATGGTTTTCAATGCATTCCTATGGGAAATGCAGATTTGACCTGAGAACTTTTTGACTTGAGAACCGCCTTCCAATACGGATTAAGTTCTCAAGTCAAGACCCCACTGTACAAGGATGGTGGCTGCCAACATCTACTTCAGAGAGTCCGCTGCTGTGGAGTTCATTGTGCTTTGGGGTTACCGCGATGTGCCCACTCTGCATAGGTTCCTGCAAGGATCCTGTGTACCTCACCTTCTGCAGGGGCAAACTGTTGCATGTGCTCTTCTGACAACCAGGTGGCCAGAACCTTCCCTCCTTTTATTCTCTTGGCTGAGAGAGGTGACCAGTGTAAGGCTTCAGGTGGAGGAGGCCGAAGAGCCCCCCCCCCCATGTCTTTCCTGCAAAGTTGACCAAGTCTCCTTGTATACTTCTTGTGGGTTAAAATCAGACTTCTCAATGCGGAGCTCCATTTCCATGTGAGGAGAAGTGAGTTCTGGCTTCACTTGTAGTTTGGTCCTAACATGCACATGGAACATCACTTCTCTATTTACTATTACAGAAACTCACTGATTCAGAGGCATTACCAGGTTAATGATTTCTAAGGTCCACTCTTTCTCCAGATCTCATTTTGCTTTAACCTACTGCCTATAGGGGCAATGGTGGCTCCCCCCTCCTTTTCTCCTAGCTGGTTCAGTGACAGAGAAAAATATCGTGGTAGTGGCAGGCTAATTAAAGATGCAGTCGAATGCCACTTTATTTTAAACAATTTACCAAGTTTAATTTGCGGCAACTGACTTGATCAGTTACCAACTTCAGGAGTGCACATATAGTGAGGGGATGGATGGCAAGGGGGCTGTCTTTCATCCGCTTGTTTGCATCTGTACCCTTAAAAATGGTGCCTGATTGAGACAGCTCTTTACTAATGAGATTTTAAAAAATACTTGAAGTTTATAGGACGTGGGGTTTGAACTTGAAGCTCTGTAGTGGCTGTCTGTCACCATCTTTAAACTAGGGTGTTTGTGTATATGTAACTATCTGTTGCATGTTGATTTTGCACATAGCTTCTGCACTGATTGGAGATAGCACCCATATTGCAAACAAGTAAGAGTAACAGAAATGCATATGAATCATATTTTCTCTCTGGCATGGATAAGCCATTGGATATTTCATAATTGATAATTGTATGATGGTGATCAGTTTTTGGAATGCTACATAATTAACTAATAGAATATTCCTCATTTGCTGGAAGACACATTCTTTATTGTAATTGTTATGATTATACTGAGTAATATAAAAAAGAACCCAAATGGAGCATGTAAGTAACTCTTTGTAAGAAATGTAATGTGAACAAAACATAAGCAAAAACCACATTTTAGGGTGTACTCTGTCAGAGGGCAGAAGGAAGGGGGGACAGTGACAGTAATGGGGGGATGAATATGGTAGTTTCCTCATCCCATTTCACATGGTAACTGGAGCTTGGGCTACTGCTGCAGACTCAGGACTTCTCTTTGATTTATTTCCCCAGCTGCCTATCCTGAAACAGAAACTAATAAAAGCTGCAAGCTAGAAACAAGCCAGAAATGGGGGAGGTGAACAGTGGTTTGTTTGGTTATCTTTGTGGCATATAGAGCAAACCATGGGTAACACAATCTATGGGTTATCATGGTGTGCGAGTGCAGCTGTTGTCTTATACACATGTATTGCCAAAGCATCGAGTCATCTGGAAAATAAGATGCTGACGATCAATTCTACATACGTAATAGCACAAGGATATATAGAATATGAAATTTTTAGACATTAAGACTGCCGAGCACTTACTACAGATATAGTAAGGGGTGGACTAAGTGTGGCCTTCAGGTCACATATGACCCCTAAGTGCCACCACTACCCCCATTTTTAGCCTGAAGTGGCCAATCTTTCAGGCAATGGTAGAGACAAACTTGTTCATTCAAGATATGAGAACTTTTTTTTTTCAAAGCAGAATTGACTGTACATTCATTTTCTGTTTTGAAAAAAAGCCTACATGGCCAGTTGTGCCCTGAGAGGTTAGGCAAGAATAGGCCTTGGTGGACTGTGGAAAAAGCTCCTTGACCTCTTGAGTTTATCCATCTTTGATATAGAATAGTAATTTCCCCCATGATGTTTATTATGAGAGGGCTATAATACTTCTTTCAGACCATATTAGCCATGCTTGCTGGTTCTTCAGCCACAGCAGACTGTGACTGTGACTACACAATCAAATGCTTCAAGATTTGCTGCAGTTATAGTATGGGTTGATTTGAACTATTTTTTTCTGATCACGTGATGCAAAGGTCAGTTCGAATCAGTCTAGCCCTTTTTAGTCCTAATGCAGCTTTTTTTTCCTCTGCCACTTGGGACTTTTATTCTTTTTCAGACTGAAACAATTAGAACAGGCTTTTTCTGTGATCAGAAAAATATATGAATTTTTTTACAGGTATGAATTTAGCACTAGATTACATTATCACCTTGTCACTAGCATTGATAAACTAGTTTATACTAGCACTAGATCACCTATGGATGAGAAAAATAAAAGAAAAAAGAAAATACAAACCAAACAAAAACAACTCAGAAAAAAGAAAATACATTCCTGTGGTATGTGGTATTTCTGTAAACATTAAGAAGAACTTTGGAATACTGCCACCGTTTCTGGAACACCATACAACTCTTTCAAAGCCAAGTGGCTTGATAGCAAACCACAAAAGGATTGGCAGAAGCAGGACCAGAGGAAGGAATGAAAGAAGGGGGGGGGGTTTGTGGGCTGAAATGTAAATTGAATCACATCCAGTGTGAACATTGAATTCCCAAGTCCAGAGTCCCTCTGTGATTATTGACTATGAATTCGGCTGTAATACGGGCTGTGAATCAAATTGCAGCAAAACTGAATCAAAGCAATTTGGTTTGCCAGTGAAGTGGCAGCCTGTGATGCATCCTCCAGTATTATGAGACTGGGACAGATGTATCCAGATGCAGTAGGGTAAGTGATCTCTTTACTGTGTTGGAAAATGCAAAAAAGAACCCTTATTCTTCATTTCTTTCTTTTTTTGTAATCAGTGGAAACCTGGAATGCTGTTTTTCTCTGTTGGAACAAATTATCTGTATGGTTGTAGGCTTCCTAAGTATGTAAAATGATTCAAAGCTTTCACAATGAGACTACGCTATAACTCTCTTGCATTTGAATACATTGTAAATGCAGGGTGAAAGAACTATAGTTCAGCATGCAGATCAGGGCTGCATGTCCTATAATGTGACTCTTCACAATGTGGCAGCTCATGCAGAGATGTTAAACAAATTATTCTTGGGGAGAGATACTGAGAACTGGCAGATACATATCTGTTACATTTGTTTTTCACAAAATGTTGTAGCAGAATGTGCACAAACCAATTGGAAAGTATGCATTATATTTAAAACATAGAGGAATAGCAGTGAGTCAGCTAGCCAAATACCCAGCTCTCCTCTAAAGTATTTGCAGAGCTTGTTTTAATAATTACAAGTGCACCTGCAATTATACAGAATTAACAGCCCTTTTTAAAAAGGATATGGACTCCTAAAGTGATTTTAATCACACATACCTCCTATCTCAGTCACTTCAAGATGTTTGCTCGCTCTGAGATTCCACCTCTGCGTGTTTGAAGTTGAAACCCGTGCTGTAATATAACTAGTCAACTATTCTAGATAGAACGGAAGCCAGGCAAGAGTATCTAATTAAAGATGGACACTATTGTTCATTGTCTGACTAACCCTCTCTATATATGGAGGGTTATATATATTAGTTGTCCATACAGGATAGCTGAAACATATTTACAGTCATCAACATAAAATCTGGTGGATAACTTTAGGCTTTCCCCCAGCAATATGATTTCTTCTGATATGTGTTTGGAAAAAGGGAGAGAAAAAGAAATTGGGACTTGACACTGGAGTCATCATGATTAATTAGTTCTTCTTCGTGGTCTCTGTGAATGCACACTAATGGGTTAATCTGCACCTGTGCAGAGCAGCCTCGGAACTTTCCAGAGCTCGAGCACATGGTGCTGGGACCTCCCACACACTGGCTATAAAACCAGCAGCAAGTGCCTCAGTTCCTTTCTTGCTGACGCTGCAGCAGTTTTGTTAGGAACTTCTCTGCATTTGCAAAACCTTTTACCTACCTTAGCTACGTTTTACCTCCCTGGCTTTGTTACGGAGTGTTAGTACTATTACTGGTGGCAGAGTTTATGGCCTTGCCAGGCCTCTTCAAGAGGTTTAAGGTCTGCTCAAACAAGATTCCCCTCTCCGACAGGCATTCTTGGTGCTTATTTTGTCTCAGAGAAGAGCACCAACCAGCTTTGTGTACTTTTAGTAAAAACCTTACCAAGCCAGCCTTGAAATTGAGGATTCAATGCCTGTGCTCCTTTCTTTAGAAGTACCTCCGTCTCAAGGTGCCCCATTGATCCCCTGCGGGCTCAGCAACAGCCATTGGTCATGGGATCTCCACCTGCCTCTATCGCCCAGAAAGGTTCTAAGATGGCGGCCAAGCCCAAATCTTCCTCCTCAGGCTCGAGGTTGACAGGTGTGGCATCAATACCTAAGCTGTCCTTAGGGTCGATCTCGAAGAAAAAGAAGAAGACTCCGAAACCAGTGCAGGCAGCAGATGCATCGGCACCAATGACGGAGATATCCCAGTGACACTTGGTATGCCTTAGCTTATCTTCGGGGGATGAAAAGAATCCGGTGCAAGAGGCCCTGCCATCTCCGTGTCTCAGTGACTATCCTGACTGTGGTAACACCTCCGTGGAGGTAACACAATTGGCACAGGGTAGCCTGCGATCCTCTCCAGGTTCGGTTATGCGGCAACCTTCAATGTCACCACCGGAATCTATACAAGTGGAGGTTTCTCGGAAGAGGACCCACACGGCTAAGCGTTTGGAGCCACCATCTTCCAACAGCTTTGCCATTCTTGGGGCACTCCACAGCTGGACGTCTTTGTGGCCCAGGACATCAGAAAATGCAAAACCTACTGCTCCAGGGCGGGAATAGGCCACTGCTCACTGATGGATGCCTTTATGGTGACCTAGAACACCTCCTCCACCTGTTTCCTCCTATTCCGCTTTTACCGAGAACCATCGTGAAAATCCGGCAAGACAATGTGAATGCCATCCTCATAGCCCCCTCCCTGGTGGCCCTGCCAACTGTGGTTCTCAGCGCTCCAAGACAGGGCATAGGATTCCATCAGGTTGGCACTCTTTCCCCACCTGCTGACCTGAGACCAGGGCAAGGACTTCCATCCAGACCTGCAGTCTCTTCATGGAGGCTTCCCCATCTATACCAGAGGTTCTCAGGCTAGTACGAAAGCACTCCGACTTCCCTGACATATGCCTATAAGTGGAAAGCTTTCTATAAGTTTACAATATCCTGTCACTTACCAGTCAGCCCAACATCCCTCGACATAGTTGCGCAGTTTCTGCTTCACTTATTTTGGCGGGGTCTCTCCCAATTGACTCTAAAAGTATATATGGTGGCTATAGTGGCCCACCAGCCGCCTTCCTCTCAGGCAGCTGCACTCTTTCAGCACCCAACCTTGAAACTATTTTGGGGAGGGCTCAAGAACATGCACCCGGCCTACAGGCCTCTCATGCCGCAGTGGTCACTCCAGCTGGTCCTTAATAGGCTTCTGAAGCCTCCTTTTGAACCCTTAGCTTCAGCATCAGACCATCTTTTGACCTTGAAGGCCCCTTTTCTTCTCACACTTACTTTGGCTTGAAGGGCAGGGGAGATTACTGCATTAAGGATGGACTCTCCATTCCTCCAGTTTCAACCTGACAAGGTGACCCTATACCCAGACCTCGCCTTCCTACCTAAGGTGTCATTTTATTTTCATTTAAGTCAGCCAGTTATGCTGCCCACCTTTTTCATAGCACCTATCTCACCACTGGAGAGAGAGTTGCACTCCTTAGACGTTAAGTGGGCTCTCTCTTGTTATGTTCATCGAACCACCACCTTCCACACTTCAAAAAGGCTCTTTGTAGACTTCCATGGCCCCTCTAGAGGGGCGCTGTCCACCTCTCAGACCATCTCCAGGTGGATTGTAGCGACTATATGCCTTGTCTACCAGCTGGCTCAGACACCTCTCCCAGGCACAGTTAAAGCACACTCAACAAGGGCTGTAGCCTCTTCGACTGCTTTTCTTTGAGGGGTGCACATGGTGGACATATGTAGAGCCGCCATGTGGGCCACGCCATCCACCTTCATGTGCCACTAACACCTTGACATCCGGTCCAGGTCTGAGACAGCAGTGGGTCAGCTGTCCTGTCTTCTGTGCTCTCATGACGTCCCTCCTCTGGGTAAGTGAGCTTGCTAGTCACTCATTAGTGTGTATTCACAGAGACCATGAAGAAGAAAAAGAGGTTGCTTAGCTGTAACTCTGGTTCTTCAAGTGGTCATATGTGGAGTCACACTGTCTGACCTTCCTCCCCACTGTCTGTCACATGTGCTATTGCATGCTGTGCAGCAGCCGATAGTTCTGAGGAACGGAGGCAAGGTTATAGCCAGTGTATGGGAGGTCCCGGCACCATGTGCTCTAACTCTGTAAAATTCCGAAGATGCTCTGTGCAGGCGTAGATTAACCCATTAGTGTGAATTCACAGATGACCACTTGAAGAACCAGAGTTACAGGTAAGTAAACTCTTTTTCACTCTAGGACTAAAGATGGTTGTTACAGTGAGTAGTTTTAAAATACAGTATGAAAGAAGAAATAGAGGGCTATTCTTGGTGAAACTGGGAATGCTCCTGTTACTTCTGTTGCTCTTATGTTCAGTTGTCAAGACCTGTCTTGGATATTATCATAAGTTCTAAATTTGTAACTGTTTGCTAAAGAATGGAGAAAGGACCTTGTCGCAATGTCACAGGACACCTCTCTAAGCCTTTTCCCAGGGATCAGTATTTATTCCTCCAAGGTGGGAGAACCCTTGAAAAGCGTTTGCCCACAGAAACTCCAAAGAAGAGGTTACTGCTTATTTTGGTAGACACTGCCACTATCCCTCAAGAAATCAAAATGCAAAAAAATAAACCTTCTTAACATGCCTCACAAGCATACCAGGTAGTCAGTGGTCAAATCCTGGCAAAGCCATGGGACTTAGTTAACCTGAGGTTCTCTTAAATACAGCCTCTAGACCAGAAGGTCTTTCAAAATTTTTATTAAAAAAAATAAAATAAAGAAAGCAAAAAATAAAATGGGAAGAATATCTGACAAAGCCAGAGGTTGAATGGGTACAAGATTATGGGAAACAGTTATGAAATCAAGGAACAAACCAGCTTTTGGAAAAATAAATAAAATGATGCAAACCGGAAAACAAATGTAATTTTTTGGAAAAAGATTAGAGGCAATGAACATCAAGCATGTTAATAGGACACTAGGAAAATTAGAAAGTTATCATGAGGACTGAGATCTACTCCTCACTCCCCAGGCAGTTCAACTACTTACAAGTTCCCTTTCTAAAACCTTTTTGAGGGCATAGTTAAGTCACTCTGTCTTAGTTAAGGACTAACACATGTGCTTCCCTCCTTGTTTGCTGTTCTCCTTCCCTGTTGTTCTGTCCCAACCTCATCTGCTCTTTCCCCTCAAAGACCCATCTTTAAGTTTTCCTGAAGTCTTTGTCCCCATATTTCAAAGATGCCCAGGTGTGAATTCAAGAGACATGGCTCTGAGATAAGATATATAGCTGAATCCTTTGAATCTTTCAGGGGTCAATTGTTTTCTCTCCAATCTATAGCCTGCTCAACATTTGGCATTCCTCGATTTACGTATCACAGTGGTTCTTACTTCCAGGGTTGCAAGTCTGGAGTCTCTTCGATACTTTGATCTCCCTTTCTGATCATGTTCTTTTCCCATGGGAACTGAAGATAACTTAAGGCACTATCATTCATACAAGGAATAAAAATTATGTCAAGGTGTCATCTTCTCTGTTTCTCTACACTCAATAATAATGACTATCATGGGCTGTCCATAGGATGTGTTACTTTAAGGGAACAAGATGATGATCCCCTCATGCCAGTACCTTTGGCTAAGAAGCACATCTCCCCCACAAGTTACCTACACACAGTCAGAATAGCTAGGATGTTTGTGTATTTTTTCCATCGTGCACACCATGTAGCTACCATGCTTTTCCCTAGTGCTGACTGCCAATATAACTCCACTTCCCTCCATACTTTTGGGAAGGATAGATGGTCTATATGAGCATGTACTGCAGCACATGCATCCTCAGAGACATTCCCTCCCAACACAGAGGTGTTCCCCTTACAGACATGGCATAGAAACAAGGTGATAAGAACTGATGCTGTCCAGAATTATTGCTTAGAGTGTGAAGTTATATACAGTGCCTGATGAACAGTATATCAGTGTGAGAGCTCCCCTGGACTTTCAAAGGATAGCATATAGGCATTAATTTTAGTTGTGTGCAAGGACAGTAGGGATGATTTCCATAGGTAGAGGGTTCTGAGGATGGACAGGTGGTTGTTAGCAGCTGTGCAAAGAATATAAATGGATTGAGAACATCATTTGGCAGACAGGGGAGAGTGGTGCGGTGTGGGCAGTGGCACTGACCCTCAGCCTTAGGCCCCCACTATAGTTATTAAATCCAGACTTAACATATAGGTTTGTTTATTTCTTGTGAATCTGTGTATTTACTTTACAGTTTGGTTTATCTTACATTGGGATCCTATACATGACACAGCCTCATGGGGTAGTGGTTAAACTATGGTATTACAGTCAAAACTCTGCCCACAGTTAGCATTAGATCCCAGTGGCTCGAGGTTCACTCAGCTTTTTCATCCATCAGTAAAGTGAGTACTCAGCTCATGGGGGGGGATGTGTAACCTGTACAATTAAATTGTAAACTGTCCAGAGAGTGCTTTAAGCACTATGGGGAGGTATATAAGCAGCACACTTCATGCATGTCCACTAGATGTAAGTCACATGGTATTTGAGGAGACTTATTCTTAAGCAAGTCTGTATAATAGATACTCATGTAAAGTGAAGTCTCTCTTGGATGCTCAGAACTTCTTCATGATCTTCTGTGATTCACACATATGGTTTGCAGTGTCTGCGTGAAATCCTGTCCAGAATCTCCAACCCAAAGCTTTCTCCTCCTCCTCCTGTATCTTCTGTGCATTATGCGCATGGTTTTAATTTTATTCCTGCATTGAGCAGGGAGTTGGACTTGATGGCCTGGTAGGCCCCTCCCAACTTCACTTTTCTATGATTCTGTGAAAACATTGGTACATCAGCAGGCCTCCCTGTCTTATCTCAGAGACTAGCAAAATGGTATGTTATAATCCAGTTGCCATATGACACAGCAAAACTTCCTCTGCCTGTTGGATCTAAAAGTCAAACTACAGTACAAGGGTAACAGCAACATCATTTGCCTTTTTAAAAGACATAAAATTTGCATTACATTTATAAAGCTGCTGTGTGGTCTCAGCTGATTACTTTTTCCAAACATTATAGGCAAGACCTTCATGCTAAGAAAGATGCTTCTTTTGGAAGACTGATTTTGTCATCAGTGATGGTGTGACACCCAAACATCAAGAGTGTGCTTGTTAATTACCTTTATGTGTCAATCACCGTGGGCCATAAAGAAGAAGGACAGGTCTCTCACCTGTAACTGTGGTTGTTGTTGATCTGGGCTGTAAAAATAAGATATAAAATGTAACTGACAGAGTTTGACACAGCAGTTTCAAGCATTATAATAATAATAAAAAAAAACCACATATTCTTGCTTGTGTGTGTTTGTGCCGGCAGTTGAAAGTAAATAAAATGATCACTTGGTCTTAGTTAAAAACATTAAGGAACTTTTACAGTTTAAAGCAGATGTACAGTATAATAGAATAAACTCAGAGTGCTTTGACATTTTGTACTTGTTCTATATTTTGGACTTGAGTTGGTTATGTTTGTATACCATTCTTAAACTTAACAAACAGATTTACTCTAACAATTCTATCTCATAGTTGTGGGTTTTTCGGGCTCTTTGGTTGTGTTCTGAAGTTTGTTCTTCCTAACGTTTCACCAGTCTCTGTGTCCGGCATCTTCAGAGGACAGCACTCTGTCTCTGAGAGACTGGTGAAACATTAGGAAGAACAACCTTCAGAACACGGCCAAAGAGCCCGAAAACCCACAACAACCATTAGATCCCGGCCGTGAAAGCCTTTGCGAATACAAATTCTATCTCACTTAGCATCCTAACACTATGATCTATGATGTATCTAACACCTATCTGACAGACTTATCCTATCACATATTTAGCTTTATCCACCCGATCAAACCCTGTCAGCCTTATCAACCCTATTTGAGAAGCTGCTAACTGACACTTGCTTTACATATCTATCTGGCTGACACCAAACACATTCTGATTGGTCAGAGTGCTTCACTATGCAAATATCACATCCTAATCCTTCCTTTACAACCACACACACACATTAAGTTCTTCAAAATGCTTCCAGTTTATGAATGTGGGATATTGTGCTTCTGTACCCATGATTCCAAAAGTTAGGAAATGGCCCAATATTGCTGCACAATCTTGTGTGTGCATTGCCAGCAGGACAAGACTAATGGTGGCTGTCAAGATGGACTACAGGATACCCTATTCTGTTCACTACCATTCACACTTACTGGAAAATACACACACACACACACACACACACACACACACACACACACACACACACACACACACACACACACACACACACACACACACACACACACACACACACACACACACACTGTGTTGTACAGTTACATATTCCAACAGTTCTTTGAGTGATTGTTTTGTACATTCACACAGTCCACTTTCCTTGCTTTGTCATGTCCTCACATAGTGGCTTGGTAGACAGGATGGACTGAAGGAAAGGGATGAGGCATGTGCAGAAGGTGCAGGAGGAAAAGAAAGTTTTAGGCTGGAGGCTCTAGGACATTCTGATGGAGTTTCATGTAGGCACTGTATGACTACTTGAAGACCCACAGTTGCAAGTGAGTAACCTGTCCTTACGTCCTACATTTACTTCTCAGTCATCCAGTTCTTTTCACTTGTGAGTAGACTAGATAGATTTTGTACGAGATATAGTAGTATTCTGGTTGTTGTGGGTTTTTCGGGCTCTTTGGCTGTGTTCTGAAGGTTGTTCTTCCTAACGTTTTGCCAGTCTCCATGGCCGGCATCTTCAGAGGACTGGAGTAGGAACTCTGTCCATGCTCTGAAGATAGATCCTGGCCGTGAAAGCCTTCACGAATACATTGTAGTATGCTCTTTTCACAGTTTCTTCTGAAGGGGTTTGGAATGAGACAAGTTTACTGGATAACTCTGTGGGAAGGAGTTCAATTTCCCACTGTGCTTCGTAGGAGAACAGCCATTCTGTATGGCCTTGGGCAAACTCACAAGGACCCAGATCATCTCCAGAAGAGTTGTTTTGGGGAGAAAAGTGGCATAGAAATATTTTAGACAGGACAAACGTACAGACAGATAGAAGTAAATCAACTCTGAATAGTGTCACCATAAGGTGAAATTGACTTGAGGGAGCATAACATATTATAGAGACTAGGGCAGTTCTAATGGGAGTGCTTGTGTAAGGAAGTGTATTTGGATGCTGTCAGAACATTGTGCCTCTACTTACAGGGAAATCTAAGGTGTGAGTGTGTGTATGTATGTATAAGTGCTTGCCATTTTTTTTATTAGATGTCAAGAGGTAGACTTTGCATGCTCAAACATGCTGTTCATAAGTGGGTCAACATTGTGCTGGAATCAGATTCACACTTTTCCTTGAGACAGTCATAATTTCTGTCACAGGACCTTTCTTGCAAGTTGCAATTGTTCCACTTGTATCATCTGTTTCCACCCAGCCTTTGTCTACCAAACAAAGACACAATTCTTCAGTTTTGTTTACTGTAATTAGATTGCAGATACCCAGTGTGATGTAGTGGATAGAGTTATGGACCAGGACTCCAAAGGCCTGGGTTCAGTTTCCCAATCAGCCATGGAAACTCACTGGGGAGAGTGGGACTGGTAAAGTTACTCCTTTCACTTGCCTTGAAAGCCGTGTTAGGGTCACTCTAAGTGGGTTCTGATTTAATAGCACATAACAACATCAAATTACATTACTTCAGATATATTTAGATCTGAAAAGGAGGGGGTTGGAAAGTAAACTAGATGCACTGGGTCTACCACTGATAACCTCTTGGTTCTGCATGCCACCTCCCAAGCTCAAATACGTACCAGCTGT
Source organism: Pogona vitticeps (assembly GCF_051106095.1). Lineage (NCBI taxonomy): Eukaryota > Metazoa > Chordata > Lepidosauria > Squamata > Agamidae > Pogona > Pogona vitticeps. Next base: position 80,090,447 of record NC_135784.1, on the reverse strand, counting down.
CATTGCCGGTTCTTTTGGGAAAAGTCTTGAGTTTCTAATGAAAATATTAAAAACGAGTTATCCAGTAGTAATCTGATATTCGGCTAATCTGGCTGTGTGCCTGTACCTACTTAATGATCCCCAAGTCTAAACTCTAAACTTATAGACAGCAGCCACATGCTATTGTGGATCAGGGCACACTTCCATAAGCTTCTGAAACAAAGGATGTTTGGGAGCCTTGGAAAGTGGTGGGATGATTTAAATGCCTGTGCTCTACAGCCTGTGCAGAGCCTGAAAATGCAAGTACAGTACCAATATCATAACAGTCTGAATCTATTCACTGTCTCATTCGGGTGGATATTTTCACATTGGTGGCACATAAGAATTAAGAGTCCTCTCTTTTACATATTTAATGTTTCGTTTGTGTTTTAGTTACCTCAACATTTCAATCCTAATTTTCCTTCCACAATCCACTTCTCACAGGGCTTTAGAGATTCCAGTTTCCCACATGTTGCTTTCAGTCAATGTGGCTTTGTGAAAAGCAGCCAGGTTGCCACAGCAACAGAGCTGTTAACACTAAAGATGTCATTGCTTGAAGGTAGGGAGAAGGGGGGGATGGGTTTCTCTAGCTCAGCTGTGTCTGTGCAGAAGCCCCAGTTGCAGCCATGTTGTAGCACAAGGTAGACATTGTCTCTAGCAAGTAAAAGCCTTTTCCATCTATCTGTTTCCCCATCTCTTTCCTTTCAGATAAATTTACAGTGACACTTTCACACTTGGGGAAGGCAGAGATTAGGCACTGGCTTGATATGCTGAAACATCTCTAGTCTTAGGTAGGCCTTCACAAGGGATGCTGTTCATTTTGGGGAGAATATCACTTTCTGTTGTAAAGTACAGGATGTTCAAATGGTTGGATTTGCAGCCATTGATTTGTTTTAGGCTGATTCATAGTGTAACTCTCCTGTGAGTAGGGACAACCTGTGTGGCCTTGGACAAGCTGCACAGAGTTCCCCCAGAAGAATAAATCATTTCTGAGTAGTCTGTGCCTAGAAAACCCTGGAAAGGGTCACCATTAGTCTGAACTGACATGACGATACGTGATATAGTATAACCCTAGATAGGGTTGGTTTTCATTTTTCCTCACCATCATAGATACTGTAGTGATTAAGACAATGATACATGTAAAAAAAAAAACATGTCATCTGTCAGGTAGGGCAGGCTGTGAAGGGACCCTTTATTCCTCAAAAGTAGATTGCGCCCACCCACGTTACTGATCATAACAGTTGTCTAATATTTAATCAGTCATATTACAGCATGTTAGAATCCAGGCCTTTAAAGGTGGAAGAAGTTTCCAGGGTCTGCCTGGGATCTGCCACCCGTTAACTAAGCTGCCACCAACCATTCCCTATAAGAAGCCACACAGACCAGGGATGGATTTTCAACAAATAAAAGAATAAGGTTTATTTAAATACAACACACAGGGAAAATAAAACGATCAGGTGAATAAGATTTAGTAACGTGGCTTAGTTTCACTCATACATACACACAGTTTGGTTCACACAGAACCCTTAACTTGAAGCACAGACCCTGAACCTATCAGTTCTGGCTAACCAACAGACACCTGAACCTATCAGGTTGGTACTCTGACACACAGTAGTACCCTGTCTGACACACAGACTCCCACACCAGCTTCTTCTTCCCAGCTGCTGCTTCTTCACATCCCAGCGTCTCCACTTCTCCACACAGGCTTCACCTATATATACAGTACAGCCCCTCCTCCTGATGTCCCGCCTTCCACTCCCCATAGGATGGAACTTTCCCTCCAAACCCATGACAGACAGGTAACATCAGTGCTGTATGTAACACCTCCCCTCTTTATAAGTTGTTTTGTAGGGGGAAAGCTAAGGTGCTTTTCACCAAAAAACAACCTGGATAAAACACACAACAACAGTTATACATACCATATCATACTTACTTATACTCACATTCTAAGTTAACCATATCAATTAGGCATTTAAACATTTACCATATACATTACATCAATTTACCTTTATTCATACAAACCAAATTCAAAAAACAGGTACATTTAACTTTTTGTCATCAATATATATACATAGTCCATGTTTCTTTCGCCGTCTTCATTCTTCAGGTCTTCTTGACAAGGCGTCAGCAACACAGTTCACTGACCCTCTGACCACCTTCACTTCAAAGTCATAGTCCTGTAGGTTTAAAGCCCACCTCATAAGTTTGCTATTGTGGGTTTTCATTGTCTTTAACCATTGCAGTGGTGAATGGTCAGTGCACAGAATAAAATGTCTTCCCCAGATGTAAGGCTTGGCCTTCTGGATCGCGTAGACTATGGCCAAACACTCCTTCTCCACGGTTGCCAAATGTCTCTCACCTTTTTGAAGTTTCCTACTCAGGTAGGACACTGGATGCTGGTCACCATTCTCATCCTCCTGGCACAGAACTGCTCCTACCCCGCTGTTAGACGCATCGGTGTAGATGATGAACTCCTGGTCGAAGTCTGGAGCACGCAGCACTGGATAGTTGATTAACGCCTCCTTCAACCTCTGGAACGCCGCCTCACAGTCGCTGGTCCACGGGATGCGGTCATCAGTCTTCTTCCTCGTCAGATCGGTCAGCGGAGCCGCAATCTCGCTAAACCTCGGGATGAACTTTCTGTAGTAGCCCACCAACCCAAGAAATGATTTGACTTTTTTCTTGGTGTTGGGTCTGGGCCAATCACGAACAGCTTCTATTTTGGCCTCCAGGGGTTTTATCACTCCTCCCCCTACCATGTGACCCAAGTATTTTATTTCTGGGCTACCCAGCTGACACTTGCTGGCCTTTACTGTTAGCCCTGCTGCACTTAACCTCTGCAGCACTAACTCCAGGTGTATCAGGTGATCTTCCCAGGTATTACTGAAGATCCCTATGTCGTCAATGTAGGCCACTGTAAAGTCACTGAGCCCTGCCAAGGTCTGGTCCATCAGCCTTTGGAATGTGGCTGGTGCATTTCTGAGACCAAAGCTCAGGACTCGAAACTCATAGAGACCGAAAGGGCTGCAAAAGGCAGTCTTTTCTTGATCCCTGGGATCAATTCTTAATTGCCAATATCCCTTTACCAGGTCCAATGATGAGATGAACCGACAACCCCCTATGGTTTCAATCAGGTTGTCTAGCCTGGGCATTGGGTAGGCATCAGGAGTGGTTACACGGTTTAATTTCCTGTAATCAACACAAAACCTAATGCTCCCATCAGGCTTGTCCACAAGGACTATCGGAGAGGACCAAGGACTAGAAGAGGGGACGATTATGTTCTCCCTAAGCATCTCGTCCAGCTCCTTCCGCACCTTGTCCCTATAGGGTCCCGTTACTCGGTATGGGGATACTGCCTGCGGGGGTGCATCCCCTGTGTGGATCCGATGCATCACTCCCTTCACTATCCCCGGCTTGTTGGAAAACACCTGTTGATATTTAATGAGCAGCATTTTTAGTTCTTGCTGCTGGTCTTGGGTGAGTGCAGGACTGATCTTTACCTCCTCTGGGTTGTATTTTACTTCCCCTCTACCCTCCCAGAAAGGTAATTCAGCTTCCTCACTCTCAGCTGCTTTTATCGCGAATAAAACCCTCTGTTCCCCTCGGTAGTAGGGTTTTAGGGCATTCACATGAACCACCCTCCTTGCTTGGTTCCCCTCCTGCTCTATAAGGTAGTTCAGGTCTGACATCTTGGAAATGACCCTATATGGTCCTGCCCATTTGAGCTGCAGTTTGTTCTCTCTGCAGGGCCTAAGCCAAAGCACTTCCTCCCCTGGGTCAAAGTGCCTCTCTCTAGCTTTGTGGTCATACCATGTCTTCTGTCTGACCTTCTGAGCTTGCAGGTTTTCTGCTGCCAGCTCTAGATTTCTCTTTAGGTCATTCATCAAGGTGTCTATGTATGTCACAACGTCTTGTGGGTCATCCTGGGTGATCTGCTCCCAATTTTGTTTGATCAAATCAAGGGGCCCTTTCACCCTTCTCCCAAATAAAAGTTCAAATGGACTGAACCCGGTACTGGCTTGTGGCACTGATCGATAAGCAAACAAAAGGGATTGCAGCTTCTGGTCCCAATTGTTTGGATTCTCTGCCAAGTAAGCCCTAATCATGCGCATTAGAGTCCCATTGAACTTCTCAGTTAACCCATTACTTTCAGGATGATAGGCAGTGGTTTCCTTGTGCTTAATTCCACAGATTTGCCATAAGCGTTTCATGAGCTTTGATGTGAACAATGCGCCCAAATCTGTGATTATTTCTGAGGCAAATCCCATCCTGGACATATACCCCACCAAGGCATCTGCCACTGTGTTAGTTTCAATGTTAGTCAAGGGTATGGCTTCAGGGTACCTCGTGGCATGGTCCACAATGGTGAGAATGAACCTGTTCCCCCTCTTTGTGGCCTTGGGCAAAGGTCCCACAATATCCACCCCTATGCATTTGAACGGAGTGTCAATCACAGGCAAAGGGCACAACTTTGCTTTGGTCCTGTCGCGGTTATTCCCCTGCCTTTGACACACATCACATTGTTTACAGAACTCCCTGATCTGCTTCCCTATGTCAGGCCAGTAAAAATTCTGTGTGATTCTCTGCTGTGTTTTGTTCACCCCTAAGTGTGCAGCAAACATGTCAGAGTGCCCCCTTTGTAAGATCATGGGGCGATACTTTTCAGGTACCACTAGCTGACTCCTGATCCCATCTCCCCCTTTTGAGATATTCCTCAGGGTCTCTCTATACAAAATCCCCTTTTTCTCCAGAAATCTCACTGGGGTTTCAGGTGTTAGCTGGGCGTCAGTCACCTGTTCAAAACACTTTTGGAGAGTGGCGTCTGCCTTTTGCTCTTGTCCAAATCTGCTGTCTGTGGTTAAGGTTTCCACCACAGCTTCTGAACTCCCCTCTGCTTCCGTCTCTGGTTCATCATTACCCCCCTGAACTGTCCCCGTGGTGGCTTGTGAACGTGTAATCACTAGCACCCTTTTCACATGTTCAGCCAGGTCATTTCCCACGAGCACGGCTGCTGGCAGAGTCGATGAAATTGCTAGCCGCCACACTCCCCTCCAGCCTTGAAAGTTCACCGGTACCTCCGCTACTGGCAGAGAGATTACCTGCCCCTCAATCCCTGCCACCTTCATGCTCTCATCTGGGATTACATACTCCCTAGGAATAATATCTGGATGGCACAGGGTCACCTGAGAACAAGTGTCCCGCAGCCCCCGATACTGATGGCCAAGTATTCCTACGTCCACCCCTGCTGTCTCAAACAACTGGGAATCTGTTCTCACCAGCAGGCAGCGCCTGACCTCTACAAGAGGACCATTTTCCTCAGCCTGATCAGCAGATGTAGCTGTTCCAGATTGAGTAGCCATGGCAACAGGCTCCCTCAGTGACAATGAGCCTTGCTCTTTCTGGACACAGAACACAGCTTTTGGCTTGGTCCCACTCGAATCCTGAGGCACCATTCCTTTTAGCTGCCTTAATTTCTCACACTCTGAGATTAGATGGCCCTTTCCCTGACAGAAATAACATTTTCTGGTGTATTTTGAGTCTTTCTCATCTTGTTTTGGTTTTCCCTCCAAAATCTGAGGTCTTAGTTTCATGTCTGAGGGCTTCCCTTCACCATGGGCCCCTCCCCCTTGCTGGCTTTTCCCTGGTCCCTGAGAGTACTTGCTGTAGGTTTCTTTAGGTTTCCCCATCGCTTTCCCCTCACCCAAGGGCTTTTTTATTTGGGAAATAAAATCTGCAATCTCGGCGGCTTCTGCCACAGATTTCGGTTTCCTTTCCCTCACCTGGAATTTCAGTTCCCCATGCAGGACTGAATAGAACTGTTCCAGCGCTATCAAGTCTTTAAGCTGCTGGTAGGTCTCTGTCCCCTCCTGAGATAGCCATTTCTCAAGCAGCCTCACCAATTGGGCCCCCACTTGGGTAAAAGTCTGCTCTGGTTTCTTTGTGAGGGACCTGAATCTTTGCCTCAGCTGTTCCGCATTTATCCCATGTCTTGCAAACACCAGTTTTTTAAACTCTGCAAAATCTTTCATCAGTTCCTCAGGCATCTCGGCATAGACCTCAGCCAGGCTACCACTGATTAAAGATCGCATGATGGTCATCTTCTCAGTTTCCCTCACTGAGAAGTCCACAAACGCTCTTTCCACTAGGGAAAAGAACACCTCAGGACAATCTCCCTTGTGGTACACAGGGAATTTCTTCAGGTCAGCTTTAGACAGTTGGCCTCCCTCAGAATCCCTATTGTTATTATTGTTCTGGTTCATCAGTTCCAATTTTTTTAATTCAAACGCCATTTTCTCTCTCTGCAATTCCAATTCAAATTGCCTTCTTTCTCTCTCTAATCTTTCCTCCATTTCCCTCACCCTCAGTTCATGCTGTTGGGCTAGGAGCAATTTTCTGAGTTCTGGGTTCTGCTCTCCTGTGCTGTCACCCTGCACTGAGCCAAATTCATCCTCAGAACCTTGGTCTACCTGGGGGTCTTTCACTTCACCCATTTCTGCCATCTGGCTTCGAGTCAAGGGCATAATCCCCCCTCAGAACAGGCTGCTTTAAAAAGTCAAGCCTCAAAATAAAACGACCACTTTTTTTTTCTTTTGCCTCAGAACCAGCTTTCCCTCTAGATTGCTGCTGTCCTTCAGCACTACTTGCAACTGTAGCGAGTTAAAGTCTACCCCCCTCTGCTGGGCCTCTCAGCAGGCAGGCTAGATCACTGCTATTTCACAGTTTTGCCTCAGCTTTTTTTCCCGCCAAAACCAGGCTGCCTCAGAGCACCCTAATCTAGTCTCCCCAGTTGGCACGTTCTTCCACTAGCGCACCTCCCCGTGAGGTACACCTAGAAGATTACCTACGCGCCTCAGATTGTCCCTGACTAGACCCCCCCTTGCTCTGGGCACACTTGCCAAGGCTTTGCTGGACCGCTGGACAACTGGACCAGTCGTATCCCACACGCTGGACACCAATCAATGTGACAAACCCAGACCTACTGGGATCTGCCACCCGTTAACTAAGCTGCCACCAACCATTCCCTATAAGAAGCCACACAGACCAGGGATGGATTTTCAACAAATAAAAGAATAAGGTTTATTTAAATACAACACACAGGGAAAATAAAATGATCAGGTGGATAAGATAAAGTAACGTGGCTTATTCTCATTCATACATGCATACAGTTTGGTTCACACAGAACCCTTAACTTGAAGCCCAGACCCTGAACCTATCAGTTCTGGCTAACCAACAGACACCTGAACCTATCAGGTTGGTACTCTGACACACAGTAGTACCCTGTCTGACACACAGACTCCCACACCAGCTTCTTCTTCCCAGCTGCTGCTTCTTCACATCCCAGCGTCTCCACTTCTCCACACAGGCTTCACCTATATATACAGTACAGCCCCTCCTCCTGATGTCCCGCCTTCCACTCCCCATAGGATGGAACTTTCCCTCCAAACCCATGACAGACAGGTAACATCAGTGCTGTATGTAACAGCGCCCACCCACGTTACTGATCATAACAGTTGTCTAATATTTAATCAGTCATATTACAGCATGTTAGAATCCAGGCCTTTAAAGGTGGAAGAAGTTAGGCCCCTTTTCTAGAATTTTCCCTGAAACTGGTCACTGTAATCTACTGGACCGGCCATTTGTCTTCTAGATACCATAAGGTGATGTAATGGGGAGAGTTGAAAAGGGAAAGCCAGTCTGGAATATTTATGAAATGCAGAGTTTGAGTGTCTTGGCATATTCTGTGTTCAGAGAGTTGTTGTGGGGAGGGGGGAAGAATTGGGTTATAATGTTATCTTCAGTGAATTTGCTGGTTAACTCAAACCATTCTAATTCATGTTGGCAAGCAATGATGGGGTTGTAATCCAATGCATCTAGGGAGCTCTGTGCTGGAGAAAATTGCACTGGACGATCTTCTGTATCCACAACACAGGTCTTCCTGTAATAATAGAGGCAATAATACCAACCTGCCTTACAAGGTTCTCATGTTATCACTTATCACTTCTGCTTACCTGCATTTTGAACTCAAATCTTTTGAGGTCGATAACTTCATTTTACCCTATATTTTTCCTACTTCTTTTCTTTTGTTTATTGCTTATGTTACTCTTTCAAGGCATGTATAACAAAGGCACTGTATTTTTTAAAAAAAGAAATCTCATTTTAGTATATCTACAACTGCTGTCTTAAAAAACCCAACCATGGAACTTTTCTTTCTCAATTCAGCATATTCACAACTGCACTTTGCCATTTTTTAAGGAACTTAGAAATTTGCATTATACCATGGCAGGCTATCTGTCTGTCTAATCCAGTATTGTGTACCGAGTCAGCCAATTGTTCTCTAAAGCTTCAAATGGAAGGCTTTCTCTTTCCTTGCTACCCAATCCATTTTTAACTGGATATGTTGAAGATTAAAATTTAGAACTTCTATATGAAAAGTATACACCCTCCCACTAAGGTTCAGGTTAGGGATGGTGTGAAATGCATCTTTGCATGTACCTTTTGATTATTTGGGTTTGGGTTTTGTTTTGTTTTGTTTTAATGCAAAGGGGTTGCTAGTTATTGGGACTGCAGCCTGATGATTCAAGTTTTGTGAGGAGGTTGAATCTTCTCTGGGGTTTAATCTGAACTTTACAGGAGTTGTCCAACATTCAGAGATTTCCTTGGGTAAATAATTCAGCACCTGCAATGGGTCCTGTAAAGATTCACTTGAAAAAACTATCAGTAACAAATCATAAAATATACTTGTCTGAAAGCATTCTAAGTTCCAGTCAGATTTTGATGCAGTCTGACACTACTGAAGAAATAAACAATAATAAAAGCAACAAAAAGATGGCATTCTAAACACACTTACTAGGCAAAAGGCTGCAGTGAACACAGTGAAATGCTTCCTGGTAAATATGCATAGCATTGCACTGTGAATATGTATGAAATAACATGAGATAAATAGCAACTAATTTTCAGAATTTTTAAAAAGTCTGTTTCTGTTTAAGAAAATTTATCAAGCATAGAAAGTGGGAGACATTTGAAGAAATATAAAATTATGGAAGGACAGTGTCATTCTAATTGCTTACCTGAACATGTAATACAAGATGAAGTAACAGAACTAAGAGGAAATCAGTAGAAGGAACAAATAGGTATTATGGAAAAAAGAGATTCATTCATTCATTCAGTTTGTATACCACTCATACAAGTGGGACTGTGCGTTTCACAACATAATCAAACAGTGACAATAGTACAAATATAAAATAAAGTAAACATATAAACATCTTAAACAATTGTTTAACAATAAATTTTAGTTTTAAAGAGACTGTATATGTTGATAAACTCAAAAGAAACAATCATAATAGAATTATTTTTTTCAGAACTGCAAAGGATAGAATTTAAAAAATTCTTAGAGGGAAAGCATTATTTATTTGTGTATTATCTGCCTATACATATAGTGAATTTCCCTCCCACCATTCCTCTCACAGCCCAATTTCCATTCATATATGGAGGCTTGTTGGTAAAGGGTACCACCGTGCAGGAAGCTCTCCCTAAGCTCTCCCAACATAAAGGATAAACTGCTGTGCAGAAAAATCTCACAGAGAAATGTTTTAAAGATTTTGATTTCACAAATAATGTGGGATGCCATAAAAATAATTTATAGAAACCTGTAGTATTCACTCTGCTGCAAACTGAGAATATAAGCACAATGAATTTTTACGTGGCAAGGATTATTTTACAAGCAGTAATAAATATGCACCTCTGGAAACATTAAATTCTGCTGGCTTAATATTAGGAAAGTATTAAAAGTTATGTCTTGCGTTTGTCTTAGCTTGCAGTAATAATACATGGTTTGATACTGGCTTAGAAATGACTTTGCAGGGGGTGGTTCTTCCCTATCAGAGCTCCTATTGTTTATAATCAGGAAGAGCCGATGGTATTGTGCATCTCTCACAAAGGATCAAAAAAAGTCTAAAATGCATAGATGTGCTAGGATTAAATTAACATATTTATGGGTTAAACTTGAGTCTTTTACAATTCATTGAACATCCTGCTGTCATCTAGCTTGAAGGTATGTCTAGAAAACCCAAAGGAGAGCATGTAAAATGATTAGGAAGGAGGGCATATCACTGCAGAAGCAGATAGTGTTGCATGGATATGTACAAAATACCTTATAGACAATTAACAACTTTCTATAAGAATATCAAAAGCAAATTAGGCTTTTTCAATTCACATGTCTTTCCATTCCACTATATACTTAATTGAAAGGTTACTTTCTGGAGAATTGCTGAAATAAAAATCTACTTATATTTTGAAAGGAAGATCAAGAAACAGTGTGCAAAGATGCTCCATTACTCCTCCTCATAACACTTTTCCACATGGGTTTTTGAATCCCAGTTCAACTTCCTTAAAGGCATTCTCCATATCTCCATCATTTGGTGGACCTGTGCTGCCACAGCTGCATACCTTTGTTTTATTGTAGATTTCATTACGCTACATGAAAGCACTTAGAAGGAATAAATCACTAGGAGAGATTTATTTCAGACTGTGTGTGTTATGTGCCATCATGTTGAAACCAATTAACAGTGACCCTAGAAGGGCTTTCAAGGAAAGTGAGGTATTTAAGGAGTGGTTTTACCAGGGCAGTCCCTACCTCACCCCAGTGAGTTTCCATGCCTGAATCAAACCTGAGTCTCTTTAGTGAACTGCTGGATAGCTCAGTGGTTTACATCTCTGGCTGTGGAGTCAGATATTGGGAGTTCAGTTTCCCACTGAGCCAACCTGAGAGGGGCTGGACTCAATGTTCCATAGGGTCCTTTCCAGCTCTACAGTTCTGTGGTGATGATGATGATGAGTTCACCATTCTACACTACATGGGATAATTCAGGTTACAGAAAATTCATATGTTTTAAGAGTATGCCAACAAATATGGAATAGAAAAAAAATAGACCACAGACTGGAAACATTCAATATATATTCCAGTTCTCAAAAAAGGTGACACCAAGTAGTGTAGTAACTATAGGACCATGGCATTAATTTCCAAGGAAAGCAAAGTGATGCTCAACATGCTTTTACAAAAACTTTTGCTGGAGTTATATTCCACAATATAACTGACATGGAATGTGATCTGTTAGTAGAATCTAATGTACTTCTCTTTCTTTCCATGCTTGCTGTGTCGAAGTTTGTTTAATGTTGGTTACCTATCAGCCTCTTATTAATGGAAATATGAAACATTCAAAGTGAGTGGGAGCACATAATGTAAATACCCAGTTGAGCAATAGAAGATTAGTAGTAGCATTTGTTGCAGGTGTTAAAAAAGAGTAGAGAATTGGCATATTTAAGAAAAAACAAAAGATGGGGACATAACAGCCGGCTAAATTGAATGTTGCAGTATTACAAAAATGCAGTTGAATATTCTTGTTCTCTTTGCCTGCAGTTCCTCTACCATCGTTGGAAAATCATCTCTGGCAGTCTTCAAACACTCCAGAGGAAATGCAGGTGGAAAAGGAAGCTCCCTCATTAATGACAAAGTCATTTCTGTCACTAGAATAATACCACTGGATCCTGGCCCATAGTAACAGTGGGTGAAATCTGTTACTTAGCATAATGCGTTGCACTAGAGTGGGTCAGTTGAATCAGCGTGGATTTGTTGAGTCAACTCTTCTCTAAATAACATGAATTTAAATGGATCTAGTCTACCACACTAAAGTAAACTAGAGTAAGTCCATTTGAAACAACAGAAGCTATGGAGGAGTTAACTCAACAAATTCCCAGTGATTCAGTGGGCCTATTGTACTGTACTGTACTTCATTAAACATCAGGATTTCAACCAATATCTGCAAGGAAAAGAAACAGTGATTTTAAAGTTTCCCCACCATTAAAACAGGAATGGTTTTGTGTTGGGATGATTTTTCTTAATATTTCATGGGTTTAGTGCATTATTGAACTAGGCTTCTCTTGAGTTAAAGGAGGCTGGAAGAATATTCCTAGGTATACCTGAAGGATATGATTGTATTTGATATTGGCTGAAGTCATGTTGCTTAGTGTAATAAGTGACATTTGTTAGGTATGTAGGTCGGTCAGTCCGTCAGTCGGTCCATTGAATGAGTTGATCTTACAAAGGACTTGACTCACCAGATTCCCACTAATTCAATGGGTTTACTTTAACTGGATTTACAGTACTGTCATTGTGATTTACTGTACCAAACAACAGAATTTCAGCTATTGTGATATTACTTTGTTTAATAGAGGAGCCTCATGGTTCAGTAGTTAAATTGCAGTATTGCAGCCAAAACTCCATTCATGACATAGGTTGAATCCCAAGTAGCTGGCTTGAGGTTCACTCATCCTTCCGAGGTCACTGAATTGAGTACTGTACTCAGCCTGCAGGGGTGGGGCAAGGTGTAGTCTGAATAATTAAATTGTAAACCACCCAGAGAGTGCTTTAAGTACTATGGGGTGTTATATAAACAGCATACTTCGCTTTTGCTTTTAATTCTGCTTAATATTTTTCTAATCAAATAATAGTGTGCCATCAAGTCAATTCTGACTTATGGTCACCTTTTTCAGAGTTTTCCAGGTAGAGAAGACTCAGCAGTAGTTTACCATTCCCTTCTTCTGGAGATATCTTGGGACTGTGCAGCTTGCCCAAGGCCATACAGGCTGGCTCTTCTCCCAGGAGGCACAGTGGGGAATAGAACTCCCAACCTCTGGCTCTGCTAACTCACTGAGCTATCCAGTCAGCTTTCTATAACCAAAGCAGTATACAATACAAAAATATTATTTTGATGCAGTTTAAAAAATGAAGTTCAGCACATGAATATTTAAGAGATTAACAACATACTTAGCAAAAGTTAACTTTTGGGAAAGTTATTGGAATTATTTTTTAAAAAATGGAGAAAAAAGGCTGTAGCATGTACCAGAACCTCATGGTTGCAATTGTGTGCCTTAACTCTAGGGACAGATTGTTCCAGAGGACAGGGGCAACTACCTTATATATCCTTTTTTAGTTGAAGATTCATATACAGTCAGAAGACTTCTCTGATGGTTGGGTGGAGCAGGCAAAAGTATAACACATGAGGTTAATTTTTTTCAATGAATTATTTAAGGCTTTGCATACCTTAAAACTGGCTAGGGAGCATATAAACAGGGAGTACATTTCTTTCAGCATCAGTGTTACCATGTTTCCCTGAAAATAAGACAGGGTCTTATATTAAATTTTGCTCCGAAAATGCACTAGGGCTTATTTTCAGGGGATGTTTTACTTTTTTCATGTACAACAATCTACATTTATTCAGAGTCATGTGATCTTCTGGTTGCTGCACAATGGTGGAGGGTGGGGTTTCACTTAACTGGGGCTGATTTTTGGGGTAGGGCTTATATTTTGAGTATCCTAAAAATCGTCTTAGGGCTTATTTTCAGGTTAGGTCTTATTTAAGGGGAAACAGGGTATATGTTGGTAAATGGGAGTATCCCATTCCTTATGAAAGGCCTTTGCAGTTGTAAGACAGGGCAAGATTTAATGGGTATAGATTGACTTTAATTGTTGCACTGTTTTGAATGTGCTTTTTGCTGACCTTCGAGGAGGGGGCTTCTTACTTTCTCTTCATAGATGAAGAATTAAGGCTGAGATAGGGCTAGTATTCAGGCCTTTAGAATTATAGACAGAATTGCAAAACAGGGTCCTCAGTCATGTGAAGAGCTTTCTCTGGATACAGCAGCTTCTGGTTCTTCAGATTTCTTTTTTGTGTGATGAAAGGAAGGATGGAGTGGGAGGGGCACGAGCACTTCTCAAATCATAGGCTATCTGCATATTTTTACAACATCTGAATCACGCTTCTTTTCCACCCTTGATTTTGCAGGTAGGTGACCTGTGTCCTTTGAATGAGGATTCATCTATGCAATAATTAGTTAGATTGTTGTGATCCAGTTGCAGTAACTAATGGCAAGATCCATTAGATCCATTGATTGGATCTTGGAGTACTTGGTTCTTATTGATCCAATCTCTTAAAAGAAAGGAAAAAATGTGCTTGCACACTGTTACGGTTTCTTAAACCAATACTTCTACTTTTAAAATATTTTCAGTGTTTCATGCATTTGTGAAGTTTGTTTCAGATACATAAACCATGTTCAAAAACATACGGTTAAACAATGCAGTTTTAGTTTTTCATAGTGTTACAAGAAGCTATGAGAGTATAACTCTTTGAGATTCAGAAAATATAAACCCTTCTGAAGTCAGATATATTTCTGCACCTGTTAGCCATTTTAGACAAGTGCCTTATATTCTGTCAGAGCCCTCCAATTATTTCTGTACACAAATAATTGGTGAATCACAAAGGGAGATAACTGTTGGCTGCCTGCACTTCTGAAACTTATGGTACCAGGTAAGCTTGCTGAAGGATTAACTGGGTTGGGTTTCCATGGAGGCTTGCTAAATTTGGAAAGGGACAAAGCATCATCCCATAGGATTTCCAAAAAGCAGCTTGAGAACAGACAGATAAATAGGAATGGATGGATGACAAGGTCAGTTCATTTAGATGGATTGATATAGAATGGAAATTTTCTCCCATACAGTATTCAGTGCTGTATTGTCCCCTTCCTTGTTGCTAAGGTGATGTGTTGCTTTCTGTGTGTAAAAAGAGTGGGAAGAGCAAGAAAATGATTTTGAGTTGCTGGAAATAGTGTTTCAGAATTTCACAGATACTTTAAACTACATGGTTGTTGCTACTGAAACTGGGTAAAATATTTGAGAAGTGTAACCACCTTGCTACAAAGTAGCAGAGTTTTGAAAACTGAGGATAAATTGGCTTAATTAGATAAAGGTCTCGGCTTTCAAATTCTCCACAGACTCTGTGGCTTTAAACGCTTTAAGTATAAAAACAGAGGCTGGCCTCTAGGAACAAAATAAAATCTAGACTTTACTGATGGCTAATAGCTTTATTGTTATGTGCTATCAAATCAGAACTAATTTATAGCAACTTTAATACCTTTTTCAAGGTAAGTGGGATATCTAAGGAGTGGTTATACCGGTTCCGCCCCCACCGCCCCCAGTGAGTTTCCATTTCTGTTTCCCTTCACTATTCTAACTGAAATGCTCCTTGAATCCTGATTGAGAATTGCAGCTGCGTGGTTTAAACAAGCTCCCTTTTGTATAAATATATGATGTTTACCAGTTCTGTAGCACATCATGTTCTCTGCAATGTTACCAGGTGGCATGACATACCATTCTATTGCAATGCATGTCTTGTACACTGAGAAAGTTATTAACTACAGTGTTTGCTAAAGAATGTGAAAGTAAGCCATAGAACCTCTCTGTCTTAACCCACATTTGCACAAAATGAGCTTGCCCAAGCCATTGGCTGGATTTCTGTTGCACTGCTTTACACTGCACAACTGTGATGATGTCATCAGCTGCAGCTGTTTGGGGGGAATAAAAAAATTCCAGCAGTAGCAATTTCAGGTGTTAAAGAGCTCCCTCCTTATCCTGCAGCTCCTAAGGTCTTACCCGGGACAAAAAGGATCCCTAGGGATCTCTGGAACCTTGGGGGAAAGGGAATAGGAACTGTTTAATTCTCTCCTAATGATCATGGTTGATGAAATCATCAAGTTGCAGAGCAAAACATCTGCACAACAGGATTCATAGAATCATTTAATAATTGAGCTGGCAGGGGCCTATAAGGCCAATGAGTCCAACTCTCTGCTCAATGCAGGAATCGAAATCAAAACAGATCTGACAGATGGTTGTCCAATTTTCTGTTTCCTCTTTCTAATTAATTTAAATTAAAATTTACCAACACCAGATGATTACCTTGTGAATTTATTCAAGGGGATTTTGTATTAAAGGAGAAAGATGGGCAATTCCTCCTTTTAAAAAGTAAAAATTCATGAAGTAACAACAAACTTTTAATAGGCTGTAACTCAGGCCTAATTTCTGATTTTAGCCAGTGTGTGCAATCCAACAGTAAGGGTTTT
Organism: Pogona vitticeps; assembly: GCF_051106095.1. Lineage (NCBI taxonomy): Eukaryota > Metazoa > Chordata > Lepidosauria > Squamata > Agamidae > Pogona > Pogona vitticeps. The sequence continues at coordinate 80,074,478 of NC_135784.1, read as the reverse complement.
TTTTTATTATTTCAGGCTGGAAAATCTACCTAGCAACTAGTTTAAAGTCCCAGTGCTTTCTACAATAATTTTTCAATTGCTTAGTTAGACCTTTATTCAGCAATAATTAAAAAGCTTTCCCTTCATTGTCTTGCTGTTGTCCAACAGGAAGGATTAGGAACAACACTAGAAAAAGGGACCCTCAAAGAACAGTTAACAAATATACCCTAAAATATTTATTTTCTTTATAACATTTTCTAAACGTGTATTATGGACAGATTTGTTCTTTGCATGGAATCAAAGCTGAGATACCTAATCCAGTATCAGAGAAAACTCAGGTGCCTACTGTCATTACCAAAGTAGTTCAGTTCTTGATGTTATCAGCAAGAATTGATTTTCAGGAATTAGAGTTCCTGGTTCCATCCCACAGTTCCCACACCTTTCATACAAGGAGAAGGATTACTTGCAAGTCAGATAAGCTGCAAAGAGGGGGAGATTTTTAATTACTGAAAATTGCCCCAACAGTGATATAATCACTATCTTGGATCAATGAGCTGCAGAGCAGCATTGAAGTGTCAAATGCAGAGTTCCTTCATAATATTCACTTGATATTCACATCTTCTAAGACTTAATTACTTCCCAGGGTTGTTTTCACAGGGTAAGAAAAGACCAATTTCTGCCACCTTGAATTCACTCAAGGAAATGTGGGATACAGATTTAATAAATAAACTGCCCTTTTAAGATTTTTATATGGGTAAGCAGACCTGGTAAAATGAAGAGACAGGACAAATGTGCCATCCTTTGGTTAGAAGGGAATATAACTAAATGACAGGTCAGGGATATTCACTTGCCGGAGAAGGAAAAACATCTCAAGAAAAGCAAATCAAAGCCTACAATCCTTGCTTTGACCATTATATAAACCTATACATGGTTGCTATACAAGCAGAGCAATTTTGGTACTAGCCCACAATTTTGGCTTGATTTAAGGATGATTAATATTTCCACTTAGAGTATCAAAAGAGAGGAGGGGAAGATGAAGGAAAACAGGAATCCCATTGCATGGAATAATATACTTTAATTGAAAGGAAGAAGCAGAAGATACCTCAAATGATGGAAGGATGGGGAGGTATGGAGTAGCAACACTCCCCAAAGAAACATCACTGCATAAGAAGCACACACAAGTAGCATGGATCAACACAATACTGTATAAAGATCCACACCAGAAGAATGAGGCACGGGTTTTGCCAATGCCAGTGTGGGCAGACACATATACCCCAGGAATTTGATAGTACAGAAAAGTCTAGATCACCATGGGAAAACACGCTGTTGATACCAATAGAAGGAGAATGTTGCCTCCATTTCAGAATGAATCCCAGTAAAAACAAGTGACTAAAACAGGTACAAACACCATGTCTGGAAGTGCTCTCAGTGGTCACTATCCTCTCCAAGTTGTCCCTTCTTGAACTTCAGGGCAGAAACTTCCCATTCTCCCAAAAGCAAAAGTTATCCTGGCTTTTAAATTCTGTTTGGCAACCCAGTGAACAAATTAACGAACAACTATTTTAACCTTTTTTTTTGTACACATTTTATTTATACTTGCCAAAGGATGTAAAAAGAAACTCTCTCTCTCTCTCTCTCTCTCTCTCTCTCTCTCTCTCATACACATATATACGCATCCCGTCAGGCATTCAAGCACAAATCTTTGTTCACAGAAAATGCATAATATTGCCTCCTGACCCATGCCCTACATGCTATACTTTCACATTCCATTCACACCCCATTCTCTCACACATATGCCAATATACACATCATCTCCTAATTATTTTCATTTGCATTGTTGTATTCTCTGACACACAAAATCTCAAACTGAGCAACATTGTCATCAAAAGGATGTATGGTATGCTCCAATCATTATGCATGATAGTCTGTGTATATGACAGATACACAACACACACACATACGCAGAAATTTTTTTGTTATGAAAACTGTAGTTTCTCTTCTCCCCCCCCCCCCCATTTTCTCCATCACCATTAATGTTTGAATTCTTCAGCTTTTAGAAGAATATAAGATCAGGACATCTTTCCATACCAAATGTTTCTCAGTGACTCAGGAACAATGCATATGTCTGTCTCTGATATGCAGGTACAGTACATCCATGAAAGTAAGTATTTCCTCTAAACAGAAGATAGCAAGAAAATCCCACTCTGAATTAGACAGATATATGATTACTATATGCATCTTAAGCAGGACAGTGAGTTTTCTACCTTCACATACTTGTTCATCCTTTTCTCCCACATGAAATACCTGCCCTTCTGTACCCCTGTAATCCAATAGATACGAGGAGGGGAACAGATTGCTTTTCTTCCAGTGCTTGCAAAATTGGATCAGTCATGACTCCTGGAAGAAGTGAAAACAGCGTTTGTCTTTTCCACCTCCACTTGACAGAAGAGCTTGAATGGTGTGGGGGATGGGACAGATATCTTAGCATCCATCCTTAAGTGGGGGAGGGATAGGGAGTGCTCAGAACAAATGTGAATGTCTGCATCCTAGTACAGTACTTAATTATACTTGGTCCTGGTTAAGGGACAATGACGGGGAGGCCTTCATAGGAAATTGGGATGACTTTGCCTTTACCTCTGGCTGATCAGAGGTACTAACAAACCATAACAATCTCAAAGATAGTTTCTAATAGTTGCCTTAAATATATAGTCCATACATTACATTTGAATAACTGTTACCGGCCAAACCTGGGTCCTAAGATTCTCTGGCAAGGAATCAGGGACAGATGCAACCAGCTGAACCAAAGGCCCAATTTTATTGAATAGCAGCAAAGCAAAGGCCAGCTGGGGACTTCTCTTAAAAACAGAGAAGACCCTGAAAATACAGTGTACCTATGTTTTATAATAACACAAACAAAGAGTCATGAAATGCTACAATTCTGTTGGTCATTTGTACCCCTAGTTCGGATCCAATCCCTCATTGGGTAATGATGCCAACTAAGCTAATCTATTGGTTACCTATAGATATGCAGATTGTGTGCCCATATGTCCTAGGCTTATGCTCAGAATGAATCTAAATGTCTTGTGGAAAGAATCTTATATTTTGGTATGTTTATGTGTAGGCTTCTGGGCCCTGACAAATAGCCTTCACTCTCCGGCTCCCTGCTGTGAATGTTTTGGCCTGTCATCGTGGGTTCCTCTGCATAGTAAAATCTAGTTTGATTCTGCTTCAGTATCATAACGGAACTAATGTGTTTAGAGAAATATTTCCGATGCCTAATTCCCAGGATCTGTGTAATTCTGGAATTATTCAATAAAATGTTAAAATTCCACCCTCCATCCACTCTGTACCACCATTTCGTTCTTTTGCTTCTATCTGTTCTATTCTTGTATTTTTATGTGGGAGAAGGGAGGAAAGGACAGTGAAGATTTGCAACCTCTGTTTAAGCTTAGTACTGTACTTGCCACATCTAACCTTGTTTCAGTGCCATAATGGTTCATTATTATCAACCTGTACTGGTGACTCAGCAGTAGCTAGTATTTCTCCTCTGTATTGCACTGCTTCAGGGTCTGTATCTTGGTTATACATATATTTGTTTCAGGCTTGAGGTTCAGTTTCCCTTTCCTTTATTATTATATGAAAGATCAGGACATGTAGAGTTCTTGAGAACTGCTTTTCTCAGAAACTGAGTTTGCTTTCTAGATACACATTTGCCTCCCATTTTCACCTCACTATCTTTGTCTAAAGCTTTTACAATCTAGTATACCTTCTGTTTCAGGCTGAAACTCCCATCATCGCAGCCCATATGTTCATGATGGCTGTGGGTGATGGGACTTATCAGTCAGTGTGTCTGCATGGCATCCAGTTGGGGGAGACTCCCAATAAGTATTGGATACTGATTTTTTTAAAATCAATTTTGTCCTTTGTCTGCAGATGAGATCCCTTTTATCCTTCCCTTGGCTTGGTAGACTTATGGGACTGTAGTTCTTCAAGAGAAGCAGTGCTTAATAACACTGACATTTAAAAAACATGCCTGCAGAGTCCCATCGACATCAGTCACAAGGGTGAAATTAAATCTCTGAAGAGTCACTGCTTCACAAAGCAGAATTGAGTTGGCTCAGACTCTTTTCTTCAGGGTAGAAGTGGAGAGAGATATCTTTTCACAGCCGCAAACAATACTAACATTTTCATCAGGGTCCTATTTTCCTCACAACCATTATGTCAGTACCTAAATGTAGAATGTGTATACAGTGGACCTTCGACTTACAGAATTAATCCATATTGGAATGGTGGCTGCAGGTCAAAAAGTCTGTAGGCCGAGGCTCCATTGACCTACAATGCATTGAAAACCGTTTAATTCGTAACTGGCCGTTTTTGTTCAATTTTGGTTTTTTCCCAGTCTGTAGGTCGATTCTCCAGCTGCAAGTTGAACCTAAATTTTGCAGCCAGAGAAGTCTGTAGCTCAAAAAGTCTGTAAGTGGAGGTGTCTGTAAGTCGAGGGTCCACTGTACCACACATGCGCCAATTTATCCTGCTATGGACATTAGGCAAAGTCTTCAACTTGATATGACTTCGATGGTGACTGATTGCTTATAAACTTATAATAACATATCATCCACTTGTGAGGTACGGACAAATACTTCTGTCCTGTATGTTAAGACACAGATGAAATCAGAGGAGTGGGTTGAAAAGAGTTATTCTAAACAAGTGGTTCACAAATTGGGGTCCCCAGATGTTCTTGGACTGCAATTCTCAGAAGCCTTCACCACTTTCTGTGCTGGCCAGGATTTCTGGGAGCTGCAGTCCAAGAACATCAGGGGACCCAAGTTTGAGAACCACTGTACAGTGGTGCCTCGCAAAACGAGCGCACCGTTTAACAACAAATTCGCATAGTGATCCGTTTTTTGGGATCGCTAATGCGATCGCATACCGATGCTTTCTATGGCCGAAAATCGCTTTGTGACGATCGGTAAGCATTTCGCTTACCGATTTTCGCATAGCGATTTTTTTAAAACAGCTGATCGGCGGTTCCAAAATGGCCGCCGGATGCCCAAAATGGCAGCGGGCAGCATTTTCGCGCCCTGCCCTCACTTACCGAAGGCGCGAAAATGGCGGCCGGATGGGGAAACATCGCAGAACGGTGAGTTTTGGGCCCCATTGGAATGCATTAAACGAAGTTTAATGTGTTCCAATGGGTTGTTCCGTTCCGTATAGCGATGTTTCCCCATAGCAACAGTTAATCCGGAACGGATTAACCTCGCTATGCGGGGCACCACTTAATCTAAACTAACTATAATAAATACAGGTAATGCCCTTCTTTCTGACTGGGCAGATAATAGGAAACATTTAGTTAGGAGTGGTTTGCTACTTAACACGTTAGACATAAGAAAGCTTCTGCTCTTAGGACCTCCTTTGTACTAACCTATCCTTCTCCTTGTGTCCAGTATTCTCATATTTTTAGGGCAGTTATTTTACACAGACTTGAGAAGTTAGTGTTAATTTGTAGAGCAAGGAATTTAACCTTGTGAACTCCTGGCAAAATAAGGATACATTGCATTGTGAAGTTTGTGGTAGACTTCCTGTTCCACCAAGCAAACTTCAAAAGGTACCCGTAAGTAAGTAGAGTGATGTGCATTTGAGAAGCTGTGTGTTCTCTGAGCTACATCTAAACGTAGCATTCAGAAAGGGTGTCAAATTGTTTTCCATCTGTAACAGAAAAACACCTGGCAAACTAACTGCATGTTAATCCTTGAGTCTTTTCCGATTGCTGATTTTGATCTCATTTTGTGGACCCATGAGTTGGCCCTAGGCTGGTCATTTTTCTTAGCTTCAGATCTACAGTTCACTTTGCATCCCTTTAGTTTCAGTATGGGGTGTACTGCTGCTCTGTGTCATAAGAGTAATTATTGAGACTAGTGAAGCCTTACTAATACTAATAAACTAAATAAACATGTTAAGCACCATTACTGTAATCCTCACTGTCTTTGTTATGTGTAGGCCAACTATTCTTGAGCCGTATTATAGCTCTTATCATCTCTCCTTGCGTAAAGAGTGTCATTTCATAGCATTATTAGGCATATTCACTTATATGAATATGTAATAAAACGTCTCTTCCTTTCTCTTTAATAAATCTGTATAGAAGGATGATAGACAGATTGTGCCCACACACCTTTGCCAGCAGGCTAGTACATCTTTGATGCAGGAAAACAGGAGGGCACAGATGATGCAAAAATTGAACAAGCCAGAATTGTACAAGAGGCAGTAGGAGGAATATCTTGCAAACATGTTTTCTTCTTAATGTCTGCTCCACCATTACTTGGGATAGAGAGAGATTTCGAAATAAGTCCAAAAGGCATGCAAAGTGTTATTTACATAAATCTATCACAGCAACCTGATTATTGTAACAGCCTAAAACAGTTTTCTTGTTCTAGGGCATCCAAATGATATATCTAAGATGTTTTGTTCCCTAGCAGTCAACAAAGGTGAAAAGATTTTTGGAAAATGTCAGAGAGTTCTATATAAAGGTAATTTGTTTCACTCAGTTTTTCCTTGTCAGCACATTGCTTAGGTCTCATTTAAAGAACTGAACCTTCTTCCTTGTTGGGTATTCATCACTTCCTCTTGTAGTTTTTTAATTTTCCTGTCTTCTGGGACCTCTACTGCTGAACTTGTACTTCTTTCTCCATCACTATTATCACTCATTGTTCAAGTAGCTTAAAACTTAGTTGCCATTTGCCCAACAACTTCTCACAGTGGCGAGCCAGTTGCTTCTGGGAAGACCACAAGCAGGACATGAAGGCAATTGTTTACTTTCACTGTCATTCCTCATCAGAGGCATTTTGCTTCAGATTTTGGAGGTAGTTCATAGCCATTATACCTAGTAGCCATTAATAGCTTTATCAGCCACAGATTTGCCTAATCCCTGTTTAAAGCTGTCAAATTGATGGCTGTGATTATATCTTGTGGTAGCAAATTCCACAGCTAAACTACACACATTATGGAGAAGCACTTCCTTGTTTCAGGTGGTCTGATGGTGCCTTCTGCTTTATATTACATGCATTGATAATAGTGATAAGATGGTGTTAATGTGCCAACCTGTTCTGGGTGTACTATGGGAGGAGTCAGTTCTGAAAATATACAGACAGCCCCTTGCTGCAGTGAATAAATTCACATACTCTGGCAACACTGTATCTACTGTGTTCTATGAAGTGCCCTTACAAATCTCTAAAGCCAGGACTGCCTTCAAAAAACTTCAGTCCCTTGTGTGGAGTCAGTATGGAATCAGTCTTTCTCTTTAGCTGAAGATGTACAAAATGGTTGTTCTTTCTTCTCCACATTACGGAGCGGAGGTGTGGACTATCTATCAGTGCCGTGTGAGAAAAGTCAGTCATTTTCATCTCACTTGTCTTTAGGGAATTCTCAACTTCAGTGGCAGGACAGTCTATGACACTGAAGTCATGCAGAAAACCCAGATGACCAAGTTTTTTACAAACATGAAACAATGACAACTTCATTGGACTGGCCATGTCACCAGGATATTAGATGACCATTTCCCAAAATGTATCTTCCATGGGGAGTTTATTACACGTGTGGTGGACAAAAGAAACAATTCAAGGATACACTGAAGACAATGTTGAAAGAATATTGACCATATAAATTGGGAAGCTTTTACTCAAAACCAAAATGTCTGGAAAAACACTGTCAAACAAGGGACTAAGAAATTCAGAATAAAAAGAATCAAGAATGCACAAAGGATGGGAGAAATGAAAAAGCAAAGGTGTGACTTTTCAACACCTTGACATGCCCAGGATCAGCTAACCTTTCCCCACTGTTTTTGTATCTTCTAGGCTTGTAATGGACTACTGAGTTACCTGCATGCCCATCAACATACTACTGCTCAGCCTTATTCACTCACCTCTTCTCTTCCCCCCCTTAAATCAGGGATCCCCAAACTTTTTCACCCCGCGGACCGGCTGGGGAAGGTGGGGCACCCACCGTGCTCGTGCAAATGCGTGAAGGGTGGCACAGTGTTTGTGCGGGCGCTTGTGCGCATGTGCAGATGGTGGTGCAGCGCTTGTGAAAATGCGCAACAGGATTAACTATTAATTGGCAAAAAATAATGATGTTTAATTATAATAAATGTGAACAAGAAACATTTGTAAATAAATATGGTTTTAAAATGTGTAATTATATTAAATATTTAGGTATAAATAGTTAAAGTAACTCAAAAATTAAAGGACAAAATTTTAATTAATTAAAAAGTGATATTAAAGACAAGTTGCAGGAGTATTCTAAATTAAAACTATCATGGTTTGGGAGAATCGCCATAATCAAAATGAAAATATTACCAAAAATTACTTTTTTATTCAGGACGCTCCCAATACAATTAGAAGAAGATGATTTTAAGTATTGGCAGAGATTAATTAATGGATTTTGTAATCAAGTAAAAAATCTAGAATATATAAAAGATACTGGTATGAGGCTCAAAAAATGGAGGTTTAGGTATTCCTAATATAAAAAATTATTATATAGCAAACCTGTTAAGATTTATTGGAGATATTATATACAACAAAGGAAGGTTAATTTGGTGGGATATGGAATCCTCAGAAATAAATGGGAATGTTGAAAAATATTTGTTTAAAGTAGTAAAAAGAAATACAATAAATCAGGTGAACTACCCTTTTTAAAGAAACATGTTAAATGTCTGGAATAGATATAAAAAGAAGTTATGTCCCTTTACTTCACCACTGAAATTAGTGACTGAAATAGAAAATTTCCCAGCAAACTTGAAGAGTTTAAGCTGGTTTGTTTAAGGATAAAAAAGTTGCCAGATTGAAGGATTGGATGATTAAAATGAGATCGAAGGATCAGATTATAGTTAAACTTCAAACTAATAAATTATCATGGTATAGTTATATCCAGTTAGATAGTTGGACAAATGAATGGCTGAAAACTAATGACAAATGTAGAGAATGTACTAAGTACGAACAGTTTCTGTCATCACATGAAGATAGATGCTTTGAGGAAGGGAATAGTAAGTAGAATTTATAACCAAATTTGGAACAAGAAGAAAAAGAGACAGAAACAGAAGGTTTGAAATCAATTTGGGAAAATGATTTAAAGACAGAAATTAAAACAGAGGATTGGATAAAAATTTGGAGGATGAGAGTTTTAAGATTAATGTAGAGTAAGAATAAAGGAAAATGTTTTTAAAATTAGTTTAAGGTGGTATATGACTCAGGTGAAACTGAATATAATAAATGCAGACTGTTCTAAGGCTTGTTGGAAATGTGATGAAGAAATGTGGTGGGAGTGTAAATGGATTCAGAAATTTTGGAAAATGATTTTAAAGGAAATATGTGATATATTTGGGAAAAGATATTGAATTTAATTCTAAAATTGCTTTGTTGTCAATTTTTGATAAGATAGAACTTGATTATTGTTCAAAGGAATTGATTTCCAATTTTATGACAAGTGTTAGAATATTAATAGCTAGATTCTGGAAAGATAAAAACGATATAAATTAGAAGATTGGTATAATGAAGTGCAGGACATTGCATTAAATGATAAATTGACTACTGAACTCAAGATGAAAAGAAGGGAAAGAAGTTCAAATATTTGTATTCTGTTTGGGGAAGATTTGTTGAATTTGTATTAGTGAAAGGAAAGGGGAAAGCCTCTAAACAACAATCAATACAATTTTGGAAAGGAATTTCATATTAAAAGTATTGTTCCAAGGGGTCCCGTGGGTATGGGGTGCATGGTGGTTTAGAATGTATAGTAAGTATTTTGCATTTATGTATTTGTTTTGTTTTGAAAATTTTAAAAATAATGTTTTTTAAAAAGGTGGTGCAGCATTCGCACGGGCGTGCTGGAGCGCACACGCATGCACAAATCAGCTGTGTGTGGGTGAGTGCATGCGGGGGGGGAGTCTGTCTTTGCGGCCTGGATCCGGCTCAGGCCATGGACCAGCACCTGGCCGTGGACCAGGGGTTGAGGACCTCTACCTTAAATGGTGAATCTGATGGAGATGGTCCTTTTTGAGAACAGACTATCATGTTATGTGTGGAAATTGGGGGAAAGTGTGAATATCCCCAGTCCATGTCACTGGTCATGTTTCACATTTTGAGTTGTATTCTTTTCTTTTAGAGATGAAAAATTTCTTATTATCTGTAGCTTAGCTTTCCTCATTCAGTCATCTTTGTGTTATAATATACAGTATGTCCATACCTGAGCAGATTCCTTGTTCTTCTGATAAAAATGCTTGGTAGGTATGGAAACAGGCCTCTCGGTCCTCCTCCCATGAATCAGGGCTGCTTGCCTACCATCTTGTACATTCTAGCTCCTCCCTGCCCAGCTTCCAGAAGTAGCTTCCATAATGCAGGGAGACAGAGGGTATAAACGTCTTGTTAGCCCATAGGAGGACTAGGCTTTCAGCTCATAGCCAAGACCAAAGAAGGTGCTTGGGCAACTAGATTCCATTGAAGACATGCCTGAGCTAGAATTTTGTGAGTGCAACAGGGACATGTAAGCTTTCCTTGTACACTCTCCTGGATCCCTATAACCATCACTATTTACAATAAATTCTACAGCCAGAGTCCTATAGGTGATTTATGCATGTGTATGTGAAATTGTACAAGTCACAACAGCAAATTGCTGCCAGGGATTGAAATAATGACTATGTGCCCAGTCATGGAGTGGATGTATACTGAAGAAAACAACTGTGACTTAAAGTGGTGTCACTTAGGCTGTGATTACACCAATGAAATGTTTTCCCCCTTTAATTTTGCAATTTAAATTTGTGGTCACATGATGCATGGCCATTCCCAAATCATTTACCTGGCAAGCTTGCTAACTGCAGATCATTTCTTGCTCAGCTAGATGCTTCTACTTTTTTTGCTGCAAATGTTTTTTTAAAAATGGTGTGTTGCTGTGTGTGTGAATGATCTCATGCAATTTTTTTTTCAAACTACTGTCACCACACATGTCCTTTTAAAATGTTTTTACCTGTACTCTTTTACCCCCTCAGTGTTTCTGTTGATGCATTGGTTAGCTTCAGTCAAATGTTTGCAACAAGAAGTTCTAGGCACTTCTTGAACTGGAAGGAAATGACTCAGTAACTCAGAAACACATTGGGGCACACGTCCTAGAAGAAATACCACATGACCTCAAAGCACGGTAGGGATATGATTAAAAGTTGCATAACTACAGGGGGACATTTCACTGCTGTGACCATGGCCTTATATATAAATAAATCACCATTAGAAATCTTGCCAAGATCACATACATGACGATGTCCTTTTTCAGACATGTTTAGCTTGGGATTGTAACCTGGTTGCCTAACTACTGTAAAACAAATGCCCTGCATAAAAAAATCCCTGTCTCCCATTAGCTGGCTTCCTCTTGAGGTTTATTTCCCCCTTCCCTGGTCATCTTTATTGAAGAGCCTTGTCCAGACACCACATCTCTTCATGGTTACTTTTGCCTTCACCCAAGCTCAGTGTGAAAAAAGAGGCACTTCCCTGTTCTGCATTTTGGTGGCTCCATTCCTTTGGCATATCCAAAGACCCAAGAGAAAGAATGATCTCTAATACTGAACAGGGCAGCAGGCTAAAGCTCCAGCACTCAGTACAGTTAAGGGACTTATTTGGCGCTCACAGGAAAAATAAGGTGTGGAGTAGACATGGTATATTCATATTTATACCCCTGGGGATTTGAATATGAATACCAGCACCACAGGTACCTGGGATGTGCATAACTGGACCCCAGCTAGCGGCTCCAGTTACTGGTTGCATGCAGTCCGTACAGCAGGCATCATTTTTGTCACGCCAATCGTAGAAGCAGCCAGCTAGTGCATCACTACCTCCCCGCACAGCCTACCACTCTGGTAAGGAGGCGGGATGATGAGTCTCCCCACTCAGCTGGTCAGTGGTCAGCTGTGTGGGGAAACACCAGCCGGGCTATGAACTGGCGCTATGAAAATTATGTTGGCCGTACACACAATGCAGCAACCTGTAATTTGACCTGCCAGTTTCGGGGGGGGGGGGAGGTGGAAGGAACTGAGTTTCACAGGAACCTGTGGTGCTGATATTCATATTCATATCCCCATACCATGGAAGATTCTGGGAGCTGTCATCCAAAAGACTAATCTTTCCATACATTACTATTCATATTTAAATTGCTTCTGAAATCTGCATCTTACAGAAGTGGGATACTGGGTGGCTTACAAACAACTGTTAAATATCAAAGAGTGATGTTTCAGTGGATGAGCAAATTCATGTGTTAATACTGTAGTTCCAGAGGTTAATATGATCTTTGAAAGTCTAGTTGCTGGTGTCAGGTAACAAAATTACTCCTCGATTTTTAAAGGAGATCAACACTGTTAGAATTAATAGGTGGAATGAAGTGTTTGCACAGTGTTATATGTGACAGGCCTGTTCACATTCTGTACCCAAGATGGCAAAGAGTTTTTGGATGTACAGTAATACTACTCTCGTAGTAGAGTACCTTTCTTAACATTGGTGTTGCCTGCCAGGAAACTGTGTTTTTAATCCCTCCTCCCATGAAGGGAAACCTGTACCTATTAGGGATGCTGTGAGGATTTGAGGCAGAACTTTCTTTGCTAAATGTACAGAACAGGTAAATAAGGAACAAGGGAATTGTTTTACTAACCTAGCTAAATCCCTGCTTCAATTCCTTAGATTTTTTGCAGATTATGATTATTGCTTTGGTACAAAGGCTGTCCCCCACAGAGAACTAAAGCACCAATTCCTTTTTCGTTAACACAGACATAACGTTTAGAGGTCCAAATATCTCCTCATTAAATGCAAACTGGGAACTTGGGAGTAAAGCTCTATGACTGCTTTATTCATAATCATTCACTTTAATCATTCTGTTTTGGCCAGGGTTTTTATATTTTTTTTTCTCTTGCTTTATTGCCATGACTTCTGCCTGAAGAAATGCTCGCTTAATCTTGAAAGCTTCCATATTGGACCTTGCTTTTATCTTTTTTGTGTAGGCTGATAAATTAATGAACTTCATTTAAGAATGATCATCCCCCAACCCAGTATGTATCAGCATTGTTAACCAACAATTCTTTGGGTTGCTGTCCTGAGCAAAGAAAGTAGTTGAACTCAATGGGGCTTACTTGAAAGTAAACATATTTAGAATCGGACTGTTAATTGCAGGTTCTTTTAGAACATTTTCACTGATTACTCATCTAAGTGGGAGTATATTAAGGAGCATAAGGAGAATGTGCACTTTATATGCAGCAACTGTGGAAAAAAATTTGCTTGCTATGTTGACGCATTTCCTTAATCAGAATCTCTGCACTATTCCAATATTTCCCCATTATCTCCAGGAGGTAGGGACAAGGCAAGAAGAAGAACTTTGTTACTAAACTGCTGGATTTCTTCTGTCCCTTTCCCCAACTTGAGAAGTATCCCGAGAATAGATCATATGTCTGATACTCGAGCTTCCCCACAGACTATCCTGTATTCAAGGTCAAAAGATGATAATGTTAAAAGCAAGCAGTAATACTAAACAGGATTCCCTGTTGGGAACTAACTGTACCACTTAGTGGATAAATCAATGAGCTATCTTCAAAAGTTGTGCTGCTAAAGGCACCAGATTTCCATTTTGTAGTCATTGCAGGGCCTAACAGAAAGCAAGATTTCCTGAAGTAAGCAAAATGTAATGCAGCTTAGTTATTGATGGGGGAACATGGAAGACATGATAGTCACTGTAAGGCTGCTGCTTCATTTTCGTCTTACCCCATATATTATTTCAGTGTCTGCAGTGCACTGCTAGTTTCTGCCAACATGTGTATTATATTGCTTTTGCCTTCAGCGGAATTGTAGCCTTCAGAGATAGCTTGGAATTTGAGGACACGGTAGGAAAGCTAGTATGTGTTCCAATGAAATGCTATTAAAGCCTTTGTCGGGGGAGCAGGGGAAGATGAAGGGTCAGGAGGAGCCAAGGTGCATTGATCTTGTAGAGCCACTGTCACAAGATCAAGGTGTATTGATCTTGTGACAGTGCTGAATGATGATGAAGCTGGGGGGGGGTGGTATTCCTGGAGCCCATTATTACATCAAGTTTCTGCACATGACGATGGCAGCTGTACCAGCACAGTTGTGACTACTTTGGGGTTAATGCCAACTGCTTAGGTGGAAAGAACACTGTGGTTTCTTGGCAATCCCTGCTCTCATTCATAAGTTGCATATAATGGATGCTTAGCACCAACAAAGCTCTTTTCCTCTCTGTCACTGAAGAAAATGCCCACCCATCCACACTCAAATAGTACTGTGGAAAATGCATTTAGCCACGACTGGAGAGTTCTGAGTACTGCCAGGCAACCTACTTGCTTACTCTTTGGTGAAACAAGCAGATACTGCTGGGAAATTCAAGCTGCATCATTGAAACCCATTGCTAATCTGCTATATTTTGGATTTGGTATACCCAGAGAATTTAGATTAAGACATACCAGCACAAAGATACCACAGTGCAGAGGCCTTGTCACAAAGAGTTGCTGAGAATATAAGCCACTTGTCAGCTGCTTTTGATGCTAAGTAATGTACACTCAAACAAGACCACCTGCCTAAAGCCCTTTTGCTGGAGATGGCCAATAGCTCTTTTCCTTGACACATTGTAGTTGTCTTCTTGTTGCTCTCATTATTGTCACGGCTAGAGTCTGGGGTAACGGTCTGTGGTACCCATGAGAGCAGAAACAACCATTTCCTTAGGTGGTGCTTTGATCTCATTCTTCCATACATGACTATGAGCCCCTTTTAATGAGATCTTTTAAACCTGGTTGCATGCACCAGGGCTCTGTGATGAAGTGACCTAATTCAGACAATACTAAGACTGAGAACGACCTCTCCCTCTTATGGACCACTAAAAACTGTGATTTTTTTTCACAGACAGGTCTATTCTCTTCAGATCTATTTCCTCCTCATTCTTCAAAACTGCCTTCTGCTCTCCTCTCTATTCTAAAATAATTGTTAGAAAAAGAGTAGACCTAGTCAGAGAAGAAACCACACTTTCCACACTGGCATTGACCCCTTACAGTGGCTATTTAAGGAGCCCACTCGGTTATCAGACTGGATGGTTGAGGTCCTTGACTCCAAGAGAGACCCAGAGGGAGAAGGCTAGGACCTGGGCCTTCTCTGTGATGGTACTGCATTTACGGAATAACCTCCTGCCCAAACTTCGCCTGCCCCCTTCACTGGAGAATTTCAAGAGACCTCTTAAAACATGGTTATATAGACAGGCCTTCCCAGACTTTACATCTACAGAGTGCAGTGATCAACTCAGCACTTAGGTTCCCAGTTCTGTTTTCTTGTTTTTATTAATTGTTTTAAATTGCCGTTGTTTTTAGTTAATTGATGATATGTTCATTTTATTTTGAGTAGTTATGTTTATGTAATTATGATTCAATATTTGTTCTTTTTGTTGTGGACCGCCCACAGTGGCCAGGTTAGCTAGATGGGTGGTATATAAATTGAATAAATAAATAAATATAATATAATATAAATAAATGAATGGACCAAATATTGCAAGTATGAATTAAAGGGGGGGGTCAGTGGATATGAATGGGCATAACATTCCCCTCTATACAAACATTCAACTTAATTAATGAAGCATTATTATAATCACCTTCCCTGAAACTCTGGAAGAGGAAAATAGGCAACGAGTATCACTTATAGAGATCAGAAATAGTTTCAGTGGTTGATGACAGATATTATTTTTGCTATATTAGCAACAAATGAAGAGTCATTCTTGAGGGATATCACCGTGACCTAAACCAAAGAGTTGACTTTTGAAGCACTATCCTAAACCTTTTCCCTGGTAATTCTATCCATTGAGAAACAAGCTTCCTACTTGCATCTTACTCACACTCTCATGTGACGAAAGACAGAGTAAAATAAGATGGATAAAATATCAATCCCAAGAGGAAACGTCTAACAACTAAAACTACAGATTCTATTTACTTTGCAGAGGATGCCGGCCACAGAGACTGGCGAAATGTTAGGAAAAACAACCTTCAGAACACGGCCAAAGAGCCCAAAAAACCCACAACGACCATTAGATCCTGGCCGTGAAAGCCTTCACGAATACATCTATTTACTTTCTTACTAATTGGTCAGAAAAGTATATATCTGATCTTTCAACTACCGATAGCTAATCTGAGTTTTCCATTTCACGTAATTTCAACACTGATATGAAAAATAAATAGGTCAGAGGTATTGACTGCCTTGCACATTTTTAAGTTCAAGCTCTTAATGGTATGATCCTGCTCTAATGAGCTAAGTAGTGCCAAGTTGTTACCTGCACAGTGACACTAACCAATGATGTTGCTTGCAGAGACATTGAATTAGGGGGTAATGTTGCTATTTTCCTGGTCTCTTCATACAGGGATTCATTCAGTGTCCATGTTGAAAGAAAGAGCCCAGCTCTAGGATTATTATTGTGATACTTTTCGAGTGGCAATTCAGGTGATTTTTCTATACGAATTCAGTTAGATGTCTAATATAACTCCTTGAATTTATAGACATTTACACAGAAAGAAGACCTTTGATTTAGAGCAAAAATTGGGTTTACAGCAAAAAATATCCAGAGCAGTTGTCATGGGTAGACTGGGAGTTGCCAGTGAAAGGTTGTCTCTAGTTGGAAACGGCATGTTTTTGCTTGACTTGTGTTGCCAGTAGGAATATTTATTTTGCGGTCGCGGTCGCAGAGCCAATAGAATACATTTAAAATTTCAAGAATGAAATTCAAAGCCCAGTACTCTGGTGAGAGGGCCTACAACATTTCTTTCTCTTGATAAGCAATTCACCTTATCTGCTCATTTGGAAGAGAATTTAAGTTAAAAAGCTTCCTCAATTTTGAATGAGAGGAGGTCTAAATGGCTTTTCCTCTTTGGGAATTCCCCTTTGCTTGTTAGATGCAGAAACACAATGCCGAGGAAAGTAAGTCTAACTTTACTGAACTTCTTATGTTTCTCTGTGTTGCTTCTGGCAATCCTAGTACAGTAGGGTGTTCAAGGTGTGTCAGATGTTCAAGGACTGGTTTCCCACTGGGACTCTCCAGTGAGTTTCTGTGGCTGAGCAGGAATTTGAACTTAGACCTCCTAAGTCTTAGATTGGCATGTTAACCTCTCTACTACCCTTGCTTTCCTTGAAAAACTTGAGGGAAGATAAGTTTTTTTTGGGGGGGGGGAATAACAAAGCCAACAGTCAACAGCAACATTGCCTCAGACTCAGTGTAGAACCAGATCAATTCTCCAAGTTGATCTCCATAGAAATTACATCCATTCATATAAGAGAGGATGTTGCTATTAAACTAAGTCTGTTTAAATGGCAGGCCCCTAATAGTACTGTAGCGGTACTGCCCAGAGTTTTCCCTTGGGAAACACATTCCAAGATCAAACGTGTTCCAACAAAAGCTAGTTCTGCCCAAGACAGGGGAGGGGCTAGAACATCACGATTTCCATCTCATATTTGTCTCTGGATATTGTCCAGTTGGATAAAATGCACAGAGACCACAAGTTTTCAGAAGGTGGCACAATTGAGAGAAAGAACTGCGTAATCATAAATAATGACCATAACAACAAGATTGCCAAAGAGAAGAAGCACAGACTCCATCATCCATTTGGTGAGGGAGATAACATGGAAACCCATCATCAGCCTTAACTGTGCAGTGACTGAAGCCACCATATGATGGGTCAGAATCTAGGTCATATAAACAAGCCTTAAAATGAAAGCCTAATTTCTGTCACGGTTGTTCTTAAGATTTGTGCATCTGTGCAATGTTCTCCGTTTTGCTGTTGTAAATTGATTCTCAGGTACTGTTCTGTGCCTTTTCTGGCTTCCAGTTTTACATAAATTATGCAGTATATTATCAGTAATGAATTGGGATGCAAACAAACTAATTTAGCTTAAATCAGACACTCTCTAGAACAACTGAAGTCTTCTCTGCTTGCTTGACTCCTTTTCTTTAGGCAGCTGTCATCACCATATCACAACAGAGAATTTCTGTCACTTGAGAAAACACCTGGGCTTATGGCCAGGAGATGAGAGAGGCAGTGGTGCAGGCATCAAGGCTTCAAAATGACAATCCAGTATTTTTGGTAATGTTCTATGTAAGAAGAAACAGCTTTTAAAAAAAAAGTACTGATCAAAACAGTCACCACATGTAGGAGGATGTGCAGAGAATCATTTGCTGCTAAGCATTATTTAATCAAGTTTTTTGTTAGCAGTAACCTGAAATGGAGAGGTTAAAATGAAATATAAAAATAAGCTTTATTAAAACTTTTTTTAAAAAAAATCAAATTTTCTTCACGCTTGCCGAACAGTCCATATGTACGATAATCTAGGTAGTGGTCATGTTAGGCTGTTGTATCAAAAGAGAAACCAACAGACTTGTGGCACCTTTAAAACTATCTTGGTTTTTTTAATTATTATTTTTCCTAAGCATTCAGGCATAGAATCACACTTCTTCATATTACAGTGGACCCTTGACTTACAGATGGCTTGACTTACAGACTTTTTGAGTTACAGACTTCTCTGGCCGCAAAATTTAGGTTTGACTTGCAGACTGGGATTTGACTTACAGACCAGAAAAAAACCAAAATGGAACAAAAACGGCCTGTTACGGGATTAATCGGTTTTCAATGCACTGTAGGTCAATGGAGACTTGACTTACAGACTTTTTGACTTGAGAACCGCCTTCCAATACGGATTAAGTTCTCAAGTCAAGACCCCACTGTAATAGAGTGCCTGTGTCTCTGGGGAAGGGAGGGTAGTTCAGGGCAGGGCAGCAGTAGGTTGTGTTGTTTCTGGGCTCCATGGTGGCTGATAACAGCCTAGCCTGTTGTCTGATCTAATTAGGTTAGATTTCATGTCTTGCTTTTGTTTTCTTGATTCCAACCCTACACGATCTATATTTCATGTTTCATTTTATTACGAAGACATTTTACATGTCGCCTAACCTTCTAAGCCTTTGCTTCCCAAACTGAGGGCCCCAAATGTTCTTGAACTTCTGTTCCTACACACTCTGACTATTGGCTGTACTGACTAGGCTTCTAGGAGTTGTAGTCGAAAAATACCTGGTTGCTAAGTTTTTGAACCACTGGTATAAAAGTCGGCAGGGCCACCTAATTTTCCCAGTCCCAGACTGTGAAGACTGATCTCACAGCCATAAATACTCAACTCCCAAACAAACTGCACCAGAGCACAGAGTGTTAGTCCTGTCCTCTGAAGATGCCGGCCACAGAGGCTGGTGAAACATTAGGAAGAACAACCTTCAGAAACCCACAACAACCAAAAGGAGCATGTGTTGGATTGTGTGAGCTGAAAGGGCTTACAGGGTTCCCATGATCTGGATGTTCGCCTTGTCAAGGTTCCAACAAATGACTGAAATGGCTTACAGGCACCTTTGCATTCCACACTTGAAGCTCTTGTTGACTTCTGGGTGGGGTGAAGTGTAGAGGGGAGGCTTGTGTGCATCCCCAGTATTACTTGAACAATACACGGGTTTAGGAGTAATGTCTGAGTGGGACTACAGTTCAGAGGAAATGAGATACTAAAGTCTGAAACTGAGCTTGTGGTGACCATGAAGCATTAGTGCTGGTGTTTCAAGGTGACTCTCCAAATTTTGAATAAAGCAAAGCTACATCGAGTGGTTTATAAACATCACATGTTACGTGTGTGTGTGTGTGTGTGTGTGTGTGTGTGTGTGTGTGTGTGTGTGTGTGTGTGTGTGTGTGTGTGTGTGTGTGTGTGTGTGTGTGTGTGTGTGTGTGTGTGTGTGTAAGAACTTTTAATTAGCTCTTCAAGTGACAGACCCAAACACTAAAAGACAGGGAGGAAATCCATACGGACAGGATCACAGAACAGGCTGTTCTGTCAAAATGCACCAAAATTATCTGATGTCTTTAAATGTGATATAAACTTTGGTAAAGCTTTTTTTAAAAAATCACAATGAAATCATACTCCTATGTTTCAAAGCATAATATTTTAGAATAGCAGGTTATGAGAACTTGTTGCTGAAAACAGTAGCTTCTAAATGGCAGAGACCCATTGTCATTGGGCCAGGCAGTAATAGCAGTCTCTATATATGTCTGTTCAAGCAATAACATGGCACCCTTTCAATAAGAATAAAAATTAAAGAATAAGAAAACAAAAATAAGAATACAAGAAGAATAAATCATAGATAATCTTCACATCTCTTAGAATCTTAGACTCTTAGAAATGCCTTAAAACCTTCTGTGTTTATCTTGCTGCAGAAAAATCATGACTTGTCTTTTGAAAGATGAAGAGAATACAGATTGCTTCACACATATTAAAAATAGATTAACCTCTCTTCTCTGCTCGCACCAAAGAGTAAGCTCTCACTTTGGTATTCATATATAAACTGTAATTTCTTGTACACAGTAAGGCTGAAATCTTATATCCACTTATCTGGGATCAAGCCCCATTGAACTCTTTGGGACCCATGTCTGACCAAATGTGCAAGAAAGTGCTGTAAAATTCATTTCACTGTCAGAAAAAGTATTGTCTGATTCAATCTTTGCTATTTCTTTCTGGTTTTTGTACAATATGGCTGGTCCATTTTTATTAAACCGATAATAATCTTACCAGTGTATGTGATCACTGTGCATAGTGCAGTTTCACTTTAGTTCAAGAACCTTTATGTAGTTTCCTCAAGCATTCATTTGAGGCCCCATAAATACAAAAAATAATGTTTAGAGGCCTAATTTAATCATGGTTAGTGTACGTTCCATTGATTTCAGTGAATCTACTATAAGCATGAGCGTATTTGAATCCAGCACAGTGATTCCACATGTGTAGAGTAAACATAAGGTGGAGTGTAGGACACAGAAGTGAGCTATATGGAGTCTTAGCTTTCATTCTTGTTTTAAATGCAGCAGTAGAACTATGTTTGAAAGGGTATGGAACAGTACTTAATTCTAAGGATTCAGCAGGATGACTGAATAAGATTCTTGTATTTATGGTGGGCAATATTTCCATGTTTTTCTTAACATTTCTCTGTATCTAGGAGAAGTATTTGTAGTTGGTTTGGTTTGGTTTGGTTTGGTTAATATGCAACATGGCAACCTATTGTAAGATCCAGATTTTCTTAACATAGAAATTGAGTTATCTTGGTTCCACCTTCCAAGGGATAAGTTTTTCCCCTCTGTCTTGAGAACAAAGTACAGTGGTGCCTTGACCTATAAACGTCCCAACATACGACCATTTCGAGTTACGACCAGCTCTGGCCCCAAAATTTTGCTTCGACTTGTGACTGGAGCTTCAAGTTACAACCAGGAAAAGGCAGGGGGAAAAGGCGGGGAATTCAAACTGCTAGCCATTGGTGGCGAAGAGGCTGCTTCTTTGTACCTCTTTCACCCTAATGGTTAGAGAGTGTTCAATCGGAGGAGGCTTCAGGGTGCCTGGTAAGGTGCTGCTTTCTGCTTTCGAAAAACTGTTCTGGGTGGGTTTTGCAGTGTGGTTTTGGGATGGGTGGTGGGATTATGTTTCTATTCTGTGATGGGTCTTGTGGGGTCTGTTTGTTTTGAGGGGTCTTTTCCCCATTTCCAATGGGTCTTCCAGAGTTTGTTTCTTTTTTGATTCCCCCCATTTCCGAAGGGTCTTGCATGATTTGTTTGCTTTTCTTTCCCACCTACCCCTTCGGCCGGAACAGATTAATCATGTTTCCGATGGGTCTTGCAGTGTTTGTTTGCTTTTTGCTTTTCTTTTCTTGCATTTCCGAAGGGTCTTGCATGGTTTTTTTTTTGCTTTCTGCTTTGCTTTTTTTGCATTTCCGAAGGGCCTTGCACAATTTGTTTGCTTTTGTTTCCCGCCCGCCCCTTCGGCCAGAACAAATTAATCATGTTTCCGATGGGTCTTGCATGGTTTGTTTGCTTTTCTTTTTCTTTTTCTCTTCGGCCAGAATGGATTAATCGCGTTTCCGATGGGTCTTGAAGTTTTTGGGTTTGTTTTTTGTTTGTTTGTCTTTTTGTGATTGTTTTCTTCAGCTGGAACGGATTAACAGATTAATTGCATTTCAGTGCATTGCTATGGGAAATTGTGCTTCGACTTACGACCATTTCGAGTTACGACCAGAGTTCCGGAACCAATTAAGTTCGTAAGTTGAAGCACCACTGTACACATACACCAAACTCCAAAGTACATGAGTATGTTTGAAAACTCTGGTGCTTCTCTGAGTATTTTCAAAGGCAGTCTTTTGGCAAACCTTTTTCTTAGTCAAACTTCTTGTGACAATGGCAACTCCTCTGTGCTCTGAACTATTTTGATCTGACCTGCTTTAGATATTTCAAAATCAGTTTGTTTCAGCATATAATGGGGACTGAAGCATACAAATACAGGCAGCGACCTTTGGTATGTGTGGGGTTAGTTTAAAATTCAAAAGGCATATTCATAAAGTCACTGCATATTTAACAACTCTTAGTTATTTGAAGGCTTAGTTGTTTGGAGTGCTGTTTGCATTTCCCAGTTCTTTGCTAGCTAGAAGGGAGAAGCACTTCTTCCATATATTTTCTGAAGAGCTAACACTTCTGATTCCATTCAGACTGGGATTTTCTGCTGTCAGGAAAAAGTCCTGCAGTTCTTCTGTACTTTTTGTTGTTGTTGCTAAGGCTTTTAAACCTTAAATTAAGTATGTAGGTTACTAGAGAAGGGTTATTTTGTGCCTTCCAGAATAGAGAGGAGGATAATAAAGCCTTTGCATCTTTTGTTATAGTTTGTTTGTTTAAATGTTTGTATGCCATTTTTCTCCTAAAAGGATCTAAGGTGGATCTAAGATGGCACAGTATTTAAAAAATAGTTGAAATATTTGAGTGAAGACTGGCGTATCTGCTAATCTAGTGGTTCTCAGCTCTTGATGTCCTAAATCCGACTGATCACTTTGTTAGGCAATCTTGAGTCCCTCAAGGAGAGAAACAAAAAAAAACCCATTTGCCCTGAGCAGAATAAGTTTGCAGGTGTTCTATTACTGTATTTAATAGTTGCCCTATCATCATCATCATTTTAGAACTGCGGAGCTGGAAGGGACCCTATGAATCATCGAGTCCAGCCCTTGTCAAGGAGGCACAGTAGGGAATCAAACCCCAAATCTCTGGCTCCGCAGCCAGATGAGCAGCTACTGAGCTATCTAGCATGTCAGTGGCTCGGAGAAGAAGGGATAAGAAAGTCCACATTTTCTTAAAACATAAGGAGGGAAAATCACAGATGAAAATTTTGTGGAAGATAGGATTGGTGGGAGACCCGATATACTTGCAAGAAGACATGGGGATTGAGGGAAAGCACTTTCTTAGTAACTATTGTGAAAATTCTGCATCCCACATAGACTGTGTCTTTATCCCACCAGTAGTACATGTACAACTCCTTGCTTTACCTCTGCAAGGAAGCATTGGTCTCTCTATACTTGTCATTAGTCACAAAATTTTGGACAGGAGGTAAGTAAACATGTCTGTTCCAACGTGAGCTTCAGGACGTAGTTGAGTGTTCCCAAAGGGGTTTCTAGTTTTCATCTAAGCAGTTTTGAAGGACTGCAGGAAGTATTTTTGTCTAACATAGTAGATCCTGTTGTGTGAAATTGCTTGTTCTCAACCACAGAGCAGATGTCCAATTGAGCATCTACAAACGAGCTCTGGGGAAAATCAGGAAGGGCTGCCTTCCACAACATTTGTCTGCCTAAATCAGTTCTTGACAGTAGCAAAAATATTTGCTAAATTTCATTAATGCTAAGGACAGCAAACAGAGTCTCAAAAGAAAGGAAGGCTTGATCATAGTCCCCATTTCTTCTCCTTTTGTAGCTGTTGCACGATAGCCCAAAAGCACGACAGGAGGTGGATCATCATTGGCGGGCTTCTGGCTGCCCCCACATTGTCCATGTTCTGGATGTTTATGAGAATATACATCATGGAAAAAGATGCCTCCTAATCATAATGGAGTGGTAAGTTTATTCCCTCTTAATTCATGTCTTGGAATGTTTAGAAGATTGTACAAGTTGTATAATGCATCACATACCTCTTTAGAAAACACTGGTAGCCTGATTTCGGTCCCCTCTAGAGCTTTGTTGGTATCATAAATTATCATGATGTTTTGCTTTTAAAGAAGCAGATGGAAACTTGGAAAAAAAGCCTTGCCTGCACATGCCTCTGTACTGTGCATTTGCACCTCTCTGCATTTTGCTGAGTGGTTATTGGTCCTTATAAAAAAGAAATCTGACCTCATCCAGAGAACCCAGTGCCAATGTGAGACTGCTCCCTCAGGGGTCTGAGTCCATTCTGGGCCTGAAGAAGTAAAAGCCACATCTTATGTCAAGAGTTGCTCCACATTAAGAGCTTCCTGCTTTGTTTCCAGAAGTTTGTGTTGCTATGAACTGAACTGTGCTCGGCAGTAAAAAGAATATTGAAAGAGGGCCTGTCTAACCCACCATCCTCTGTCCTACAGTGTTCAGCTGGAAGCTTCTGAGAACATGAGGGAGATTATCCTCCCCACTGAGAAACACTCTGCGGGGGATGCTGTCTGATCTATCTGTTTGAACCAAAGATTGAACTATTTAATTTATGCACAGTCTTCAATTAGCAATCAATAATTTATATATGACCTTCCGTTGTTCAATTAGTACATTTCCAGGGTGGTTAATGTAGTTTGCACCCATTGCAAATGAGAAAGAACTGAGCTTCTGGGGGCCTGCTGTCTTTTGCCAGTCAAGCAACAAAAATCACCACACAGATGCCTGAGGAAAGAGGATCCCAACAGCCCTCAGTTTGAGTGGAGACACCAAAACAGGATGGTGTGATTCTAGATGTGGAGTGTACTCATTCTGCACACCTAAGATGCCCCACAGGATTGCCCCATTTTCTAGCAAATGCCACAAAATTAACTGTGTGCTGTGTAAAGAAGGATCCCATTTCATCTCCCAGGAGTGTCCCATTATCTAACTTAATTTCATGTTCTAGTATTATCAGACCTTGTCTCTATGCACCTTTTCCATGCCTTGTGTGATCTTGTGTAACTCTGTTGTGTCTCCACTCACTTTTTTCCTCCTGAACTTGAATAAATCATGTCCTAACTCTCTTGATATTCCTTGCGTGCTGTGGAGGATAGGTCCTTAAGGGTGTGTATGTGTTTGTAAGCTCCTGTACAGACATGATCAGAAATAATGAATAAATTAATCTGATTGGTTCAGTTTACCTGCTGACCTTACAACTTGTCAGGAAACTGGAAATGTAAGGGTGGAGACAGTGCTTGGGTTTTTAATTCTGTAGTTCTTATAATTCATCTTGACTATGAAGTAAGGGAATATCTGATTCCCACCCACCCCCACAATCAGTTTGAGATATATAAGTTATTGTCATTGTAAGTATATACATAGTATACCCATACTGTATAACGAAATTCACACAGACACCCAGAGACCAGACCCACATGCACATAAAAAATCCCCAGACACTCCCCACCCACTAAAAATCCCCCCACTAAGAATACAGTCATCTCTAAACATCTAGATATGGGCTTCGTCTGTCTATGTTTTTCTATTTCACATTCTAATTCAACATACAGTGTGTTTGCTTCGAACACATTTTTTCTTTTCACTTTTCACACATTTGTATCTGCACATACATGTGTTCATGCACACACATGTGCAGTTTTTTACAGAGCTTTTATAGGTCCGATTGGAAAAGGAGATGAAAATTGCATGATGTATAAAAATGTAGATTTATTAAACAGTTCTTCGGGGCCTTCTCCAGGGGCTATACACTACCCAGAGTAATAATTTCACTAGATAAGCAGTATAAAAATATATGCATACTTACCTAGAAAGCAAAGAGGGGCAATGCATCAAATGGGCGTCATAATAGGTCCATTCAAACCCATCTATGTAATTTTTATATTTTGATACTATGTTATATTGGACCATCTAATTTTTTTGTATATTTTGTTCACAATGAGAGCATTTTTTCTACTCAGTGTGTTATTCCTCTTTATTGTCTTTGTACAACTTCTGAAGCAGACCACAAACTGTTTGGGCTAGAATGCATTGGGAGATTTTAAAAATAAAATAGATCTACATTTATATACATGCTGACACTTTTGTCTCTTTTTCATAATTGTATCTATTGGATGTTTCAAGTTCCTTTTGTTTTGTTTTATTTTGAGAGTGTTTATAGGGCCAGTTTTAAATTCCTCTTCAATAGTGCCTTTCTTTCATTCTCTGCTTCTCTTGTTTTTGTTACCCATTCAAGAAATTTGATGGCATCAGAACTATAGGGATTAGTGTTAGCCTCCGTGCAAGTACTTACTGTCTGTTGTGCTCATTTCCAGTGAGGTCAGCTAACAGCAGTGATTCAGCTCTCCTGACAAGATTGCCTGTATGTTAAACCTCAGGCTTTAAAGCTCATTGTGCTCTTAATTTTCTTCCTGATTCAGACATGCATATATACATACAGATACCAATGCAGGTGTGTAGGTGTGCTTGCATTTGGTGCAGGGTTATGGTTTAGGCCGAACCATAGCCTAAACCTTATTGATGACAGTTGAATTTAAATAGCCTGAACACAAGATTGCAAACTAGTCAAGGAATGTGCATGCATGATTTGCGTGTGTGTTTTCTGTATTTGTCTGCTTGTCTGTCTGTTATACGAAAAATATAACTTAGGTAGTAAGTAAACCAGTAGAAAGATCACATTATCCCACACCAGGGTTTCTGGGTCTCAACCAAGAGATTGATTGCTTTCAAACTCAGGAAGCCATGTGGAGAGCACAGGCACTGTCATTGCACTAACTTTTCTGCAGGCTGCCTTCTTTCTCCTCCCACCCCCAACCAGAGCCACAGCTTTTAGCCTTGTTGTAAGTGATCAGGGGTGATGGCTAAAAGAAGAGAAGTAGGACTGAAAGTGCAGCAGTGGTACTCTGTCTCCTGCTGTGTTAGCATTTTTAAAATAATGGATTGGTTTTCCAGCTTGTGGTCAAGTAAAGTTAGCTAAAAGAAAAAAAGATCTTAGTTGCATTCTCCAAGGGAAGTAAATTCTGGTATAGTCACTGTGAATATCTCTCTCCAGCCTCTTGCTATTTGAACATGACTTACAAATGAGACCATGAGGGAATGGTTGATAATTTGTAATACTTATAATGTGGCTGTAACAGAGACAGGAAACATGGACTCCAGATATTCCTAGTGTGCCCTAAATGGTGTAGCCAACTGAGAGCAATCATGGAAGTCACAGTATCACATCCACATTGCCACACTTTCTCTAACCTCAGCTATAGGAACATTTCAAAGACATGCAACATCCAAGCTCTTGGGGGCTTTTATAGACTTTGTGGAAGGACTATAGGAAGTGCACACCATGAAATATTCATAGAATGTACTTTTCTTTACTGAGATATTCTGTGATGTTGATAAGACCATAGCAACAGCTTTTGGGCACCATTTGAGAGCAATAAGACTGATGTTAGAAACACATAACAGATATGAAATGAGAACTCCTAAAATTAGTTTCTGAAATGAGAACCCTTCTGTGTTTGCATTTGAATCATTTATGTATGTGCATGCTTTGTTCACAGCATGGAGGGAGGGGAGCTGTTCAGCAGGATCCAGGAACGAGGAGACCAAGCATTCACAGAAAAAGGTAGAGCATTACAATGCTTTTGTGAATATTTTGTTTACAGAAGGTTGTTTGTTTATTTGTTTTGATTATTGGAAAGAAAACCCACATCAGATTGTGTCTACTGAGATATAATTTGTGATAGAATTCTTATTTTTTCATTCTTAAGTTGTTCAGATCCAATATAAGCAGGTATTTAACTTTTGTATCCTTTTTCAAATGAGTACCTTTCCATTTTGAATACTGAGGCCATAGTTCTACAACCTATGGAGTGGTAGGTCTAATTAGATTAGAGATAGGAAGCCTCACTCCAAGGTTTGAATGCAGTTATGAAGAATGATGATGTGCAGGGAGGGGGGGAATCATTCCACTGGTGGACACACAGATTGTAGCTTAAAGCTCTTGCTACTAGGAGTTAAGCCATGAGAGACATTTCAGCTTTTTAGGGTGGGAAAAGATCTGTACAAAAGTACAGCGTCACCAAGAAGTAGGGTTATGTTGAAGGAGGCACGGGCCTTTGACGTAGCCCAGAGGACAGAGCTGGGACTTGGAAGGGACAGATTCAGTCCCCAGATTTGAAGTTCCCAACTTTAGACACTGCTAAACCCTTCCTCTGCTCTTTCAAGCTGTCTCTGTGTGATGAAGAAGCCAACACAGCCAAGTAGTTCACATCAAAGAAAGACCCTTACATGCAACCTCTCAACCAGATACCTTCAGGAGCGTGGGGATAACAAGAACTCTTTGAACAGAAGTCACACAACTCTAGCCTGAAACTCTTCCAAACACTATCGTCTTTGTTTCAAAATATTTTCCATAAATCATCTGTATGGTTATTTTATGTACAGACTGATTAGTCACACTACAGAAACAAGTACTGTGATTAGTATATTGTATATGTGGAGTGTCTGTCATTTCTATCCCTCCCTTCTGAGCATGGAACCAGAAGAGAGCAGAGTTTAAGAAGAATGAGGTGGGGGGGGGGAAGCATCATTTGCAAAACCAAAACACAGCTGTTGGGGCTAATTTTAGTTTTCCCCCCCCCCGTCTTGACACTAGCCCTGTAAACAAGCTAGTTGCTAGTCAGAAACATTGCCTTGTTGCGCATCTCTGAAGTGTGGTGGGAATGTTAATGTGACCTTTCTTTCAAATTCTGTTTCTAGAGGCCTCTGAAATAATGAGAGACATTGGAACAGCCATCCAGCATCTGCATGGAATGAACATAGCCCACAGAGATGTCAAGGTGAGGCTCAAAAGTGTCTTGCCAGAGTGGATAAGTATGAAATAAGAACATCAGAGGGAGAGTGTTTACTTACACAAGTCCTGTTGCTACCCTGAAAAGAGGTGTTTTGTTCCTGTTTTGAATTATGAAGGAAGGAATTAAACTGGCAATGAACCCAAGAGTCTTCTAAATACATTGTTATCTAAGAAACCCAGTGCATTTTTAAAAAAATTTCAAAATAATGTATTGAAGAAGGCCAAATTTTGGTTTAAATTAGATGTTACCACACTGTAGTCTATCTACTACAAGAACAAGCTTGGTTTGGGGTGTTTGCTAATCAGTCTAGAGAAACGAAACAGTGCTTACATTTAAATAGAATTTATTCCCAGAAATTGTTCCTTTTCAGCTTCATTTTACTTCTCTTTCTTGACACTACCACAGCCAGAAAACCTGCTCTATACATCCAAAGAAAAGGATGCAGTGCTCAAACTGACAGACTTCGGATTTGCCAAAGAGACAACGGTGCAGAACGCTCTGCAGACGCCCTGTTACACTCCCTATTATGTAGGTGAGTCTGTTTTCCCCACCTTTCCATTTACTTATTTTGAAGATTTGTGACATGGGGGAAAGAGTGTTATACCTTAGAGAATATACTTCCACTGGCAAGCCTCAGCAAGGGCAGGCTCCATGTCATAGGTTTCCTGGACCCTTAGGGACAGGACTTCAGCCAGTCTAGAATGCAGTGCATGGTCAAAAGTAAATGTAGCACAAGTGTCAAGGCAGAAATTCAGAGTTTGAGCTAGGGGAGAAACAAGTGGCTGGTCAAGGCTGGGCAAGGGTCTGTTTCCAGAGCAACAGCTGAGAATGGAGGCCAAAGCTTTGGCAGACAGTGTTCTCTCCCACAAGAGACAAACTGATCGCCCTGAAGAACAAGCTTTGAGGCTTTATAGGTCCAGAAGGCAGGAATTGTCCCTCATGACCAGCTAATTGTTCAGGGTGGCTGGCTAGCTGGCACTGTCTTCAAAACACAGAACTGAACCTCCTCAGTTTTCCCTGGAAAACAGTGCTGGGAGCTCTGGGAGTGCACAAGGGAGGAACTTGATTCCAACATCAGGAAACATCAGTGTGCGGCAGATACACACACGGGAATACCTCCACTCAACAGCCACACAAAATGTACAGCAAAGTATATTGTCAGGTTTCTCCAGTGGCCATCGCTGTGATTGAAATAATTAAAATGGTTTTGTTCAAGAAAAACGATCACTTTGAAAGCCGTTGTTCTGTAACCGAAGTGGAAAAAGCTGACGTTCATAGTGCTTTTGGTTCTCTTCTTCCTGCCACCACCCCTCAGCTCCAGAAGTCCTTGGTCCTGAGAAGTATGACAAATCCTGCGATATGTGGTCTCTTGGGGTCATCATGTACATTCTGTAAGTGTGAAATGTGAAGAAACTGAGATTAACAAAGAAAATCCATTGATAATGCCAGGTAGGACCAGCTGCTTTATATCCCAAGCCAACACCCATTCCTGATGAAGATGGGACTTAGATATTTTCATTTATGCTGCAATAGGAAGAATGAGTCATTGGGCTATTAGTCATTCTGTCAAAAGAATCAGTAGCCATCTGTGTCTCTACATGGCACCAAGATGGGAGGCAGGTGGCATGATTTCCTTCCCAGTGCAGAATTTTCCCTCTATCTATCTCTCTCTCTCTCCTTCTCTTTTTTACCCAGTCTGTGTGGGTTCCCTCCATTCTACTCCAATACTGGTCAAGCCATTTCTCCAGGAATGAAGAGGAGAATCCGGATGGGGCAATATGGATTTCCAAATCCTGAATGGTCTGAAGTATCTGATGAAGGTGAATTAACTCACATGTGTGTTTGAAACAGGAGCATCAGAAATGAGTAACAAGTGTGAATGTGGATACACACAGACATATGAATGCGTCTATGTGTGCTGTTCTGTTGAGCCTCAGTGAGGTCTGGCCAGATTCCTGATTTTTCGAGTCCCTCAGCTATGGATCCATCTTCTTACCCTTAGAGTCAGGTAGTACCAGGGGTAGACAGAATTCAGCTAAGATCAGATTGGGATAAATTATAACATGATGACCTAGAGAACTCTTATATTATTAATGGAGTAAAATACTGTGATACAGCAATACCTAACTTCCTATTCCATTCATTGTACATTGTAGTTACTTTTTCATTGTATTTATTTATTTCTTAACCATAATTTCAGGAAATTCAGTTTGTAATTGAATAGTGACTTTTAAAAGTAACACCTGTGAAACTGTGTCAGTACTGAAATATTACAAATAGATCTGGAAAATGTTATTACAGAGCTGACAGAAAAAGAAGACGAAAAAGGGCCTATGAACAAATAAATAAAAATTGACTGCAGAATTAAATGGGAAGATTGACTACAATAAAAAACCTACACAAACTAATAAAACATGTTTATTTGAGGAATATAATACTTAAGTATTCTTTCATGTTCAAGAATTCCTTTCTAGCTTTGATTTCTGCAGACTGCTTAATAATTAAAATAAACCAAATGTTTCCTCTTCCTTTTTTACCTGAACAGAAATGCAGCAGACCAGCTCCTTCAAGCAGAAGTGCAAGTCTGAAAATAAAGCAAACAGCCCACTAGCTGACCAGCCCAATGGCTGGGACTCAGCCCCATTGGGGTCTTTGATAGTTCAGTCTTCCATATAACCCAGTAACTAGGTTTACTGGGAGCCTCATAGTGCAGTGGTTAAACTGCTGTACTGCTGCCAAAACTGTGCTCACAACCCAGGGTTCAATCCCTGGTAGCCAGCTCAAGGTTGACTCAGACGTCTATTCTTCCGAGGTCGGTAAAATGAGTAGCCAGCTCGCTGGGGGAGGCAATATGTAGCCTGCATAATTAACTTGTAAACTGCCCAGAAAGTGCTTTAAGTGCAATGGGGTGGTATATATTCAGCACGCTTTTCTTTTGTTTTGTTTTTTACTGATCCTTCCTTGGCACCCTAGCTCATCTCTGTCCTTTCACCTCTGGAATCCTCCTGTAGAATATTTGTGCCTCTGGATCTTTCAGGGAGGGTTCTACAAAGACAAGACAGAGACACTGACTGAGGTGATCACTGCCACTCTATGGACTGTTTATAAGTCAGGAAGCAGGCAGCAGTAAGGTCGCTGAGCATAGCCTGAGCCTGGTGGGGCAGTCCCCCACTTGCCTGTAAGGATCAGCCTCTATTGCTTATGCTGCTCCCCTTTCAAATTTGCTACTGAATAGCAGCCAAAATTTAGGCCCCCTCAATCTTGAGATTCAGTTCAAATGTCCTTGCTGCCCCCCATGTAAGGCCTGTAGGGTGTAAATTCATTACATCTTCTCTACATAAGATGACTTGCATAGCACTTGGAGGGTTTGTTATTCATATATCTGCAGAGTTGTGGAAAAAGTGGTGCAACAGTTGAAAAATTATTTCTGAGAAGGATAATGAAATGCTGAAACCAGTTGTATTTTTTAAGCCCATGCTCTAGGGTGGGCAAGTGGTTGTCATGCTGCTGCCCCTCTAAGTGCTCATTTGTGCATGGAGTTATGCCCAGAGACCTTTGGGTAGTGTGGGCGGCATATAAATTAAATAAATAAATGAACAGTTTGCATGCATAAATGGTGTAGAAATTTTGTAAAAGTTGCAAACTGTTTTGGCTTTCTATCTTAATCATACTTGCATTGAAACACCAGACGCTCTTTCAGTCAGTGAGATTTTATTCTGTATAAACCTGATTTATACCCAGTGTGGATAGAGTGATGGACTAGGACTCAAGAGGCATAGATTCAAATTCCTGCTGAGCCATGGGGCGTGGAGCTGATAAAACCAATACTTAAATATCTCACTTACCTTGAAAGCCCTATTAGGGTCAGTACGAGTCAGTTCCAACTTGATGGCACTTAACAATGACAAACCTGATTAGTCTGGGAAGGGTCCATGGGTACTTGTCACAGAAAGATGCTTACAGCTATGTCTCATAGTTCAACTTATGGATCTATTTTAACTCTGTATGTAATCGTCACATTTTTGTACTCTTTTGCTCTCTCTGTAGGTCATCTTTAAATAGGGTAATTGTGTGTGTCCCAGAGTCATACGTAGGTGTTAGAAATGTTTGTTTGTTTTCTTAAAAGCTTGACCGAAGAGAGAAAATGGTTGTGGCTCAAGAATTCTTACTCATTTTTCATGTCTTTGGGTTTCATTTTCTTTCTGTTTGTCTTGTTTTCTTTTAATTTGCAGGCTTTCATTATGAATCTTTTGTTTTTGCTTTGTTTCAGCTAAGCAGTTAATTCGCCTGTTGCTGAAGACAGATCCAACAGAGAGGATGACAATTTCTCAGTTTATGAATCACCCCTGGATTAATGTAAGTCCTATGAAACCACTTCTCTCTCTCTCTCTCTCTCTCTCTCTCTCTCTGTGTGTGTGTGTGTGTGTGTGTGTGTGCGCGCGCACGCATACACATGCATTGTGGTAAGAAAGATATGACTATTTTAACCAAAAATCTATCCTGTAAAAAAGGATATAATTTCTCCATCATAGTGGCTGCCTGTTATGATAAGGAGGAGTATAACTGTTTGAACCTGGCATCTGTCCTGTATAAAAGCAATATAAAACTCTCTCCCTGTGAGTGACAGTCAGGTACATTACACCCCCATCCCAACTGCTCTCAGACAGCATTTGCTGTTCAATGCACTGTGCACATGCCCTCCATTCCCTTACTTATAAAAAGCCGTGTTACCTCATCAGTGTAGGATTTATGGATGACTATTATTAGACATCCGTGGCACCCTCGTGCTGCACTGAGTTGATATGAATAGAGAACCCATTGCTTTGAAGGCATTCTCAGTCTTTGACATAGATCTGGAAATGCTGCGGACAGTGAGCGCGGCGGTGGTGGAGGTTTGTGCACAGTGCTTTGAGAAAAACAACACCAGAGGCTGCTTTTAATGGAGATGCTAACTAAAAGGCCACAGCAGTCCTGAACTAGGCCTTCGTTGTATAACCGAATTCTTTGCCTCAAGCAGAAAGCAATTCAGTGCTAAAGCCACAAGTCTAAAAGGTTTCACAATGTCTTTTCTGTGTATTGCTGTGCAGAAATCACCAACAGATTCTATGTTTCTTTTACCTGCCTCTTAGATTTCTGTCCCCTTCTGACATTAAGGCTCTGAGGAGCGTAGTGAATTTTATTTATATCCTTACATATCTTTAAAGGAGGAAAAATCAACTGACATATAAAATGACCTTAAATAAATCTATAAATAGCCACAGGGTACAGCTTGCAGGCAAGTTTTGGGGCTTGCTCTTAGTATAACTGAGAAGATGCAGCTTCCAATAGCTGTTTGGTCCTTTGGATGGTAACTAGGGCTAAACAACCTTCCTCCTTTCTCCCAAATCACCCCCTCTCCTCACCAAAATAATCCCATCCACCCTTGCCCTAATTTCAAAGTAAATTCTATGTTGCTGTTATATGGATCATTTTCTTCTCCATTTTTTTCTACTGCTACAATAATGTCGTGGTGGTGGTGGGGAATGATTAACGGCTGCTGTCAGTCAGAGACCCAAAAACAGCTGCTGTCAGTCATAGATCCAAAAGTATAAATTATGCAAAGAATTTGCACCATACAAAACTATTTTTAATTGGTATGAAAAATGAGCCAGCAATAAAGGTAAATAGCTTGCTTAGGTTACAGAGATGGTTGATGTACAGCATACCACCAGGTACAAAGTGAAATTAAAACAAAGGAGTTTACAGAAACATGTTTACAGCATATATTTCCTGCTGAGATTTAAACAGAAATGTGGTGGAAAGGTTAGCAAGACCATGTACTACAGCTACCCAGAGAGACTGTTAAATACACATGCAGTTGCTCTCCTTGTGAGTGGAAGAGGAGCCTCTCCTGCCGAATTCCAAAATCTACAAGGAGAATTGTGAGCAAGCTTTCATATTCTCCCAGTCCCCTTTATCAGGGGATATTACCAGTAGTGGTGGAGAGCCCAGCCTGATGGCGAAATTAAGATGTCCTCATGGTCAGAGTTGTAATATGGAATGGACGAAGAATTTCAAGGCTATAATAAATAAGGCTCTAGCTCTAGTAAGTATCCAATTCTCTGTTTTGAAACTAAGAGTAGATTTAGTACATCTGGTTCCAATTCATTGAACCAAGACACTGAGATTTTACTAGGTTAGACTGACTAGATTAGGCCATATGATGTGTCATGCAAACTTTTTGGCTTACGCCTAGAACTGTTGAGACATATCGATAATGACTGATGTTGACATTTTTAGATATAATAAATCCAACACTTGCCTTGTCTGTTTCCACTTAAGGGAAACCAACAGGCTCCTTGGTTAAAAGGAGTAGTATTAGCAAACAGAGCGTGAGCAATGTGTTTATCAGGAGAGGTGCTGCAAAGTAATATGCTAGGGAATCCAAATTAGGTGGCAGCATGTAGTGCCTGGAAGGAAGGATCCTTTCAGAGTAAAATCCCAGCTTCATGTAATAGTAACTCAGCTTTCATCAGCTGTAGAATCTTCAGCATAAACAGCTAAGCAGGCAGGCAAGTTAGATACCTATACAAGTAAAGGTAAATAGAAATGATCATCGGCTGAATCTCAAACTGAAACAAGGGAACAGCGGAAATAGTGTATATATAATAATAATACTCATATGTTAGTTGGCATAGGTCTATAAAAGGTTACTATTTAAAAATCATATTTGACCTAATTTTAATTGCTGCTGCTAAAAATTTAGCTGATGGTACCATCGCCTGTTTATTTATGTAATACTCACATGCTAGTAAGTCAGTTCCAACCTATAGAAAATCTTTCCAGGGTTTCCTAGGTGAACTCAGAAGTAGTTTACCAGTTGCTTGTTTGGGGGCATTCTGGGACTGTGTATTTTGCCCAAGGCCAAATAGGGTGGCTATTCAACAAGGCATAGTTGAGAATTGAACTCTGGGGTCCCCTCATTGAGCTATCCAACAGTAGTGGGCAGAAGATGATAAATCCCACAGAAGGGAGCATGTAGAAACTTAGTGGGGTGGTGGTGGCAGCATCACCTTTGTTCTAGCAGCAAAGCCACAGCCAGAAATCTAGCGTAAACCTAGTTTCATTAAGAAGGTAAAAGTGTCACATTCCCGGGGATTCAGCAAGTGAAAGTCCAATAAGCCAGTCCAAGGTCAGGAGTCCAGAAGATACAAAACAAATGGCAAATTGTCAAAGCCAAAACACAAACCATAGTCAGAGTCCGAAAGCCAAGGGTCAAGAGAGCAAGGTTCAAGACAAGCAGGAGCATGGACATGAGCCAGGGAATTGAGTTGTTGCTTCCAAGCCTCTGAGTACAAATTATATAGCAGCAACAATCATCTAATTCCTAGAAACATTCTATCCTGTTAAAACTCTGGGCTGGTTGACCTGATGTTCCTGCGCAAAGCATTCATGCAGGCCTCAGACCTCTGTGTTGTGAGTCTCTGAGGAAGCTTATCTCTCACTCTGGCTAGTGGGGGAGGAGAATCTGGTGGCGATTCAGTTGTCTGTGATACTAATTGCCCAGCATTTTCCTCAGCTGCAATTAACCCCTCTGACTCCAGGCCTTCTTTGGCTGAATTCATGACAAAAAGTTCTTCTAAGGTTATATTGGCAAAGGCTGCATAGTAGGCTTAGCTAGCTTATAAATGAAAAATCGTCTTATAAAGAAAGAATGGAGAATTCAGATTATGTTACCATGCTGTTGACTTTTCAACTTTTCTTGACTGTAGCTGTGATAATAAATAAATACAGAAAATTAGAGGAGATGGGACTCTGGACCTGTTCTCTTGTGACTTTGTATTGCTTTGAGTCAGAGCTTTGGAATATGGGTGGCTTATATCCCTTCGTTGCTCACCATTCACCATGCTGGCTAGGGCTTTGGGGAGTTGAAGCCTGACATCTGGGGGGCGGGGCGGTGTTCCTCACCTCTGTGGTAAGTATAAGGAGCAAGCTGGGGAAGCGAGAATGACAAAAATCAGAAATGATTCTGTCCCAGAAATGATAGCCAAGGATATCTTGCCCCAATTAATGCATTTTGCCAACAAATTAAACTATTTTCGAACTTAATGTTGTATCAAGAAGAGACAAGATCATTTTCAATGAAGGAATTCCCACAACTACTGTAAAATGTATGATCATAGGAAGGGACAACAAAAGCACCAACAGAGCACTCAGTAGTACAAGAAGTGGGTGTATTGTTGCCCCATCTGCTGGTGTGGGTGAAGTCTCTCTGTTGTCCCAGCTCCACATCCTTTTGCCAGGTACCGGAGCTAGCAGAAGCGAACCAGAAGTGAAGAGAGTGAATGGATCCCATTATAGATACAGTACTCAGGTCAGAAATGCCCATGCATGCGCTCCATCAGCCATGCCTTGCCAGGAGTAACCAATCTTCTGCAATCCTGCATGAAATATTTATCCTTTTTTAAACATTTAAATCAACTTAAGAAGAGAGTAAAATATTCTGTTCAGAGTTACATGCTGTGCAGTTGGTAAAGGTCGAAATAAAATCCAAGGAAGCTTGTCTTGTGTCTTCTGCTTTTAAACCTGCCTGTATTTATGTAATAAGTTTATGTCTTGCTTTTTAATTAAAAATAATGCTCAGCAACAAACAATACAATACAGATTTTTTTCTTTATTCATGCCAGAAATAGTACAGAATACAGAGCAATATATAATTAAGCAGTAGTGTGTATATAACATAGATAGATAGACAGACAGACAGACAGACAGACAGACAGACAGACAGATAGATATAGAATACAAGCTGCTTTACAAAAATAAAATTGTAAAGCTTACATAAGTATTTCAGACACTTTTTGCCCAATAAGAGGCAATATCAAGAGCATTTGGGGCAGCTAGCATCACAATGTCTGTAATACATTGAGGGGGGCACAGTGTACATTGACATAGGTCTGAGGTTGCTTGATGTTCTCCACACTTGGAGAGAACTGTGTCAGTGTGAAACCCTCTTTTTCTAAGGTTCATCTTGGCTCTGCCAGTTCTGGTCAATAGCCAATACAGAGGAGATGAACAAAGAAAGTTACTGGAATTCGTCAAATAAGAAAAAATCTAGCAAACAAAAATATCAATTTCTGCATTTTCAGTTAAATTAGCATATGTTGCAAACTCCCTCCGCTGGTAGATCACTTCCATAGTGTCTATTCGATTTGACATTTGCTTGCTTATGTGTTCCTGTAGGAAGATTCATGCAAGGTGCATCTGTGAAGAAATGTTGCAATCCAACAATGTTGCATAAAAATGCAAATTTCTATGAAGTGCTCATGAACAGGATACTAAGGGTACAACAGGACATCAAGACATGGTTTCAGCTATAACAGAAGCTATACAATTGCTTGTTGTTGAACTGTCATCAGCTCTCAAGGAAACCATGGAATCATAGTTAGAGGGAGGAAGCAAGGGTGTCTAAACCCACCATTACGGACAGCAAACAGCAGATCCCTGTCTTCCAGTTGTGGGTTAGGGGCCCGTGGCGGTTTCGTCATAATTGAAATCTCTTTCTGGGAGTCATTGGCATGGAAGAAACCAGCAACAATATAGGAGAAGTCACTCATACCCTTTATTCCTGCAGTGTTTCAAACAGTCTTTTCAATCTATTTCCACCAGTCATTTCTTTTTAAATGAGTCTAGCAACTCCATTAACTTCATTTTAACTTATATTTAGCTTGTTGTTCTTGTTGCTTTTGGGTTTTTGGCCATGACTATTAAGAGGCTGAACAGACCTCACCACCTTGCTCATTTGGAAAGGCAGGATAAAAAAATACCGTGTTTGCATATTCACTGGAACCATTTTTAATCCGCTTCATGTATTTCCCTCCACTTAATTCCCGCCTTCAAGTCTTGCTTCTGTGTCTTTTGAGAGCCAGGGCGGACTAACTTGAGTATGAAAAAAAGACAAAACCTCCCAGGAAAATCCTGTAGTAAATTGAAAAGTAGTGGAATAGGAACTTAAGCAGAAGATATTTAGTACATACTGAAATGAATTATTAAAAACCAATCCAGTGAGAACACATTATGGGGAGAAAAATGAGTTTTGAAGAGAATTAGAGGGGGGAAAGAGTAGTTCTGTTTCTTTTTGCACACACACATAAACCTCCCAAGCTGTTGCAGCATGAAAATATTCCAATTTTCCATTATACTTGAGTTAGCCTTTTCTCTCCATGCACAGCTTACGTTGCTTGTACCATCTGGAGCAGTCTGCTCTGCAAACACCTTCTTGCAGCAGCCAGTCCAGATTGTATAACCTGTTTTAAACAGGAGTAGGGAAAGCAAAGCCTTCCTGATGTTTCAGATGATAGTTCCTATAAGCTCTAGTCAGCATAGCTGGTGGTCAGGAGTTTGGCTTCAGGATGTCTGAAGGACTGTATCCTCCCATCCAGCCTGAACTATATTGCAACCAAATGGCTGTAGAGGAAAGGTCTTTTGAAGATGGATATTGTATTTTTTAAAAAGTGCTTCTAAGTTGTTGTGTTTTAATATTATTGGTTTAAAAATGTATTAAATCTTGTGCTGCAGTTTCAAGAGGAGGCAGGACATAAATCAAATCCATAAAATAAAAAGTACTGCAATCTGAAAGGTACTGGGTTGCTTATACCCGGTACCTATTTTTGTACTGCATTACCAGGGTGGAGGGATTAGATCTTTTTAGTTCAAAGGCTTAAATACACATTATACATAAGCACACATCTTAGAGACTCATCACTGACTTTGGTTATTTTCAGGAGAGACTAATGATTTAATGCAAGGAGATAGTGAAGGCAGAGAAACCCATCAACCCTGCCTTTCTTTCTATTGTATTCCTGCTCCAGAATGATACTTTCCTATTACCATTTCTTTCTGTGAGATTCCAAACTTGTGTGCTTCCCTGCATTCAAGTCTTTTAAACATGCCCCAGCTATAGGACTGCACAAATTAAGAGTTTTTTTAGTTATATTAAAAACACAACTGTGTGTGCATCTTCTCTTTCATGTTGCTTAGGAAGACCTGTAATCATCTCATCAGCAGGAACGACGAGTGGCTAGGTATGCGTGTTCTGTTGCCAGAGATAATTGTTATACATGGTTGTTTCTTCACTCTTCTTAGCAATCCATGGTGGTGCCACCAACTCCTCTACACACAGCCAGAGTCCTGCAAGAGGATAAAGATCACTGGGATGAAGTAAAGGTATGGGTTGAATAGGTTCATAAACTGGGTACAGAGTTTGGAAGTAACTGGTCACAAAAGCTGGGTTTCTTGCAATTAAATTCATTTTCCAGATAATAAGACTAAAACTACATTACTTTTGTTTCTTAACTGAGCCATAACAGGATTCCTCTTCTAGTGCAAATCTAAATGTGTGTGGTATCACTAAATGATACCACACCCAATGATCACCCAATCCCAAAGAAAGGCAGTGCCAAAGAATGCTCCAACTACCGTACAATTGCACTCATTTCACACGCTAGCAAGGTTATGCTCAAAATCCTGCAAGGTAGGCTTCAGCAGTATGTGGACCGAGAACTCCCAGAAGTACAAGCTGGATTCCGAAGAGGCAGAGGAACTCGAGACCAAATTGCTAACTTGCGCTGGATTATGGAGAAAGCCAGAGAGTTCCAGAAAAATATCTACTTCTGCTTCATTGACTATGCGAAAGCCTTTGACTGTGTGGACCACAGCAAACTATGGCAAGTTCTTAAAGAAATGGGAGTGCCTGACCACTTTATCTGTCTCCTGAGAAACCTATATGTGGGACAGGAAGCAACAGTTAGAACTGGTCATGGAACAACTGAGTGGTTCAAAATTGGGAAAGGAGTACGGCAAGGCTGTATATTGTCCCCCAGCTTATTTAACTTATATGCAGAATACATCATGCAGAAGGCTGGACTGGAAGAAACCCAAGCCGGAATTAAGATTGCCGGAAGAAATATCAACAACCTCCGATATGCAGATGATACCACTCTGATGGCAGAAAGTGAGGAGGAATTAAAGAACCTTGTAATGAGAGTGAAAGAGGAGAGTGCAAAAAACGGTCTGAAACTCAACATCAAAAAAACTAAGATCATGGCCACTGGTCCCATCACCTCCTGGGAAATAGAAGGGGAAGATATGGAGGCAGTGTCAAATTTTATCTTCCTGGGCTCCATGATCACTGCAGATGGAGACAGCAGCCCTGAAATTAAAAGGCGTCTTCTTCTTGGGAGGAAAGCGATGACAAATCTTGACAGCATCTTGAAAAGCAGAGACATCACCTTGCCAACAAAAGTCCGAATAGTCAAAGCTATGGTTTTTCCTGTCGTGATGTATGGAAGTGAGAGCTGGACCATAAAGAAAGCAGACCGCCGAAGAATTGATGCCTTTGAATTGTGGTGCTGGAGGAGGCTCTTGAGAACCCCCTGGACTGCAAGGAGAACAAACCTATCAGTTCTAAAGGAAATCAACCCTGAATGCTCACTTGAAGGACAGATCCTGAAGCTGAGGCTCCAGTACTTTGGCCATCTCATGAGAAGAAAAGAGTCCTTGGAAAAAACCTTGATGTTAGGAAGGTGTGATGGCAAGAGGAGAAGGGGACGACCGAGGATGAGATGGCTGGACAGTGTCTGCGAAGCAACCAACATGAACCTGACACAACTCCGGGAGGCAGTAGAAGACAGGAGGGCATGGCGTGCTCTGGTCCATGGGGTCACGAAGAGTCGGACACGACTAAACGACTAAACACACACACACACATCACTAAATGGTGATGGAAGACTATCACATTGTTCACGTTATAGCTTTCGCTGCTGCTTTGTGCTATGTTTTACACCACAGGCCAAAGGCTTATAGTATTTAGATTTTTAAAAAATGAGTAAAAAGGCAATTACTTCTGTTGCATTTGCAGAATAGGAAAGCAGAGTTGCTTTTCAAGAATTCTAGCAGGAATGTTAGCTAATTACTTTATATACCTTATATTTTTCTACACTTGTATTTGGCTAAGGCTAGAACATGGGATGGGCATCTATAACCTTCCTGATGTTTCTGTAGAGCTGTCACTAGCCAGTATGACCAGCGGGGAGAGATTTACTGTCTAAGACAAGCTGGACATCCACAGGTCTGCAATGTTGGCTTAGCACACAGGAAAATGGCAAATTATTAACACTAACATACATGTAGCATTAAAACCATACGAATTTTGTGATGTTTCTTTTAGTGTTAGGTTATTCATTTTACCTTGGTCATTCTTATCTCTTCATCAGAAGTGTGCAGTATTCAGTACTGCATATACATCC
Organism: Pogona vitticeps; assembly: GCF_051106095.1. NCBI lineage: Eukaryota > Metazoa > Chordata > Lepidosauria > Squamata > Agamidae > Pogona > Pogona vitticeps. Next base: position 80,032,321 of record NC_135784.1, on the reverse strand, counting down.
TTCCTTCCTTGTCATTCAGCCACATAGTCTAGTCATGCACTCTAAGTTTGTTGGAAGGGAAAACACAGAAACTAGCCTTGGTTAAATGAGTGCTCTGTTTTTGTCAGGCAGACCTTGGAAGTAATGAATTATAAGTAATGTGGTTACTTCTAATGACTTCCTTGTTTTTGCTCTCTCAGTAAAGGTGTAGCATAGGTACATTTCAAAAAGTAATGTAAAAATGGAAATATATGTTACTTTAGGGGCATCAGGTGTACATTAATTCTTCAAGTTACTTTTAAAGGGCATTCTTAGATATCTTTAGAAGAAATTTTCCAAGTGCTATGCCATTTTCTTATTGATTCTTTAATTTACGCAACAGGGAATGTTGAAAAGCAAGTAATACTCTGAAAAGTACAGTTCATGGACACATTTTCAGATATTTCAATGTGTAATGGGAATAGATCACTTAAAATGTAACCTTCCCAAGTTCTGTCATCACTGCCTACTGGTGGGAAGTAGCTTTGCCTCCTTAAAGAGTTCACTTTTGGCTTCCTTTGGGTTTTAGGAGGAGATGACTAGTGCTTTGGCAACCATGCGAGTGGACTACGACCAGGTGAAAATTAAAGATTTGAAAACGTCCAACAACCGTCTCCTCAACAAACGACGCAAGAAACAGAAACAAGGAGGCACCTCTTCAGCTTCTGCTGGATGTAACAACCAATAAAGAGAGGACAGAAAGCTAAAGATCAAAAGGAACAGCTAGCCCAGCGGGGTTTAGCTCCTCTTTACGACAAAGGATGCATCTTTTGAAACGATGAGCCTGTGACGAGCAAACAAGGTTTACTGCAATGAAAGTGCAATGTACTGGAACTTCTTATCTGGAGATAGTTTATTTTTTTTCCTAAGGGGAATTTATTTGTTTTTACCATTCTTTTACATTTTAGTAGAGGTTTGCTAAGGAATTCCAGAAAACCATAATGCTCCAGTGAAGCTTTAGATGAAAAGATTGTTCTTCAGGCAGTTCAGGTTGAATACTTAATGGCCAAAACTCATCCACCTCTAAGCATTCTTAAATCTCCTTGTTTTATCCTTAAGCACAGGTTTAACTCTTTAACTGAATTTAGCAGAATGTCAAACTGCTTAATTTGTGCTAGATTGAAGTAAAAAAAAGCTCTTGTTTCTACAATCTTTAGAATACTACCACCACCAGTATCCAAATGACCTAATGCTGAGTGTTGAAGTCCAACAAAGGTGTTCGAGAACACATCCAACAAAGTAACTTTTCCAAACTCTGATCATTTATGACAACAGAAGTTGGTCATAAAGTTCTTCCTGGATTCAGCTGGTCAGTTGTCTTACTCTACATATATAACACTTTTATTCTTCACACATAATTTCTTCAGCTGGTGTTCTATAAGCCTACTTTGATTTTAAATGAATGATCAAAGATTGGATTACAGCTAATCTTCTGTTATGTTAAATCCCAAAGCTCAACATAAATCAGACATGCATTTAATTTAAGATTTCAGTTGAAAGAGGATCCTATGCAATCCAGAGGGAACCCAGGAGGTCTTGTTCTCTTTCTAAACCAGTCTAACCTTTCACTTCCTTTGTTACAGGCGAAGCTTACACCAAACATAGGATGCTGGCTTCTGACCAAGGCAGGCCCTACCATGAGTTGGTGCTGCCTCCACCCCTGCCCCAAGAGGATCTTAGCTGCTCTTGGCACCAGCAATTTTCTTGGTCACCTCTCCCACCCTCTCTCCAGGAGGCAGACTTCCATGAAATAGCTGGCCTGGCAGCGAGTGGAAGGGGTGTGCTTAGTGCAGGGGGGCTGCCACAGCTGTCGACCTTTTTTCTTCTCCCTCCCTGTCCCTTCTGTCCTATGGTGGGATTGGGCATGGAGGTTTCTGCTGCAGGGAAGACTGGGGGACTCCTTGTCTTGTTGAGTAGGGTAGTTGGCCAGCCCTTCCTGTCTGCAAAATGATGTGTGGAGGTGGGGATGCAGTGGGAGGGGCCATCACTCTGGCCGTGGAAGAGCTTAGACCACCTCAGATTCTGACTTCTGCTGTTCTACCCACTGATTGGTTGCAGTCACCTGTTAGATTGAATATACTGTATCATCCTTCTGTATACAGTGGAAATACCCAGAGTGGTGTACTAGATAGAGTGACAGACTAAGACTCGGGAGACCTGGATTCAAAACCCCTCAGCCATGAAAGCTCACTGGGGGAGTGGCACTGGTAAAACCACTCTTAAATGTCTTATTCACCTTGAAAACCCTATGAGGGTCACTATGAGTCCATTCTGACATGACAGCACATAACAAACAACAACACAATGGAAGCATTAAAAACCTGTGAATATGCCAATGCTGATCCTATGTTCAAGCAACTACTCATGCACGGAAGCTTGCCTATATGGAGATGTATTATTATTATTACAATTTCTCCTCATATGTGAGGCTTATAGGACTCAGGTATTTATGATTAAGTATGTTTTCCTTTAGGGCAGACATTGTGAAATCGGAAGGTATGTATGTGCCAATTCAAAACATTCAAGTAGGTACAGTGGTGCCTCACACAGCAAGGTTAATCTGTTCGGGATTAACCCTCGCTGTGTGAAAGCATCGCTGTACGGATCAAAAAAAGCCATTGGAACGCATTAAACAGCATTTAATGCGTTCCAAATGGTCAGAAACTCACCGTACAGCGATGCTTTTCCGGGTCCGGCAGCCATTTTCGCGCCCTCAGTAAGCGAGGGGAGGGCGCGAAAACGCTGCGCGCGGCCATTTCGGCCGCAGCGAGATCGTGGATCAGCTGATCGGCGGGTCCAAAATGGCCGCCGGAACAGCCGAAATGGCAGCGCACAGCGGTTTCGCGCCCTCCCCTTGTTTACCGAGGGCGTGAAAACGCTGTGCACAGCCATTTTGGCTGTTCCAGCAGCCATTTTGGACCCGCCCACCAGCTGATCGGCGGGTCGCAAAGCGAAGGTCGGTAAGTGAATCACTTGCCAACCTTCGCTCTGCGATTTTCGCCCTATGCGGGCACCGTTTTGCGATCGCAAAACCGGCCTCGTAGAGCGGATTCATCGCTCTATGAGGCGCCCGTTGTGCGAGGCACCACCGTACTCCCTTCAGAAACATGGTGGCCAGAGACACCAGGAACAATTTTGCTGCCAAACATTCTCAAAGGTGTTAGCCAAAGTTCTTCCTATATCTCATGGTGGGCTGGTCATATACTGTAGTACCTCAAGCCCATGCTAATTATTATTATTCAAGCCATTCCATTAGCTGCAAGGTGTTCCCATGAAAAGGGGAAGCATGCCTGACAGGCGTCCAACAAGTCTGTGTTTCCCTGCCCTCTAGTAAAAGGATACTCAGCCACTTGCAGCCCTTCCCTGAGCTCTGTGGTTTTTGGAAGATGCATTTTCCTTTTGCCCTTGGCTTTCCTCACACCTCAGCATCGGCAAGAGAAGTTCTTAGAAGACACTGGGATTTCTTGGAAGGCTCCAGGGAAGAGGTGGTGCTTGCATTGTGATCTGTTCTACATAAGCCATAGTGACAGAGGACTCCCGCTTGTTCCCGTCTTTCTCCAAATTGCAGCAGAAATGTGGCAAACCCCTTTCTCTCCTGTCTGTCCTTTCTCTGAGAGTGCCAGAAGATTTGAGCAGAAGGTAGAGGATTTGTGGCTTATCGGTCGAGCTTACTCAGTATTTATGGATGGCTGCCTTGTGATCTCTTGCCACAATTACACAAGTTGTAATGTGAATCGGCCTGTGAATCGGCCATGCCCAAGACCTCCACTTCTCACACAGTGCCTCTCTTTGAGCTGCAAATAAAAAACTGAACCAGTATCAAGAAGCTGGATGAACTCACAAACTCATGACTGTTTATGAAATGTTAATGTTTTGCATAAATTAATAAATGGTTCCTTGGCTTTTGTTTTCTTAAGGAGGCCCTGCTTCTTCACTGTGATTAACCTATATTTTTAACATGACCCTGTCTCCTAATTTCAATTAAATAATGGACTTCTCCCCCTTTCCTCAAAAATGGGTGCACTTAAGAAGCATCTTAATTTGAAGGAAATATTTCCACATAGCTAAGAGTGCTATTTCTGTCCTCCAATTAACTAAATTTTATAATTTTGTAGTAATTTTTAGTAAGGTTGAGATAAATCAAAAGGGCTAAAAGAATCAGCCAGTCTCCACAGGGGTGAAGGCATCCATTCCTCAAGATTTATGAACTGACGATAGCTCAGTGATAGAGCACCCCAGGAGGCCCCAGGTTCAATTCCCAACACCTCCAAATAGGATTGGAAAAGACTCTTGCCCGAAGCCCTGAAGAGCTACTGCCAGTTGGTGAAGATAATATGGAACTAGATGGTCCAACAATATCAGCTAATATACAAGTTTCCTAAGGTTATTGGGTCAGCCTTGCTTATGGGTAGAATTGTCCACTTCTCTCTCCGTTACTGCCTTACTCAGTGTTCCTTTGGGTCTTACTGGAGCTGCAGTTGCATGAGCTATGCAGCTACTTCTGAGTATGGTGGCCACTCCAATTCGCTTCATGCAAGGTGTGCTTGTTTCATCTATCCAGAATAAATATCCCTTCTCCCAGTTGCTTCCCCAGGCCAATGTCCTAAACAGGTATTATTTCTGCCTTGGAAATGCACTGTACAGTTGGCAGGAACACATTACAAATGTGCCTGACAGAGGGGCAACGAGCAACTTTCAATGGCTTTGGGGACCATTTTCAGTCCCCAATCTATCTAATTCTTGAGAATTACTGATCCTTCCAACACCCTGAAAATATATTATCCATACATGGTTACAAAAAATTGTCCCAAAAATGTTGAATCATGCCACCCCAGAAATCCCTAAAGGGCACCATTTGCTATTTTAAATTTTTATACCCATTCTGGGTTTGTTTTAGGCCTTTAAACATTCTTCTTGAGAAACAGGAAGTAACTGGCTGGCCCTAAGAAAGTGCACTTTGAGCCCTGGCTGGCACATATGGCTCAAAGGCCTTGCTTGAGGCCCCGTTACAGACTGTATGTCCAACATACAATGCAGAGGTTTTTTTCTACACAGAAATTTCACCTCTGTGGGATGCTATACTAGGTTACTGACCTGCTCAGCAGAAGCCATGATTCCAAGATGCAGGGCACACCCATATGTGCCTAAAAATGCAAATGACACTACTGACATTTCTGGATTTAATGAGGGGATGGATTAAGAATATCAAAACTTGGAAGTCAAATGGAGCAATGATGTGCACTGATTTAATACTGGGATAGTTATAATTCATGCTTTATCTACCTATATATATAATTAGCACAGCGTCTTAACTTACTGAGTAAAATAAGTTCTGGAAATATGCATGTGTTCCTTTTTATCCTTACAACAATCTTGTGAAGCAAATTAAGCTGTCATTAGACCATGTTTGCCAATTAAACTTCAATGACCAAGGAAGGATTGGGACCCTGACTACAGACATGCAAAACTTCTAAATTCCTATTGTCTTTCTCCTGATCCTCCGAGTCTGCGCTTCCCAAATTTGTTTTCTTTAAATGCAATGATGCATGTTCACCTGTCTCACAAAATCCATGTCTCTGGTTTCCTGCAATTAAGACAATTAGCCCATCTCTGCTGAACTTGGTTATTGTTTTTATGCGTCATCAATTTGCTTTTAAGTTATGCTGGCCTTACATGCTAATGACCTCCAAAAGTTGCTATTATTAACAGCTCTGCTCAGGTCTTGCTAAATCAAAATTGTAGCTTCCTCTATTCAGACAGACCATCACATGTTACATTTTCTTCTGTGACTACTGCCTTCTGCTTTTCCTAGCATTACTGGCTGACATTTTGGTGCACAGCTCTGAACATTCAATGGAGATTGTGTCATGGTCAAAGGCAAATTGTCACTGATTAAATGTAATTTGAGGTGTACACTGATTAACACAGTATGATAATCAGATGCACCCTAAAATCCTCCAAAGTAAGCTTTTAATCAGCAGTGACTTGCAATTAATGACATCATCATGGGGCTGCACAAACAGGATTTCAACCATTGTCTTTCCCAGTGAGTCTTATCTTTTTACATCCAAAGTATGATACCTTCCGTTTAAACATACTAGCTTTTAGTGAACATTCAGACTTGATTTGACCTAGGTAAAGGTAAAGGTTCCCCTTGACAATTTTTGTCCAGTCATGTTCGACTCTAGGGGGCAGTGCTCATCCCCGTTTCCAAGCCATAGAGCCAGCGTTTGTCCGAAGACAATCTTCCGTGGTCACATGGCCAGTGCGACTTAGACACGGAACGCTGTTACCTTCCCACCGAGGTGGTCCCTATTAATCTACTCGCATTTTGCATGCTTTCGAACAGCTAGGTTGGCGGGAGCTGGGACAAGCAATGGGCGCTCACTCCATCGCGTGGATTCAATCTTACGACTGCTTGGTCTTCTGACCCTGCAGCACAGGCTTCTGCGGTTTAGCCCGCAGCGCCACCACGTCCCTGATTTGACCTAGCATTCCCTTTTTTATTTCCTGGTGGCCCACAATACCTGCAAAGATCTTCTCCAAAACTGCATCTTGAACAAACTGAATTTTTTCCTTTCTTAATTGTCCAGCATTCACATTCATACACAATAATGAATACGGCAGTACGGATGATTTTGATTTTGGTCTCCAGAAACGGAACCTTACATGTCAGTTTCTTTAGAGCTGACCTGCCAAGTCTCAGTCTTCTTCTGATTTATTGGCTGTAGTCTCCATTTTGATCAGAGACTGAACCAAAGTATAGAAAATTTTAAATTCCAATTTCATTATCAACATCAAAGTTGCACAATTCTTCTATCTGTTGTTATCTTCTTGCTTTTGTACTTTATTTAACTATCCTCATTAGTAGTTTCAAGTCACTGCTGCTCTCTGCCAGTACTATGGCATCATCTGTGTATCTTGCATTAGTATTTCTTCCCCAAATTACTAATTTGCCCCTATACTCATATACGAATACCCCCATATCTACATATGATATATACTGCATGTGGATTGAACAGACAGGGAAATAATGTGCACCCTTGACTACTGCTTTTGCCAAAAGAAAAACCCTTCAGTTTCACCATGTTGTGTCCTAACAGTAGCCTTGCCCAGAGTATAGGTTAAGTATTACGACAATCAAATGTTGAGACACACCCATCTATTATCCTTTAAAGGAAACTGGTATCATTGGATCTTTTCAGAATAAATTCATATACAGTACTGTTTCTATCTTCTCATTATTTTATCCAAGTCAGATATCTGTTCCTGATGATGTTTCAGCACCCCTAATCTAGATTTTAAACTTCTCTTTGGTAGCTCTCGTTTATCCTTTTTTAATTATTGTCTCTTCTCTGTATTTGGAATTATTTTGGAACTAATTCTTTTTGTCCTTAGAAAAGTTGTGTTTAGGATTTCATCTCTATCTCTGTCACCTTTTATTTTGCTTCTGCCCACTTCACACTGAGCCACAAACTGTACCAGCTCATGAGCTGGCATTGTAAAATCCCTCTTACATAGTGATCAAAAATTTTAATTAGGACCAGGGGGACCTGGGGGCAGATCCCTGCCTATCCATGAAGTTCAGTAGGAAACCTTGGGTTAATCACTCTCATCTCAGCTAACCTACTTCACCGGACAGCTGTGAAAATAAAAACAGAATGGGAGACCATGCAGATTGCCTTGAGCTCCTTGGAATAAAGGTGGTTGTGACACACAAGGGGTAAAGAATATGGAGGAAAGGGTGGGGGAGGATTAAGAATCACTCTTTTAAAGGACATAGTCAGCAGGTGTGGTTTCCTCACCTGTCCTTCTCTACACCAGTATAGCCGCACAGGATAAGTTTGTGCTGTACAGGTTAGCTTGTCCTGAGTTTCTCACAGAAAAAACACAGTAGTAGCTACTACTGCAGTCCAGCCTACCCTTATCTCTTTCTCAGTTTCTATCAGTTAGCAAGTATGTTTTCTTGCTGTTCATTCTGCACTTTAATAGTCATTTGAACATTGTCAAAAACCAGTATTTCTGTCAATGGGGAAGGTTAGAATAGTGACTTTCCCACAAATATCACTAAGTTGCCTACCAGAGCATCATTGCATTTGGCTGCAGCAAGAATCTCTTGATTTTGCCAAATCTTCATTTCTCAGCATATGCTGGATTACCTCCAAATGCCTTTAATTGTACCTTGCAAGTTAGCCTGAAACTAATATTCAAATCTTTCATACCTGAATGCCCATTCAGTGGGAAAATGTAGTGTTACTGGGTCACTATGTGATAAAGAAAACAATCTATTAGGGCTCATTATTGTTTTCAAAGCTGGAAGTAACAGCAGCTCGGTCACTATGTTCACAACTGCTTAGAGGCAGCTTCTGCCCCTCCTGTGCTTCTCCGTTCCGTCTCTCATGCGATCCATCTCACATGACCCCAGTTCCTTGTGTCCCCAATTTTCTTTCCACACCTCTTTTCAGTGAAATATCCAGGGTGACTATCCTTCCTCTTGACATCCTACACTTCAGAACTAGTTTTTAATTACAAACCACAGCCTTGCTGCTTAATTTCCTAATTGAGAAAGCACAGCAGGCAGTCCTGGGACTAGATTTCTCTTAACTCCTTATTGCCCCAGGGTCAGTTGTCCAATTAAAGTGCAGCTCCTGACTTGCCCAGAGACGGAAATAATAGGATGAACGCACTGCCTGTTCTGTTAGTTTAATATCCTGTCCTCATTTCAGAACAAGGTTTCTTTTCTTTTTTAAAATTCATACTTGCAATTGACCTTCAATTCAGATGCCTCAACAGAAAGCAGCAAAATACCTGGAGATTTGATAGGCAACCTATTTGGAATAAGCTCATGGCTTCCACGTTGTTGCCTGTTTCCTATTTACCAATGATGTAAGCTTTTTTGAAACCTTCCTTCGGATACCCAAGAAGAAACTGTATGCTCAGCATGGTCTCTTAAAACTCCCGCAGACGAGAACAGCGCCTGTCAGTTGCATTTTCAGACTTCAGTTATCCATACATTGAAAACCAGACCTGACATTTCCATGAGAGCTGGCTGGTGAGTCACCTTCCTGGAAACGCCAGTGGTCCAAAAGCTCCCCGTCCTCCTTTGTCCCTTCAATCACAATAAGTGTTTCCAGAAAGGCTCATTTAGTGGTGTTTTTCAGAAAGATCTTAGCCTTGATTGATAGATTCTGGCCTTGTTCATCTTTAGTAATTGGGGACATGCTGGAAAGGCCTAAAAACTGATGTTCCTTATTGGCTGGTCTCGATGTGTTGGGGGGGGGACAAAGCCCCCAAAGAAACCCAAAGTGAAATTCCCTCTCCATGGGTTTGCATTGGAGAAAAAGAGACTTTCCCTCTGGAGGTGGGAGGGGATCGGGCCAGAATTTCCCCCCTCACTCTTCAAGTGTTCCGACTCTGTGACACTTGACACCCTACACTACTGCTCTTTTGATAGGACGTACTCTAGTGAGTGACTCGTACCTAGTGTGGGTGTAGTGATGGACTAGCACTCAGGAGGCTGTGTTCGAATTCCCAGTCAGCCATGGAAATTCACTGGGGGAGTGGAACTGGTAAAACTACTCCTTAAATATTTCACTTCCCTTAAAAACCCTATGAGGGTTGCTGTAAGTCAGGGCACAACAACAAACTCTAATGAGTAATCAGAAATTCACCTTGTTTTACTTGGGGTGGGTTTGCTCTCTCTAAATATATCAGTCAGAAAAGTGATACAATCAAAACCCAGTCAGAGCTAGGATGGTGAAGCAGGCTTGACTCTTCCTATTTCTCACTGCAAATGAATTAGGGGGCCTAAAACATATTTGGGATAAAGGATCACTGGATAAACAGGACTTAAGTGACATGGTAGGTGGGTGGTGAGTGGGGGAAATGTTATCTAGAGAACTGGAATTTAGTTATAGGAGCCAGGATTCAAATCCCTGCTCAGTCTTGAAGCTTATTGTGTAGCTTTGGTGTGAATGCCATCTCTGATCAAGAATAACAACAAGAAGCTTTGAACTGCATAGTTTGAAGGGACCTTATGGATCATTGAGTTCAGCCCCTCTCAAAGACAAACAGTGGGAAATTGAACTCCCAGCCTCTTAAGCCACTGAGCTGTCCAGCAGTTCTGAATCTACCTTGCAGGGTTGTAGTAAGGACAGAAAAAGAGAGAGAGAGTCATAAAAATATATATGTCGTTCTAACCTTTCTGTTGTGATGACTGAATAAATAATAACATCTATACATGTATACAGGTAAGTGGGAAAGCAACCTAGCATTTCGTAGCAGAAATACGATTTGCTGGGGTGGGAAATTTCTGTGTACCTGCGATTGCAAGTCCTCCTGCTATGAGTTAGCTCGGTCATCTATACTGCGGTATTGCTCTCTGTAATATTAAGAGGTCAGCAAATACAGGACTGTGTGGCTCTACAGATGATGTTTGACTCAGAGCTTGGGGAAGTGATGTTTTAGCACTACAATCAAATGGCCACACATTCCCTTATCCTTTTTATAAGGATACTTGATAAAGCAGCTTGTTGAACACTGTTAAGTTTCATAAGAATTGTAATTAGTAAATGCCAAAAGTGACTAGGAGGATTGCCTTTTCAACAGACATTGCAAATTCATCGTGTTTGGCATAGTTGGAAGAAGCAAATTACGTAACCAAATCAACTGCAGCCTGGTGTTTTAATCTGCTTTGGCCACCCACCTGGCACAAAGATGCCATAAAGCCAGCTTAAGCATCTTGCAAGAGTTTTCTCCACACAGTAAGGGAATCCATGTATGACATGTCACATAAGATACAGGGTCTGTTGTCCCTCTCTGTTCCACACAGGGATGTACTGATGTCAAAAGTCAGGCAGGCCATCATGGTTTCTCCCAAACTGTCATGGATCTGCCACAGCAAACTACAATGGTGAGCTAGTCACTCTAAGAACACTCTAAAGATCAAGCACCACAGCTAATCATGCAGGAATGAAAAGGAAAATATAATGAAAGCAACTCGTGCATTTCTCTCCCTGTGCTGGAAGCCAAACTCAGGGCTCAATCACATGAGAAAAGAACCCCAGTTATATCGATTCATTTATCTCTCTGTTGTACTGATAATTGTTTTCAGCAGTCACGTGATATTTATATTGTTTTTAACTATATTGATTCATTTATTTCTATTTGAATCATAGCAAGCTACACTTTAATTTTCTCTACTGTTTCTTGGGATAATCAGTCTTCCTTGTCCTTTTTTAATCACCAAAGGTGATATATTGATGAAGCGGTACATGCCTTCTCTTCCCTCCACTTTTCCTTTCTTTCTTTACTCATTCACCCCTTCCCTTATTTCTCTGCATCTCACTCCCTCTCAGTTCTTGGCCTTCATTTTTCTTTTGAACAGCATTAGGAGGAGGAAGCAAGGTTTAAAGACTTGCAAAATACTGTGAAAAAGCAGGGTTTTTAAAATGCAATGCTTCTTTCTTTACAATTCAAAGCAGAAATCTCAAGCCCTCTTTCAATGCGGAGGAGTAGGGAACGCTGGCTCCTTCTGAGCAATGAATTCATGTTGCTTTGGTGGTGGCAGTGGTGATGGTGGCTAGTACTACTGATTTATTGATATACCTTTAAAAAAATTTTTTTAAAGTTACAAGCACAGTGGTCATGAGGTGGCCACAGTGCCCAGAAACCCAACCCCTTCTCAAAGGAAAAAATTAACAGCAACATTCACACATGCTGAAGCAAAAAGGAATGAAGCAATACATTTTAAACAAACTTCCCAGTGAGGTGGAAATAAACTGATTGCTGGGGCAAATGAATTCATGTTGGCCATGTAAATGGAAAATTGTGTAACAATCTAAATAATGGTCAAATTGGTGTATCTGGGATTCTTTTGGCAGGTTTGACCAAGCCCTCAGCTGAATTCTACTTCATGTCTAGTAATGGATTTGGAGCAATGATGGGAGTCTCTCTTTCACAACTCTTTTGTGGAACTCATCCAAGGGCTGATGATCAGAAGGACGATCAGAGCTGGAAATAACTAACTGCTGGATAGCTCAGTGGCTTAGGTCTCTGGCTGCAAAACCAAAGGTTGGGTGTTCAATTCCCCACTGTGCCCCCTTGAGAGGGTCTGGACTTGATGACCCATAGGGCCCCTTCCAGCAATGAAGTTCTAATGGTTATAAGGGCTACACAAACAGCTTCTTTGTAACCCGAGTGACTCCAACCCAGATTTCTGTTACATTCCCCTGTTAAAATTAATGAAGAACAGGTTTCATATGTTTCAGAAGTCATCAACAAACACTATCTAGGAGAAAGTCACCTTTTTAAATGTCGGCAAGGTTACTGGTGTCCCCCAGTTGTTTCTCTAGCCCATTGCTTCTATTCAGGTCCCCACAATTAAGTGCTATGAGTATTTTGCTCACAATAATGCTCCCAAAATTCCCTTCCTGATGCTTCTGGGAGGCTTAGAAGATTGTTCTCAGAGGGGGGTGTTGCTCTTTATTGCCTAGCAACCCAAATGGCTGTGCATTCTTAAAACCAGGAACATAATTTAAATGTGAAAAGGGGTGGGTAGACCTGGAAAAGAAGCTTCTTCAGAGGCTAAAATTAGACTAGAATGTGTTGGTGGAGAAAATACAGCTGAAGAAGGGCGACTTCTTCAAGCTAAGGAAGTAATGATCCTGAGGGACGTTTGCAAAGAGAGACATACTGCAAAACCCCATTATGCTCATAAAACATGTGTATACATTCTGAGATAAGGTATGAAAGCACACATACACAAACAGAGAAATATAAATAATGCTAATCCCATGGCAATTCATTTTATGTCATTCAAAATTCCAATGGATACTTTGTCTAAAGTCAGCTGTCAAAATTCGCTTTGAACATGGTTCAGGGAAAATTCAGTAGTAATTCTAAACTTATAGTGAAATGCCTTTATTCAGCAACAAAGTACAGTATGGTTTTACAGTAATTCATCGTATTGTCAGAAGCGAGATCAGGATTAGAACACTTTTGATAAATTAATTTCTTATACAGTATTTTTGAATAATATTTATAGCACACATAGGTAAGATGACAACTGTTATGTATCTTATGCTACAGTCTTCCATTGGATGGTGTATCTGTAGGCAGTCCTCTGTGGGAAGGTGTGTTCTGTCTGAAAGCATGTCCAGTCCATGTCCAGTTTAAAAATAAGAACTGAAAGAGGAGAGGGTAGCAGGCACCTTGAAAGGGAACATAACACTTAACCTCTGGACAGCAGACTAAGCATGAACACATGGCATCTTGTCATAGTTCTCTCCATTATTATGGCACTTGGAGTAATTGTTTCTGAATATAGTACATTAGAGACCTGCATATTAGCATATGTATTTCATACACACCTTTATTCCCCCCTCCTTATTTCCTAATGGTGTATTTCCTCTTTGTTTCATTCAGCTTTGTTTTTAGTAGCATGTATGGGGCCCTCCTACATGCCTTACAAGGAGAATTGAATTTTGAATGCACCTGAGGTTAATGGTGGGGTGGGGTGGTGTAGTGGACAGAGTGATCTGTAGTCAGAGTAACAGTCTATGATTCAGGAGGCCTGGGTTTGAATCCTCACTCAGCCACGGTAACTCATTGGGGAGGTGGAACTAGTAAAACCACTCCTTTAACACCTCACTTATCTTGAAAACCCTATTAGGGTTACTATAAGTCAGCTCTGACTTGAAGGAACAGAACAACAACAACAGAATAGTGGCAGTTTTAAAGAGTGTGCACTAACCACAAGTTTTAGTTTAGATCCCGAATTCTGCAATTCACAAATTAGGGCAGAGAAACTCAGATTGATTCCAAGCCCTGCCCCGCCCCAGTTCAACTTGGGTAAAAATCTAGATCTTGCTTCACAAACCAAAATCTTTATATCCCCCATTGACTGTCACTGGAAATAAACGAAAATTAACAATAGAAAGTCATTTCCGGCACAGCAATCCCTGTGGAGATGTTTATGCCTCACAAATTTCAGGCAAATATGACCAGCGCAGTTTTTGTGTCTCTGGATGCATGTGCACATCCCACCCCTATCAATTTTTACTACAATTTTTTTTAAAAATCCTGACAGTAGCTTTTTCATTGCCAGGCAGAACTGCATGAAATCTGTGTGGACAATGGCTCCTTATAAGGGGATGAAGCCTGCCCAGTCTCAAGCCAAATCAATTTTTAAATTATCCCTCAGTCCACAATCACTCCTGTCCCTCCATATGATAATCATTTTGGACTTAAATGGCTATTGTTTGGGGCTTTCTTTCCTCTGCAGCAACACCAGGCTCTGATTTGTTCTATATTTTACTATGTGCCAACTCCAAATCAAGGACAATGATGTGTGTGGTGTGGTGTCAGTTTCACAGCCACTTCATCCCTTTGGATATAGCAATTTTCCGTAGATCTGGTCTCAGAAGAAAGGAGGCAGGAGAGGCTTCTTAGTTTATAGTTTGGGTGCATCCACAAAAGGTTCTGCTTATCGTCATTTGTTTTCATGGGGAAATTGCTATGCAGATGACTTTTCAGCACACAGCAGGCTCCAGTTATAGAACCTGGAAATATTCAGATAAGGTCAAAGAGCAGTGTTGAAATGGGGATGGCATTTGGTTCTCCCTATCCAACTCCATGTTTGTTTGGTTTTGCCAATGTGTTACAGACACCAATATTTCCAAAGAAAATATGCACCTGCTGGGGAGAAACTGTATGCTGAATGAAAAACAGTTAAAACGCTTTCTTCTCTTCTGTTTCACAATTCTAGAACCTTCAGTAAGATGATCTGTCTGAATCAGCCTGATTCAATTCTGGAATTCATCCAGATCTGAAGTGAAACACCCCCCACTCCAGTTGTTTTTGTTCTATGTGCTGTCTTTGTGGCTATGGATAGACAGAGCCAGTGGTTGGGAGTACAAGACATATAGGCAAGTGTGCAACTACAGTAGCTTCTTATACTCAAAGTCTGCTCTCAAGCATGGTCAAAAATGGCCAGAATTAGACATATAGAAGAGCAAAGAAAGTAAAGTGCATCTCACAGAAGAATGCATCTGGCAGTAAACTGCCTTCAAGGAGCCTATTCAGAAACCTTAAAAATATTGTGGCCAGTAACGTGTTAGATTATTGCTCTTACTTGACACCCCCCCACACAACAGTGACACCCATTCCTCCTGCCCCTTGTGTGCTCACTCTTGTACTGTTTGTAAGACTGGTTGTGCAATGAGTTGTATAATTAGTTGTAAAATGGATAGTGTTGGAGCAGGGAAACTCTTATGCAATTTTCCTTATGCTCTGAATAGGTTATTATCGTTGTTGTTTCAACTTGTCCAGTATGCTGCCCGAAAATGTTAGACCAGTCTCTGAGCCGTTTACAATTTCATTTAATTAACAATTTAATTATGAAGACTACACATTGCCTCCCCCCCCCCCTCTGCTGCCAAGTGAGCTGGATACTCAGTTTACTGACCTTGGGAGGATGGAAGGCTGAGTCAGCCTGGAGCCCATTGGATCAAACTCAAATAATGAACAGAGGCTTGACTGCAGTACTGCAGTTTAACCACTGTGCCCTGAGGCTCGCCACAGGCCCAGGGCCCCTTTCTAAAAATCATGACTGTGTCACATCCTTTGTCCAAGGAGTTCAGAACAACATAAATGGCAGTATTCCATCCGTATCCTCATGAAAGTGTATGGAGTTACCTGAGATCTAGAGACCATTTCATCAAAATCTGTTTCTAAGCCACAATATAGCTGCAGAAACAACTGCACTCCAATCTTCTTGTCATCACAGTTTTCCTCTGGAAAAAATGAAGTGCCGAAGCACACCAAAAGCAGAGTAACAATGGTGTGTGACATATATTTTTCTTGACCCCATTCCATACAGAAGGGAAGGGCATTCGTTTTTCTCTCTAGGATTTTTCGTTCCTCCCAACCCAACAGTCTCTCCCCCCCTCCCCCTCCTCCATGCCATTCATTTCTAATCATCCTCTTGGGCCTATTTCATCTAACTCTTGTATGCTTTTACCTAATTAGGTCTTCACATTTGCTGCATTTTATCTGAGGAATAATCAGATGTTAAGCCACTGCCTCCCGACCAATTTATAAACTGGCATCCGGTGAGACGTGTCTGCCGGCACGTGTCATGTGCCCGCCTGCTCTAATGCATCCCAGTTTGAACAAAGCCCCTGAGCATTACTTTACTCAATCGAGCCCTGGACCTCAGAAATAATTACACTTGTTTTCTCTTTCAAAAGCTTGGTTATTTTTATACTTTTAAAAAATTATGGGAGGAGAGGCTGACCTAAAATATTTATATGCATCCAAACAGAAGTTTGGGATTTTTGATGGCTGCATTTGTATCATCACGGCTACACCTACATCCTGGTTATATAACAGGTTGGCTGTACCCCAGATGCATCCTTCGCTGGCACTGCACAGACCTGCCAAGTGTTTCCTTGATTAATTTGTCATTCTTGCTCACTCTCAATTCCTAAGCTTTTCCCCCAAGAGGACACCCAACTAGCTCTCACTCTAGGCAAATGCCTTCATGTCATGAGGCATCTGGAGACCTCCCTCGTCTTACATTATGAAACAAATATTCAGCTGACAGGAGGTTCAGGATAATAATAGGAAGCTATTGTAGGTGGGCACTGGGTGCATTTCATTTATTTGGTCTCCTTTTCTCTTGCTCTAGATTCTAATAAATCTTTACACTGTCACTACAGGAGTGGCCAGTTATTGCTGGCTATTATAAAGCTTTTTTTTTTTTTTAAAGACAGAACAACAACCCCCTTCCCCCATTTGCACAGCCTCTCACCAACAGCACTGAAGCAACATTTCTTAAGCTACAGAATAAAATTCCCCCTCCTTTTGGTTATACACAGAAATCTGATTTGCACACAACACTTGATTAAACTTGTTGGGAAAGCAACGTTGCGGAGTCTGTTTCTCCATCCAGGCAGCTGAATTACAGACTTTGTTTGTCATGTTCAGCAGCATTTTGTACAAACATGTGCTGTTCTGTGTGAAAGCTGTTTATTAATATAGTTCTGGGACTGCACATGGACAATGATAAAAACAGTGCCAGGACATTTCATGCCATTCCTGGTTTTTCCATATCGGTTTCAGAATTCATAGTAGTGTAATACCATTTAGGCAAGCTGCCCAATGTACCTGGAGTATGTATCAATATTTTTATATTTTCAAGAATGGAGAATATTTTTTTTCTGCTTTTCTTGCTCTCAGTATTAGTAAGGGAGCTGGCTGAATAGCTCCGTGAGCTAGGTATCTGTCTGTGGAGCCAGAGGTTGGGAGTTTGATTCCCCACTGTGCCTCCTGCAAATAGAGCCAACCTGTGTGGACTTGGCCATGTTGTACTGTCCCAGTTATTATTATATCTTACTAGTAAGGCCCAATCCAAGTGAAACCTAAATCCACAACACCACTGATTAGAGCACCATTGATTGTCTGCAGACCTCTCTTTCCCCATTTCAGCTCAAAACTAGCACAATATGCAGGTGCTATGACTCCAACATCGAGCCAAGAACACACCTGGGTTTCTGCAATGTCTTGCCCGAGGAAAGATCTGCAGATCTCAAAGGTTTATTCACATAATACAACTAATGCACTAATATGGATTTTGGAATGTTCCATATTGGCTAACACAGCCTACTTTCCTTTCTATATGAATACTGTATAACAGAGACAATGTTTGCATCACTATTGTTAAGGAATTCTTCTGCAAGACTACATTGATACATTCTGTGTTTCTAATGCACCACTTCACCAAAGTCCATCAGTTCCCTCATATAGCTTTCCTGCCCTTCGTTATGAATTACAGAAATTCTAAATATTGGCCTAAGCATTCATTCGCTATAAATGTCCTGCAAGATGTGAGGTGGCCTGATTTCCTCACAGCATGAGATTATTGAGGGTGGTCATATAAAGAAAGGAAGGAAGGAAGGTGAAGAACTTCAGAAGAAATGTGGTGTAATTTAAGGCAGTGCGATATGTTCAGTGGTTCTTGCTGTTACCCTACCTTGACTCTTTCTTCCCTTCAGAAATAACTTTCTACCATTCTGGGAAGCCACCTTCAAATGTTTCAACGTTATAAAAGACCAAGAAAGAGCAGTGCTCTTTCCTTCACATCTGTAAAGGATATTGAATTACACTGACTTTTAACGTTATATGTATTGTAATGTATTGTATAGTGAATGAACAGGGGGTATAAGCTGCTGAAAATCTATGGTTATTTTATTAGCATGTAGACTAACAGTACGATGTTAATACAGGTGTTCTACCATGGTTATTCATTATTAATTTTTTATGTAGATAATTTAATACATGGTTCTGGTCATCGCTCCAGCACATGTAATGGCCTAACACTATGCACCTTCGTTACAGAACATATCCTCAACCAGTTCCAGATGCAAACTCTCACTATGCTATCACCTCCTTCCATTCCCAACAAAGACAAAACCTCTCACTACTGCACAGACTCTTTCCAACCCCTCCTTTTAATTCTTCCCCTTGCTGTTGTCTCACACGTAGGGTTGCCAAATTGCAGGCTTTGGGCCTGAGGACTCAAGAGTCGGAGATCCATTGTCTGAGGTCCAAGTTTGGCTGCCTGAAACCTGAGCGAATAGGATGCTGCCAGGCCACAATTTTGGGGGTCATTTTTATTTTGACTTCTAGATACATAATCTAGATGTGCTCCGAAGGGCCCTTAACTTTTTCATTACCTTGACTTTACATCAGAGTCTCATCAACCCATCACTGTGTCTCTGCACTGACTGTCACATACACACACTGTTGTGCCACTGTTGCTGGTCGCCTTGCCTTTGTGTGGTGTGACCACCCTCTGAATGCTAGTTATAGTCCTGGCCACCATACTGCAAGACAGCAGTACTGAAGGAAAGGGCTAGCAAAATCATGAAAGAGTTATGGCAACTTCCCTATGACAAAGGGTTGACAAGGTCTGGGAAGCCCAGAAGGAGAGCCTGAGGAAACCCTCCGACCATTCCCCAAGAACTCTTAGTCAGACACCAGCTCGCACCCATGCTGGAGTTAATATATAGCCGTCATGACTAGCAACCCCTGGGTGTTTTCTCTTCTTTTAAAGCTATCCAGCTGTTGGCCTCTTCCTCCCTACCTGCTGCTCCCTGCATATATATTCTAAGGGCTCCTTGGTTGGCTAAATGGATGAGGCCATGGCCCTGAGAGTCCTCCGGGTCAAGGCATTATGGGGAATTTGGGGAGGGGGGGAATCACTAGTGAACAGATGCATCTGGGGTGTGCAAGTGGGTGGCGGCAGCAGGGAGATCAGCACCACTACTGTCCTCCTTCTCTTTCTCTCCCCCCTTTGGAGTGAACCTTTCTGGGAGTGGGGGTGACATGCAACTGCAGTATTGATCTTTTTTTTCCATCTTAGAGGACAGGACAGATTGTGCTAGTAATACTATGCTCAAATGGGAGTATTCTTTCACTTGGTTGTCATGCCCACAGAAGTAGAACACCATGTGTCCCAATATCTGAAAATTATCCGTGTCTTAGCCAGAAAGGGTGTAAATGTTGTATTTTCACAAAAAAGCATATGATTGTTAAGAGATTCGGTGTGATACCAGCTGTGAATTGTGCAACACCAAATGCCCCACCATCTGAAAATAATCACCCTGTTTTGTTGTTGTTCCATTCCTGTATGAAATCATAGTTTTTTTCATCATGCTGCATCAAGTCTTTCCAGCTTACAGTGACACCCGTAAATTAGTGACTTTGCTCCATTTTAGAACAGAAATCATGTAAACCTGGTGCTTTTCTGCAAAAGAATTTAACATTGTTATATGAGTCAATGAGTTTTATATAATGTACCATTGGCTGCATATGTATGTACATGTCCGACCTTCCATGCTTCTGTCTGTGAATCCGATCAGCTGGCTGTCCATTTGATTCCCCGAAAAGTACAAAATTGCTGCTATCAACTAAACTATCTCACACTGTGGCACATCAGTATGTTTGACATGGATACTTATGTATCTGAAGCCTCAATATAATTAACGCTAATAGAAAGTTAAAATAATCTTGGAAATAAAATAAGAATGGACAATCCATGCAAAGTTGCTGGTAGTTGTATTGGAGGGCTTCCACAAAAAAACAGTCCTTATTTGGGGCTCTGGTACTGTGTTTCTGTTCCTGTTGTATGCCACATCCCCCGTCACTTGCCATGTTCCAGTAGACTCTGAATTTATTATGGAGGTGCCATAGCAGCTCCATAGCTAATGGTAAGATTTGCACTTTAAGCAGGGATTAAACCACTCGTTATGTATAGTGTCTGTCTGCTATCCGGGCTTAAAGCATTTACTCTGAGTGCAGAATGAAATTTCAGGGAATGTGCATGTAAATCTTTTAATTAGGTTATAAGCTAAAAGCATTTAAAATGTGAGCCCTTCTTACATATTTTACTGCCTAATCTTTTATTTTTCTTTCACAGGCTTTTAGCAAAGGAAATTCCTTATTTATTTTTAAATGGGGGGACATGAATAGATTCAAACTGAAATGATATTGCTTAGTACAGTA
The DNA here is from genome assembly GCF_051106095.1 of Pogona vitticeps. Lineage (NCBI taxonomy): Eukaryota > Metazoa > Chordata > Lepidosauria > Squamata > Agamidae > Pogona > Pogona vitticeps. The sequence goes on along the minus strand of NC_135784.1, from coordinate 80,011,735 downwards.
TATCAAAGGTTTTTATGAACAGAACTTAAAGATTTGTATTTTCTATTTCCTTGACCCTGTGTTGATGAAGTAAAGGATTGTTCCTTTTTACTAAATGAAATCATAGTTTTTTCAATATGTTTCATCAAGATGATGAAGATGAGCTACAGAACAGGAAATCCCAGGGTTAAATCTTGTCTCTGAAATAAATTTATGAAACAATTTCAAGTAAGTGACTCTTTCAGCCTCAGTCTTCTCATCTGTAACAGGGAGATAACAATAACATTGATTTATTTTAAAGTGTTATTTTAAGGATTGCTAGATAATACACATGAATCACCTTAAAATCTAGAAAATGCTACACAAATATTAAATGTACTAACCCCTCAAGCAGCATTCTCCAACCTCATACCCCTCAGACGTGCTGTACTAAAAAGAAGAAATGCAGTAACACCTACCAAGGATCATGTCTCTAGTAACACACAAACTGCCAGCCCATCTGCATTCCTGCTTACTAAACTGATTAATACATTTAAGTATTCAGAAAATATATTCTCAGATACAGGAGTGACTTAGTGGGATGTTCCAATGTAATGTGAAAAGTAGCTTTCTAGTCATTCATATCCAATTGATTGTGGGAAGAAAGATGTAACTACAGTGGTCTCTAGTTCCTCTGCCCCTTTGAAATCCAACTTGTACTTTTGGGAGTTCTCAGTCCACATACTACTGAAGCCTACCTTGTAGGATTTTGAGCATAACCTTGCTAGTGTGTGAAATGAGTGCAACTGTATGGTAGTTGGAGCATTCTTTGGCACTGCCCTTCTTTGGGATTGGGATGTAGACTGATCTTTTCTAATCCTTTGGTCACTGCTGAGTTTTCCAACCCTGCTGGCATATTGAGCGTAGCACCCTAACAGTGTCATCTTTTAAGATTTTAAATAGTTCCACTGGAATGCCATCACCTCAGGTGCTTAATGTAACTTGAATCAATTAGCCCAAAAAGAAGCTCCCTCTCTTTGTGCGAGAGAGGGGAGGGGGGGACTGAGAAAGAATGAGAAAGTATATGGGTACTTCACCTTTTTCCTCACAGGTATCTGATAATTATATTGCTTAAATTTCATTACGAATGTACATTACCATCATTGGGAATCTTCCCTTATTAGTGAGACTGCTTGTTTTAATAGCCCAGGATAGTCGTTTGATGTTTCCTTCATGAGAGCTAATGTTCCGTAGACAATGAGCAATTGCGGTATGTGTCTCAAAGAGAAAACCATCACAACTTGGAGAAAGCAACCTCCCAGTTCAGGGGAGAGGGTTGTTGTGAAATCTACCTATGTAAATAAATACTAGATTGGCAATTCTGGAATGAGACAAAGGGCCCATCTAGACAGGGGAACTTGGAACTGTCTGGTTTGCACTTAAAAAGTTCTTATCCTCAGTGCAATGTATTTTAATTTCTCACCTGAGTGATCCGTCTTTCACAATGGAGATGTTTATTCTCCACACAAGTCTTTGGACTGCTGGTTTACTCACATATAAGTGTATTCGGTTTACTCATGAGTAGGGGGAGGATTTCTGAGACATTTCACATTTTCTCCGCAACCTGCATTTGAACCCATAAGCAAGTTCAAACTCAAGTTTATGAGTAATCTGGCCTTTCTCACCAGATTACTCATAAACATGTTCAAACTCACCCACAAACTCAAACATGGGTTGCATTTAAAAAATGATATGTCATAAACATCCTCTCTACACGTGAACAACAGTGGTGGGGCAGGCTCACTGTGGTAGTACTAGTGTGAGGGAAAAACACTGAGGCGTAGGTTGTGGAGACAAGGGCAGTAACTCTCCCTTCTCCTATCTTTCTCCTCAGCTGGGGTTTTGCTTGGGCTGCACTGCATGGGGGGGGGCAGAGCCCCTGGAGTCGACATAGCCCCCTTCCTGACCTATTCCTGCAGCTATCATCCAGGCGGCTGCAGTGGCTTTCCTTTTGTTGTTGCCTCTGAAAATGCTGCCCACAGCTGCGTGCAAACTAGCCATCTGCACAGGCTACACAACAGGATAATTAGGAGCACACTAAATCCTGCCAAAAAACCCAGAAACCCCTAGCCCTTGTAGGAGAAAGGCGCAGGACGGCATTGAAAGGGCAGGATGGATCCGTTTAATTAGAAACATATGTGGACAATAGAATTTAGTTTGAACCAACAGCAATCCAAATGCCCATCTACATAGCTATCTAGACAGGCCGAAAGAGAAATGGTGAGGGTGGGAAATACCTGAAGGCTGTACTGAGGTGATCACAGTGCATGCTCAGTCTATTGTCCAGGGCCTAACTGTGGATAGGCAAGTTCTCAAGTGCCCTGCTTTCCCTTGCCTTAAAAAAAAAAATCCCTTTATAGTAGCCCTTAGCTGATGAGCCCTGTCAGGAAAAGGTAACTTCAAATAGAAGGCTGTCCTCTGTAAATCAGGAAGACAACAAGCTGCTCTATTGCTAGGAGTGTGAGCACCTGTTTTATGTGTGTCTCGTCTGTATATTTGGAAATGCGCAAAACATTGCGAAACCACCCTATTTCTCCAGTGCTTTCTCCCCTGTGGTCAGTTCATCTGGTTCCTAGATGTTCTTACTCTTAGAGAAACAAATGTGCAACAAGATACAACACTAATCACTAGAAGAGGAGAAGTTATTACGTTACACAGCTGGTTAATGGAGAATGTGGATTAGAATTGGTCACATTTAAACTATACAAAATACAGAGGAATAGAATTATGGTCCAGTATATTTTATAGGATAAATAGCTGTAGGCTTGAGCGAGATTATATTTTAAAAATAGCAAACACAGTTTGAGAAAACTGAGCTTAAAGAGAACACAGAGAATTCTAAAACTTAATTATGGTAGATGGCTCATTGTCTTTTCTGGTGATTCTGTGAGCTCAAATCCTGTTTGGGCAGTTAAGTCCTAAGGCTGATGAGGCAGATAAAACAAATCCACAGAAAGAAGCAGCGAAAGGGGAATCGCCTGAATGAATCCTTGCAAAAAACAGAACAAGAAAAGCAAAAAGAGGACAAAGTCTTAATAAAACGGTGTTAAGGGGACAGTAACTACCTGATCAGATCAGAAATGGAAGGAGGAAGATCTGGATACTCAACTGAAGGGAATGCTTTATGGTTTTAATAACCCCAGGAAGTTATTCATAATATATATGAAAAGTTGAAGCAGAATTTCATCAAGAGCAGTTTAGGAGGCAGCAGTTTCCCACAAAAACTTGTTATCTATTATCCTGTTTCATTGGTTTACTATGCTATAAAATCCCAGGCTTCTCTAATTTAATTCAAAACATTTGTAGCCAGTTTTTCCTTATAAAACTTCAGATCGGTTCCATTATCAGTATGATAAGGGAGGGTGATGTTGCAGGGGAGCAGGGAGCCACCAGTACAATTACAGAGGACAACAGGAAAGAAGGTGTTGGGAGACATCAACAACACCTTGGAAAGAGGGCAGAAAAATAGAATGCTGGTCCTCATTCCCACGCAAAAATGGGAAAAAATTTAAAGTGCTGTTTCCCAGGTCAAATAGCCTGGATAGACTTGATGGCAAACCCTCTGAGTTGAAGGTGCTGTTGCTAAATTCCAGGTCAGTGAAAGGTAAGACAGCTAACATCTTGATGTTAACTCGATCCTGGAGGAACATGCTGATCTGGCTTGCATTACAGAGATATAGCTGGATGAAGCTGGGGGAGTTTGTCTGAGGGATGGGGAGGAGGAGGTGCAATAGCCTGCTGTCACGTTCCCGGGGGTTTCAACAGCAGAGTCCGATAAGGCAGTCCAATGTCAGAAGTTCAGAGAATGCAGAGCCGATATCAAAATGCCAAAGCCAAATCACACACCGTAATCGGAGGTCAGGGTCCAAAGCCAAATCGCACAGCGTAGTCCAGGGTCAGAGTCCAAAGCCAAGGGTCCAGAGAACAAGGTTCAAGGTAGTCAGGAGCGTGGATGCGAGCCAAAGATTTAACTTGTTGGTTCCACAAGCTTGCCAGCATCTGGGTGCAGATTTAATAGCAACAGCAGCCATCTAAACACCTCATCCTGCTAATACTCAGGGCTGGTCAACCTGATGTTCCTATGGGAAGCAGTCATGCGGGCTTCGGATCTCCGTGTCATGAGTCCTTGCCGAAGCTTGTCCCTTACTCTGGCTACTGGGGGAGGAGAATCTGGTGGTGATTCAGCTGACTGTGATTGTGATTGCCTAGCATTCTCTTCAGCTGTAATTAACCCCTCAGATTCCAGATCTTCTTCGGCAGAACTCATGACACCTGCCAAGATTCACTCACCCTTGCCAGGTGCCCTACACCACAGGTTTCTGGATTTGAGTCCATTTATCTGAGAAAGCATGCCCAGGATAGAACAGGGATACTATTGGCGTACTGTCCACCTCGCTGCACAACAAGTCTTCCTGCCTGAGCTGGTCTCAGTTGTGTATACTCTGACTTAGATGCTGTAGTTGACTTAGGTGCTGTTGATTTAACTTTGGCCCCCTGCTTGTCCCATTATAGTAGATATGTTTCAGTTGGTACATCCTGATGGCCTTATAAAAGCCGCCCCGAGTAGACATGGTCTAGAGGGGCGGGGTAAAAATCTAATAAATAAATAAATAAATAAATACATACATACATACATAAATACATAAATAAATAAATAATAAAAGCAGCTAGAAGGAAAATGGCCAATTGGGTAAGGGGAGTGGTGAATGCTTCCTTGCAACAAGGTAAGATACCAGAATGTCTGCAGTACTAAGACCTTTGTTTCAAAAGCCCTCAAGGAATCTGCTCCAGAATTTCCCTTGGGACTGATGCCAGACTGACTAGTCTGTAGTTCCCAGGTTCTTTTTTTGCCATTTTAGAAGACCGGGACAACATTCGTCTTCCTCCATCAAACTAGCCCTTCACCTGTCCACCATGGTTTCAAGAAAATAATAGACAATGGTTCTGAGATCTCTTCAGCCAGTTCCTTCAATATTCTTGGATGCAGTTCATCTGGCCCTGAGGGTTTGAACTCATTTGAAGTAATCAACTATTCCTTGACTGTTTAACAATCTCAAGCTGCAATCTTTGTACTTCACATTTGCCTGGAGAAGCATAGACTATCTTTTGGGAGAAGGCCTGAGCTGAAGTAGGAATTGAGCACTTCTGCTATTTCTTTGTAATCTGTTAACATTTTCTTATCCCCATCGAGTAGCTGAACCGCTGTTTCTTTTCTCTGCCTTTTGCTATGTGTGTACCTCAAGAATGCGCTTCTGTTGCTGTCTTCCACCTTTTGTTGTAGTTGTGCCTTTAGAATTCCATTTGTAGGAAACTCCCACCCATCTTGGACTCCTTTTCCTGTTAACATCTCCTGCCATGGGACCTTACCCATCATTGTTCTGAGTTTAATAAAACTGGCCTTCCTAAAGTCCAGTGTATACGTGGTGCTACGCTCTGCTCTTGTTTCCCTTGAACTCAAGAACTTGTCCTGGATTTGTAATTCTTGATTATTATTATTATTTCCTTTCTTTTTTGGAGGATGTCTTTTGTTGCAGATGTGAGGTGGCCTGCCAGTGCTAACATGTCTCTTTGAGATTTATTTTTTATTCCTCCCAGCCGATATCTTTCGGGATTTCCCTCCTCCTCTTTCTTTTTGTTTTTGGTACTTACTTTTTCTTGGATTATTTTTGCTGCCTGTACTGGCCTCCGTGGTGGACTTAAAGAAGAAAAGAGAATACATCAAGTGGTAACGGTAACAGAAATCTCCCCAAATTTTAGTAATGTTGGTTTGGCTGGGGAGTTTGATGATGATGATGATGATGATGATGATGATGATGATGATGATGATGATGATGATGATCATTATTATTATTATTATTATTATTATTATTATTATTATTATTATTATTTGCTTTTGTTTGTTTTTGGGAGAGGGGACTGTGTGTGTGTTTAAATTTTGCCGTTTAAATTATATTTAGGGTTTTTGTATCAGAAACATGAATGAGGAAAACAGTCACAAATTACCCAAAGGAGGCTTTCCCTTTCATGTTAAACAAATGGACCTGTGCATAAAAAACGCAAAAACAAAAAGAGCCTCGTGGCGCAGTGGTTAAAACGCTGTACTGCAGCTAAAACTGTGCTCACGACCTGGGGTTCAAATCCCAGGTAGCCGGCTCAAGGTTGACTCAGCCTTCCATCCTTCCGAGGTCGGTAAAATGAGTACCCAGCTTGCTGGGGGGGCAATGTGTAGCCTTTATAATTAAAATTGTAAACCGCCCGGAGAGTGCTTGTAGCGCTAGGGGGCGGTATATAAGTCCAATAAATAAATAAATAAATAAATAAAAGAAAAACTCTACAAAAAAACCCACACACAAAACAAAACAAATACGGGATTTTTCACCATGCACATCCATACTACGTATCTCTTCCTGAATGTCTCATGCAATGAAACATGAAACACGTTTATTGTAAATTAAACATGTGAAGCTTGTCAAAAGTGATGTGAGTCAAAGGTCCTGCCTTACTGAACCTCTGTGGTTCATAGGCTATGTTTAAAAAAAAACCTTTACAACTATAGGCAGTGCAAAGTTATTATAGTTTTGCTGATAATTTCAAGAAATAAGCCTCTGTTTCTGATCATTCTGTAAAATTCCTTTCCTAATACTGATGAGATTTCTTCTTTCTCTTTCTGTCACAGAGAATGGAGAAATGCACAATGTTTCAATATTTCTCTTTTCTATTGCATCAGTTATTTCTCATTGTCATATTAGACTGATCATACTTAGGTGGAAGAAAGAAATCTGTTAAACAGATTTACTAAACAGATTTATAGGTAAACATTCAGAGGGGGAAATGGAGAGGAATGGTATAAAGGGAAAAGATGAAGAGGAGCAAAGCAATGAAGAAAAAGGAAAAAGAGAAAGAGAACAGGAAACATTGGTCCTGGATCCTGTTAGAAAGACACTGGGGTTGATTCATAATATATGCAGTGATATAAACAGACAACCCAAAATTCAGCACTGTTAAGAGTGTGGGTCTAAATAATGCAATGTTGTTTTTGCAGACCAATACACCAAATGACAAATTCTAAAATTAGCCATCAGTAAATCCTGATCAGTGGCTTCCCCGCGCGGCGGCTGCTCTTTTCCCCCCCTGTGGGCCCACCGCGGCCTCCCTTGAATGATCCCTCCCAGCATCCACCGCGCGCCGCCGCCGCCGGGCCCGGGCCTGATCCGCGCCTCCCGCCTCCCGCCATCATGGCGTTCACGTTCGCCGCCTTCTGCTACATGCTGGCGCTGCTCCTCACCGCCGCCCTCATCTTCTTCGCCATTTGGCATGGGCTTGAGTAACTCAGAGAAACTATGGGCTATGCCGTGCAGGGACACCCAAGACGGACAGGACATAGTGGAGAGTTCCGACTAAACGCAATCCACCTGGAGTAGGAAATGGCAAGCCACTCCAGTATCTTTGCCAAGAACGCCCCATGATCAGAAACAAAAGGCTAAAAGATATGACGCTGGAAGATGGGCCCCTCAGGTCGAAAGGCGTCCAACATGCTACTGAGGAAGAGCGGAGGACAAGTACAAGTAGCTCCAGAGCTAATGAAGTGGTTGGGCCAAAGCCGAAAGGACGCTCAGCTGTGGACGTGCCTGGAAGTGAAAGGAAAATCCAATGCTGCAAAGAAAAATACTGCATAGGAACCTGGAATGTAAGATCTATGAACATTGGGAAGCTGGAGGTGGTCAAACAGGAGATGGCAAGAATAAACATCGACATCCTGGGCATCAGTGAACTAAAATGGACAGGAATGGGCGAATTCAGCTCATATCTACTATTGTGGGCAAGAATCCCGTAGAAGGAATGGAGTAGCCCTCATAGTCAACAAAAGAGTGGGAAAAGCTGTAATGGGATACAATCTCAAAAATGATAGAATGATGTCAATACGAATCCAAGGCAGACCATTCAACATCACAATAATCCAAGTTTATGCACCAACCAGCATTGCTGAGGAGACTGAAATTGAACAATTCTATGAAGATTTACAACACCTTCTAGAACTGACACCAAAGAAAGATGTTCTTCTCATTCTAGGGGACTGGAATGCTAAAGTAGGGAGCCAAGAGATAAAAGGAACAACAGGGAAGTTTGGCCTTGGAGTTCAGAACGAAGCAGGACAAAGGCTAATAGAGTTTTGTCAAGAGAATAAGCTGGTCATCACAAACACTCTTTTCCAACAACACAAGAGGCGACTCTATACATGGAAATCACCAGATGGGCAATATCGAAATCAGATTGATTATATTCTCTGCAGCCAAAGATGGAGAAGCTCTATACAGTCAGCAAAAACAAGACCTGGAGCTGACTGCGGTTCTGATCATCAGCTTCTCATAGCAAAATTCAAGCTTAGACTGAAGAGATTAGGAAAAACCACTGGGCCACTCAGGTATAATCTAAACCAAATCCCTTATGAATACACAGTGGAAGTAAAGAACAGATTTAAGGAACTAGATTTGGTGGACAGAGTGCCTGAAGAACTTTGGATAGAGGCTCGTAACATTGTCCAGGAGGCAGCAACGAAAACCATCCCAAAGAAAAGGAAATGCAAGAAAGCAAAGTGGCTGTCCAACGAAGCCTTAGAAATAGCAGATAGGAGAAGGGAAGCAAAATGCAAGGGAGATAGGGAAAGTTACAGAAACTTGAATTCAGACTTCCAAAGAATAGCAAGGAGAGACAAGAGGGCCTTCTTAAATGAACAATGCAAAGAAATAGAGGAAGATAACAGAAAAGGAAAGACCAGAGATCTGTTCAGGAAAATTGGACATATTAAAGGAACATTTTGCGCAAAGATGAACATGATAAAAGACAAAAATGGGAGGGACCTAACAGAAGCAGAAGACGTCAAGAAGAGGTGGCAAGAATACACAGAGGAATTATATCAGAAAGATTTGGATATCCCGGACAACCCAGACAATGTAGTTGCTGACCTTGAGCCAGACATCCTGGAGAGCGAAGTCAAGTGGGCCTTAGAAAGCCTGGCTAACAACAAGGCCAGTGGAGGTGATGGCATTCCAGTTGAACTATTTAAAATCTTGAAAGATGATGCTGTTAAGGTGCTACATTCAATATGCCAGCAAGTTTGGAAAACTCAACAGTGGCCAGAGGATTGGAAAAGATCAGTCTACATCCCAATCCCAAAGAAAGGCAGTGCCAAAGAATGCTCCAACTACCGGACAATTGCACTCATTTCGCACGTTAGCAAGGTTATGCTCAAAATCCTGCAAGGTAGGCTTCATCAGTATGTGGACCGAGAACTCCCAGAAGTACAAGCTGGATTCCGAAGAGGCAGAGGAACTCGAGACCAAATTGCTAACTTGCGCTGGATTATGGAGAAAGCCAGAGAGTTCCAGAAAAATATCTACTTCTGCTTCATTGACTATGCGAAAGCCTTTGACTGTGTGGACCACAGCAAACTATGGCAAGTTCTTAAAGAAATGGGAGTGCCTGACCACTTTATCTGTCTCCTGAGAAACCTATATGTGGGACAGGAAGCAACAGTTAGAACTGGTCATGGAACAACTGAGTGGTTCAAAATTGGGAAAGGAGTATGGCAAGGCTGTATATTGTCCCCCAGCTTATTTAACTTATATGCAGAATACATCATGCGGAAGGCTGGACTGGAAGAAACCCAAGCCGGAATTAAGATTGCCGGAAGAAATATCAACAACCTCCGATATGCAGATGATACCACTCTGATGGCAGAAAGTGAGGAGGAATTAAAGAACCTTGTAATGAGAGTGAAAGAGGAGAGTGCAAAAAACGGTCTGAAACTCAACATCAAAAAAACTAAGATCATGGCCACTGGTCCCATCACCTCCTGGGAAATAGAAGGGGAAGATATGGAGGCAGTGTCAAATTTTATCTTCCTGGGCTCCATGATCACTGCAGATGGAGACAGCAGCCCTGAAATTAAAAGGCGCCTTCTTCTTGGGAGGAAAGCGATGACAAATCTTGACAGCATCTTGAAAAGCAGAGACATCACCTTGCCAACAAAAGTCCGAATAGTCAAAGCTATGGTTTTTCCTGTCGTGATGTATGGAAGTGAGAGCTGGACCATAAAGAAAGCAGACCGCCGAAGAATTGATGCCTTTGAATTGTAGTGCTGGAGGAGGCTCTTGAGAATCCCCTGGACTGCAAGGAGAACAAACCTATCAGTTCTAAAGGAAATCAACCCTGAGTGCTCACTGGAAGGACAGATCCTGAAGCTGAGGCTCCAGTACTTTGGCCATCTCATGAGAAGAAAAGAGTCCTTGGAAAAAACCTTGATGTTAGGAAGGTGTGATGGCAAGAGGAGAAGGGGACGACAGAGGATGAGATGGCTGGACAGTGTCTGCAAAGCAACCAACATGAACCTGACACAACTCCGGGAGGCAGTAGAAGACAGGAGGGCCTGGCGTGCTCTGGTCCATGGGGTCACGAAGAGTCGGACACGACTAAACGACTGAGCTGAGCCGAAATCCTGATCACAAATGTAAGATCTGAAACAAAATGGTGTGAAATGAATCATTCAGATTCTTAGGAGCTTAGAGAGCTGTACAGAATATTTGTTCTTAGTCTTCCTGCAAACCATTTGATGAAAATCAGAAAAATGCTGAAACACTGTGTGAAAGACTTTCTATAATACCAACATAGCTGAAAAATTCGGAAATTAGAAAATATGAGTCATGACCTGTTACTTTTATAAGTACACACACACATTAGACAGAAATCATATGGACCTCAGAGAGCCTGGGAAAATTACCTTTTTGTACTACAGCTTCCTGAACCCCTTTGACAGTACTAGAGCCAAGGGAACCTGACCCACATTATTATGAGGAAAAAAGTAAGACTAAATAGTAGATTGGGCTTAGCTTGAGAATGGTTTTGGAAACTTGTTTCCCTATACACTTCTGTGTCTTGCCCTTCTGCAAGCAAGCGAAGACCTTTCTCTTCAGGCAGGCTTTTCCTTAGTGAATGACTGTGTAGGAGAGGTTTTTAAAAAGATGCTTTGCATTTTGTTGCTTCTAAATCTGTTTTAGTCATACTTTATCCAACATTTTAAATATAATGTTATTACTGTAATTTGTTTAATATTTGAATAATTGACATTTTTTAGCTTTAACATTGTGTTTTCATGATGTAAGCCATCTTGGGTCCTTCCTTAGGACACAGGTGGGGTAAAATATTTTAATTAAATAAATACTGTGCAGATTTTGTGGATCTTCTGGATCCAGACAGAAGCAGAGTTAGAGCAGAATAAACAACAGTGTGTGTGAAAGTACACTACACAATTTTGGAGCATTTTTTTTTATTTCTATCAAATGGTTTGCATGGACACTAAAACAGTCCTTCTGTTTTCAATAATGAATAGCTGGGGCAGTCTCTTCTTTACAGGTGAGACAAAGTGCTTGGGCCATAATTAGGGGGGAAAAAGGTCTGCTGCTCGCTCAAGAAGTGCCACTGTCAGAGTTCGTCATAGATAAACAGGGGAGAGGGGCGCTGAGAGTAATCCTAGGGTCACTACTGAGAACTAGTGATGCTGCTAGAATTTATAGGCCTCAATATCTAATATGCAGCTGATCCAGTGGTGGGATTCAAATAAATTAACAACAGGTTCTATGTCCTAATGATAAATAAATAAATAAATAAATAAATAAATAAATAAATAAATAAATAAATAAATAAATAAATAAATAAATAAATAAATGCATAAATAAATAAATAAATAAATAAATAAATAAATAAACAAATAAATAAACAAACAAATAAATAAATAAATAAATAAATAAATAAATAAATAAATAAATGCCCAGGACATTTTAAAAAAAAGGTACCACATAAGCAACAGTCTTATGTGGTACCTTTAACTTGAAAAAATCATAGTAAAATGAGGACAGTTGGGTGTTTGACTGAAGCAGTCTCACCCCAAAACCTTTTCCCTCTGTGTCCTGCCCTCATGCCTTGTCAATCACCCCCCTCTCTGCCTCGAAGCCATGAGCTTTCCTCCAGTGACGTCAAGGACTCATCCTCGCCACCCCCTTTCCCCCATTGACGCCTCTGCTCTTTCCAGGGCTTTATCTCTCTCACCCACACCCCACCTCAGACAGCTCAGTGTGGCACAGGAAGGGAGGCAGCTAATTGCGCCCCCATCCCCCCCGCTCGTCTCTGGTCACCTGGCCCCTCTTCCTTCATTCATCTCAGGCCAGCAAACGGTTCTAAGAACCAATAGTACATTTAGGAATCGGTTCTATAGAATAGGTGGGAACCTGCTGAATCCCACCTCTGAGCTGATCCAACAGGAGGCAGTGGGGAAGAAAAGACAGACCACCATCAGCCCCATCAGAATTCTCCCCACACTTAGATACTAGAAGGATACAGTAATATTTGCACAGAAAAAGAGAAAGCCAAGATGTTCCCTCAACAAGTCTATGCTGCTCAACAAAAAGCTGCATTTCATATGCATGTGGCTACAGGGCGGTATAGTGTATTTAAGTAACCATCCATGCAAGCTTGCTGCTCTTGTGGAACTTCTATTGTTTTTCCCATCTGGTGATAGTTGGGTCTATGGAAGATTTACTCTGCACAGTTGTTAAACAAACTAGGTAGTAGATCAGGGTGATTTTACCAACAAATTAAAACTTCAATCCTATGTCCACTTAATAATGAAAGGTTCAATCCTGTATTCCAATCTTATGTGGAAGTAAGACACTGTAATATGACTTATTTTGAAGCACACATGTGTAGGCTAATGGTGTAAATCCAAAATTCAAACATAGAGACACACAAAACCCTTATCCACATGAAGCAGGGGGAAAGAATTTTTTTCAGTTCCTTCTTAAAGTAAAAAAATTCCAACATTTGCAGATTTCCTTGTATTTCAAATGGAAAGAATTTTGTTATATATATATATATATATATATATATATATATATATATATATATATATATATATATATATATATATATATATATATATATATATATATATATATATATATATATATATATATATATATATATATATAAAACTGGGATTTCCCCCTTCCTATTCCCCACTCTATATCTAAGCTAAATACAAGAAGAAAGTATGATCTGAATACTCCATTCAATTTATGTTTTAAAAAGATTTTAAAAAATGTAATAGGGTTGATAGCTGGTACAAAGGTAAACTACTTGCCACATACATCACTGCTGTCTGACACAATGACACAATAACCACAATAGCCTTGGCTACATTTGAACATTCAATCTAAATGCAAATGCCATTGTTTTAAATTACCTTTTATCCTCCTGACTTGAATTTACTGAATTTTAGCTCTCTAGAAGTATAATTTCTTCAGCAGACGCCTTCCAAGAATTATCTTGGTAAAATCTTTTTTATCTGGCCAAACATTAAGTAGCCACGGATAACAAGTCATAATAATTTTTATGCAACACAATAGATTTCACATACATATTTGATCTTCTAAGTGTTTTATAGTCAACATATTTAGATATCAACAAAGTTTTGTTTTATGGGATTATTAGGAATGGTAAGCTTTAGTCAATATTTGGCCATCAATCTGAATACATTCCAATGAACACAAAAATAAACTTGACTGAAAGAGAATAAATTACTGAAATCTCAAATATATTAATAGTTAATAGATAAGTGAATATATCTGTAGTCAATTACACATGACTGTCCATCTTAAAACAGACAGATCTTACTGCCTTTGAGTGGTACATTTTAATTTGACATAAGCTAATGTTGCAGCAGAGGAGGCAAGAGTAAGGTTAAGATCATGGAGTAGGAAGAGTTTTTAAAACACGTCATAATAGAGAAAAGCTCCCACTGATGCCAGTTTTCAGAGAGGTACTCATGTCTGACTATTTCAGGATATATAACGGAAACAAAAACAGAAATTTTCTGGCGCCTTGAATACCAACACATTGATTTCAATGTGAGTGTTCATGAATAACAATACACTTTCTCAGATGCATGGAGTACAAGAGTTAGGTCACAGTTTTATATATACAGTGTACATGGTTGTGGGGGTGGGTAACAAGGGAAAAGTGATATAATTGAATTGTCAAACCCAGTAGTGAAGCTTTAAAGTGCCAACAGCATTAACACGGGAAGGAAACAAGGTGGTGATCACACATACATTCTAGGAATAGGTAGAATAATTTGTTTGTCTGTGATTGATAGACAATGGTTAGGCTGTTGCCTTTGAAGTCTTAGTGCAAATTATGTTTATTTTAAAGAAATAATTGATTGTGCTAAAGCTACCATATTTTCCATTTATAAGATGCCCCCATGTATAAGATGCCCTCACTTTTCTAACCCAAAATTAAGAAATCTAGGTGGGGCTTAGCAAGTGTAGGAGGAAAGGGATCAAAGAGCTGCAGGGTCACTTTGATCCCTGCTTTCTCCCTTTGTGCTAAGCCCTGCAGGTCTTAGCAAAAGGAGGGGGAAAGGGATCAAAGCAATCCCGCAACTGCACGATCATTTGATTCCTTTCATTTGATCATACAGCCATGGGATTGCTTTGATTCATCCCCCCTCCTTTTGTTAAGCCTCATGGGACTTAGCAAGCAGAGGAGAAAGCAGGGATCAAAGTGATCCTGAAGTGCTTTGATCCCTGCTTTCCTTTTGCTAAGGATTAGCAACTGGAGGGGAAAGCAGGGATCAAAGCCCTACAGGAACAATTTGATCCCTGCTTTCCCCTCCACTTGTTTTTGTACTCTCCTCAGCTTACTTCAGTGTATAAGATGACCCTCAATTTTTAGTCTAAAAATTTTAGATAAAAGTATAGTCTTAGCTTTACCACATTAAACAATTTATTGGCTATAGAAAAGACTGAATAGAAAACCAGCTTACACTATGCTAAAAATCCCAATCTTTATTTAAGCTATTAGATGCAAACTGGAATTTATGAATGTAACCCACTTCACCTCTGAACTCTCCTTTGGTAATTTCATTCTTCTAAAAAGGCACACTGAGTGTCAAGGATGATTGAAGGATCCTGACACTGGCTTTCAAGTGGTGCAAAAGCAAAGTGCAGGGCTCATGTACTGATTCCAGCAGAGAACTGGAAGACTCAGACCTTGTTTTGAGGCAAATGTTCTGTAACCTCAAGATTCCTATCTGAAAGTCAAGTCTGCCTCGTAGAAAACAGTTCATTAAAAGAGGGAATGCCTTTAGGGGTGAAAAATGTCGAATTGCCATAGCAGATTTTTTTTTCATATGTATAATTTGCTTTGTTTTCTGATTGGTCACCTATAACAATGATTTTATTTGCAAGTATGATTGCTCAATGGGGACGTGGTGGCGCTGCGGGCTAAACTGCAGAAGCCTGTGCTGCAGGGTCAGAAGACCAAGCAGTCGTAAGATCGAATCCATGCAACGGAGTGAGCTCCCGTCGCTTGTCCCAGCTCCCGCCAACCTAGTGGTTCGAAAGCATGCAAATGCAAATAGATAAATAGGGACCACCTCGGTGGGAAGGTAACAGCGTTCCGTGTCTAAGTCGCACTGGCCATGTGACCACGGAAGATTGTCTTCGGACAAAACGCTGGCTCTATGGCTTGGAAACGGGGATGAGCACCGCCCCCTAGAGTCGAACACGACGGGACAAAAATTGTCAAGGGGAACCTTTACCTTTACCTTTATGATTGCTCAAGCATGAGGGTCTGCTTAAGAATCACATATCTGAAACATTAATATGATTTCAGCTTCATTGAAAGTGTTATCTGTTACCTACAGTGTGACCTTACAACAGACTCGGAGAAAATATTTTGAAATATGAAAGTGTTGCAGTTGTGAGTTAACCTGAATGTGAAATTCATAGTTGTAGTTTTAGAAGAGCTAGCTGTGAGATGCAACCATACACCCCGGACTCTTAAAGCCAATGAATGTTTTGAATGTTTTACTTGTGAAGTCTGATTTTCATTTTATTCCATATGTCTGAAGATGTGGACTTGATAAATGAAAGCTCACATCAAAATATAATAGTAAGTCTTTAAGATGCCACAATGTTCTTGTCTTTTTTTAATTTTTAGTTTTATTTTCTGTTCTTTTTTCCTTTGGATTTTGCTTGAATGTATGAGCATATTTCTTTGAAAAATATTGCTTTTGAGATTATATGAAAAATGTATCTGCGGTATTCAGTTTGTGATTAAACTATCAAGTGATTAAATGTTTGTGAACCACAAACTGAAATTTACACATGATTTATATGTGAATCTTTATTCAACCTAAGCATAACATGTTCTGGTGTCAAGACTGTAATCCAGTTGCACATGGGGAAAGAACACCAATTATCTTCAAGCCAGTATTTATCACAGCTGGGTTGGTTCAGAAATAAATGGCTCACAGTACTTAGTACTTTTCTAGCCTCTCGGATTGCTAATGTCAGGAACTTGTTACAGTTTTTGCTTTTAAAGGTGATACTAATAACATACACAGTAAATTTTTATGAATATGCCAATAGATTTTCCCCCTCTAAGGAAAGCTGTAAATCCTCTGCTGACAGTATATTAACTTAATGAAGCAGAATATTTAAAGTAGTTAAAAACCATTAATGTGTGTTAACAATGCATTCCCCAAGTAAATCACAATAATTAATATTGAAGATGAATCTCTTGAAGAAAGTACTTATTTGCTCATAATAATAATATGTACTGTACATTTAATTCCTTTGTGCTTTGTTAGAAACAGTACATTTCTGCCTACTGAGCATCAAATGTACCTACAAAGCTTTTAGCTAAAATTGATGGATTATAAATAATTCTTATAAACTCCCTTGGGCAAAGCAGTTCTACACATGATTCTACTTTTATCTGAAGTGTATATCTTACTTTCTTATATGACTATGTTTGGCAATAACAAATCAGTTTAAATTCCTAGATACACGAGTACTGTACAATTTTCATGCATTTGCAAACAGCTGGCTGGACAGCTCAGTAGTTTAGGTATCTGACTGCGGAGCCAGAGGTTGGGATTTCAATCCCCACTGTATCTCCTGTGAGTAGAGCCAATCTGCGTTGTCTTGGCCAAGCTGCACAGGTCCAGGGTGCCATCAGAAGAAGGAAATGGCAAACCACTTCTGAGTATTCTCTACCTGGAAGATCCTGAAAAGGGTTGCTATAAGTCAGAACTGAGTTGAAGGCACATGATTATTATTATCTGTAAACAGATATCTTTGAATATTGAGCTATGAGGGGCTCAGTGAAATTATGTGCTGCTTCAAAAATATTTATTTGAGTTCTGCACATTAAAAATTGTGGTAGGGTTTCCACAAGACTCATCAGGGTCTACAGGGATGCATGTCAATAAAGTAAGATCCCCACAATGTGGACACCACATTTCACCATAATCACATAGAGGTATCTCTCAGGAAGCCACTTTGATGGATTAAAAGCTCTTGTTTTGTGCTGATAGAGTGAAATAAAAAATGATATATTACACACTGATGAAGTGCATGATCTATTTTGCACATATTTCCCTTCACAAATAGGACATTTAAAAAAAATCTTGGCAAGTGAGTGAGGTATGCCTTCTTCACTTGCTTAATTTAATAATTTGAAGGAGCTAATTGTTTCTGGTGTCAGAATGATGACTCTAACACTTCCTGCCCTTTGTTACGGTTTCCTAGGGAGGGGATCCTTGAAGTCAACATTTTCCATCTGTTCTTCAAGAAACAGACTGAGGTAGCTAAAATTATAGGGTAGGTCCATTCACAGTAATGAGTGCCATTGTTTCCTGAAAGTCTTGCAAAGGATCCACTATCTTTCCTTGAAGTGTTATTACTCTTGGAGTGATATGGTATTCTTTTTCGATCAGTTTTCCATTGTCTTAGCTAGACAAATAGTTTAAGAATGTATAATCTATTCTAGATGACCCTTAGGATACATTTCCAGGCATACAGGGTGCAGTTTAAATATAATCCCAACAGGAGGGTATACAAATGTTCCAAGCATCAAGGTGTCCTCTAGTAACAGACTGTTGCCTGAGTTCTCCTTCTTGGACCAAAGAATCGTCAGCTATCAGGGCCTCATCTTCTCTTGTTGTCCTTGGGGTAGGATAGTGCATCCTGACAAGGGCAGGGGGCTCTACCTTCTCAACCTCTTTTGGTCCTACTTCTGGGGGAAAGGCAGGATATTAAAGAAACACATGTTGTTTTTAAATTACTTAATACAGTGGTGCCTCACTTAACGAGCGCCTCGGTTAATGACGAATCCGCATAGCGACGGGGTTTTTGCGGTCGCAAAAGCGATCACATGACAATGTTTCTAATGGTAAAAAATTGCTTTGCAATGATCGGTAAGCTGTTTCGCTTACCAATTTTTGCATAGCGATGTTTTAAAAACAGCTGATCGGCGGTCCCAAAATGGCCACCGGAAAAAAATGGCCGCCCGCTGTGTTTTCGTGCCGATTCCTCGCATACCGGGCAGCGAAAATGGCGGCCGTATGGAGGATTTTTGCTTAAAGGTAAGTTTTAAGCCCACAGGAACGCATTAAACAGGGTTTATGCATTCCTATGGGCTTTTTCTTTTCGCATAGCGACGAATCCAGATAGCGACGATTTTTCCAGAACAGATTATCATCGCTATGCGGGGCACCACTGTAGTTATGAGGTTATGAGCTCACTAAATTGTGGTGGAAGCCAAACAGCATACAGTTTAAGCTCATGTTCTGTTACGGCGGTTAAAATGATGTTGACATGGACAGAAGAAAGTGTGTTGTATACTGTGAGCCACCACTATTGCAATAAGAGTGTTTTAACCAGTAACTGCTTCTGAGAAACTGGAAAACAAAATAGTTGCTTTAAATAATTGCTATCTTCACACTAATTAAGAAGTATAACTGTAAAAACTACTTTTTAAAAGCAACTTTCTAGCTTTTGGTCGTCCAAGAGACAACTGTCTGATCTGTCTCCCAAAAGTAAACTACATGCCTCTCCTACGTCTTCAGCCAGCAACTCTTTTCTAGTTCTATTTGTCTTCTCGCACCTCTATCCCACTCTCCATCTTCATTTCCTTCTTTCTCCTTTTCTCTGTATCCCTGCTAGCCATCTAAATACATTCCTATTGGCAATGCCTTTCTTCCCATAGCTATTCTATTTCCATGGTACAGTGGTGCCTTGCTAGACAGTTACCCCGCATGACAGTTTTTTCGCTAGACATTGACTTTTTGCGATCGCTATAGCGATTCGCAAAACAGTGATTCCTATGGGGGAATTTCACTGGACAGTGTTTTGTCCCTGCTTCGCAAACCGATTTTCACTAGACGACAATTTTGACAGCTTCCTCCGCACTCACAAAACAGGTGTTTTCGGGACCTAAGCTTCGCAAGACAGCGATTTAAACAGCTGATTGGCGGTTCGCAAAGTGGCTTTCCTATAGCCGATCTTCGCTAGACAATGACGATTCTTCCCCATTGGAATGCATTAAACAGGTTTCAATGCATTCCAATGGGGAAATGCTTTTCGCTAGACAATGATTTCTCTATGCAGTGATTTCAGTGGAACGGATTATCATCATCTAGCGAGGCACCACTGTATGTGTTCCAATGAAATGCTATTAAAGCCTTTGTCGGGAGAGCAGGGGAAGATGAAGGGTCAGGAGAAGCCAAGGTGCATTGATTTCGCTAAACAGCGATTTCAGTGGAACAGATTATCATTGTCTAGCGAGGCACCACTGTAATGTTAATTCCTGAGCCTCCAAAAAGAGACTTACCAGAGTGTATGGTAAACCAGATGCAGGACAGCCAGATCCAGAGTCTAAAACAGTGCATGTCAAGCAAGTCCAAAAGCACATGCAGGCAGTTCAAAAGATCACAGGTAGCAAGGAGGAAGCAGCAAAGTTGGGGTGCAAGGCATCCAGAACTGGTAGAGACATTGTATCTCATGGCTTCCAGTCTCCACTTAAGGCTCCTTTTATAGCTAGGCTGCTGCTGCTCCACCACCTGGAACTCAGTTGCAGATGTTTGTGCAGTTCGGAGGCCTCAGTTGCAGGGTTTGGGCTGTGGGTCTTTCTGACCACCTGGTTTTCCCTTCAGTCTATGGAACGTGTGGGCTGGGGAGGGAGTCTAGCCTCCTCTCACTACACTCCAAAGCCACCTTTACTTGGTGGTTCATGCTCCTGGCTCCTAAAGGATCTGCTAACATTTGGGGATTTGGTCTCCTAGGTCTTGGAGGGTCCAGGGTCAACAATCATTCATCCATGTTGGGTTCAGGAGATTCTGATTAATCCTTCCTGGATGATGCATCCAGTGAGGGCATGACAACAGCCAACCTGCTTTCTATCTCCACCCAGTTAATTGAGACTGCCTAGGTCCAGGAGAGAAGATTTCTGTAGATAAAGATTCTAGACTAAGGACTCCATAAGACCTCGTGACTCCAGCATTTCTCTAAGAACCTGCACTTCTCTGGAGAGGCTGCACTAAGCTCTTTAGCAGCAGTGCACTTTAAGAGACCTGTAGAGAGAACCTCTGGATCTATCTGCAAAAGTGCTGTATCTACCTACAATAACCTCAATGAAGAAAGGAGAGGAAGCTCAATTACTTCCCATCCTAGAGAGCTCTAAGACTAAAAAACACACAGATAGGAGGCCTCCAGTCAATGAATCACATGCCTTCAGACTGAGAAGAACCAGGGTCTTTCTGATGATGTGGCAATCATGCTGACATATGGGGAATATCCAAGATTTTCTCAAAATAAAGTTCTTTGGAACACCTTGTTTGGGCTTGAATCCCATCTGGATGGAACTGCCACCTAAGAGAGAAAATTTGCCTACCCTGGATGGATACATCAACTACATATTTTCCTGGAGAAAACTATGTTTAATTTGGATTACTGCAACATATCATAGGTCTGCCTTTGAAAAGTCTCTGTAATAGCTGATGCATGGCTGCAGGCAGAAAGCTTCCAGGAACCCATTAATGGGATCATGTAATTTTACTGCAGTATAATTTGTACTTGCTTCTGTATTTATTTGTATGGACAGAAAATTTATAATCCAGGCTTCGATTGGCATCATGCAAGCAGCTCGTGTTTCTAAACTACAAGGACACATTAAAACAATGCAAACGTCTACCTTGCAGATCTCTACCTAATCCTTCTTAGAAAAGAGTAAAACATAAATTGGTAGCTTTTTGTTATTACAGAAGTTTTCCCATTTTAATTGACCTATCAGTGGCAGTACCAGGTCACATGTTTAGAAAAATGTATGAAGAATTGAAATGCTGGAAAAGAATGGTAAAAGATTATTCCTTAACTGCTATATAATGTCCTCATAACAATGCCCAAAGTACATATTGTGAATAAATTGCAAAGATTTATTGCCTATGAAAAAAAACTGCCAGCAAGAAGTTCAGAGCTCTGGCAATATGACAATTCCATCTGTTACCTCTTCCTACAATTTCTATAAATTCCATACTTATGTATAACTCCTCTAGAATTAAAAGACTTTGAGTTCTGAAACATCTATCAAATTCTGAACTTTTGCTCATAAATTATCACAGATGTTACTTTGTAAAAGAAAC
Source organism: Pogona vitticeps (assembly GCF_051106095.1). NCBI lineage: Eukaryota > Metazoa > Chordata > Lepidosauria > Squamata > Agamidae > Pogona > Pogona vitticeps. The sequence continues at coordinate 79,990,176 of NC_135784.1, read as the reverse complement.
TTACTGTGTTACTCATTACATCTTGGCAGCCAAGTTGTTAACATTACTCCAAGTAATGATAGCACAAGTAATTCATTGTGTTACTCCAAGGAGCCTAATTTAAATTGCTGACATTGTTCAAAACTGGGAAGCAGAAACTTTGTTAACTACGTAATAGTAGAGTTGGGTCTTGTTCAACACTAGGAAGCCAAAAGTCCTTGGAGACCACATATGGAGATTCCAGTCTACCTCCTTCTGCCCTTCTCTGTTCTAAGCTAAACAACTTTCAATAATGTGTTCAGTGTCCCTTGCTGGTCTTCAGGATACTATTAAGCTGATACCACTTACCTTCTCATCTACCCTGAAAACGTTGTTTTAGGCTAGGATATAAATGTAATAAATAAATACCAGAAATTAATATGGTATTTGTATGGTCCAAAGAATGGTCGTAGGCAGGTTTCCCCAAGCTGCTGTTCTTCAGATGTGTTGTACAACTTCCAGTTTCCTGAGATAGCATGGTCACATCATCTGTGGGTGATACATGATATAGTCTAATATATCTGGAGGGCATGCATTTTGGCCTAATGTATGGATACGCCATCAGATGGAAATCATATAGAAGTGACACAATGAGTATGTTAGACAGTATGATAGTTTATAAACACAAAAATAAATTGTTACCCATGTTAACTACAGATACGAAAAGGTTCTCATTTTGCTTAATGTACTCATATACTTTAAGCTACAGAAACTGATCAATAAAAGTTAATTCTCATAATATATCCCTACCTTGTATAGGAAAAAAATGTCATTTCTTAGAAACACATTAACCAAAGTAGCAAATAAATATATAGATTGAATCTGCTTAGTCACTTCTGACATTAAAATACTGTAGTAGATATCATTAAATATTATCCAGGAGAGATTAAAGATTTGAGAATTCTTCTGTAAAAGAAAGTTACACTGTGAGTTACAAAAACCTATTTGATTGAAAAACTTCTCATAGAAACAGTCAAGAAAGAAGAGAAAGATTCAAGATCTTTGGCCTGTGTTTTGGAATGATTCTCTAAAAAAAGAAAAGATCACAAGTCATACTAAACGTGAGATGAGTTCCAAAAAAAAAAGAATGAAAGAAAGAAAGAAAATAAAAGAAACCTTATTAATTCTTACTATCTTTCCCACTTTTTTTTTCTTTATTGACAACATCTGCATTATATGGGAAAACTACAATTTTTGGCATCATTGTGAGGGATAGAAACAAAAGGAAAGGATCTTGTCGAGTTACCTCACATGCAGGGCATCCCTATTAAAATTAATTGGAGGAATGGTTGGAACCTAAGGGCTGCTAGCAGATAGTTAAAAGTCCAGTCATGACATTCCATGCCTTTGCCAGTTTATGAGATGTCAGGTTGGGAACCATATAACAGAACTGAAGTTTTGGGTGTAATGCTTTCTTTCTTCTTCTGGAGATACACTTGTGGCTGCTTTTAATTTTCAGGAATAAGGATGAGGAACCCATTTCTATCTAGGATAGGATAGGGTCAGCTCATGCCTGAAAGTGGATAAACTATCTGCCTGGGCCACAATTTAGGGCTGGCACATTTGGGATTGCTTATATGAGGCCTGACCTCTAGCTTAGTAACGGGTCTCTGAAGGCTTGGACCTGGTGCTTTGCTCATTCACAACAGACGTGTGATATAGTAGTTGGACTAAGCAGACTCTGACTGGAACCCCAATACAGCCATGGCATTCACCAGTGCTTGTCATGCTCTTTCAGCCTAATCAATTTCATAGAGTTTTTTTTTTGTTAGGATAATTTGGCCCAGAGAAGAACTAGCTATGGGGGGGGGGGGATGATGATATGGGCATTTGGCTAACTCTTTGGTCCACTGTGGGGGTTGGCTGGTTCACTCCTTTTGCCAGCAGTCGGACGATATAAGTGCTACAGGAAGCCAGCCTCTCGCCAGAGCATTGCTACCTGTAGCTTTCTGGGTCCCTGTCAGAGAGTGTTCTTTCTTAGGTACAGGTAGGATTGCTCTGTTTTGCTTCATTTTCAGGACAAGTGATGACTGAAATCGAACCAAAGTGGAGCTTCCTGCTTTAAAAATTCCCTTTTAATGATATTAGGAAATAAAAAAACTTACTTCCTTTGCTTCCTCCATGGAGCAGAGGGAGGAAGCAATGGCTTCTTTAAAGAAGCCATGTAGGCAGCACTGATAAACTGTACTTTTTTTGGGGGGGGGGGAATTAAAAAATCCCTGAAAGTTTTTCCTCCTGAAGGAAGAACGAAGGAGCAAGGGCAAGGAGGGGGATTTTTTTCATTTTCTTTTCATAAAGGACTAAATAGAGTTGCATATGCCATATAGATGCAAAGATCGCACCACATGGCATACCCACATCTCTACCTGAACCATTTCGCTTGTACCAGCCTGTTCCAAATGAGTCAAGCCCTATGTTTCCTTAAATTTCTCAGAGGAAATGTGGGATATGAAAGAAAGCTAGTGAATAAATGAAAAAGGTGACTCATGACCTCTTGAGTTCTTCCCATCTGGTCCTCTTCTCATCCCTTCTTGTAGCGTTTAAACTACTTATTAATAATAACATCAATTACAAAGGACATGATTGGATATATGTAGCACTGACACCAGAAGGTAAAGACTAACCCCAAAGCTCTGTCATAAAGCTACCTCAAAGGAAAAAATAAAAAGAATTAACAGCACCTACCTTCAAACCTTTTAGAATAAAACATTTGTGACTCCATGGACCAGAGCATGCCAGGCCCTCCTATCTTCCACTGCCTCCCGGAGTTGGGTCAAATTCATGTTGGTTGCTTCGATGACACTGTCCAACCATCTCATCCTCTGTCGTCCCCTTCTTCTCTTCCCCTCACACTCTCCCAACATCAGGGTCTTTTCCAGGGAGTCTTCTCTTCTCGTGAGATGGCCAAAGTATTGGAGCCTCAGCTTCAGGATCTGTCCTTCCAGTGAGCACTCAGGGTTGATTTCCTTTAGAATGGATAGGTTTGTTCTCCTTGCAGTCCAGGGGACTCTCAAGAGCCTCTTCCAGAACCACAATTCAAAAGCATCAATTCTTCGGCGGTCAGCCTTCTTTATGGTCCAGCATGTAGAAAACATACGTGCACATCTGAAGTCATGATCTGAAGGGGCAACACCAAGGCCATTCTTTGCATTCCTATATGCTGTTACTAATAAAGGCTCCAGTTATCAGCTTCAAATTGCCATATAGCCTGATAAACCACATGAGAAAGGCACTGAATGTAAGCAAATTGGGTGACGATAGCCACACTTGTCACACTTTCACTTTACAAGAATGAAGCATGACAGCTGAGTCAACTTCTCCATCAGCTGCCATAAGAAATATGAAATACATGTGAGTGACTGGGAGAAGCACTGGCTTAGACAACCAATGGTAAGAGCTTATTAGCCTTGTTTCACATTTTAGATGGCATACAAGTTAGAACTGTCAATGTGAAGTTGTTGGGCAGGATGATAGAGCAAAATTTCCCCTCTCTACCTCTGCTCTGATGAATGCTGTTGTAGGTTCATATATGGGGCAGTGGCAGAATCCTAAATATTACACTTGCTTTGGCTAACATGAACACTTGGAAAATCCTGTGACCAAAGGCATCTGGTGACCGCTCTTTCAAGGTGAGAGAGGGGCATTGTGGTTTTAAGCCACAATTTTACAAGAGCTATCCAAGGTGCTGAACCCTATCCCCAAAACAGGTTCAGCACCTTTGACAAATCTTGTAAAATGCAGACTAAAAGCTGAAGTAGATTCACAGCCCCCACGTCAACATTGCAGCCCCCACCAGCTGGCACTGCCTGTAACCATCTATATATTTTGTCCACTATATAAAAATAATGCCAGCTTGGAAGAGGGAGATCTGACAAGTCACTGGGCACCTTGCTTTACCAGAAAATTATCTTTCATATTGCTAGAGTAACATTAATCATACATTTGTGCAAAAATTAAACTGATGTTGGTAATATGAACAACCCAAAGAGGTATAATACTCTGTTGCAAATAGATATATATTATGCACCACTCCAATGAAACAACAATGTAGTGAAACAGAAAGATGTAATTGAGGTGTAGTAATTGTGTAGCATTTGCTAACCTTACTGACACACATCTTTTTCATTTTTTCAAGTAACCAAACAATAGTAAAGCATTATGCTTTTAAATATGCATCCCACCACACCTCTAGTTAATTTGCACTGGCGAGTTTTGAAGGAATAATAATTAGAGGGCAACATGACTTCACATTATTATTTTTTTCAAAAATAAGAAAAAATATATGGTGGAGACAGAAAAGTCACAGGGTTCACAACTCTCCAGAATGCATGTGGGTCTCTGAAAAAACTCCTTAACAGAAGTTCAGTTGGCTACACACTACAAGTCAGGAAAAGTGCCACAAAGTCCAAGAGCATGCTAGCATGGTCAACCAGCGGAATCGAATCAGAGCAGAGGAGAAGGTAGACATACTGTTCCACTATGACCACATACTTCTAGAACAGCAGTACTTGCAACACTCATGGGCAATCTCATATTACTGTGTCAACAGGATCTTGCGCTCAGCAGAGCTCAATAGGATATAAGCCAAAGTATGCCACGTGCACAACATGGAAGCAAGGGTTCATATGATGTGAGAAACATAATTCTTTTACTACTTGAAAGTGGATCTCTTCTAAGCACATGCTAAACAGATCACCTAGTTTGACACTAAATGTTTTCCAGCAGATACCAAGATGAAATTCCCTATGAATCAGGGTTCTAGTGCTGAGATGGAGTGACTTAGCCAGCTTTCTTTCCTCTCTCATGTTAGTAGCTATAAAATAAGAGAATCAGTAACTTGGAAAAGAGCAAGAAATAAAGAGTAAGAATAAATGGACAATTTCATGATGATTTGAGATTAATTGGGTCCCTCAGGTAACTATAGTGGGTCTGGTGCTATCTAAGCTTGTTCATAAGTTTATCTGGAGTCTGCAGGCATTCAAAGACTTGCCCACATTTGCTGACATAAAAAAATAATCCCAGGAGACAAAAACAAACAGGAATGAAAACTCCAAGGGGTTAAAGAATCAAAAGCAGTAGTAAGAGCTGCAAGTGGGATTCAGTAGGAGAGAATGGGAAGTAATGCACGATGGGACAAAATTGCCCTTCTTCTCTTATACCTTTATGTGGTCTGCATTTCTGGTGACAGACAAAAAAGGGATCTTGGATTCATGGCAAGTAGTTCAATTGAAACTTTAAGAGTATAAGGCAGCTGTGAAATACAGTTGTGCCTCCTTTACGATTGCCCCGCATTACGATGAAACCGCATTATGACGACCTTTTTGCTATCGCAAATGGGTTTTTTTCGCTTTGCGATGATTGGTTCCCTGCTTCGGGAACTGATTCTTCGCAAAAACGACGATTTTAAAACAGCTGATCGACGGTTTCAAAATGGCCACCGGGTAAACAAAATGGCTCCCCGCTGTTTTCTGGGATGGATTCCTCGCAAGACAGGCAGCGAAAATGGCTGCCCTATGGAGGATCTTCGCTGGACGGTGAGTTTTGACCCCATTGGAACGCATTGAAGGGGTTTTAATGCGTTTCAATGGTTTTTTTTTTTTTTTTTGGCTTTACGACGTTTTCGCTTAACGGCGATTTTCCTGGAACAGATTATCGCCATTAAGCGAGGCACCACTGTATATGAATGTGAGATAAGGTAGAAAACAAAACTGCCAAAAAACTCTAGGTAAATTTATGAAGCAAACTGAATATGTCAACATATGGTGCAAGTCTACCTACCACCCGAGATGGGAAGCAAAGTACTCCCACCTCATTGCCTGGAAACTGGCATTGTGGCTGTGCTTTGGAAGTTGCTGGCTGGTGACGGTGGCAACAGCACACTTTGCACGCAGATAGAAGCTGACATCAAGAAGATGGAGTGACTGCCAGGAAGGCTCTTGCTGCTCCACTCTGTCTGGGCATTTCTAAATATTGGCCGACAGAAATGTTGGCTTTTTGACGTAGTCAGAGGATGTGAAGCAGAGCAGCAAGGACCATCCTGGTGGCAGTGCTGACAGGACCCACATGCGACCAAAAGACAATGAAGAAAAGGAGGTACTTGTGCCAGAAAGTCCTCAGTGCTCCCTTCTGCACCATCTGGCTACTTCTGAAACCTAGTGAGCAATAATGCCAGCTTTTAGAAGCAGCCAGATGGTGCAGGGGAGGGCAACAAGGGCTCTCCTGGTGTTAGTGGCAGGGATGTGTAGTTGAGGCAGTGAATTCACCATATCAGTGCTTTGCTGTTAGAGCTAAGCACCACATCAGAACTGGATGATGTGACTGGAAATACTATGTACAGTTTTAGTTGCCATGCCTCAAACAGTGTATTATGTAGTATTATATATGAAAAGAGTTATATTGGATTTTCCTCCTTAAACATTTTGAGAAGGAAAGCCAATGTTTTAGAAGCTAGAAACTCCCCACTCTTACATTCTTTATACTGTATTTGCTATCTGTTTGCAACTCCATACTTCCCAAACTTGCAGTGTTAGGGTGTGTTTACACTACATGATAGCACAGGAGCTCTAGTTTGGTGAGGCACATACAATTCTCTGCTGTAGAGCTCTCCAGCATAGAATGCCAACTTTACAGCTCATTGACTATTTTTGAAGAAGACTGTTTCCATGATATTCACCACTTAGAGGAAAAGGCGTGAGCAATAAGCTTTGATAGTATTATAGGACAGTCTCTCCCACAGGAAGTCAGGGTGGCCACAGCTTTGCTGTCCAGACAGGATTCCCCTTAGTAAGAAGGGTTTAAATAGAGTGTTATGCCTTGTTGCTTAGAATATGTTTGTTAGTGTTGATTTTTTTTCTTTGCCATCTTTAGTGTGGTGTTTGCTTGATTCTATTTAAATATTTGTTATTTTTAGCTTTTAAATATTGTTTTTTAATGATATAAGTCACCTTAGGTTCTTTGAAAGGGGAAAGGCGGGATAAAATAATTTAAATAAAATAAATAATAATAAATATCATGGAAATGATTTGCACAATTTTTTGCTAGGCATGAATAAAACCTAAACCAGACAGATGTCTAAATTTATTCATTAATTCAGCGTCATAGAACTCAATTTTTAACAAACCCACCTATCTAATCTTATTGGGTACAATCAATTATTCCTTTCTGTATAAGTTATGGATCATGGATAATGGCTAGGTGTTACAGTACCTTGAAACTAACTATGCACTGCTATATTCTCCTTGCATTGAAGCTATCTAATCTGTTTCATACAGGGTACATATTCCCTATCTGTATGAGGACTGCTGTTTGCTGTACGTTTTTATGCCAATAAAGATGATGATAATGATGACTTGTGCATGAATTTGTTTTAAAATCAGGAAGACTTGTGCAGCATGGGTCTCACTCTCTTCACCCAGTGCCCACCATGATTCAGTGGCAAGACATAGTTGAGACAACTGGAGATGGGGGACAAATAAAAGTGAGAGGTATGTTACACATACCTTTACGCAATCTTGCTGGCCAGCACTGGGAGAAGAAAATAGGTTAGATGGGCCTTTGGTCTCATGCAGCAGGGCTGTTATTCTGATGTATGGTGTGCTACTCAATCAAACTGAATAAAATGATTTAGTGTTTGTAGTAGCTAAAATATGTCATTAATTGTATAGAAGGTACAATGTTCAATAACATGTATTTAAAGTGTATTTAGGAAGACAATATGTGAAACTTTATTAGGTATATTTTCCTTAATCTAGGGGAAAATATTTTTAACTCATGTATCATTTGCAGAACAACTCAAGTGCAATCAATGTAGTACTCATGACCAACAGAACACGTAACTGGTAGAACACCGTGGCAATAATTTCCATTATAGTTCATTTAGAGGATATAGTGCCACCTGCTGAATCACAACCTTTGACATTTATGTGTAACTGATAGAGCAGATCTCATTTAGCTAACCAGACTTTGCTAACAAAATCGCAGCCTAAATATTATGGCTGTAGGGAATGAAGCATTTTTACCACAAAAATATACCACAATTTTTTCTGTATGTCTCTGTTGAGTGATAGGAATAAAACAAAATGCAAAACCCACAGGTAGACACTATTTTTATTAGGATCAACTAAAATGCACACTGCCGGGAGGCAGTGGAAGACAGGAGGGCCTGGTGTGCTCTTGTCCATGGGGTCACAAAGAGTCGGACACGACTTAACGACTAAACAACAACAAAAAATGCACAAAATATGTAAGGTTTTGTCTTGTCTCTATTCATCATGGAGATAGGAGAGGATTGCAGAGAGGATTCAAAGACTAGGTAAAAATCTCTGTATCTGGTTTGAATGACAGTCTTTCACATAATTCTAAAATGAAAATAGGACCTCTATTGTTCTTGCATTGTCGTACAAGAACTGTGGTTTCTTTGCATCTCTGCCAGTGTCTACAAACGAACTTGTGCATTTTACCCTAAATCAGATACAAATGGTCTAGACACTGCTGCCTCTTTATTTTCGGAGAAGGGGACTCTTTGCTCTGTCTTCTTCCCTTGTACTTCTAGTATGCATCAGAGACTAATGTGGAAAGGTAACATCTTTTTCTGTGCAAAATTTGTCTTGCTCTTGGCAATGACCATATGCGGCAGTTGTGCCTAAAACCTCTTATGTAGTACTATTCCTAATATTTTTGATGTACGTCATCCATGTAGTCTTAATACTTGCTGTGCCTGTATTCTCATGAGCATTGTACTATTTGCAGTTAGCATGGCAATACTGTAATATCATGATGATATCCTAGGATACATAGTCAGGATCCAAATGCAGATGTATTATATTGTCACTTAATTCATTTGCAGATTATGAGCTGCTTCTGTTGTTTGTTTGATCACAGTGAGAAATTAAACTATGCATATCACATCAAATACAGATGGTTTTGTTCCAGGCTACTGGAAATTCAGCAGAACCAACTTGATATTAACATTAGGAGCAAACAAGAGGTGCAGTCCAAGAAAAACTCTGTGAGTTCCACTAAAGGTCACAGGAGGTCAGGGCTTAGGTCCCTTCACTTTCAGTGGGATATAAAGCAGATTTATTTGGACTGAGAAGGAAATGAGCCAGATGGTGTTGCCAAGTTTGTTATGCTAAAAGATCTCAATACTCATGCTGAGCCACTCCATAGTGAGTGAATCATGACTTCAAGACCTCCACGAGTCTGTCCTGCAGGAATTTTTAACTAGTTGGGTGCTTTTTTTAATGCTTCACTTTGTTAAATTGTTATTAGTTTATTTTTATGTTTCAATTTTATTTCTGCTTTTACATGGATTTTAGAATTGTCAGCTATCACAACTCCATATTTGGCAAACAGGCACTTGGGCAAAGAGACATATCAACAAGCACGATGGGCATATAAACATTAAAGCCAGTATTACTAACTTCAACATTGTAGATCAGCATGTCAGATTAATTTGTTGAGCTCGGAAATGACACAGTTGGCAAACCTGCAATGTGATATGGACGGATGGATGGATGGATGAATTGTTCCTGGTGTCTCTAGTTTTCAGATCTGCCCACACTCCATGTGAAAGACTTTTCAAGACTGCCATTTCTAGAATTCTTTTGTACACTAGGAGGGAATATGCAAGCTATATGTGGCCATAAGCTGTTTGTGCAACCAATCTTTGCTAATTTTTTCCCTAAATTCTCTCTATACAGTTGTAATGAGCTTCAATATTAAAAACAAAACTTATTGCTTTAATTATGCCTGTGTCACTTAATACATATGCATGCTTTTGCTTCCTGTTTAGTCTTCTTCCATTAGCATATTTTAATGAAAAACTGCTCTTATTTTTCATAAATGGGCATCAGAAACAAATTTTCAATAACTATATGGGGGCTCTGCTTTAAAATTAGAAAACCATAAATATTATAACAAGCACTGGGTGTATCAAATAAAACATTCTAACTAGTTTTCAAAATAGTCATAACAAATGTATGTAATATCTAAGAATTACTCATTAGTCAGAACCATAAAAAGATGCACACAATGTTCACTCCAGGCCTATACGTTCCAGTTCTATAAACAGTATTAGCTAAAACAATTAGCATTAAATATTCAGAGCCAGATGCAATAAAACGCTATTTTGTCTCATAAAGCTGCTGTAGACACCCAGTCTTGCTTTAGGTGGCATAGATCTTACTGTTGAGCATTTCCGACTCCTGCTCCTGCTGCTTACTCTTCTTGTTCTTCATCACAAAACCAAAAGCACTGTGGCATCTTAAAGATTAATATATATATTCCAGTGTTATTGTGAATTATTATCCGCAAGAGTGTCACGGAGGTATGTGGTTATTCACAAAAGCCTTCACTGCAAGATATCTGTTGGTCTTTAATGAGCTGCTACACTGTTAAAAGGAAAAACACAACTCCAAAATAGTTTTGCATGAACATTCACATTTGGACAACCAATCCCACATTTGTCCCATTCCAGAAACACACCCAAAAAACTAGTTAATTTAAAATAAGTTACATATATTATATAACACAAGAAAATGAATGAGAAACAGTTTAAAAGCATACGAAACAAAAAAGGAGGGAAATGGACAAAAATCTATTTAACATGAGGTTTTAGTTCTGTCATATAATTGATATTTAAGAAGTTTGTAGAAGGTTGTTTGTGTGAGGATGCTTTTCCCCAACAATCCATGTGTATTTGGCATTTCATATTGTTACCATTTGTACTTTTGTAATAAAATATATGGTCTCAATAAAATTGTTATTTTCTCTTGCTACTTCTATTTTGGCAGTACTTTTGCTGATAAAATGGTCCATGTGTTACTGTATGCATTTTCTGTGGGTGGGGTGGGGACATTTGATTTTAAATATCTTGCTATTACATGTGCCATGTCCACAGTTTAAAAAAGCTCAGTACTAACCTACTTAATGTTGTTTCAATATCTATACAGAAGTTGCATCAATGACCTTTACAAGTGAGTGTTTTCATAAGATAATCTTAGAAGAATTGTAATGATAGCCTATTTTTTAACCACAATTTCTTCCCTTTTCTGGTTCCTTCTTGCATTATAATAAGAGGATTGTGGATCAAAATTGAAATGGGAGTTCTTCAGAACAGAAGGTTCATTCATGCTTCTGTTCACATTAGCTTACCCTTAATTAAGAGTGAGACTTCTGTGGCGTTCTATAATTCAGGCATGCTTTTTGTATTTCCATTGGATTAAATGCTGTGATTCTGTTGAGCATTCTGGAAATCTTGGCTCACGCCTTTGACTCCAGCTTGCTCAAATTGGCAACAGCACTGCCGGGAATGCCTGTTGGTTTGTCTAATTGGTTCCCACCTTAGAAAATCGCCCTTAGCAGTTTGGTTTTTTTGTTTTGTTTTGTTTTGCTGGCATGTTAGAACCAGCATCATTTTAGCCTTTCTTATGTTCCTTTCCTCAAAACAAGTTATGGTTATTTTTGTTAATTTCAAAAGATGACCTTTCATCATACAACGCCGTCACTGTGCCTTATGAAATCACAACTGCACCTCAACTCAGCCACTTTAATATGACTGGCTCATATAGGCATCTTTGGAAGTACTGATGTAGGAACAGTACAGCATGAAAGCAGGAGAAAGAGAGAACAGCCAAGAGACATGAGGAAGAATTAATATAATTGTCAAGTCATTTACGCTAGAAAAAGGGTAAGGCATCGGAGCAGTGTTGATAGAGGTGAGGAAATGTCAGAACATAGTGCTCCAGTCCTGTTGGACATGAAATGCAGTGTTCCTGTCCAGTAGAGAAATGGCTGTTGCACAGCTGACATGATCAGCAGAAAAACCCCTTTCCCCTCAAATGAACTCAATTGACTCCTTGGTTTTCTAGGCAGCTTGAAACGAAGCAGTAGTTGAGACAGTAGTCAGGGTACAAGCAGAGGGGAGAAGGAAGAAGTGAGCATATGCTGACGCAGGTAGGTGAGGCATGTTGAAGTTGTGGGATCTTGTGGACATCTCAGTGATATGCAGCATAGCTAATACCGGTATCTTACTTGATCATCTATCTGGGGTGGGATGTAGAGGCAATAATATTGCAGTGGTACTGCTCCTATTTTGATTTTGGTTCAGGGAAGTGGTACAATTGCACTGCTCCATGAACCTTCTGCAACAATATTCTGCATAGATTTATGATGTCCTCTATCCCAATCTAACATCTGCATAAAAGTGCTGAATTAGGTCAGCTAGAGGTTTTGGAGCAAGCTCTATTTTTCTCTTTTTCATTAAATACAAGTGAAGCTGCTGAAGTGTACAGACCAGAGCACAGAATGCTGTCCTCTGAAGATGCCGGCCACAGAGACTGGTGAAACGTTAGGAAGAACAACCTTCAGAACACGGCCAAAGAGCCCAAAAAACCCACAACAACCATTAGATCCCGGCAGTGAAAATACATTGTTAAATCATTGTTTTCAATTGGTAATGGACTGGATAGGGGTCAGAAAACTGAACTTCAGTCCAGGTAACGTAGAGAGGATGTGGATGAGTGGTTCATCTGGACCAGTGGTTAGCTGAACCGGTTCCATAATATATTTTTGTTTTACTACAGAAACAAAAAAGAAATGGCAGTTTTGGATAGAATGGTTGAAATTGAGCTTTGGGATAAGACTATTTTCTGGTTCAGAAACTCCTTGTTGAGGGGCCAATGAGGATGAGTAGAAGATAACTTGCAACTTCTTACACCCACACAGCTGCACTGGCTTCTTTCTGGTCAATTCCTAAAGAAAATGAAGATTTGGGAGAACAGGTATATGGTGTCTCCAGTATAGGGGCTGGTACATGGAGGAACACCTTTTTTCACATGAGCCTGCTCATCTATTGAAATCAGCCTCCTAGGCCTTGCCCCAGATTCCTCTGCCTTCTCAATTGTGATGGTATCACTGTAAGAAAACCTGTAAGGAAATCTACCTGATACTATCCTTTACTTTCTCTTCTTTAAAACATTATTTTTCACTTGGCAAGCCTTATATGTATTTTAATTTCTATGTGCTGTTTTATTGACTTTATGCCGTTGGCTACATGTGAGCATAAAAACAGGGAGGGTTATGCGGGACCACAACAAAGGGACCACAATTATGTTTTGCATTCTGTTCCCACAGCAGCCATTCCAATGTTTATGGGAAGTCCACAAGGAGGACATAAAAGAACAGCATCTTCCAGCTCTTGTTTCCCAGCAACTGACATTAACACATATACAGTTTCTGATATCAGAGGTATCATACAGCTATTGTAACTAGTAACCATTGACTGCCTTCAATATTTGGAGAATACTGTATTTGCCTCTATTGTGGCTGGAGCATAAATTTCTTGAACTTATTTAAGAAAAATTGAAGCCATCCATTACTGTCATTCATTCTCCTTTGGATGTTCCTCTGATATTTTCATTTCAGCATCACACTTGACCATTTTCATTCAGGGAAGAATACAGCATGCCCTCTAGTACTAATTTACTTTGGGGGTCTGGTATTGTGACCCTGCTGGCATCGCTTAGTGGATTGGAGGACATGGTTGTAGAGCCAGGGGCCGGGAGTTTAAATCCCCTTTGTAATTCCTGGGAGGTCAGAGGGGGGCTAGCCACCTGTAGCATATCTCGGGCAAGCTGCACACTCCCAAGGGCACCACCAGAAGGAGAAATTGGTAAACTACTTGACTGCTCAATGGAAAACCATGGCAGGGTTTCCATACGTTCAGATGGATGGCACATTATTACTATTATCACTGTAACACTGTGATTCTCTGCCTGTCTCTTCTCATGTTTCCAGTTTGTTTCACACCATGGCCTCTTAGATGGACAGAGGAACACAACTCTCACTGCACTTTTCCTGTTTTTCCTACAGAGATTCTGTTCATAGATTATTAAATCCCACTAGTTTTCAACAGTCCACAAGTTTTCTGTTATGACCAACACTGTCTCTGTTCTATTTTAAAACCAAGCACTCTGACTCCTATATATTTGTTTAGAGCAACTTACACTAATAAATACCTATAAATACAATCTCTCTCCTACTGTCAAAATTTCCAAACAAGTGTGTGAACCATTTTTTTTGTCTTCTATTTTTGTTATGAAAGCCACTCCCAAAACTTTGGCTGAGCAGCACTTAATAATTTACTTAAATAAGATAAATAGTGGATTTCTTCAGTGGTAACCAGTCTTTAATTGGTAGAACTATACCAAACTATACCCTCAACTGAAATACTATCTCCACCTTCTTAGCTAAAAAGAGGGTTGCAATACCCATGCTTCTCCTTGTGTACCCATTTCCAACTACGCTCTGATGTAGGAGCAAATGATATGAGAAGCCATCTAGCAAAATTGTTAGATAGCTGGATAGCTCAGTGGTTAAGGTATTTGGGTGTGGAGTCATAGGTTGGGAGTTCGATTTCCCACTCTGGCACCTTGGTAGGAATGGGCTAGACTCCATGATCCATAGGGTCTCATTCAGCTAAGCAGTTCTAAGGTTATCATTATAAAATGTTTGGTGTCTCCAGTATAGGGACTCCAGATGAGGTAGTCTTCTGGTTCCCACAGGGTAACAAAATTAAGTATTCATTATTCTTATGAGGTATACATATTTCAAAAAGCAGCACATGCCATTTGTTCCATTATTTTTACAAGGTGCCAAGAACAGAAATGAACATTTGCTATAGAAGAGCATTTCTTTGTGAGGGCTCTGCCAAGAGTACTAATCTATAGCACTGAAGCTCCAGCTTCAAGGGGAAGATGACAGGTGTTTTGTTTTCAAACAGTGTAGGGTATTCTATAGTCTCTGGGATATTTGCAAAGAAGTAAGGAAGCTACTGAAGCTTCAAATAGATTAAATTAGATTATTAAAAGCCGACTAGACATGCATTTTGTATTGCAACAGCACAGTAATCTCCTTGCAGCTCATGAATATGAATCCCAAGTAGCTGGCAGTTACAGGGAGTAATTTGTCAAGGTTTAGATATGCCTAGTACAGTGAGGCTTCTGTCCAGAGCTATTAAAGAAAAAGAAAGGAAGGAAGCTATAACCAAGGATCCTGTTACACATTCATATATTTAGTCATAGGAGCCTGTTTTATTACAACCAGGTTGCACTGCAAAAGTACATCCCATAAATTCTAATTGTCTGTGCAGCTTTTTAATGCCAAAACATTCTGCACAACAGAATGGCAGAGATACTACAAGTGAAAGAGACTTCATTTTAGAAAAAAGAAGTCAATCTAGTGTTTGGATTAGGTAGTTACAAGATTGTTATATGTCAACAAACAGCAGAAAATAAGGTGCAAATGTATAGTATTCAATTCTGTTTTCTCTTCTCCACACTATTTTCAGGAAAAAAATAGGAGAAGTTTTGCAACTTATGGCCAAAACAGATAAGCAGACATCTTTGCAACAAGAAGCAGAGCTAGATTAAGCAGTAAAGTGTGTGTGATTATCTTTTAACAGTTTTTGCAGTTTTAGAAGTTGCAAATTAGCTTGTTATTGTGACTGCCAGAGCTGAGAAGTAACTAATCAGAAGTAAGGAAGCTACCTGTGATTTAGAGGCAAAAGTCAAGCAGCTTGTCATTAAAAAGTTACTTTTAAATAGAATCATCTTATGCCTTTTGAAAATTACTTTTTAAGGGCATTTGAAGGCATTTTAAAGGCATTTTGACAAGACATCTCATTTTATCTCATTCCTTTATCAGTCTCAGGTAGCAAGGGAAGGATTCCTTAGGCGTATCTTTTGTGTATTTCCAAGATGTAGTATCAGAATTGGCCACTAGAGAAAACCAGAGAGTATATACACTATGTTTTCTGGCTGGAATCCTGTTGTGAAACTTTACATCACACAACAGTGATGTCATAAGCCACGGCTGTTTGGGAGAATTAAAAGTCTTTGATCCCTCCACCCCTCACAGGTTCTGAGACTTCCTAGGGATCCTTTTTGTCTGGAGAAGCCTTGGGATGGGGATGGGGGCTCTTCAATGTCTAAAAGAAGGACAGGGACCTGATGTGGCAATTTCCTAAGCTACCTGAAAAGATGCTGCACAGGAGATCATAGGTGCTTCTTAGGATTGTTCTCCATTTTTCTCCAGTGAGAGGGGACTCATCAGGGTGTCCCTTGGGTCACTTTTGTTCAAGTCAATAGCAGGAAAGAGGCTGGAGTATGACTGACAGGATCCTGTTCTGAAAACTATCTGGCCTTCAGTTATTATTCCCAAGTAGAAAAATGGGCAATCAAATGGCAGGAATGCCCAATGTAAAAAATTAAGCATGGCGATTCAAAACCAATCCTAACCAAATCCAAAACAACTGAAGGAGGTCGAAGTGGTGAGGATGATTCCAGAAGGCTATCTTGCAGTCACAATAGAGAAGTCAGTCATACGTCAATTCAGTAAGCAGTGGCAGTGGCAGTGTACAATACAATAACAATACAATTTACCAAGGCAAATTCCTTGGTAGGGATAACTGGGGAAGAGTCAGAAAGTAAAAGAAACAAGTACTGCTATGCTTTTATTTAAACCTATGATATAGCTCATGTCAGCATTTAACAACTGTGAATGTACAAAAATGGTTAAAGTCCACTTGCCCAGTCAGTGAGACATTCCAGGTACAGTTTTATCTGGGACTGCCTTCTTTGGAAAGAAATGTTACTGGAAACATATGGCATCTAGCAATATCTGAATTAATTTATAGATATACAATAAGAATGCAATGCCCATTCAAACCAGGTCCCTTTTTATCTTGTAGCTAAGTATGCCCAATACAGGGATTAGCTGTTTCTTCTCGGACATTTTTACAATTTGTGTTCCACTGGTGAGACAACCCTGTTCCATTTCTCTCTCCTCCATGACTCAAAACATGAAGGTATGTAGAGTATGGTATTCCCCAAATATCATACTATGCAGGCAGATTAAGTGACATTTAACATAAAAGTAAGGGGAGGGCATATAATTTAATGGTCATTCTCAAGACTGCAAATCTAAATAAACTTAACTAGGCAAAAAGTCTTATTCAAACAGTGACACTTTTATACTGAATTGGGATATAAAGATATTATCCTATGTACACTTAACAGGGAGCAAATCAAATGAATTCAGTGGGCCTTTACTTCTTAGTAGGAATGCATTGGGTTGAGGCCAATGTTCCCCCTAATCTTCAGATGAGTTGGGTGGGGCTCTGCCCCTTGTGTGCGTGACTTCACCCATACGTGCATGCAATTCCCCCCACATGGGGTTCCATCATGACCAGAATCAAAGAGGCTGAAGATGATCACTGTCAGTGTGTGGAGGAGGAGGAGCCTTGCGCGGAGGTGGTTAAAGTCGTGCACGAGCAGGCACACACCTTAGAGGGAACTTTGGTTGAGACATAAGTGCATAGGCCATTTGCCAACTGGAAAATTATACCTTCACTGAGAATGTGTTTTCTGTTTGTACTGCCTCCTGCATTTTATTCTATTTTCCAGTAAAGTTATGTTATCAACAAGTTTCGAGTATATACACGGATAAATATAAAGAATAATTACATTTTGCTTCATGCCAAATTTGTGTGAAGTGTCAAATATTTTATTTTACCAGGTTTTAGTTAAAGGACACTAAGTGCTGACAGGTATGTAAAATTTATATCTTCATTTATTCTCACAAAGTTGGTTAAACCTCATTTCATTTTAACGGTGCCATACGACTATCCCATGAGATTGTTCAGCAAGTCAGAGGTGCTATACATCAAGTGCTGTTCTTGCACAAGCCTTGTGAAGATGAACTGAGGATGCATTTTAATGCTTGGGCGATTGCCCGATATTTCATAGCTATCAAGGCTCCTGGCACTGCAAAGCTGAGTAATGGACACCTGCTATTTAATATCCATTTAATGTTGTTAAATTCTTTGGCATATTCTGCCTCAATAGTAGGCAGATGGCAATATAGCTAATAGGGCTCTATTTTTCCTCAACGAATGACACATGCCATGCAAAGTTACTAAGAAGAGGAAACCATGGGATTTACACCCAGTCATAGTGTAAATAACCCTGCTTCGAAAAGTCCATCCTAATGCATTCTCCTTACCTGAAATACTGAAGGATGCTGCTAAAACCTGGAATGGAAGAAACGTCTGCCTGAAATGTGTTCACATCCACAAAATAAAATACAATAGCAGCAAAGTAAACATCTGTACAGTGTGAAAAACAAAGCAATTTTGACAGTTTAATGTAGCTGAGGAGAGCTATCAAAACACTTGAGTACTGCATGTGCTCTACATGTGGATATGAACACAATTCTATTGCAGTCCTAGTTTTTGAGTCCTTGCTTTCTATAACCTTTCAGATCTTAACTTGAAATAAAGCTGAAAGCTCTAGAAATTATTTCATTCAAGGGAACTCCTTCCTGATGCTTTTTGCCTGTCATGAAGTGGGTATTTAAAAATGCATGCTTAGACAATCACCACCTCCTAGTCATAAGTACAATTCTAGCTACTGTCAAGTAGCAGAGCTACAGGAACCCAATGCTCTATGTATCCTATTGATCCCATCCTCTACGTATGGCTCAGCAAGCCAATTAGCATGATGTTTTTTTTTTATCTCCAACCTGATCTGAAACTAACTGCAAACAACTATATGTTTTCTGTGCATATAGTGTTTTAAAGGGATAAAACACTGACTCTTTTGCAATATTTATATAGAGTGGATAATAAGGGACTCCCTGATGTATACAAAAATTATTGGTGATTGTAATATATCTGGAGAGTATTTATAATTTTCCCTGAAAAGATGTATAAGAATTTTGATATGACTTTGTCATGGGAATGGGAAAGGCACGGTGGGAGAGAAGAAGGGTGTAAAATACAGTGGTGCCCCACTTAATGATGATAACCCATTCCAGGAAAACTGCCGTTAAGCGAAAACATCATAAAGGGAAAAAAACCAATTGAAACGCATTGAAACCCGTTCAATGCGTTCCAATGGGGTAAAAACTCACTGTCTAGCAAAGATCCTCCGTACGGTGGCCATTTTTGCTACTTGTATAGCGAGGACTCCATCTCTAAACACAGCGGGGAGCCATTTTATTTACCCGGCACCCATTTTGAAACCGCCGATCAGCTGTAAGAAAAACGTCGTTTTGCGAAGAATCGGTTCCCGAAGCAGGGAACCGATCATCGCAAAGCGAAATTCCCCTATTTAGACCATCTTTTTGCGATCGCAATTGCTATCACAAAAAGATCGTCATTAAGCGGATTCGTCGTAATGCGAGGCAATCGTAAAGTGAGGCACCACTGTATAAAAATGTATACGTAAATGTATATACTATTTAATAAAAATGTTTTTTTTAAAAAACAACCCGGTGGACAGGTATTTGTGATACTACAGAGCAGATCCCTGTGATATCACAAAGGCACGGCTCGCAAGAGTTGTGGGGAAGCAGGTACAACACATACACAAACCTTTGTGCTAAGGAAATGCCCACCTGGGAATGGCTGACCAGGCTTTAGAAACATCTGAGAGAAAAAACTGAGAAAAATCAAACTTCTTTCTCGTCTGCTACCACTTAGTCTCAAATTTATCTCCCCATCTGGAGAAGCACAGTAATTTTCTGAGGCTTTGGCCAACTTCCTGAGGCACCCTTACATTCATAGGCCTCTGCATGCCTTCTTCTGGCAGCAGTGGTATCACAGGACTTCTCCTGAGCTTGATTCACACCCACTTTTTATGTCCAAAATCCCTTCTGCCAGGTTTGGTAATGTTGGAGCTCTTTGAAATACCTTCATCTATGTGTATCTTCTGCAAGAGAACCCAGTTCTGCCAGAGTCACTCGTTCCAGCCAGGCCAGGCGGCTGGAAGGTCCGGAAGGAAAGAACGAGAAACCGGGCCTTCCCGGCAGTGGCCCCTCACCTCTGGAACAACCTGCCCGTGGAGATCCACCTGGCTCCCTCTCTGGGTGTCTTCAGAAGAAAAGTCAAGACCTGCCTTTCCCTCTTGCTGTATCTTAAATTCACATTTTGCCATCGTGGATTTATAGTGAATATTGATTGGTTTAACTGTTTTTAAATTTGTAATGCCGCCCTTTGGTCTACACGGACGGGACAGAAGTCCAATAAAATAAAATAAATAAAAAGGCCCTGTGTGTTGATTGACAGCTTGCCTGTGTAGAAGGAATATTCTCCAGGGATTGTGACTTTCTTAAAAACAGAGCCTGCCTTGCAAAACATAGCCACAGCTCTTTCTTCATTTTCTGCCCACACTGGGCACTACTGACATAGGAATGCACAAATAGATTTGGGCTGGGTGGATATAATGCTGCAGCTACCTTCAAGACGAGTCTCCTGGAACTGAGGGTTTATGACATGGGGTGGCAGAAGGTTTAGCTCAAAGATTTGGAGTGCACATCTGAAAATTTCCATTGCAAGTAAAGAAAGAAACTTAGCTCTGTGGTACATGAGTAATATGAAAATGCAGACATAGTTAACAATTTTTATGACTAATAAAAGAGAAAGTAAAAGATAGTGAAAAGTAGAACGTTTTCAAGTCCTTTAAAAGTCATCAGGCAGAGTGTAACAAAATAGCTCGCTTCCTTTCCCCCATTTGATAGTTTAAGAGCCCAACAAAGGTATTACCTCACCCGGCCATATGAAGTTCCCTAAACAAAGCACTCGTGTGCAAATGTTGCTGTGGTGATTCATAAAGCACCCTGCATCCAAAGCACTTTGGATATCCTATTTCCTCAACCAGTCTCAAGCAGGATGCTTAGTTTGCTGAATGGCAGGGCAAGCCCTGAGCATGTTTCATAGAAATTGGGTATGCACACAAAACCACGATTGCCGCAGGTCTATCACAAATCCATCTCCTGGGTGCAGACCTTGCTCTCCCCATCACATCTAGCATTATTTGTCACATAGAGTAAGATTTTTTGTTCTGGTCCATGGACTAAAGGACAGAATGACACATCTGTCACGTTCCTACTCCTAGGGCTTTGTTAACTCAGCTCAACACTTTAAAATGTATAAGCTTTTCCATTTCATTCTTTAAACCCAAAGCACACATTTTTGGCTTTAATTCTGCTGGAATGGAATATCTGAAGGTGCCACAAGACTTCTCTCGTCCAATCAATCAATTTAAAAAGTACATATTTCTGCTCCTAAAAATATCTACCTGCAACATCTAGAAACGACAGGTTAGATTCAGAATTGGTTGTATTTAGAACTGAAATCCATAGGACACATTACTCATTACTAACTCCAGACTCTTTGATTTAAATGAATCTACTTCAGGCGGGACTAAGATTGGAAACAATGGAGAGTAGTTTTTTTAATAACTGTTTTTCTTGCATGCAAATGTATGCAACTTTTATAAATGGATTCATTAGTAAATCAGAAGAAACTCAGACTCTTCTTTAACTAGCTGACAGTCTTAGCAATAAATAGAAATAATAGTTAAAAGGGATCGTACTGTAAAAACATATGCAATGAGTTACCTGACTTTTGAATTTTATTTACCAACTTTATTTAGTGGGTAAATTTACCAAACAGCAAATTCATTCATCAAATGACTTTATTTATTTATTTATTTATTTATTTATTTATTTATTTATTTATTTATTTATTTATTTATTTATTTATTTATTTATTTATTTATTTATTTATTTATTTATTTATTTATTTATTTATTTATTTATTCATTCATTCATTCATTCATTCATTCATTCATTCATTCATTCATTTATTTATTTATTTATTTATTTATTTATTTATTTAATATCCCGCCTATCAGGTCAGTTAAGACCACTCTAGGTGGCTTACAGCATAAAAATACACAATAAGTATATATACGAAACGGTTTTTCAATAGTAGAACACATTTCAACAAGATGGGAGCAAACAATGGGGGGGAGGAGAAAAGAAGAACATCAGGAATTGATTGGAGGGAAGGCCTGCCCAAACATCCATGTTTTTAGTTGATTTTTAAAGATACCCAGCGAGGCAGCCACGCGAATCTCAGGAGGTAGGTTGTTCCAGAGGCAAGGAGCCACCGCCGAGAAGACCCGATTTCTTGTCTTTTCCTTCCGGGCCTCCCTCGGCGTTAGGCTCCTCAGCCTCACCTCCTGACTCGATCGAGTGACATGGGTAGATCTTGGTGGGAGTAGGCGTTCCGCCAGGTATTGAGGCCCTAAACTGTTTAGGGCTTTTTACATAAGCATCAACACTTTGAAGTCGATGCGGAACCGGATGGGCAGCCA
This sequence comes from Pogona vitticeps, assembly GCF_051106095.1. NCBI lineage: Eukaryota > Metazoa > Chordata > Lepidosauria > Squamata > Agamidae > Pogona > Pogona vitticeps. The sequence continues at coordinate 79,967,935 of NC_135784.1, read as the reverse complement.
ATGCAGTGTGGCCAGAGTGGGCGAGATGTGTTGGTATTTTTTCACTCCACTAAGTAGTCTGGCCGCTGCATTCTGCACCACCTGGAGTTTCCACAACAGCCTCAAAGGCAGTCCCACGTAGAGCGCATTACAGTGATCTAATCTTGAGATTATGAGCGCATGCACCAAGGTAGTGAGTGCCCCAAAATTGAGATAGGACTGCAGCTGGGCTATCTGCCTAAGATGAAAAAAGGTGGTACGGACTACCGACGCCACCTGAGTTTCCATAGTGAGCACCAGGTCCAGATGGATCCCCAAGCTGAGTCACCCCCCCAAAAGAGAGGGAGTTTCCCAGGCCCCCAACTGTGGGGGCGCCCACCCTCAGTACCTCCGTCTTGTCCAGGTTCAGCCTCAGCCCGTTCTCCTGCAACCATTGCAGTACAGTACCCAGGCAGTGCTGAAGGGACAGAACGGCATCTCCTGCAGTTGGTGAAAAGCAGATGTAGAGCTGAGTGTCATCAGCGTACTGATGACACAAGGCTCCACACCCTGATGACCCCACCCAGCGGCCTCATATAGAACAGCATTGGGGAGATAATCGACCCCTGTGGAACCCCACAATTGAGACTCCACGGGGCTGAAACACTCTCCCCAAGCTGTACTCTCTGGGGGCGGTCCTCCAAGAAGGAACAGAGCCAGGCCAGTGCCAGGCCACCAATTCCCTGGTCAGAGAGCTTCCCCAGGAGGATACCAAGGACAATGGTATCAAAGGCCGCTGAGATGTCGAGGAGGAGCAGCAGAGACACTTTGCCCCTGTCAGCCTCCCTCAACAGGTCATCACACAGGGCGACCAATGCCGTTTCTGTACCATGGCGCGGCCTGAAGCCCGACTGAAATGGATCCAGGGCATCCGTTTCATCCAAGTGTGCTTGGAGCTGGTCAGCCACCACTCTCTCAACCACTTTGCTTAAGAAAGAAACATTGGCGATGGGCCTATAGTTGCCAATTTCATCCGCTGCCAAACTGGGTTTCTTCCTAATGGGCCTAATGAGTATCTCCTCGAGGGCAGATGGAAACCTGCCCTCAAGGAAAGATCCATTGATTATTACAGTGGCCCATTCTGTTGTTGTAGGCTTAGCTGCTTTGATTAGCCAGGCTGGGCAAGGGTCAAGGGAGGAGGTGGTGGCACGGCAGCGATCAAGTGCCCTGGACACAGAATCCGGTGTGACAGGCTGAAAGGAGTCAAAAGTTACCGGGCAAGACGGAGCGCTGGACATCTCTGCTCGACTCACTGTGTTCAAAAAAGGAGAGAGGTCCCAGCGGATGGCCTCCACTTTAGATTTTAAAAATGCTGCAAATTGGTCTGGTGAAAAACTAGGGGGAGGCCCATCACTCAGACCAATTCCGGATAGGTCGCGCACTATATGGAATAATTCCGCCTGCTGGTTGGACGCTTCGCTTATCCGATTAGAAAAGTATGCTCGACTAGCAGCCTTTACCTTAGCCAGGTAAAGGTTAGTGGCGACCTTGACAGCTATCCAATTATAATCCGTTGCGGCGGCAAACCAGCCGTCAACCAGAGCCTCGACAGGAGCGCCAGCCAGGTCAGCCGTAACACCTCTCCTGGCATCCTGGAATCCAGCCGGATCCAGTAGCCTTCGAGGGTGGACCATGACAATGGGTCCCTGCTCCCTGCGAGGGGGGAGAGCCATTTTGAGGGTGCATTTTATTAGGTGGTGATCCGACCATGACAAGGGGACTGACTCGAGGTCAGTCACCATCGGACCACCCTCGCTCCAACTGGAGGGAAAAAACAGGTCAAGTGTGTGGCCGCCCACGTGGGTGGGGCCGTTGACATGTTGTGACATGTTCAAGAAGGCCATGGTCTCCAAGAAGTCAAGAGCTGGCCCGGAGGTCTCTGCCCCCACGTGCACGTTGAAATCCCCCAAAACCAATAGCTTCGGGGTTCCCAACAGTGCCGCGGAGACAAAGTCCACCAGCTCCAGTAGGGAAATGACTGAGTCGCGGGGAGTGTCACGTTCCCGGGGGTTACAACAGCCGAAGTCCAATAAACCAGTCCAGGGTCAAGAATACCAAGAATGCAAAGCCAATGTCCATAAATCAACTCACAGAAGGAAGTCTAGCGTCAAAGTCCAGAGTCCGATACACAGCGTAGTCCAGGGGCAGAGTCCAGAGTTCAGAATCAGGAACACGGTTCAAGAAGCGTGGATGCAAGCCAAGGTTTGACTCTTTGCTTCCACAGAATTTCTGGCTTCACTGGGAGCTGTTTTACAGTAAAACAGTTCCTTAAGCTGCTGGAAAGCTTTCTATCCTGCTAATACTCAGGACTAGATGAACGTAGGTTTCTGTGGACAGCCTTTGAGCGATCCTCTGATCTTCTTGTCCTAAGTTTTTCCCAAAGCCCGGCCCGAAGCTTGTCTGCTGTGGAAGGAGAATCTGGAGGCGGTTCAGGTGTTTCTGATCTCACAGCATTCTCTTCAGCCTCAGTTAACCCTTCTGGTTCCAGGTCTTCGGATGCACTCATGACAGGGAGCACGGTAACCCAGCATGATCCCAATACCATCCCTGGCCCCAATCGACACGTGGAGAGCCTCTAGACCCGGCTTTACCACCAAGGAGCACCTAGTAACCTCCAAGATGGATTTGTAAACAATGGCTACTTTCCCCCCCCCCCGGCCCTCCAGTCTACCCTGGTGTTGGACAGCATAATCGGGCAGACAGATGAGTGCTAGGGGCCCCCCTCCCTCTCTGCCAATCCATGTTTCGGTTATGCATGCCAGGTCTGCATCCTCCTCCAGGATAAGGTCGTAAATTACCTGGGCCTTATTAGATACAGACCTGGCATTCAACAACACCAGGTGTAGAGTGGAGGGCTGGCTAGTCTGGCTACCTCGATAATAAAAATAAAAATTATGTACTAAGAGGGAGGTAAGAAAGAAAAAAATCCCATAAAGATTACCCCCCAAATATAACCCAGAACTGTCCTTCTCCACCACGTGTCCTTGTCCTTTTTGGTGTTATAGGATTCAATGGTGTTAGTGGCGGCGCTAATATGTGCTTCTCGTTAGAGAGGCAGGACTCACAGTTCTTAGCAGCAAGCTCAGAGTTCGTAATGAAGTGCATAAACAGGTTCGAAAGCACCAAAGTCCAGGCTGGAAAGGGCACAGTCCCTGCCATTTTCCACCCTTGATGGCTGGCTAGGGAAACATCTTTGTTAGGCAGCCGAGAACAGGTAAAGGAAGGAGGACCTGAAAAAAGAGCTTCCAACATGGCGCCAGCATTTAGATGCTCCAACAACCACCCAGGCATCTTCTGACTCTCGCAAGGACCCTGCGCCCTCCTGGCTTCCGATCCAGGCACTCCGTCCACCCACTCCGTCAGGAGGATCTCACCGGTCTTAGATCTTAGCTGCTGAGTCCTCCGTTGCAGTGCCTCCTGGAACAAGCAAGGAGCCTCTGAGCTCCGCCGAGCAGTCTGTAGTCGACCCCCGCGTCCCGAGCTCCAGCCCCGTTCGCCTCCGCCCACTCCGATTCAAACCCCACAGCCCGCAGCCCAGGATTCAGAGCTCTTTCCGAGCTCACCCCAGTGCTTTAGGACGAGTAGGGGAGGAAGGCAGTTCAAAAAAAGGGAAGTTAAATGAAAAAGAAAAAAGAAAAAGAGAAGAAAGAGAAAAAATAGGCAGGAGAAAAGTATAAAATGTGAAAGAACGCAAGTCAGGCGGCGGCGGTAAGATCACTACCCGCCCGCCGCCGGCGCCATCTGTATTTGTAAAGAGCCAATGTGGTGCAGCATACAGAGTGTTGGGCCTGAATTCAGGCAAGGTGGGTTTAAACCCTCATTTGGCTGTGGAAACTCACTGGAGGATGGGTGGCACTGGTAAAAGCACTTCTTAAACATCTCACATATTTTGAAACTCCTTTTAGGGCCACTATAACTCAAGTACAACTTGAGGGCAGATAACTATTTTATTTACACGTGTGAGATGAAAATCTGTGTGTGCTCTAAAGCTGCTGCTGAGAGATGAGCTGCAAAATCAATAAATCAAATGGAAGGGATGTGTTACTAAAATGGAAAACGCATCACAAATTGTGAAAAATGTGATTAGCCCTGTGATCCCTACATATGGCCGGAAGCTATTCCCAAAAAAACAGTATTTGCTCTGGAAAGCTACTGGTAGCCAGGGCAGATTCAGGAAGAACCTGTCTTGTATGTTTCTGGGAGTTTATAATCCAAGATACTGTTACATCCATGGAGAAAAAAAAACTGCTAAGGTTCCAGAAGCACAAATGATTGCCGGTAGTAAAGCTGCCACCATCTGATGGCCACGTGTAGGAGCAGCTTCCAGAGAGCCCAAGTCTACAAATCTCAGTGACAAGGAAAGTCACTTTTATTATTAGAGAGATTGCTGCTTGATCTACTACACCGAATCTTCATTCTTCAGTTCTTGTTCATACCATAAACCTGCTACACTCAGTGGTGCTTTAAATGAGGGAAGGGGAATCTGTCGCCCTCAAAATGTTGTTGAGAGACAGCCCCATCATATCTCACCATTGGCCAAAGATGGAAAAAGTTACTCTTTTTTTTCATTGCAGAATATTCCATTAAATATGCAGTTTATGCATATGTGTCACCAAATAGGCTCTGGAGAGCAGAGAAAACCCTCTCCCCACTCCCCTGAGTTAATTTCTGGGCAGGGCGACAGTGGGGACAGAATAAAAAGAAATATGTATTCCTTCCCATTCGCTCTCCACTCATGCTACACTTCTAGCACAATTTTGGATTTAGTTCCCAGTAAACATACACACACCACACTAACCACTATACCACACTGACTCAGATTTCATAGATAACAGTATTCATATATATTATAGATCTTCATCTCACAAAGGTCAATTATACTGTCTTCGTTTTCATAGAAGGTATTAACTATAATATTCATTGTAGAAAATGTAAAAATAAATAAATAAATAAATCGCCAAGTATCGTTTTCTTTAAATTTGACAAGTGCCCCAAAGGATTCCCTAAGGACAATCAGCTCCTTTTAAAAGAAATTAAGAGTCTGACAGGTTGAAACATGGTTAATCCTGAAAGATTACCTATCTGCTAAAACAACTCCTTGCAGCTGCCCCTAATCAGTTTCTACAAGAGTTTCAATCCTACCACTTCCCCTGCATGGCATAATTGTAGATGGTTTAGAAGGTGACAAGGAACAGCTGTTATAAATGGACTTGAACTAATAAGGTCAAACAATAGCACAGCAAATTGACACTTTGCTCCAGGGACCTTGCTCCAGGGTCCAAGTGATTTCAGACAGACATAAAATTGCACATTAACAAGAACATCCTCCTGTTTTAAACAATAACACCTCTGTTCTCTCTTTTTAAAATCTGTACCACACTTCTCTAACAAGAATAAAAATGGAAAGGGTTAAAAGTGGACAAGGACACTTTATTTTCAGCATTGATTCTCCTGTTACTGTCAACAGTATAGTTCGTGCCAATGAGTTCCACAGAAACTGGACTTCTGCATGATCATCCATATAAAGGCCTGCAAATGTGCTGCTTGGAATTTGAATGCTGCCTGGAAATTTTCATATCTAAACTATCCACTATAGCAATCTAGGTTTATGTGTATTGTTTCATGCTTCCCTACCCCTTTAGAGGGACAGGTTAAGCAGGTAGCAAGCAAGTAGGCACATAGCTAAATGAGCTATCAGTAGTTATTGTTAATAATCAATGGAATCCTAATAAGATCTAGCTGAGCATAAGGAGGTGTATCTTTAACACTGTCCTTGTAAATCAAGCAATGTTGAACATGGAAATTAATTTGTACTAAAAGTCTTCAAATACATACAGAGATAATTATTACAAGAACTATAGGCCAGAGTCCAAACAGCTACATAGGCTCATATGGGAGACTGTGTAGCCCAGTGGAATCTTGCACCTTTCTCTTTAAACTTCAAAACCAGCATGCCATATCACATCTGACCATGAAACTGTAATTAGTTTCGGACTGGCTGGTGCACGAGGCTTTACATTTCTTGATGCAGCAGTAATGACTTCTCTTTATTGTTCTTCTACTTTGTGCTGTCATCTGGTTCTTTTCCCACATGTACAGGATGCACTACAGCCCACGGGCCACATCCAGCCCACCTTGCCTTTTTATCCGGCCTGGCGGGCATGTGTGCATGTGTGCATGTGTGTGTGCATGTGTGTGTGTGAGAGAGAGAGAGCGTGCATACACATGCATGCGCACGTGTTCCTTCGGCCCTAAAAATGTGAAGTATATATGATGTAGCCCTCCCGCTGAAAAGTTTGGAGACCCCTGCACTACACAGAATGGAAGAGTGAGGACTGACCTGAAGGATTTATGCACAAGTGAAACAAAACAAAACAAAACAAAAAAGGTGTGGGTGACCTGTATGGTTGCTGTACCTAAATAAATACCACAGTAGTCAAGAAATATGAAGGACAGATATTTATTAAACTCTTTGGAATGGTCTTAGATTCAGCAGGTCCCCTCCCTCCAGATTTCTAAGAAGTTAGTAAAAACAGAACTGTGCAGATAAACCTTTGAGAACATCTATCTGTGAAGATTCTCATTCATCCAGCTGAGGTTATCTGGAAGATGAGTCATGGCAACTGAACTTCTGCCTTGTTAGGCTGAAACGTTTCACTACTCATCCAAGCAGCTGCTTCAGCCTGAGGAGAGTTGGTAGGAGAACCCTGATATATCCTCCAGTTGGCTTCACTTCCCCCTGGTTTGAATAGGCTCCTTAGAAGACAAAAGACTGGGGGGTGAGGGATAATCTCACTTCTGCAGTCCTTCTCCACCCACTGTCGTGAGTTGTTAATGGTTGTTAACTGTGATCTTTCTTATGTCCCTCATCCTTCTGGAGACATATGAAAGGGCAGCATGATAAATAGGAGACAGATTGTATCTAAGGCCTCCAACCCTGTTGAGTGAGGGATTTTCTATATGCATGTGTATGGCCCCCCTGACCCCTCTCTCAAACCATCTATCTTCTTGGTCTAAAGTGAGTACATTTTGGTCATCAAATGAATGTCCTTTGTCCTTCAAATGAAGGACATCCTTTAAGGACATCCTTCTCATTCGGTAGGATTTGACCCACAGTCAGTCTTGGTCCTAAGGCAATAGTTCCCAAACTTGGGTAATCCAGGTGTTCTTGGACCAAAAGTCCCAGAAACCTTTACCACTACCTGTGCTGGGAGTTGTAGTCCAAGAACATCTAGGGGCCTATGGTTGGGAACCACTGCCCTAGAGGATTGTTGTCATCCTTTAATTGATTCTTTGGATTTCTTGAACTTTTTTTTTTCTATTTTGGTTTGCATTTCCTCATGTGTTGTGTGGATTGAGGGTTGGCTGGGCTGAACTGATTCTCAGTTGGTTTGACTGCCCAGAATAGTGGATTCACACTAAATGGTGAGACATGAGAATGTAATAAATAAATAAGTCAACCAACCAACCAACCAACCAGGTCATGAGTGATAATCAAGCATATCTATGTAAGTGATCCTAATTTTGTTTTTTTTTTTTGTTTTTTTAAATCCTAGAGATTCAACCTCTCACAATCTGGGTCCCTTGTACGAGGCAAGCAATAACATTGCTTTGTAGCCTTCCAAATAATACATAACACCAGTGAGCACATACAGTACATCATGAAAGAGCCTGCCCAAATTATTCCCAAATGTAATTCACTGCAGTATGAAATTCAAATTTGGTCCCTACTCATGCAGCCTCATCTACTTCCTTTTTTTTTAACCTACAGTAGCAGGGAAAAGCAGTGTCCAGAAAGTGGGTAAAGGAAATATTTAGCATCCTTTACCTGTCACCCTGAAGTGAGCTCTCTGCTGTAGCAATAGTTTTTTTATCATTCTGCATCAGTTGGACAGCTCCTTAAAGGACAACCTCACATCTTAATTTCCCTTGTGTTTCTTGATATATTAATTGGCTGAATCTAAAATATTGCTGGAATCTGTTCTGGATACTGCAAACTGAAGGGAGTAAAGCAAATACTAATTTAATTTGTGTCATGAGAGAGACTGGAATACCATCCTAAAAACTATGGATAAGGATTTGTCTAATTTCTTTGACTGTATGATTCCTCTTTTGAAACAAATCCAGTGGGTCCCTGTCCATTCCTAGACTTACAAGACACTTGCTCTCACCTTTAAAATTTTCCATGGCCTTTCCCCTCCTCATATTGCTGTACTTGTATCGCTACACACTGCTTCCTGTGAATTTTACTTGTTCAGCATCTCAACCCTAATTTTTTGAAAAATGTCCTGCTTCCTGAAAAAATATTACTCATTTCCCTTATTATGCCCACAGCTGCCTCCTAGAATGCCTCTGATCTTATTTCTTTTAAGTCCCTCATAAAACTCACAGTTTTATATGAGACTTTGGTTTATTCCCTACACAATTTATCATAACATAATCCAAATAATATAATTTAAATAATCTTATATTCTTCCTATACTTGCGCATATTTCCTCCCCTTTTTGTTTCTCTGTGTCTATTTCAGATTGGAGGTCTATGAGGTAGAAATTCTAAATATGATGTGCTACAGATAGGAATAATATATAAATAAATGATCCCCTTTTTCCTTCATCAATCCTCTGGCTCTCTATCCTTTCACATTTATTTCTCTGCCAGCCCTTCTTTTCTCTCTCTCTCTCTCTAGTACACAGGTAGACAACTTCTGGCTCTTTAACTTCTGTTGGACTCCAGCTCCCATCAGATCAAATGAGCAAATACAATAGTCGTAGATAGTTAGAACGGGACTCTAACAACACCTAGAGGGTCGCAATCTGTCCTCCCCAGTTCTATTCACTCTGTACAACCCAGTTATTGTTCGGCTACACAGGAAATGTTACCTTCCATTTGTTAACTGGGGGTGGGGGATTGGCTCACTCTCCAGCTCTCCACAAGCCAGATGACAACAGGTGACATGAGCTGGAGCCACACATTCTCTTCTCTCATATGGGGAAGAAAGAGGGTCTTTCTCGTGCTTCCTGAAAACACTGCTTGAGAATGGCTGGCTTCATTCCTCCCTCCATGCTCCAATGAAACAGATGGCAAGGGCAGCAAAATGCTTTCAGCCTGCACCTGCAAATGCCACCTAAGAATCAGTGGTTTTCTGCATCACTTTTCTTCCTGTTTGAAAAGAAGAGAAACATGCAGGGATCCTTGTTGTTTGGTCACTAGCAGGGATCCCCTCTCACACCCCTCAAGTCTATAGGGAGACTTGAAGGAGAGGAGATGGAGACCCTCAACAAACTAGATTTGGACTCTCTGCAGGTCAGATTAGCCCTGCTGTCTGGTGCTCTCCCCTTGCCATAACTGGAAAAGGATTCTAAGCCCATTAGGTTCTTGGATTAGCTATTCCTATATAAGATAAATCTATAAAAGATACAACGGTTTTGCAAAACAGTTTCTTTCACCACTCATAGTATCTGTCACTAACTTGAAGTCCTGAATTACTTCTACTGTTTGATGACAGTCATCCTTAATCTAGGTAGTTTTCACAAAATAACTGCATCAAGTAGTTCATAATGTCTGGAAATTTTCTCTCTGTTTCACAGATAAAATGTTTTTAATTCTGTCTCTTTCTTCAGACTATAGTTTAGCTGATTATAAGTCTATATATAATTTCCAGTTTATTTCAGGGGTGATCTAAACCTTTTGATGTCTACTTATGGCTCACTGCTGGAATATACTGTATTTCTTTCTCTGATAATGGATGGATCAGATATCTATACTGTCTATGACTTGATTTAGGTAATTTGACGACAAGGGTTTTACTGAAAATAATGCAAAACTACTTAATCTCCAAATATGTTTTCAAAAGGAAATTCAAAATTATCATAATTTTTCTCCTTTCAGTGTTTTATTTTGACAAATTCTGCAACAGTATTCACCAAGGTGGTGCCCTGAAAATGTATTGACACTTATTATCCCAGCTAATACCCTGGCAAAGATTCTTGTACAAGATGGAGAGCTTGCCTGTGAGGGGAGTAAATATTTCTGGCACTGAGCCTAGGTTATGAGATCTTTAAATGTTTTAACCCATTGCAAAAGGTGCATGTATCCAATATCCTTTTCTCTACAGATAACTGAATTTAAAAAAGTAAGCTGCCATGGTTTAAATCTGGTTATTAGTCTTACTAAACTTAGATCTATTGGCCAGAATCCTGTTTGCGCAGCTCCATAAGTGTAAGCCTAATGATGTCATCAGTCACAGAATTTGATACTTACTTTAAAGTTTCCCATTAAATCCCTTCTCCTAATTTCAAGACCTGAGATTATGGAAACTATAATCAAAAACATCTGGAAGACATCAGGTGTTTTACTCTTGTGATGAATCACATGGGCAGGAGCTTTAAAAGAATGCTGGATCTAGTAGTGGCTAATTGTTCACTTTATGTGAGTGATGATTCCCTTAGATTCTAGCCATTTCTTTATAATTTGAGGTTCAGAACATTTAGTGTCCTTAATGAAATAATAGTTTTGAAGGCAATTATTTTACTAAGACAATAGTAAGCTGGGTTTTTAAAATTCATTCAGTAACTTTTTTCATAATTGGAACAGGCATTTTTTCAAGTCAAAGCAATATGATTTTTTGCATAAAAATGCATTTTTGCTGATGTCAATATTTTCACTGCTATTTTGCTTGCAAAAACATACAGAAGGCTTATAGCTGATCACAGGAACATATCAAGTGGCTCTTTTAAATAAGAATAGATGTTTTAAAAAAGAGAATATATTTAGTATTTGCCTCATTTTCACTGAAGCAGTAGCAGCAGTAGCATTGATTTGTGACATTGGCAACGATCACAACGTTTGAGGAATAATAAAAGTCATTAGTAAGTCCCTAGAATAAGAAAAGTCACTAGCACCATGGACAGTGCCCCATTTATATTAGTTGTTTGAAAATGACAGCTGTGAACAGCTCCAAACCAATTTTTCTGTCCCTTCTGAAAGAGCTGGTAAAGATTTGCACAAGTAACTGTTTCTACTGATATCACACTGCTTTACACAGTTTTATATCTTTCTATTCATTGTCATCACCTGAATAATGATTATTTCCCCCTCTAAAAATAACTACCATGGAATATTTAATTTGGTAGCAAGAGAGAGGCGTGACTAACATGTGAAACAGACAAGCACTGTAATAAGTGACAGCACAATAATGGGAAAGTATTATTAGATGACCTTTGCATCCATTGCAAAATGAAATACGTCTGCTGAATCTTTACAGTAGAGTCTAACACTGTCTCTCCAAGACTAAACTTGCATATTATGCAGCTACTACACTGGAGATGGACTGAAAATCTCACCAATTTTCTACATTGGCTGCTTTGATTCACATGTGTAGTACAACACTGAATGTAGGATAAATTTAGTGGCACTGCCTTTTGTGAACCAGCCCTTTGACGATCATTTAACTCATTACTACAATATTTAGTGATAGCTACCTACTTGAATGGCTTTAAAAGAGAAAGAGATGAACTAATGATACAATTTTCAGCAGCTTTTAGTCATGATGGCTACATATTTCCTTCAGTATCAAAGGCAGTATGCTTGTCAAAAACAGTTTCTGGGGAACACCAGTGTAGAGGATGCTGCCGCTGTATTTCTTGCATCTCCTGGCCACAATGGGAATAGATCGCTAGACTACATAGGACTTTGGTCTGATCAAGCATATCTTTTCTTACATTCTTACTAGTTGTGGCAAACTTATAAAATACTGGCTGAAATCCTATAGAGTAGCTCAGTGGGTGAAACACATTGTATAGCTACAATGGTGCCAAGTGGAACTACTATTCGTGAAACACTTCTGCATTGGACAATTGGTCAAAATGGGAACAACACAACCGACTGCACAACTGCCTTACGCTGTCCTTCTTGTTCGCAGGTTAGACTACCCAGCAACTTTATGAGAATGTAATGTTATATTGTGTCTTGACAAACTGGATTCCGGCCATTGTGATTTAAAGGATAGAAAGTATTTTTAGTATTACGAACAGGTGTCAAAGGATCTTTGGAAATACATATTTGTTTGCCTTTTCAGAAACCTGAAACAGGCTCAAGAAGACATGCTTCATAATAAACAATCTGCAAGGAATTACACAGTTTCAGGAGAAATGAGGAATATGTATTGATTATGCAAAACAAATACTATAAGATCATTTATGAGTATTGATGCTTGAAATAAAGGAAGGAGGGAGGCATACTGTATATTAGTGGCTTTTTAGCACAAAGATCTTTACAAAATGGTAGAAAGCCATTCATACAAAATGTACTAATAAACACTGCTTTTCATAGATTGGGCAATTAGAAACTAGAATTTAAAATGTCTCAATTTATGGCCGATTTGGGGTTGAACACAATAGGAACATATTTAAGGGGAGATTTGGACAAATATGGAAACCTGTTTTTTTTTCCTTATAGATCTCAACTGGACTTTACTCTAACTCTAAATGATATTAGGGCTTAATAGACTATGGAACTTCAGTAGCACAAGAGTGAGAATAGGTTTCCACAGCAACCTCACCAAGCTCTGTACCCTTTATTCTGCTTCATTACATAAATACAGAACATATATGCTATGAAAGGTTTATACATCTAACTTTGCCTTATGAAACAACTATTGTGCAAACACTGCAGCATTCAAAATAGAGAAGAGGAAGCATTACAGAATGCCATAAAATAGAGTTGTAGTGAGGATAGTTCTTATGTAATAAATTTTTAAAAATCTAGTGGAGCAATCAGAATATTAAGGCATTAAAGAGTATTAAATAGAGGAACTTATTACAAATTGAACTTTAAAATATCTTTATAAATTTCTTAAAAGGTAGAAAGGATTAAAATGTTGTCAGGGATTATACTGGACAGCTTTAAAATCTAACATGTAGTAAAAGATAGTGTAATAGGGTTTTTTAATGTGACTAACCACTATTACCAGAATTCTACATGTGTCTACTAAGATGTAAGACTTTGTCATACTTACAACAGATTTGCTAGAATAAGTGAGACAATCTAGTTGTGAGGATGACTGACTTATGTCTTGTTGATTCTAGTGAATGTACTCTAAGCATGATAATTGCATCATAAAATGATTCACAGAATCATAGAATAAATGCGTTGGAAGGGGCCTCTAAGGCCATCAGGTCCAACCCCCTGCTCAATGCAGGAATACAAATGTCAACCAGAGCAGAATTTTGGGGGATATCTTTTCTTCTTTCTTCTTTTCTTCTTTCTTTCACCTGAGGAGCCAACCTCTTGATAGGATTGATACTTCACTCCTAGACTGGCAATAAAATGCCACTTTTTTGGCATTCTGTTTGCTATCAGTTTCTGGACAGTCAGCAACAGTCCAGAAACAGTGGCTTCCTGTGTGCCAATATGCAACAAGGTTGACTGCTATAGCAGAGTCTTTCCACTTATCAGAATGGTGGTTTCTCTTTTTTTTTGCAGGCAGATACTGCTGAAGGGTGACTTTGCTATATCCTCCCTGCAAGTCACCGCCACCAACAGGGGAATAAAAATTCTCTGTAATTGTATCTCAAATTTCAATCAGTTTGCAAGTACAATGCTGTAATAATGCTTACACATGCAGTTCAGGAAATAGAAGCACAGCAGAGAAATAAAAAAAATGTATATAAGGTTTGTGGTATCATACAAAAGTGTACTTATTTCATGTCTGGCAATGGAATACTGAAAGCACAACTGACAAAAACCTTGTAAGCGGGGCTATCTTTATGATATCCTCTTGTGCATGATCTACTCAAGAGCTAATATGCTATTCTAGACAAACAACAGAGAGCTCTCCTTTCATGGACACTACCCACTTCATCAATATGCATGAATGCTTATCTCCTAATATACTTTTCCATCACAAACCTCTTCATTTTTGCTCCAATAGACTTAACATGCCTACTCCTCTGGAAATGAATCCAAATGTTATCAAGTTCAGGTCAACAAGCTGGAGTATCTTGGCAAAGGCAGATAGCAACCCTGACAGGGACAGAAAGAAGAAAGATGCTGAGCTTTTGTCTGAGGTCACTTCAATCTACCAGGCATCCACTATGATTCAACCTAAGCTGCAGCGGTCGCGGATAACAGTAGCAAGAATAAAAAAGGCACAGGGAACAATGATGTGTAGTTGCAATTAATCATTCCTTCATTCTTCTTTTCTCAAACCCGGACACCAAAATATGCAATACTATCCTGACTGATAAAATCTAGGATAGGTAAAATATAGATACTGTATATATTTTAGACAATCCCAAGTCCTTTACTATAAAGTAACTCTTGGTAAAGCCAGATGGCCTTGTTGTTGAATGATCATATAACATGGTTCATCGTTTGTGCAATTCCCTCAGCACAGATAAACTATGCACAAGTCTTCTTTCCTTTCCACAGTGAGCCAACTCAGAAGCATAAACAAATCTGCTGGCTTCTCCTGCTCAACCAGCAGGAATTGGCCTGAATCTCATGTCTCTGGTTCTCTTCTCATCAGCAATACTGAATGGTTGTGGGGCTTCTTCTTGGTGTTCTGCTAAGTTAAGCCTTAGGTGTAGAGCCCATTAGAAATGGCAACATCAGCTAAATAAGTAAGCTGATATATAGCTTCTCATATAACATCTGGAAAAATGTTATTATTATTCTCAATATTACATTGTTATTCTAAAACAAAACAAAAAATATATGGTAAAATCACAACTAATGTGGCACCTTAGAGACAAAGAGATTTATTTTTGTGTGATTTAGTGGATTACAAACCCCATTGTCAGACATACGGAGTGCAATATTTAGTCACTGTAGTGATTGCAAGGACCAAATGAAATGGGAAGCAAAGAGTGCTGCTTATATACCGTCCCACAGCACTTAAACACATTGCTTTCTCAGCGAGCTGGATACTCCATTTACTGACTTTGGTAGATAGTCAGTAGGATGGAAGGCCGAGTCAACCTCAAGCCTGCTAACAGATCCAATCCAGATAAAACTCAGATCACAAGCAGAGAGTGCGGCTTGGGGAGAGTTCTTCGGCCCCGTGGAGCCTCAAATGTGGGGTCCCACAGGGGTCGGCTATCTCCCCAATGCTGTTTAATATCTATATGAGGCCGCTGGGCGGGGTCATCAGGGGGTGTGGAGCATCGTGTTATCAGTACGCTGATGACACCCAGCTCTACATCTCCTCTGCACCAACTGCAGGTGATACCATCCTGTCCCTCCGGCGCTGCCTGGAGGCCATACTGAAATGGATGCAGGAGAACGTGCTGCGGCTGAACCCAGACAAGACGGAGGTTCTGAGGGTGGGTGCCCCCGTGGTAGGTGGCTTGGGGTTCGTAGCCTGGGCATACACTTGGACCTGACGCTCACCATGGAATCCCAGGTGGCGTCGGTAGTCCGCACCGCCTTTTTCCATCTTTGGTGGATTGCCCGGCTGCGACCCTACCTTGACATGGGTGCACTCACCACCTTGGTACATGTGCTCGTAATCTCAAGATTAGACCACTGTAACACGTTCTACGTGGGGCTGCCTTTGAGGCTGATGCGGAAACTTCAGGTGGTGCAGAATGCTGCAGCCAGACTCCTTACCGGAGTGAGAAAACACCATCATATCTCTCCAACACTGGCCGCATTGCATTGGCTGCCCATTTGTTTCCGCGTCAACTTCAACGTTTTAATGCTTACTTATAAGGCCCTAAACGGTTTGGGACCACGATACTTGGCGGAGCGCCTACTCCCACCAAGGTCTACCCGGATCACCCGCACAAGCCAGGAGGTGAGGCTGAGGAGCCTGATGCCGAGAGAGGCCTGGATGGAGAAGACACGAAACCGGGCCTTCTCGGCGGCCCCTACGCTGGGCATCTTTAAAATCCAACTAAAAACATGGTTCCTCACTCAGGCCTTCCCTCCAGTCAACTCTTGATTTCTTCTTATTATTTTTCTTCTTTTTTTCCTATTTATATTATAGTTGTTTTGTATTATTTCTGCACTTGCTGTGTTTATTGTTTAAATTTTATGTTGGAAGCCGCCTAGAGTGGTCCATTGGTCCAGACAGGCGGGGTACAAATCAAATAAATAAAAATAAAAATAAAATAAATAACACTGTGCCAAAAGGCTTGCCCATTTTACTTTCTCCTCACTCTAGTCCCCTGTGTGCTGGGTATATTATAGATCTATGATGTAAATGTTACGTCTGAGGAAGTGGTTTGTAAACTACTAAAACTCATACTGAAGTTAGTTTATTAGTCTTCAAGGAGACACAATAATTTTGTTTGTGTTTCTGAATACACTCTGAAATGGATTAACACAGCTATCATTTTGAAAAATATTATTCTCTGTTTTTCTCAGATGCTATACAATTTAACACTTTTAAAATAACTGCACAAATAATATATAAACTTTGAGAATCATTTCAAACTTCCACCTATCCTGGGCCAGGGAAAGTCAATGTGTGTTCCTCTAATACCATGATTTGTGATATTCTCATTTATGTACAAGATTTGTGATATCATACAAAAGTGTATTATACACCTGGGGAGTGAACAAAAGGAAGTTGTACCATGTCCCTTTCGCTTCTAATTTTCCAACCTTTTAAACTTTATGTATCTTCTTGAATATGGAAGGTTTTTTCTGCTTTTGTCAAAAGAGGGCAAGAAGTATTACTGCTGACCTAGTAAAAATGCTCTGTAGTTCTTGAATGTGAGCTGCCCCATGATGAGAGCAACCCAATGATAATGGTGATGGTGATTTGATACCAAACTTTGAGAGCTACTCTGTACCAGTTATTAGCATTGTCAGCTTTGGCAATGTTGATTATCTGTTTAGAAATCAGAGTATAAAAATCAGGCAACCTTAACTGCTGATCACAGCTAGAAAACTCTGGATCAGGGCCAATATTTCTACGGAAAACAATAACCCCAAATTGAATAGTTACATATGTGTTGCCTGAATTATAGGAGACCAGGGAGTGTTCAGCATGTTATAATGCTCCCTTTAGGGACTGTTTTACATTTATCAGCGGGGGGAGGTACTGAATGAATGGCGAGAGCTATGGATGTGGGTCTTATGGATTTCATTCCTCTTCACTCATAATTTAAGCACTGCATTTACTGTAGCCTAGCAGCGTATTTCAGCAACCTAACATTAATCATGTTTGTCCAGCTATAATAAAACTAGAGATCTACATCCTGTCTGATAGATAACCGCAGTCCAAAGGCTTTCTGTTCTCTTCTGTATGCTTGGTCACTCCCTTTCAAACTAAATTCTCGAAGGCAGAGGTTTTTAATGTTTTCTTTATCATGGACCCCCTTTAATCTTTTCTTGGCATGAAACACGAAGACGTAACATAAGATTTAAAACCCTAAAGTGCATCAAATATTTAAAGTTTGTCATGAAGTGTCTTCAAATTTGGAGACAAGGGAGAAATAAATTAATATGTTAAGCACACACTCCTATTATATTTTATTGGAATGATTCCATACTACTAGTTGTACTAGTATTACTACTACTGCTTAACAGATATTTAGGTTTTTGGTTAAAACTTGTATCTATTATATAATACCAGTCAATATTTTTAATAGTTTTCATTGACTGTGCCTGGTATTTTTGAATAATAATAGTAATAGTTCTTAATTTTTGCTGGAAAAACTGAAACTTCAAGCACATAAAATCATTAATATGACACACCTGTTCAAAACATCACATGAAAATGAAAGCTAGAAAGCAATATGAATATAATATATACAAAATTTTAGTTCAATAAACACAAGTTGGATGGGAAATAAAGAGAATATATTATATTCACATAATTATAATTAATAAGGCAGGTGCTACATTTCACTTACAAGCCTTGTTATATCAGACTTAATAGAGTTCTGATTCTACATTTTTAAATGGTTTCTATACTTATTTTTAAGATAAACAAGTTGTTGTGGGTTTTCTGGGCTGTTTGGCTGTGTTCTTAAGGTTTTTCTTCTTAATGTTTCACCAGTCTTTGGGGCCAGCATCTTCAGAGGACAGGAGTCAGAACTCTGTCTGTGCTCTGGTGCAGTTTGTTAGATAGCTGAGTATTTAGAGCTGTGGGATCAAGTTTTGTCCTTTTCAGGAGATTGGGTGATTATGGTGATTAGCGTGTTTTTATTGTGGGTGTATTGTTAATCCATGTGTCAGGGAGCCAATAGCACTTACAATGGGCCTGAGTGGAATTGATTCTTTGTAGAGTTGGGGGAGTCTGTATAGTCTTGGTGGGAGAGCTTCTGTCTTGCAGATTCGTTGAAGGATGTTGGGGTGCAGGGAGGAACTCCTGATCAGCATGTTTGTTTGTTTTGTGATTTTGTTGGTTGGGTACCATTTCAGTTTTCTGTAAGTGGTGGGGTCTAGAAGTTCCCTGATTTTGTCCTTGTATTCTTCTGTTTGCATGATTACTGTGGCGTTGCCTTTGTCTGCTGGCAGAATGATGATGTCCGGATCTGAGTTTAAGGATTTGATAGCATTTCTCTCCTTTCTTGTTATGTTGCTTTTTGAGGGTTTTGCTTTTCATAGGATCCTTGTCACTTCACCTCTTATTTCTTCTGCTTTTTCATCTGGAATACACTTTTTCTTCTGGAAGAGCAAAGAATGATTTTTCGCACAAGTGTGTTATTAAGAAAGGCATCAACAGCTTCATAACCCTCTTCGATAGTTCTGGAAAATCTGCTTGTAGGGGAGTTCAGAAATTTGGAAGGAACTGTTGCTTGAACTGCAATTCCAGAGCACCATTTGTGGATATTTCTATAAGCTCTTCCCTCTGAGCGAAGTCAATTGACAGACATTCCTTACTATAATAGTGACACTTTTTAAGATGACTGGAAGAACCTTAATTTTACTTTGAACAGGATGCAGCTCTCAAGATCATTAGTTCTTTTACATTTCAAAGTCAGATAGTGATCAATTATGATGCTCAGTCAAAATGTACTGTTATGGAATTCACAGCAATAATATCGAAAAGTCACTTTACCTGACAATAACCAAATGGTTTTATTAGCAGAAATTGAAGAAGAAACATGATCACAAAGTCCGTCCAAACACCCACTCACATGGCCACTGACTAATTCCAACACTCTCTTCCTGTGGCTTCTGACTGTCTGCCCAGTAGCAAGAAATATTACATGTTGCCTCTCAGCCACTCAGCATCATACACTTGCATGTTCTTGCCATGAGCAGAAATACAGTTATTTGCTATTAAACAGTTATTTTCATAACTGATTTTTACTTTTGTTTGTTTTTAATGGAGGCTGTAGGTTAGAAAAGCCAAGTTTTATACAAACAAAGCAAGGAAAATTAATATTTTGTTCTACGTTTATTTATTTCTTGCTTTCATTCATTCCTTCATTCTTTGTTTCTATTTTAACTGCAAAGGATCTTAGCATTTATTCAAGCCTTCGTGCACCCCCTGTAAGGACACTGTGCCCCCCCCCCCATGAGTCCATGGACCACAGGTTAAGAACCTAAGCTCTAAGGCATATTCATCATCTTGGGAAAATAACTTTGGCATTCATGGCGATGCATTTAGGCAACCTTACTGGACTTGGCAGAACCTGCCAGAGTTTAAGACTATGATCCTGACAATACTTAAAAAAAATTTCATCATTTTATTATATCATTTTGCATATTTAAACTGCCAAAGTGGCTTACAATGCAATAACATTAAAATAAAGCAAATACAATAGCATTAATAAAGTCAAGTGACAGGAGACCAAAATAATGATAAAACAATAAAACATCTTGAAGGCTTTCATGGCCGGGATCTGATGGTTGTTGTGGGTTTTTTGGGCTCTTTGAGTTTTGTTGAGCAGAGCTTCAACAAAAAAGAAGAATGTTTAAAACTCAACAAAGCCTGACTCCCAGCACTGAAAAATACAGCCTGCAAAAGGTCAACAAACTCTACCCAGCTACAAGGACCAGTGATCACTGCACACAAAAGACCAGCTAACAACACCCATCAATCACAGTGACAGATAATCTCTTCCTCTTATTACAACGATACACCCACAACAACAAGAACTCTGATCACCACAATCACCCATCTCCTGAAAAGGACAAAAGCTGAATCCACAGCTCTAAATACTCAACTATCCAAACAAACTGCACCAGAGCACAGACAGAGTTCTGACTCCTGTCCTCTGAAGATGCCGGCCACAGAAACTGGCAAAATGTTAGGAAGAACAACCTTGGCCAAACAGCCTGGAAAACCCACAACAATCAATAAAACATCTCCTTAAACTTTTCCTCAAATTTCTCTGAATCCCACCACCTTCACAGGTGTGTGGTCTTCTTTGTCGCTGCTCCCAAACTCTGGAACACCCTCCCACTGGAGGACAGCCTGGCCCCATCTCTTCTGTCCTTCCACAAGCACACAAAAACTTTTCTCTTCAGGTAGTCTTTCTCTTAGTGACTCGCTGTCTGACAGGGATTTTAAAATGGATTGTTGTGCCTTGTTACTTTTGAATGTGTTTTTGGTGTTGATTTTGGTTACTGGTTTTAGTGTGTTATTTTTCTGATTCTTTTAATATACTGTACTTACTGGTTCTAGCTTTTAAATATTTCTTTTAATGACGTAAGCCACCTTGGGGTAAAAATACTTTAAATAAAAATAAAACTATAAATAAATAAAATAACTACAGTACAAGCAAAAGCCAGAGCTACTGATCAAGAAAACACAAGAGCAAACAACCATTCCTCAATAGGTAAAAGAAATGTGCTATATTGGAAGTAGGCCATGGGGGGAGGAGTAGGGTCATTTGGCCTGGAACTCTACTCACTAGGAGGAGAGGTTACCTTAGCCAAAGTATATGATTTTCAGGTGTTCTAAGAATTTAAACAAAAAAATTGCATGCCATTATTTACATTACAATATTTTTACTCTTCCAAACAATGCAGGGGTCTCACAGTGCAAAAAGGCTTGGATCTTATCCAAGACACTGGAATCCTGCCTTATCTCTGTGGGGAGATCGTTCCATATCATGGGTTAACATTTACAAATGAGTAAACATGATTTAATTCAGTGGGATTTACTTTTGATCAAGTGAACAAGCAAGGGATCAGGCTTCATAGAGGTGAATTAGAATTCTCTCCTTAGATGATGACAACCTGCCACTTCAGTTTTATTCTTTTAAGCTCTGTTGCAAGTCACTCTAGTCACCATTACAGTATTACCAGCTAAAAGTGAGCCAGTTCTGTATCAGGCATTTTTAAAAGGCTTAATGTTGCAGTGATGGAAAATTCTAGTCTTCCTCCAGTATATATACTCCATCAACTTTTTTTGTTTTGGTTTGTTTCTAAATAGGATGAAGGACATTGTATGAAACTTGAAAGGAAGTAGATAATATGAAAGATAGCCATATTTGACAACTTGGGAGGAAATTATTGGAGCTTTTTATTAAACGTTATTACACTTCCTGACCTCTTTTATTTGCTGTCTAAATATCACTTGAAACATTTTATTTTAACAGTATTTTTTTTAAAAAAAATGTGACCCTACACTGATTCAGTGGCAGGGCAGACAGCATGAAAACGAAATGTTCTGGAATTTTAAGGATAGATATCTAGATTATATAATGCTTGTAGTGACATTAGGAATGCAGCTGGTGTTCCCCTGCAATCCAACTTTGAACCATAAAATTGTAGTACTGCCAACTGTTTGATTCCATACACTTTACATAGATGCTTCTATACTATAGATCTTATCATTTCGTTTTAGCCATACCTCTTTTTTTTCACTTGACACCCTACACAATTTATTGTTGGTCACAGTAGCATTTCAAGCCACTGTGGGCCAAATGATACTCTCCTGTTCATGCTGATTACTATTCCATAGCTGATATACTCCAAAGTCTGATATTCCACTTTCACACCATGGAGAAATTGCCATTCAAATTTTATTTTATTCCCAAACTATCACTTCATTAGAATTCCACTTTGGAATAGGAACCACATTGTATTGCTGGCACTATTATTTAAATGGCAACACTCCAAATGTTATGATTCACTCTATATGGAGCCATTCCACCATCCCTTCCCCGGCTGCCTTGATGTCCCACTCCAGGTGATATCATTTTGCTTAACTGTAGTCAAGCATTCCACCTCAATTCTTCTCATTCTATTCCAGATTGTTCATTTTCCTCTTGGTTCAGCTGGCCTTCTCATTTCATCCAAGGCCAGTTTTTTAACCATGGCTGTGCAGCACTCTTTGAGCCATCTGTTTGAGGTGCTGTCGTTCCAACCCGCCCTCTGCAAAGTGCCCTGTTCCACACAGAGGCCTTTACTCCACCCTAAGCAATGATATACAGTACTACTTGCTCACTGCCACTCCTCCTAAACACTTTAATGCACTGTAGTTGGTCAATCAACGCCACACCCACCACTGCCACCGTCTGCGCCAAGTGTGTTCAACGTTTGATCATTTCTCTGTGCTGAACCCACCGATTCCATCTGATATTGCTGTCTAAGGACCAGCTTGGGAGCCAATGAACTGGGGGGGAGGGATTCTGGCAAATCTGTGAAAAATGCATTGCCAGCACTGGCTATATCATCACTTGCTATATCAGACTGCCTGAATTCATTGAGGCGATTTCTTTTCCAAAGGATTAAACTGGCTGAAGCTGGGTGGGGAGAAAGGTGCATCCACATGAAACGATCCAGATATTAACCGACCCCTACCCTACCCCAGACTCTCAACGTGGGACGTGGTGGCGCTGCGGGGTAAACCGCAGAAGCCTGTGCTGCAGGGTCAGAAGACCAGCAGTCGTAAGATCGAATCCACGCAACGGAGTGAGCTCCCATCGCTTGTCCCAGCTCCCGCCAACCTAGCGGTTCGAAAGCATGCAAATGCAAGTAGATAAATAGGGACCACCTCGGTGGGAAGGTAACAGCGTTCGGTGTCTAAGTCGCACTGGCCGTGTGACCACCGAAGATTGTCTTCGGACAAAAACGCTGGCTCTATGGCTTGGAAACGGGGATGAGCACCACCCCCTAGAGTCGAACACGACTGCACAAAAATTGTCAAGGGGAGCCTTTACCTTTACCTTCACCTTACCCTACCCCAACCCGCCCCAGCCCAGTCTTCCGGCCATTAACTTACCCTAAGGCGTGGTGGGGAGTACCGCAGACAGCCCGGCTGGGCTCCCTCCCAGAAGCACCAGCAGAGGGAGAGAAGGGCAGCGTCTTCGCACCTTAATTTCCTCCCCTCTTCCCACACCCGCCTCACTCCCCTCTAATGCGCTTTCAAAGGCTAGCCGAGGCCGCCGCGCGGGAAGGCTGGCGGAGCCGTGTCCCGCGCATGCGCGTGATGGGCAAGTGGGTGGGCGCGCGCGAGTCCTTCAGCGGCGACAACAGCAGCTGCCGCCGCCGCCGCCGCCGCCGCCGCCGCGAAAGAGGTGTTCAGGGCGGTTGAGAGGCTGTGGCGGTGCCTTCGTCGGGAGCGCTCAGCCAGGAAGGAGGCCGAGGGGGGAAAAGGAGGAGACGGTGGAGGTGGACGACGAGGAGGAGGAGGAGGAGGAAGCGAGGTGGCCCCCCGGTGACGGTTGGCGAGGTCCCTGAGGAAACAGTCCTGCCTCTGAGGGGCGAGTTGGGTCGAGGAGGTGACGGTGGGGGGGAGTGAGAAGCGCCGCGCTCCTCCTTTAACGAAAGCTGAGGAATCCGCCGCCGCTTCTCCAGCGGGAAAGGAGCCCCGTCGCTGCCACCGTCGTGCTGCTGGTGCTGCTGGTGCTGCGGCCGGCGCTGTCCAGCGCACCTGCCCGGCGGCGTGTGGGGAAAAGGAGACGGCGACGACGACGACGACGACGACGCCACCGCCGCGGTGCCCGGGGGGCTGTTCGGAGCAGCGTCCCCGGGCTCACCCAGAGAAGCCGCCTCCGCTCGTCGTCCATGAGCATCGCGGCTCAGGAGCTCCGCTCTGGCAGGGGGGAGCCGGCTGCAGGAGCGGCAGCGCGGGGAGCAGCATGTGGACACCCACGGAGGAGGAAAAATACGGCGTGGGTAGGTCCTGAACCGCTTCTCCGAGGGCTGCTCCCCTTGTGGGCTGGAAAGGCAGGGACGGGGTGTGTGTGTGTGTGGTGGGGGGAGAAGGTGAAGGGAGGCTGCCTCCTAAATGGTGGTGGTGGTCACGGTCCCCAATTCCCTGTTGCGCGCTTGGCCTCTGCCTTTCACTTTCGTGGCTTTCCCCGAGAGCCCAACTTGGTTCTTTTGTCAGAAAATGGCGTTTTGGGGAATGTTGTCTCTCTGTTTTTGTTTTTTGCGGGGGAGGGAACATGGACGAGGGGATGCGAAGGTGGCTGCTTCTTCTGCTGCTGCTTAAACAGCAACAGCCAGCCGCCTCTCTTCATTTTCGGCAGCCGTGGCGTGTGTGCAACGCGATTCGTATTTCTGCTGCAGCCCGGATCTCTCTCCCCCCCCGCCCCCTCCGCCGCTTTTCTCCATGAGTCTCCTTTACTGTTACATCGCAAGAGATGTGAGGGGGGGGGAGGGAGAAGGGCAGAAGGAAAAGGCCCTCTTTATTTCTGTTCCTAGTAAATCAAATTGTGTTCTAGAAATTGAAAGATGTGCATCGTGCTCTTGGTATGGTTTGCTTTTCAAGGGGTCTTGCTAGCCCTTCTCATCCAGGGCCAAAAAGCTACTATGGATTGGAAAAATCTGACGGGTAGCTTGTGTGGTGGTGGTGGTGATGATAAAATACAATCTTTTGAAGACCGCAATGCCGGCCCAGCTTCCTGAAGTAAATAGAAACCCATCTGCATCGTTTTAACCTATTTACTTGTGCATTGCCTTTCTTTTTATCAGTGGTCTATGATGATCTTGTAATGGTTAAAGATAAGGAATTATGACTGTACTTTCGATAGGGGGCGCCAGTTAGTTATTTGCTCCGTATTAATATACCGGGAAGGGTAACTAAAATGCAACTTAACTCTCAAGATGCGGTATACCAAACAAATAAGCAACAACAAACCTTCTCTGACATACAAATACAGGAGTACCTATACAGGAATACAACACTTGTGGCTTATTTCAACAGCTAACAGGTATTTACATTCATAAAATCACATAAACTCATGGTTTCCTTACATTTTTTTTAAAATTTGCTTCCTTAAATGATGCTCATAGATTTGATCTATTGTTTCCACTTTTGATACTTTTGTTGTCTCTGTAACATGTTTCAGTGTCTTGAAGGATAGACATCCTTAGTTTATGCTCTTTAAATCAGCTCTGTGTTGTTTCATAATTTAGTATTATAAACATGATGACAGCATGGTCTCCATAGTCATTCCCTCAGTTATATAGCTTTAATAAAACATCTTTTAAAATATAAGTCAAAAACAAAAGAAAAAATAAAGACAAAAATGTTGTGGCACCGTAAAGACTGCTGTATTTTAATGTGAGCTTTCATGGACAAGTCCACTTCCTCAGACAGTCTAGGAAAACTCACATTAAAATATAGCAGTTAGTCTTTAAGATGCTACAATGTTTTTGTCTTTAATTTTTCTTTTTCTGCCTGAAATCTTAGCATAGACTAACACAGATACATCTTTTAAAACTATATTTTGAAATGTTATTTAATTATGAAAAATCACCTCAGGTTGGTACTATGTATTATGAAAAAGTTCAGCAAAGCCATGAACTGTCCATCATCTCTCGTTTACACTGAAATAAAAATTCAAATGAGCTAGGAATATGAAAATGTTCAGCAAAATACTCTGACCCTTATCACTTGGTTCTTATTCAGCTTGCTCTTTTCATTTTAATACTGTGAACATAATCCCACACAATCTGAATTTTTCAACAGAATTATCACATATTACCCTGAATACACTTAACCTTGTTTGAATTTGGAAGCTAATTACATTAGTCCTGAGTAGTATTTTGAGGCCATGGTAACTTGTCTGTAACTCCAGCTAGGACTATAGCAGTCTCTTGCCTGAAACTTTGAAGAGTTTCTGCCAGTTAACAATGCCAGTAGTAGACTATCTGTTCCAATGGCCTAACTCCGTATAAGGCACTTTATTATTTACAGATGTGTGGCTTTTCAGAAAAAGTAATTAATGAAAATATCTCCATATTCCATTGTCTAATTTCCTCCAAATAGTGCTGTTAATTCAGAATTTGAAAATACCATTCTTATAAGGAACTTCAGAATATGGTTGTAGGGCATGAAAAAGGGAGTGGTAGAATTAGAGATCAAGACTGAAACATCACTTCTCCAAATCTGATCACAATATGCAATTTATGCTGGGATTTGGCTAGTCTTTTATTGTCACTTTTGCCAGGGTATTAGCTAACGGTGCAGAAACAAAGTGCTATGGGCTTTCGATGAAGAACATTTCTGGATTTAAATTTGCTCTTTCCCGGGGTGGAAGGGATTATTTCACCAACATTCTCAAGGAAGCCTCAATCTCCCAGAGCTCATTTGCAGTGTCTGCTGGACACTGCAAAAAGAAAGGGCACCAAATGCTCTGTTCTGTGAATGTGAAGTTTGTTTTGGTCATGGGATGCCAGTTGAGATTGCATGAATTTTAGTTTCAAAAGAGAGAGAGGGAAGACCTGAAAATATAACTGCTTTGAGGTAGGAAAAGCTGTATTACCTTTTATCTCCTGTAATTAGCTTTGAATTGCTGAGCTGCATCAACATTCAAATCATATGGTGCAATCCTTGCTGATGTGTTAATATTTATTTTGAAAAGTGTGGGAGCTGTATATGTGTTTTTTAAAAAAGTAAAACATCATTGTATTTGCTGGCCTATCACTGAACACTCCCTCCCTGCTCTATAAAATACAAAAAGAATACAATACATACATTTTTGGAGGAAACCAACTTTATTGGTTACAGCAGCAGTCCCTGGCCAGCATAGGGGATTGGATTTGGTGCATTAAGGACCGATTGCCACCTGATGCCCACCACCATACACTTCAGCAGCTGCTGAAGGTACCACCAAAAGTACCCATCTTCTGGAAACCACATGGGTGTATGCCACTGTGTAATTCTCACACACCTGAGGCAAGGGTTGTGCCTGCGGGCCTCCAAGCTGGGCCACACCGTGACCCCACCCCAGTCTCCCTGAATGGGGAGGTTCCTTCACTGTTCTTGGCAAGTAGGCTCGACTTTGCCGTTAAGCCATCCAGATCCAACCCCAGTGCCCAAAACTGCCAACAAAGTTGTGACAAAATAATTCAATGGACTCACACATTGTAGTGATGATATCCATCCTTCCACAACACACCATTCCACCCCTATAAAAGAGGGAGGGAGGGAAAGGGGGGAAATGGTGAAGTAAGTCAAGCAGCAGACTGGAAGGAGAGTGGCTGCACCCTCTGGCTTTTAAGCTGGGCTGGCGGGCCAGTGAAAACCCTCCTTTTCCAGTGCACCATCTTCTTTCAACTGGATTCCCCCACCCCACCCCTGCCAGCCAACCTCACGTTAGCAGGGGAGCCCCCTCTCCCAGTTGATCAGTCAGGGCTGATAGAGGAATCTCTGCAGACACTTCTCCTCTGGACCACATGGCTGTCACCATGGCTCCCTTGGTGTCCTGGGCCCAGGTGAGCCCTGCTCTGCAGCAGCTAGGGGTGCCCAGGTAAGTATGGGCTCCTGTTTTATAGAAAAGAAGTGCATTCATCAGAATACTATGTGCAAGTAGGACTGGAAGCAAGTTTATGCAAGATGCAGCTTCTCCAAAAGTTTGTTTCTTGGGTGTGAACCAGCTTGATGCCCAACAGCTCCCTTCACCAAAATCCAAAGAGCTGCTTCTTCAAGGCATATTTGACTTTTCTTTAAATTACTGAGCTCCATGTCATATCACAAATTTCTGTGGAATGCCTCATAGTTTTCAAAGTAGGATGCCTAAGAGACTTGATATTGCTATATTATTAAATACAGCAATATTTGATAATATAGCAATGCTATTAAAATCTCTTAGGCCTGCTAAACAAGGACTGTAAGAAACAAATGCAAAATTAAATAAATGTGTTAGTCTTAAAGCTGCCACAATACTTTGACTTTTGTTTCTGTAGAAGAAAACAAGACCATTTCTGGATCAGTCAAAAGGCCTATTGAGTCCAGTGTTCTGTTCACACAGGGCGTAGCACACAGAGTAGGAGTGAGATAGCACTCTAGTGATTTTGTTCCCTATCTGGTGATTATGTTATCATTATTTTATTAATTAATTTATCCTATCCACTTTCTTCACCAGTTGTATGGTTTTATACCCCCTTATATGCCTTCCTTTTTGCCTTATCTTCAGGTTTTGCTTAAGTTTGAATAAGAAGTGCTGTATTGCTAATGATAATTTTTTGTTTAATGTGGTGATAGACCCTTAGGGTTTTTATGAAGTCTCCTTTACAGACAGGATTTTTCCTCCTAAGTCAAAGGCCCCAAATTTTGCTTTGGCCCATTTATTTTTTGGTCTCGTCTCTCTCATTGTGGAAGGGTGGAGACCAAAACTATGTACAGTACAGTATTCCAAATGTTATTACATTTTATCCTTTTGTGGCTATTTCAGCCAAGACTTAAGAAATCTCCCTGGCCCAGGCCTTTGTGGGCTTGCTTTGGATTTGCACACCTTAAACCATTTTTTCCCTGTTTAGGTCTGAAGGATAACAATTTTTCATCTAAAGGACAATGCTGTGTCATGTAACATGTCATCATATCCCATTTGACTTATGGCAACCCCAGTAGGATTATTCAAAGTATATGAGATATGTAAGGAGCGATTTTACCATTGCTACCCAACAAAGAGTTTTCATGGCCAAACAAGGATTTGAACACAGGACTCCTGGGCTTTAGTAGGTTACTCTGCCCACTACACTAAACCAACTCTTTTTTCTTCTTCTGGTCTAAAGGAATACAGTGCCAAATTTGAAGCAGAGCTGATGCTTTGCAACAAGATGGTTTCTATAAAAATCCTTTTCTTCAATTATAGAAACCTTCAAATAACTGAGTAAAAATGAAACTTTTAAGGAAACCAGATTGCTGCACTTCAGACTGATTTGGGTGATAGATAACATCAGGAAATGTCATCTAGCAGCTTAAGACCCAGTGTTGGCTGAATGCAATAACCAACTGGAGAAAATAAATCGGTTTGTTCCCTTTACAGTACTAGCTTGTTTAGGGGACAGTACTTGGGAGCTGATGGGTGAAGCAGGATAGATGAATACCCTCTAGTGGCCATACTTTAGGCCTGTTAGCTGTTGGTTCTGCACCCCTACTTCTTTAGAACTATGTCAATATTCTACTATAATTCTGTATTCTACTATAATTCTGTAATTACCAAATACAGAAGACTGTATACAGGATATCACTAATTCCTTATAAAAAGACAAATTCACGTTTCTTTACCCATTTATTCTTTCAAAATGAAAATAATTATTTATGTTCTCCTTTTCTGAAGATTTAGGGAGTTCTGGGTAGTGTTTACAAGATTTGCTTCCTTTTACAGGAGAGAGAAGGGAGAAATAGAAGGGAGGGAGTTTAACCTAGACCAGGGCTCTTGAAACTTCGGTCCGCATCTGGCCCGCCTTGCCTTTTTATTCGGCCTGGTCCAGTATGCTGGGAATCCGCAGCTGCCTAGAATGAATGGGAGCAGAAACAGAAGCTTGTCTGCTGGAACCACAGTTTCAGTTCCAGCAGTCTATCTTTTTCAAGGAGGAGTGGGGAAGACTTCCCTTTCAGCAAGCCTGACTGAGGCAGTTCATCCACTCTCTTTGCACAGACAGTAGGGGTGGGGGATCACGTCTGTCAGGCTTTGCTCCTCTTCCTATCTCTGCTTGGGCGCAGGAAGAAGAGGGAAAGGGGACCCAAGTGATCCCCCCACACCCACTGTCTTTGCAGGTTCTGACAGAAGTGATCCCCCACTCCATCTGTCATGCATTCATTACAAAACTGTTTCCCGCACTTCGGCCCTTCAAAATGTATAAAATATATGATGTGGCCCTCATACTGAAATGTTTGGAGACCCCTGATCTAGATGCATGATCAGACAGGTATCGTGACTTCAGAAGAAAGTAGAACTAGATCTAAAACATACTGGTAATTTCAGGATCTGGTTCTCTCATTAACATCAAATTTAAAAATTCTGTGTTTTCTGCAATTTTCTACAACAGGTTTGTTGCAGCATAATAATGTGATTTATTTCAGGTATTTGGGGTGTCTATATCTGACATGCAAATAAAGTATATAGCATTTTTTTGGATTATAACATGCAAGGAAATCCTGGTTTTCAGATGTGTAGCACAGTGTCATTATTCATAAGAAACTAAGCCAAAAGACTCAGTTAGTTTACAATCCATGGGTGTAAATTACTGGCAGTACTTTTCATTAGAATGGAAGCTTCCTGCCAGACTTCTTGTATTTTGCTTTGTAAATTTCTCATGAGATAGATAAGGTGGTTCTTCACTTTCACTGTGTATTTATAAGGGGTTTGGTTTAGATTATACATGACTAGCCCAGTAGTTTTTCCTACTTTCTTCAGTTTAAGCTTGAGTTTTGCTATAAGAAGCTGATGATCAGAGCCATAATCATCTCCAGGTCTTGTTTTTGCTGACTGTATAGAACATCTCTATCTTTTAAGATTTTAAAAGAGAACATAATCAATCTGATTTTGGTATTGCCCATCTGGTGATGTCCATGTGTAGAATTGCCTCTTGTGTTATTGGAAAAGAGTGTTTGTGATGACCAGCTTGTTTCTTGACAAAACTCTATTAGCCTTTGCCCTGCTTCGTTCTGAACTCCAAGGCCAAACTTACCTGTTGTTCCCTTTATCTCTCGACTCTCTACTTTAGCATTCCAATCCCCTATAATGAGAAGAACATCTTTCTTTGGTCTCTTTTCTAGAAGGTGTTGAAAGTCTTCATACAATTGGTCAATTTCAGCCTCTTCAGCATTGGTAGTTGGTGCATAAACTTGGATTACTATGATGTTGAAAGGACTGCCTTGGATTCATATTGAAATCATTTATAATTTTTGAGATTGTATCCCAGGACAGCTTTTCCCACTCTTTTGTTGACTATGAGGGCTACTCCATTCCTTCTACAGGATTCTTGCCCACAATAGTAGATATGATAATTATCTGAGTTGAATTCACCCATTCCTGTCCATTTTAGTTCACTGATGCTCAGGATGTCGATGTTTATTCTTGCCATCTCCTGCTTGACCACATCAAGCTTATCAAGGTTGATAGATCTTACATTCCAGGTTCCAGTGCAGCATTTTTCTTTGCAGCATTGGACTTTCCTTTCACTTCGAGGCGTGTCCGCTGCTGAGCGTCCTTTCGGCTTTGGCCCAACCACTTCATTAGCTCCAGAGCTACTTGTACTTGTCCCCCGTTTTTTGTTTGCTTTAGTATTCTTCTTTGTTCAGAATCTGGATTCAAGAAATTCTTGCAATAATTTTAAATTCTTCTAGCTTTTTAAAAATTGCAGTTTGTCTTTTGAATCTGTGATTCCATGCTGCATAGTAGAACCAAGAATATGTAGTATTCTCTCAAAGTCAATTATACGGTTTAGTTGCATATTATTTTTTTCTCTTAAGGAAATGCTTCAAACCATATGAACTGCATGGTTATGATCCCATCCTTAATTCAATGAAAATGGCTGCTTATGAATCCATTCTTTTTAAAACCGTATTCATTACGTTATTGAAAAATCTTGGCAAACTGTCTAAATTGTCAGGTGATAATGGTGTATCTTCTGGCTATTGGAAGTTGTTGATAACCTGGCGATTAAAAAAAGATACCATCACTTTTATCAGCAAGTGCTTCTCTAAAAAGGGTTCTCTGAGTGCAGATTGAAAAACATTGGCAAGAATATGTGTCCTTTCACATTGCTCTTCAATATATTGGTGTCCTCAGCCATCTGATCTTCAGCTGTTGCTCAAGTTTTTTGTTGCCAGTACAGCTACTACTTATATGATTACTCTCCTTAGTATTGGAAGAAAGAAAGAAAGAAAGAAAGAAAGAAAGAAAGAAAGAAAGAAAGAAAGAAAGAAAGAAAGAAAGAAAGAAAGAAAGAAAGAGAAAGCAAGCAAGCAAGCAAGCAAGCAAGCAAGCAAGCAGCCCAAGGAACAGAAACAATTGAATTCTTGGCGTAGACAGTCCAGATGATGCACAAAGGAAAGTGAAATTCTGAAACAAGTAAAATTGTGTAAATCAATCAACTCCTATAAATTTTCTTGCATCATATCGCAATATCTGATATTTTACCTTAGCACATATGTCTGTTTAGGTACATGAAAAGAGATTAGCACATTTAGAATTTTAGCGAGGAAAAATGGAGAGGGAATCCACTGTCAACTCTTGCTTTCAAGATCTGGATGAATCCATGGCTGAGTTCCAGATGGAGAAGTGCTTCTTAGCAGGCTTCCTAGAGTTAATCATCATCTTAGAATTGCAGAGCTGGAAGGGACCCCATGGATCATCAAGTTCAGCCCCTGTCAAGGAGGGACAAGAGGGAAGCAAAATCCCAGTCTCTGGCTCCACAGCTAGATACTTAAACAACTTTGCTATGTAGCAGCTTGAATACAACCACCCGAAAGTGTTTAAGTCCTCCCTCTCCCTCCCTCTCTCTCTTTTTCTTTTCTTTTGTGGGGAGGGGGAAGTGGAGTGAAGCAAAATCCCAGGTGAATCAATATCCAAACTTCTTGGAAACAATAAATCAAAGGGCATGGAGAATCTAGTCTTGAGAACTATGCAGTTCCTATTCTGAACCATATGCCCCACCTTAGTAGGTCAACTGTGTCAACTGCGTAAGTACCTGAGCAGCTGGCACCACATATGGCCCATTTGGATTTCTCATGTTGGTTCAGAGATTTAGAGCTGCTGGAAACCAAAATATAGAATACTCAGAAATATTTCATCAGTCTCTTTTGGGAGTGCAATGGGATTGTGCAGGTTGCCTTTTCTCCTGGGATGCAGAGTGGGGAATCAAACTTCTGACCTCTAATTCAGTAGCTAAGTATCCAATTCACTGAACTATCTATCAGCTATCCCCATCTAGAACAGCTGGAATTCAAATCCTTGAGCCCTTTCTTTGCTAACCAGCATCACTTTTGTCTTGACAGGGATTAATTTCAGCTTGTTAACCCTTACCTAGTTTAGCCACTTGTATGGCTTTTGACTGTTCTTTGATGTTAAGTGACAGTGAATGATAGAGCAGGGTATTGCTGGCATCTTATTCCAGAAACTAGAAATGAACTCCCTCAAATGCTTTATGTATATTTTAATAATATAAATTGCAGAGTAGCCCTGAGGGCCAGTGCATGCCATAGAACAGGCTGTCCAGTGTCTGATGCGTTTCACCAGAAGTTAGTCCTATCTAATGGAAAGGTGGATTTGTTTTAAATCACCATATAAATCACAATTTAAATAAAAATCATAGTTTTATTATTTAAATTAAAACATCATTTATTAAAAATTTAAACATGATTTAAATCTATTTGATCTTTAAAATAACTTATTTTAACCACCCTGACTCAGGGATAAGTTATTTCACTAGGGGCTAATGATCATTTTTCAGATTTGCAGGCAGCCCAAGGGTTGAGCTCCTAGATAAAGCACATTTTTGCATATTTTCATTCTTTAAAAAACACAGTGGTGGTGTTTAGAAATGATTGCTACAATGGTTTTTCTTAACTGAAAAAATATGATTTCATGCTAAAAACAAAAATTAAAAAGTGTTTTGTCCACAGGTGACATTTTAAAAATAATTAAAATACAGTAGTGCCCCACATAACGAGCAATTCGTTTAACGATGAATCCGCATAGCGATGTGTTTTTTGCGATCGCAAAAGCGATCACATTGCGATGTTTCTAATGATAAAACATCACTTTGCGATGATTGGTTAGCGTTCCACTTACCGATTTTCGCATAGCAATGTTTTTTTAACAGCTGATCGGCGGTTCCAAAATAGTAAAGAAAATGGCCGCCCGCTGTGTTTTCACGCCCTTTCCTCGCTTACCGGGCAGGGAAAATGGTGGCCGCATGGAGGATTTCCGCAGAACGGTGAGTTTTTTGCCCATAGGAACGCATTAAACGTGTTTTAATGCATTCCTATGGGCTTTTCCCCCCGCATAGCGATGAATCCACATAGCGACGATTTTTTCTGAATGGATTATTGTCGCTATGTGGGGCACCACTGTATTTTGTTGAGGGGGGAATTGCCCCCAGGACCTCTAGAGGGCACACATGGACTTCCTAAGCAAGTTGTTTTTGGTTTTCAGGTGGCAGCAGGGCTGCTGAGGAGATGCATGCTTTTGTAGGTTGAAGTCTTTCTCCTGAGTTATTTTTCTGAAGTTATTTTTCTTGCCTCCTCATATGAAGGCAGTGTCAAATTGATGGAAGAGAGAAACCTCAGTGGGGCTAATTTATTTATTCATTCATTTAAAAATATTTCTAACCTGTCTTTCTCCTTTAAAAGGACCCAAGGTGACTTACATCATTAAAAGACAATATTTAGAGGTGAAAATGATGAGTATAGAAAGGCGGCTTACATCATTAAAAGATAATACTTAAAGCTAAAAACAATAAGTATACAAAGATGAAAAAGGAACAAATACCCTGAGAAATGGTAAACAAAAGCTATACTAAAAATACATTCAAAGCAGTAATGCATAGCAATCCGTTTAAAAAGCCTACTCAGGCAGCCAGCCACTGGGGGAAAACTTGCTTGAACAGAAAGGACTTTGCCTGCTTGCGGAAGGACAGACAAGGTGGGACTGGTCTAGCCTCCTGGGGGAGGGAGTTCCAAACTCTGGGAGCAGCAGCAGAGAAGGTCTTCTCCTGTGTCCTCGCCAAACACACCTGTGAAGGTGCTGAGACTGAGAGGAAGGCCTCTCCTGATCAACTTAACACCCAAGCAGGCTCTCAGTGGGAGACACGGTCTTTGAGATAACTTGTACCCAAGCTGTTTAGAGTTTTATAAGTTAGAATCATCACTTTGAATTCTGAGTTGCTGTAACAGGGGGAGTGTTCTGTGATCCCTGTAACCAGCCCCAGTCAGCAATCTGTGTGTTTTAGGCCAAAATTTCCCTTTTGGGAAATTGTATGTCTTAGTATAAAGTATAATTTTTCCTTTTACTTTTATTCTCTGAAAAAACTTCATTCTTGAAATGACTGTTAAATGATAAGTCTTCTAAACTATTTTATTCTTTTGTTCCCAAATTGCCCCATTAACTGTCTTAATTCTTGTTTCTAGGTGTGCCGATCATTAGGAGAAATCAATGACTAGAATTTCTACTTAAATTTTTGTTGGATTTTGTAATATAAGGAAAGTTCTAATGGAAATCAATTTTTGTGCTATTTGAAAAGTAAAATGAAGTAGATATTCTCAGAAAAAGTCTAGAACTGGTTAGAAATTATACTATCAAAATATTACTTGATGGTTTACTTTTATTTTTCAGTACAGATATCTTGCTTGAAGTTTTAGTCATATATCTTGAATGGGATGGATTATTTTTAAACAAATATAGCCATGCTTCCTAGGAAAGATCCAGATGGCAGGAAATGTTTTACTGTAGTTTATATACCTCTTACGGTTTTGGTGGCCAAATAAGTTTTGTTAGTATTAAAAAGTGCTGTTTTTCTTAACAATTCTTTGTTCATATTGCTTTTGTTTGTTGTCTGTACTTAATGCTCTAACCAACATTGATACAGAATTAAATGTAGCACACAGGCTGGATAGCTCAGTGAGTTAGAGCCAGAGCTTGGGAGTTAGATGATGTTGATGATGATTGTGCCTCCTAGGAGAAGAGCCAGCCTCTGTAGCCTTGGGCAAAAGCTACACAGGCCCAAATTATCCCTAGAACACTAAGGAAATAGTAAACCTGTGTTCTCTATACAGTATCTAGACAACCTTGAAAAGTATCAGCATAAATCAGAATTTACTTAATGGCATATAATTATTAAGGTACAGCATGTGTTTTTTGCACAACTTTTAGCTGAAATTTAGGCAGTATGGGACATAAATAGCACTCTTTTAAAACTAATAAGGGCTCTTGTTGTTGTTTAGACATTTAGTCATGTTCGACTCTGTGACCCCACGGACCAGAGCACACCAGGCCCTCCTGTCTTCCACTGCCTCCCGGAGTTGGGTCAAATTCATGTTCGTAGCTTCAATGACACTGTCCAACCATCTTGTCCTCTGTTGTCCTCTTCTCCTGCCTTCACACTTTCCTAACATCAGCGTCTTTTCCAGGGAGTCTTCTCATGAGATGGCCAAAGTATTGGAGCCTCAGCTTTAGGATCTGTCTTTCCAGTAAGCACTCAGGCTTGATTAGCTGGCATCAAAGCCCAGAAATTAACAGTTGTTTGAAAAACTATAAGTATCTTTAGTGATAGTACATGTTATTAGGAGAGTCTTCATTTTGAACAGTTTATTGATTTTTAAACCTCTTTTACTCTGCTTCTCCTTTAAAAAAAAAAAAGAAGTCATGAATCCTTATAGCTAGCTTCTCCTAGTAGGTAAGCTCCTCCAGCTCTTTGGTCTTACTAACTGAAACCTGTTTTCATTATAACATCTGTAACAAACTGGGATGACCAGAGGGTAAACAATAAGCAGTATTCTATTTTTAAATATTTTATTAAATATTTTATTAAATATACAAAGTGTGTTTACCATAGTAACATGTCAATAATTCAAGAGTTACGGACTAAACATAACCTAAGAGATACTAATCTAATAAACAAGTAGTAGGAAGGGCATTCACTGTGAGGGAATGGGTAGAACATGTATGTCTCTCTTCATGGAGGAAGGAAAAACTGATTGGGAAGGGACAGAACTACTGTAGATAATATCAAGTGAGGTAAAACCTCTCCCGCCATGTCATCATGTTCACCAGAGATACATATGAAAGAAAAAGATACATAATAGCTGTTGATGTAGTTGATATTCTATATTTGAATTAATTCATGAAGGAATGAGGTAGGGCACTGTCATTATTCCAATTAAGTACATCAGAGAAGTATTATCTCTTTAGTTAGGGACTCATCGGCATGCAGTTAGATTGCATGTTTTCCTTCCTACAATTTGATTTCTATTAAAAGATACTAGATAGTGACACATGCTGGTATCTTGTTGATTAGCTTCACTAGTGGGTTTTCTTGGCAAATGTAACTGGAAAAAAAAGCAATCACAGTTGCTTCAAAACTTCAGCTGCTAGCAGAACTGCAGGCTGAGTTCTTTTGATTTGTGGAGCAGTTGAGAAAAAAGATCTGCTTTCCTGAATAGCAATCTTACAGCAGATGGTCCTTGATTACCCTGAGAATATTCACTCATTTTTGTTTTTTGTACCAAATAAATTTATTTGCTCTCTCTTAACCTTTACTATACTTGGTCTGCACATTGCAATCTCAGCTTTAAACAGCATTTAGAAACAGGCTGATAAACTAATAGCAGCTCATTCATGGTTAGAGTTAGGGTGTTCAAAAGAAGTATGTAGGTATTCCATGGTGTACATCTTCTCTGTTTCTGTTTTTTGTTGCCAGTACAGCTAACAGTTAGATGAATACCTCAAGACCATTGTTCATTGATAGCTCTATCTACTTGCTATGTTGAACTTTGTCAAAAGTTCAGTAACATAAGCATATATATCCATGTTCGCATTACAGTCTATCTCCTCAAGTACATGTATGTAGAATAATGTTTACTCAGATTAAGCATTGAAAAACTGGAGATGGAGAAATATAACTCAGAGTTTTTTATAAATAGTTCCATTTACACTGACTTCTGTGGTAGCTGAAATGAATGTGGTTTTGGTTCATTTGGATGTGTGGATGATATGAAGAACAAAATTTTTTAATTTCAATATATGCTCTTTTCCTTTCTCCTCCACTTTTTAAGAATCTGTCTTCGTAATTGAGTCTTCTCAACTAGGGCAGTAAATACACTTTTCATATAACCTATAGTAAGTTTTTTTCTGTGGGTTTTCTGAAAACAGATGCAAAACTGCCTGTTTCACATGTCCTGCTTTAATAAAGTTTCCTCAAACTAAAGCAGGATGTGGAACAGCTGCAAATCCAGTGGCTAACCAGCACTGGTAGGATTTCTGCCGCTACCGGTATCAGGGTAGCAGGTTGCATGCTTGGAAAAGGAGCCGCTGGAGCTGTCTACCATCACCACACAGAAAGACCAGTATCCATCCAGCCAGTGCCAAGGTGGTATTGCCCAGGCAGTGACACTATTCTTACCTGAGAGGCAACTTCTTTTCCCCCCGTGTGTTGTGTTGCAACCTGATTCTGTCACTAGCTGGGAAATGGCTTTACAAAATTCTCCACCCTATTTGGGACAGGGAAGCCTTGGAGGGATTTCATTAGACTTCTCCAGAGGAGGGAAAAATTATTGAAAACATTTTCAGAGAGGATCATCATCCCTAGGAATGCTTGGGAAAGCTGCACAGCTTTGTTATTTTTCCCAGACATATTGTGGTTTGGGTTGGGTTGGCTATCACTTCAAGTGGCATCAACAGCAACTATATTGACAATCTGGCCACTTTTTTGCTTCCATCAAAATTCCTTCTACATAGTGGCATTCCTGGGCATTTTGGTGCTGCTGTTGCAGATCCAGCAATCAAAACAAAGGGTGAAGGAATCTCAGAAATAGTTCTATAAAGTTGCTTTATTTTTGTATAAGAGTAACTTGTTTTCCCCAAAAATAAGACCTAACCTGAAAATAAGCCCTAGGATGAATTTTCAGGATGCTTGTAATATAAGCCCTGTCCCAAAAAAAAAACACGGTCCAGCAAATCTAGTTCCTTAAATTTGTTCTTCACTCTCACTGTGTATTCATAAGGGATTTGGTTTAGATTATACCTGACTAGCCCAGTGGTTTTTCCTATTTTCTTCAGTTTAAGCTTGAGTTTTGCTATAAGAAGCTGATGATCAGAGCCACAATCATCTCCAGGTCTTGTTTTTGCTGACTGTATAGAACATCTCCATCTTTTAAGATTTTAAAAGAGAACATAATCATTCTGATTTTGGTACTGCCCATCTGGTGATATCCATGTGTAAAGTCGCCTCTTGTGTTGTTGGAAAAGAGTGTTTGTGATGACCAGCTTGTTCTCTTGACAAAACTCTATAGCCTTTGCCCTGCTTCATTTTGAAATCCAAGGCCAAACTTATCTGTTGTTCCTTTTATCTCCCTACTGTACTTTAGTATTCCAATCCCCTATAATGAGAACATCTTTCTTTGGTGTCATTTCTAGAAGGTGTTGTAAGCCTTTATAGAATTGGTCAATTTTAGCCTCTTCAGCATTGGTGGTTAGTGCAAAAACTTGGATTACTATGATGTTGAAAGGTCTGCCTTGGATTCGTATTGAAATTGTTCTATTATTTTTGTGATAATATCCAAGTACAGGTTTTCCCACTCTTTTGTTGACTATGATTGCTACTCCATTTCTTCTTGCTCACAATAGTAGATTCTTGCTCACAATATTAGATATGATAATCTTCTGAATTGAATTCAGCCATTCTCATCCATTTTAGTTCACTGATGCTCAGGATGTCAATGTTTATTCTTGCCATCTTTTGTTTGACCACATCCAGCTTACCAAGGTTGATAGATCTTACATTCCAGGTTCCAGTGCAGTATTTTTCTTTGCAGCATTGGACTTTCCTTTCACTTTCAGGTGCATCCGTACCTGAGGATCCTTTCAGCTTAGTCCAACCACTTCATTAGCTCTGGAGCTACTTGTATTTGTCCTCCGCACTTCCTCAGTAGAATGTTGGATGCCTTCCGACCTGAGGGGTTCATCTTCCAGTGTCATATCTTTTAGCCTTTTGTTTCTGTTCATGGGGTTTTCTTGGCAATGATACTGGAGTGGCTTGCCAGTTCCTGCTCCAGGTGGATCGCATTTAGTCAGAATTCCCCAGTATGACCTGTCCATCTTGGGTGTCACTGCACGGCATAGCCCATAGCTTCTCTGAATTACTGAAGCCCCTTCGCTATGACAAGGCAGCAATCCATGAAGGGATGAGTGAGTGAGTGAGTGAGTGAGTGAGTGAGTGAGTGTGTGTGTGTGTGTGTGTGTGTGTGTGTGTGTGTGTGTGTGTATCAGTCCCCCTGGCATGAGTATTCAGCAGTGCATTTGCATGAACCAATAGGGAGCTGGTGGGAAGCAGAGCCAGCTATATAGAATGGGGGGCTGTAGCAGAGTGTGGGAGATACAGAGCGAGAGCAGAGAGGGAAGAGAGGTTTGGAGAGGAAGGTAGATAGTTTTTGTTTTGAGACAGAGAGAGTTCAGGGAGTGAACAGTTGCAGTGTTATCTGTATTAGTTAAAGATAGAAAATGTTAAAGGAAAATACTGAATGCTTGGTGTACCTTTAAGAATGTGCTTAAGAACTACAGTGGTGCCTCAATGTACAAACTTAATCCGTTCCGGAAGATGGTCATAACTCAAAACGGCCATAAGTCGAAGCACCATTTCCCATAGGAATGCATGTAATGCAGTTAATCTGTTCTGGCCGAAGGGGAGGGGGAGAGAATAGAAAAGCAAACAAACTGTGCAAGACCCATCGGAAATGCAAAAAAAAAAAAAAAAAAAAAAAAGCAAAGCCGAAAGCAAGCAAACCGTGGAAGACTCATCGGAAATGCAAAAACAGCAAAGCAGAAAGCAAACAAACCGTGCAAGACCCATCGGAAATGCAAAGAAACCAAAGCAGAAAGCAAGGAAACCATGCAGGACCCATCGGAAATGGGGGGAAAAACCCAAAAATCAAACAACCCACCAAAGACCCATTGGAAATGGGGGAAAAAACCAACCAACCAAACAAACCCCCCAAGACTCGTCACCTCATAGAAACATAATCCCACTACCCAGTCCAAAACCACACTGCAAAACTCACCCAAAACAGTTTTTAAAAAGCAGAAAGCAGCACCTTACTTTACCAGACAGTCCGAAATCTCCTCCAATCACACTCACTCTAACCATTGGGGCGAGAGAGCTACAAAGAAGCAGCCTCTTCACCTACCAACAGTTAGCAATTTGAATTCCCTGACTTTTTTCCCCTGCCTTTTTCTGTTCATAACTGGAACTCTGACCACAAGTTGAAGCAGAATTTTGCGGCCGGAGCTGGTCATAACTCGAAATGGT
Organism: Pogona vitticeps; assembly: GCF_051106095.1. NCBI lineage: Eukaryota > Metazoa > Chordata > Lepidosauria > Squamata > Agamidae > Pogona > Pogona vitticeps. Next base: position 79,926,799 of record NC_135784.1, on the reverse strand, counting down.
TGTATGTTGGGACGTTTGTACGTAAGGCACCACTGTATACCTGAAACAACTTGTAACAATAAACCTGTTCTTATTTCAAAGTTAAGTACTGAATGGACCTCAGTCTTTCATAGGAAATATAGTTGGTAAAGAGATGAACTGGTGGCAGTGTGATAAAGGACGTGTTGGGATATGTAGTGTGAGATCTGTGTTTGAAACAAGCATGGGCCACGTTGTAAACGCCTTAGTTAGTTAGTTAGTTAGTTAGTTAGTTAGTTAGTTAGTTAGTTAGTTAGTTAGTTAGTTAGTTAGTTAGTTAGTTAGTTAGTTAGTTAGTTAGTTAGTTAGTTAGTTGTCCTATTTATAGGCCACCTTCCAATGAGGGGATTCAAAGTGGGTCACAATGTTAAAAAAAATCACAGTAAATTATATATTAAACAACTAAACTATAATAGTAAAATGACTGATTAAATGATTAAAACATTTAAAACTTTAAAAACAAACTTACTCAGCTAAAAAACAGCATTCAGGGAATTGGTTATGATTATTAAAAGTCTGTGTGAAGAGGTGGGTCTTCAGCTGTCAACAGAAGGATAAATGGCAGTGGGCCAGCCTAGTCTTCCTGAGGGAGAGCAGCCACAGAAAAGGCCCTCTCTCATGTCTCCATCAAACATTCCTGCAGGGATCAGGAAGGATCGTATGGGGAGATACAGTCCTTTGCATAGCCTGGACCCAAACAGTATAAGGCTTTATAGGTAATTACCAGGACTTTTAATTGGACCTGGAAATTGGTAGTCAATGCAGTTGTTGTAACAAGGGTGATATATACTGTCTACAACTGCCCCCAGTAAGCCGTCTGGTTGCTGCTTTTTGAACCAGCTGAAGTTTCTGTACCGTCTTGAAAGGTAGCCCCACTCAGAGTGTGTTACAGTGATCTTAGCTGGGTGTAATTAAGTTACACTTCACTATAGCCAAACCAAACAAGGAATGGGCACAGCTGGTGCATCAGCTCTGACTGTGCAAATGCACTTGTTCCCACCACTGAAATCTGGGCATCCAGGCTGGGGATGAATACAGGAACACACCCAAGCTATAGACTTCAGTTTTGAGGGGCCACGTAACCCCACCCAGCACAGATTGCATCCCTATTTTATCTTCTGTCCTTTGATTGACCAGGAGTGCCTCTGTCTTGTCTGGATTAAGTTTTAGTTTGTTTGCCCTCATCCTGACCATTACTGATATCAGATACCAGTTTAAAACTAAGACAGCTTCCTTTGAATGGATTGAAAGGAGAGATAGAGTTGGCTATTATCATCATACTGGTGATACTAAACCCCAAAACTCTGGACAACATCTCCCTGTAGTTTCATGCATACTGTATTTTAAATAGCACAGAAGACAAAACAGAACCAACTTCCAAGTCATCAAATAAGTACCACTTTCTGAGTTCTGTCCTGCAGGAAGGACTAGAGCCACTGTAAAACAGTGCCTTCAGGTCTTATCCCAGAGAGATGGATCAGAAGGATACCATGGTCAATGGTATTGAATGCTGCTGAGAGGTCCAGCAAAACCAAAAGGGGCTCACCCCTCATGTCTAGTTCCTGGGGTAGGTTATCTAGCAAGGTGACTAAAGGTTTCTCTGTTCCATAGTTGGGCCTGAAGCCAAACTGACATGGGTCTAGATAATCTGCTTCATTCAGGAATCTATATACTGTACACATATTGCACACAGTCTTCAGTTACCTCATGTATAAAGTAAGCACAAGTACCTTGAATTTCACCCATAAGAATTTCTTCAAAATTTCACCTTTCAAAGGAGTTGTCATTTCTGTCATATTGGATAAGAATTGTAAAAATTCTCATGAAAGAATATTTTGGCACAGCACTGCAAAAGTCACAGGCCCTTATTATCTAGTGCTATTTTTATATGCTTTTTGTGATATTTCCTGTAAATTTGTGTGTAGGTGAAGGACCCATCTCTATTGCAAGGCAAAGGATATAGGCTTGGCATAACAACACATAGAAAGATAGCTGGCTGCTGGATGATTTAGGAATGTAGTGGCTGGAATCCAAATTCTGATGGTTTTCTCAATATGGAGATCAAAAAACATTATACGTTTAATCACAATTTTGTGTTGTGGGTTTAGAATACAGTGGAGAAGAAAGTTTTATAGAATTTCTCTTGAATTTACGTTGTGTCAGTTAATACAATGAAATCATGATGCTAATAGTGATGGATATGATTATAATGGAAGACAGGCAGTCGTGCATGATTTGATCTTTTGGATGGTTGCATCTGTTAAGGAATTCTAATGCAGTTGATTGGAGACTATGCCTTGGAGCTCAGGACTGTTTTTTATGGGTGAATAAGCCTGTCATTATTTCCTTTTCTATGGCCTCTAGGTGTTTTATATCAATAATTCCTTATAGAAAGATGCTATGTGCATAGAAAAATTCCTAGAAGACAACTCATTATATAACTGATTAACTATTTTCCATTACTTAGGAATGAGGTACAATTGTTATATCTTACTAAATGAATGAATGTCAGTTTTATAGTGCTTGGTAAAAAATTAGCATGATATGATCCCACCCACACCCTTTAAAATGCTTAATTGGGATTTCACTAGAGAAAGTAGTCTTGAGAATTGGACTGAAATGACAACTCATGCATGTTTAAATAATTTTAATAAGATATTCCTTCTTACTCTATAGTGTATTTAGAGGGATTTATTAATTTGTTCTCTTTTCTGTTCATGAGCTGGGATTTGTTGCAGTGTAGGGAGGAATTATTCATTGCACAAATATGCTTTTGATTCTTCTGAATTTAGAGATTTTGGCAGGGTAGCCGGGAAGGAGCACCTAGCCTGCCAAATCAAAATTCAGAAGCCTCAGGGACTGGATTTTCAGAAGACATTTGATGTGGTCACTCACCGAAGGCTGCTGAGAAAACTCCACAGTCAGGGGATAAAAGGGCAGGTCCTCTTATGGACTGAGAATTGGTTGAGAACCAGGAAACAGAGGGTAAGTGTCAATGGGCAGTTTTCACAGTGGAAACAGGTGAAAAGTGGTATGCCCCAAGGATCTGTCCAGGGATAAGCAGTGAGGTGGCCAAGTTTGCAGATGACACAAAACTTTTCTGGGTGGTGAAGACCAGAAGAATCTCTCCAAACTGGGAGAATTGGCGGCAAAATAGCAACTGTGTTTCAGTATAAGAAAATGTAAAGTGATGCACATTGGGCCAAAAAAATCAAAACTTTATCAGGTGATGGGTTCTGAGCTGTCTGTGACGGATCAGGAAAGAGATCTTGGTGTGCTGGTGGACAGCTCGATGAAAGTGTCAACTCAGTGTGTGCGGCAGTGAAGAAGGCCAATTCCATGCTAGGGGTCATTAAAAAGGGGATTGAAAATAAAACATTCTAATGCCATTGTACAAAACACTGGTAAGGCCGCACCTGGAGTATTGCGTACAGTTCTGGTCGCTGCACCTCAAAAAAGACATAGTGGAACTGGAAAAAGTGCAGAAGAGAGCGACTAAAATGATGACTGGACAGAGGTACCTCCCTTATGAGGAAAGGCGAGAGTGTTTGGGGCTCTTTAGTCTAGAGAAAAAGAACCTGAAGGGGAACGTGATTGAGATGTATAAAATTATGCAGGGGGTGGATAAGGTGGATAGAGGGAAGCTCTTTTTCCTCTGATGCAATACTACAAGAAGGGGACATCCACTAAAATTGTGTGTTGGAAGGACATTTTTTTTTCTTTACCCAGTATGTTGTTAGTCTGTGGAACTTTTCACCACAGGATGTGGTGACGGCCTCTGGCCTAGATGCCTTTAAAAGGGAATTGGACAGTGTGGCATTTCCCCTCGTGACCCCTGCTTGTTTCTTCCTCACAAAGGGTTCCATCCCGTTTCCTTCTCGCTGCCACCAGTGGATTACTTCAATCCACAATATAAATGATGTTTGTCCAAACACTTGACTTGTGAACAGAAACAGAACTTATTTGTTGAAGTGAAGCAGATTGAATAATAACAAAAGTTTCACAGATAAACATTATACATAAGCAAATCATCAACAGTTCTCTCAGTACGTACTTCTTTTCTCTTGCTATATCATTACCACCTTCCCTTCCTATTTTCCTAACCAGCTCTATCTCTCTTAGTATCTGTTCCCTCTCTCTCTGACAAACCAGCCCTATCTAGCTCTTGCTTCTCCCACCATGCCTCATGTAGCTGCTGCCTCTGCCTCTCTAGTCCTCTCATAGGTTCATGCAAATCAGCTCATGAATATGAATAGCATGAGTGACGTGGACGATCGTCACATTCAGATTCCTGTAAAGTCCATCGCAGGTTACAAACCATGATGGGGATTGTATAATCTTCAGGCTTAGAAGGAAGGTACTTCCAAATGCCAGATGCAGGGGAGGGGTATCAGGAGACAGGTCTCTAGTTGCCTTGTGTGCTCCCAGAGGCATCTGGTGGGGCCACTGTGAGATATAGGAAGCTGGACTAGATGGGCCCTTGGCCTGATCCAGTAGGGCTCCTTTTATATTCTTATGTTCTTATGACTTCAAGGCAAGCTTCAAATCTCAGGGACTTTAAGGCAAACTTGAAATCCACTCATATGCTACCTCTGGAGCCTCTACAGTGCAGTCCTGTTTAAAGTAAATCTGTGGAATTGAGATTATTTCTTTCTTCACTCTTCAATTCTAGACATCTGAAAAGAAGATACAGTGGTGCCCCGCATAACCAGGTTAATCCGTTCCGGATTAACCTTTGCTATGGGAAAACATCGTAAAACGGATCAAAAACCCCAATTAAACTTTGTTTAATGCGTTCCAAATGGGCCCAAAACTCACCGTTCTCCAATGTTTTCCCTTGTTCCGGCGGCCATCTTGAGTGTACCGGCAGCCATTTTGAGCGTCCCGGCGGCCATTTTGGGTGTACCGGTGCCCATTTTTTGTGTTCTGGTGGCCATCTTGGGTGTACCAGTGGCCTTTTTTGTTCTGGTGGCCATCTTGGGTGTTCCGGTGGCCATTTTTTGGTTCCGGCGGCCATCTTGGGTGTGCCAGTGGCCATTTTTTTGTTCCGGCGGCCATCTTGGGTGTACCGGCACCCATTTTTTGTGTTCCGGCGGCCATTTTGGAGCCGCAGAACAGCTGTTCTCCCATTGTAATGCGAGCCTGCCCTCGCATTAGCGATGGGGAAATCCGCATCGCAATGCGGATTCATCGTTCAACGGTGCACTCATTATACGAGGCACCACTGTACAGTGGTGCCCCGTATAGCGACGATAATCCGTTCCAAAAAATCGTCGCTATACGGATTCGTCGCTATACGGAACAAAAAAGCCCATAGAAATGCATTAAAATGCGATTAATGCGTTTCTATGGGCTTCAAATTCACCGTTCAGCGAAGATACTCCATAGCATGGGCATTTTCGCTGCCTGAATCCGTCCCAGAAAATAGAGGGCAGCCATTTTGAAACCGCACCGCCTGGGTGAGAAGGGGATCTCTTTGCAAGCCTTTTTTAAAGTTTTTTTTTGGTAACAAACCGACCCTCCTCCGGCAGCCCCGCAGCATGAAAGCAGCCGTGTTCTCCCCACTAGGCCCTACTCCCCAGCCCAGCACTCCCTCCTCTGCCTTCCCCCCCACCCTTGAAGAGTCACAGGGACAAGATCAGCACATGGGGGGGGGGGCTCCGGGAAAAACAAAGCCGGATTTCTGGCGTGCCATTTCAGAGGTGCGAGCGGATGCTCGTGTGTGTCTGCCAGTGTGTGTGTGTGTGTGTGTGTGTGTGTGCGTGTGTGTGTGAGAGAGAAAGAGAGAGAGAGAGATGGCATGCTTCGTCGAGGGAGGCAGAACAATGCAAACGCCTCCCCCCACTGTCCTGGAGCAACTCTGAGAGGAGCCCTGCGTCCCCTTTTCCCCCACCTTTCTGGCACCCCCCTACCTTCCCCGCTCTCTCCCACCCCCATCCCCACCCCGCAGCTTCACCACCTCCTTCTCCTCCCCTTGGAAGGGATTCCCCGGGACTCTTTCCTCCATCCCACTCCAACATGCAGCCTCCGAGCCCTCCTCTCGCTGCTCACGGCCCAAGGAGGCCAGTTGTCTCCCAGGCTGGCTCCACCCGTGGTGATCCTGGGCATTGTAAGGGTTAAGAGAACCGAGCCTTGCCTGCTAGAGAGGCCGGAAAGGAGGCATTGTAAGGGCCTTCTCCTTTCTGGCCTCTCTAGCAGGCAAGGCTCGGTTCTCTTAACACTTATAATGCCCAGGAGCACCAAGGGGAGCCGCGAGAGAAGGGCTCGGAGGCTGCAGGTTTAAAAAAGGCTTGCAAAGAGATCCCCTTCCCGCCTGGGCGGCTGCCTCCAAGGCGGGAAGGGGCGCGCCACCAACCAGCCAACCCCAGATGCCCGGTCTCCTTGGCGGGGCGAGGAGGGGGTCTCTGGCGCGCCGCCCCCCCATCCAGCTGCTGCCGCCCTGATCCCTGTCCAGCGGGCGCCTCCTTCTTTGCAGCCCCTCCCCCCCGCCACAACTGCTCTCTGGCTCGGTGCCCCAGGGGTGCGCACGGGGATCGGGGCCAGGCCCTTCACCCCTCCTTCCCTCCCTCCTGAGATGCCAAGCCGGAGCACCGCCGCTATTTAAGCAGGAGCTCTGGGGGGGGAAGTGCGGCGCCGATCAGCTGTTTAAAAAGGCTTGCTTGCGTGCGGTTAGTTGTTTAAAAAGAATTGCTTTGCCATGATCGGTTACCCAAGCAGGGAACCGATCATCGTAAAGCGAAATACCCCCATAGGGAACATCGTAAAGCGATCGCAAAAGCAATCGCAAAATCTTCATCGCAAAGCGATTTCATTGTTATACGATGCAATCGTTATGCGAGGCACCATTGTATAATATAATCACTGTTTGTGCAGTTTAATGAATTCATGGTCCGAAAGAGGATATAATGTCAGCTTTTTATTCTGGTTTTCATCCTGATTTCAGGGACTGGGGAAAGTGTGGTCATAACAGAGGTTGGTGAAATAGAAGTGAATCAGGATGGCAGAGCCAACAAAACTGGTAGAAGGGCACACATGAATGGAGCAGAGTGCAAGCATATTCTGTACCTTAACCTTTGTTAAGAAAAGTTACTCTAGAAGACTACTGTAACTTGCTGGTCTGGTGGGCCAGATAGGCGGGGTATAAATTAAATAAATAAATAAATAAATAAATTCAGATGCAGTGCTAACTCACTATTCAGTGTAATGTAAGTGTTCAGGCATTTACCTCCCCTTTCCTCCTCTTTCTACCCTACAGTTACAAGGAGATTAGAACATTTGTATGCTGTCCTATAATGTTACAAATGCTGAGTTCTATTTTGTTTGGACTAATCGTAAACGTCAATTTACCACAAGTTCTCCCATTTGACAGATGCAACAAAAAAATTACTATTTGAACTCTAGACTACTGTTTTCCAACTCTAATTTGGGAGGCATGTGTGACCTGTAATTTAATTAGCACTGAATATGTAACTAATACTGAAGCCCTGTGATAGAAGTGAGAGAAGGAAGATCCTGTAATTTCTCTCATTTGTGGTGCTCCAGATCATAGTTTGGAATATTGTCTGAAGGGACCTTAGACATTTCAAGTAGCGATGGGCACAAACCTCTAGTTCGGCACTTTGGCCTGGTTCATTTACCACCGCAATAGGTGTTTGGTGGTTTAGTGCCTCACCCCTGCTGGCAGGCATCCACTTCGAGTCAGCACCTGGAGAAGGCAGGGCAGGGAAGTCGGGATGCTGCCTCCAAGTGGGTGCCTTCCAGCAGGGGTGAGGTAGAGGCAAACCTCTGAAGACCTGTTGCAGCAGTAAACGAGCTGGGATGAACCACAAACTGGCAGTTTGTGCCCATCTCTAACTGCAAGTGTTGGGATTTCATTCATTCATTCATTCAGCTTGTATACTGCCCCATAATGCACACGCTCTCTGGGTAGTTCACAGCGTTATTGATGGTTCTTAATTCAGTAAAGGAGAAAATTAATTATCATCTATTTCCGTTTGTTTTCATGCAGTTTAATTTAAATCTATTAGAAATTAAAAGGAAGGTTGAGACATGTAGGCTTTCCATATATGCTAGTGCTATCAAAACAGTATGACCTGTGGCATATGCCAAACATGTATTTTTTTAAAAAAAATATTAACACAATTATCACATGCATTTTTGTTGACTATTTCAGTGGCTTATTTAGCAAAAGTCTTGTGTAATATTTTAACATGTAGTATTTTCAGTCTTTCATAAGTGTAGTTCGGTAGTTTCTAACTACAGAAAGAGTGAAGATTGACTTCCACTTGGTGTTGCTTATACACAATCAGATAATTTAACTGATAAAGGTATCTTTCATGTGTGTTAAATTTTGGCCACATATCCTATTCAAAACAAATATTTAAAAAAGCAGAATACAAAGTTGTAGTCAAATTCAGTAACTGATTCAAATACTAGTTTTTGTAGGTGATGCTTAATTTGTACTTCCCCAACACTTCTTAAAATGCATGCCTATATTATATTAAATTATTAGTTATTTTGTGGGGAGATGTGTCATCTTAAATTAATAAAGTCTTCTTTAAAAAACATGAAGTTGAAACAAAAGTGGAACACGACACTCAATTAATATATTTTAAGAGAGCTTTTATATAGGAATATAGCCACTATTTTTGAAATGTAAGATCTAAGAACTCTGCTAAAAAATTCAGCATCTAATCTTTAAATATGTTATTTACACCTAGTTATATGCAGCTTCCGAGGGTCTGTGCAACAAGGCTTGGTTCTAGAACTAGGAGAAACTGTCCAGATCCTGGAAAAATGTGAAGGTGAGTACTAAGTATTGAAAATACAGTTGTTTAGTTTTAATGCTCTATGTCTTAAATGCCTTGGACTCTGTTTCTGCTCCCTGCACTTCTTTCCCTCTTACCCAATCTAACGCTGTCTGCTAGCAAGTTGGCATTGTGAGTGTATGTATGTCGACAATAATAAAATAAAGTTTGTGAAGATTCTCAGTCATCCAGGTGAGATTATCTGGAAGTTGAGTCATGGCAACTGGACTTCTTTCTTACTAGGTTGAAACATTTCGCTACTCATCCAAATACCGTATTTTTCGCTCTATAAGACGCTCTATAAGAAGTGGGGTAGAAAGCCTGTGTGTCTTATGGAGCGAAGGTGGTGTTTTGCCCCCCCAGCCCCGTGGGGGGGAGCCTTCCAAGGGTCCGAGTGAGCCTTCCAGGACCCTTCCGACGCTCCCCCCACCCCCACGGGGCTGGCGCAGGCGAAATCGGGAGCTTCAAGGACCTTTTCTGAGCCTGGAAAGGCTCAGAAAATGTCCCGGAAGCTCCCTATTTCGCCCGCGCCGGCCCCGTGGGGGGGTGGGGGGAGTGTCAGAAGGGTCAGAGTGAGCCTTCCAGGACCCTTCCGACGCTCCCCCACCCCCCACGGGGCCAGCGGGGGCAAAATCGGGAGCTTCCAGCACCTTTTCTGAGCCTGGAAAGGCTCAGAAAAGGTCCTGGAAGCTGCCGATTTCGCCTGCGCCGGCCCCATGGGGGGTGGGGGGAGCGTCGGAAGGGCCGAGTGAGCCTTCCAGGGCCCTTCCGACGCTCCCCCCACCCCCACGGGGCCAGCGGGGGTGAAATCGCCACCTTTTGTGGCTCTTCTGAAGCTTCCCAAGCCTCAAAAGAGCCCCAAAAGGTGGCGATTTTGCCTCCTCTGGCCCCCCAGGGAAGGCAGGGTGAGTCTCCAAAGGGTCCTGGAACACACCCTAGGACCCTTTGGAGACTGACCCTGCCTCCCCTGGGGGCCAGAGGGGGCGAAACCACCACCTTTGGGGGCTCTTCTGAGGCTTGGGAAGCTTCAGAAGAGTCCCAGAAGGTGGCAATTTCACCCCCTCTGGCCCCCGGGGGGGACAGGGGGAGTCTCCAAAGGGTCCTGGAACACACCCTAGGACCCTAAAACCCTAGGTTGTGTTCCATAAGATGGGCCTCTCCATAAGGCTCACCAAATTTTAGGAGAAGAAAGCAGATTATTTTTTTCCTGTTTTCTTCTCCTAAAAATTTGGTGCATCTTATGGAAAGGTGAGTCTTATGGAGCAAAAAATACGGTAGCTTCTTCAGTCTGGTAGGAGACTCCTGAATAATAGAAGATGTGTACCTGCATGTCTGCCACCACCATAGCTCTGACAGAGATAGGCAAATTAGGTGCCTCCATGAGCTGCATGGACTACATTTTAAAAATCCAGAAAATATGAAAAAAATGAAATAAAAAATGTAGTGAAGTCCCCTTCATCTTCCAAACACTTTTAATTTTTTGATGTTAAATGTTGTATGTGGGGAGAGCAACTTATTTTAAAAGATGACTTGCAACTATTGGGGGTTCCAGAACTATTGGCACTTGTTTTTCTTGTTGGAGAAGTATTTATTCATTCATTTATTTATTCATTTATTTATTTATATCCCACCTATCAAGTCGGTTAAGACCACTCTAGGCGGCTTACAACATAGAAATACACAATGAAAATATATATAAAACGGTTTTTACATAATAAAAACATGTTGACAAAATAGGGGCAAACAATAGGGGGGAGGAAAAAGAGGGACATCAGGAATTAACTGGGGGGGAAGGCCTGCCGAAACATCCATGTTTTTAGCTGATTTTTAAAGATACCCAGCGAGTGAGCTACACGAATCTCAGGAGGAAGGTTATTCCAGAGGCGAGGAGCCACCGCCGAGAAGACCCAATTTCTTGTCTTTTCCTTCCGGGCCTCCCTCAGCGTTAGGCTCCTCAGCCTCACCTCCTGGCTCGCACGAGTGATACGGGTAGATCTTGGTGGGAGTAGGCGTTCCACCAAGTACTGAGGCCCTAAACCTTTCGCTTACCGACCTTCGCTTTGCAACCCGCGGATCAGGTGTTTGGCGGCTCCAAAATGGCCGCCTGAAGCCCCGAAATGGCCGCGAGGGGAAGGCGCGAAAATGGCTGCCGGCCATAGGGAAGCATCGCTCAACGGTGAGTTTCGGGCCCATTGGAACGGATTAAACCAAGTTTAATGCGTTTCAGTGGGTTTTTTAGTTTCGTTGAGCATAGCGATTGTAGCCTTATGCACACTTCCTAGAGAGAAAACCCTGTTGAATTCAGTGGGACGTACTCTTAAATAAATAATCATAATCAAGATCTATTAATATCTTTTCCCCAGGAGCACTACTGCTATACATGCAGCTGTTTGATCTGTTTTGCAATAAGAGGGGAAAGAGCAGAGTAAAAGCTTCTTGCAGCCAGAATGTAGCAGATGTTTATGTTTTTAAACTATGAGGGTTCCTTGGCTCTACTACTGCATTCATTTAGTAGTGCAGCTGTGATGATTGTAATGTTAGATGACTGTGTTCTATTCTTCTGTTCTTTGCCTCTATCCAGTCAGGTGGAGAAGAAAGATGAAGATATGACAGGGCCAATGCACAAGGAGATAATCTTATTTTTTGCTTTTTGGCTAGTAGATTAGACTTGTAGTGGTGAGGTTCTTTGTTCGTACCCTTTCAGAGTCAGTTTGTATCCGTCTGAACATCCCTTTGTTCAGTAAATGCCAACTGGTATAGCTTCTTGCTTTCCAGCAAAAATGCCAACTCTGTTGTGCCTTGCTGGAGGTGACTATCCTTCCTTCAGGTGGTGTGTACCCCACAGTTTCAGAATGCATGTTTTAATGAATTGTTCAGGAACCATGATTATTCAAATGCATAGTAAAACCTAGTCTGACCCACTTTCTGTAAGCATGACTAGAGCATTATTGGTAGTAATCCGTTCAGAAAGGGGTCAGCCAGAAAAGGGGTCAGCATGTTTATTAACCATCTGTCTAGAAATATTTGAACTCTGACCCCAGTATCTTATGATAATGGTGTCTAGTAAAGATTTGTTATAAGACTGGCCAGAATTATCTTTAAATTAGTTTGAGCATCTCCTTGCATTTAATATGTATTGCTACTATCAGCAGCTTATTTCCATATATTCTTATGAGTATTCTGTTGATGTATAATGTATAATATTTGTAATAAAAAAGCAATGTTTACATTCATAACTTGTATGTTGAACTTTTGTGACTTAGATGGGAAACATTGCAATATAAAGATAGCAACTGAGTTAACTTGCAACTTAGTAAATATGCATTGGCTTGCACTGTAAATTGCCTTTTCAGTGTATTGTTAGGTTTGTTATTATAGTTTTAGGAAATCAGAGTAGACATATTTGAATGTCTTTATTTTCATATTCTTACCTTATTCTGTTGATCCTTCATATGTGGGAATCTCAGTTTGTTCAAAGTAGATGAAACAGGTTGCATAAAGAGCAGAGCAAGAATCACAGTTGCAGTTGGGTTTAAGGGACTGAATTTTAGCAATTCAGGATAATTAGAAATTAATTTGATTTTATTTAGAAATTGTTAGATCATAAATTTTTATAGATAAATGTGTAAGAATGATTCTGATATAATCTTTGAACCAGTTCATAAATTGTGAAGGGTTTTTCTTGCTTGCCTGGGCTTCCATACTTAAATATTTGATTATTTGTTACACTACTTGCATTCTGTTGTTGTTATGTGTTGTCAAATCAGAACCAATTTGTAGCATCCCTAATAGTGCTTTCAAAATAAGTGAAATATTAAAGGAGTGGTTTTACCAGTTCCACACCTCCATTGAGTTTCCATAGCTAAGCGAGGATTCGATCCCAGTTCTCCTGAGTCCTAATCCATCACTCTATACACTATACCCTATTGGGTATCCCTTACATTCTAGAGATATATAAATTTAGCCATATATTTCCTTCAACACAATGACTGAAGTCCTGTTGTGGAACTCCATGGTTGTAATTAGCATTAATGTCATCAGCTACAGATTTTTTATCTTTAAAGTTTCCTCTCCTCTACTCAGGTTTTGAAGGTCCCTGGGGGTCCTTTTTGACATGGAGAAGCCTTTGGGAACCAAAGGATGCGGAGGGAGCCTTTACAGTCCAAAAATTATGGACACTGGACTCACTGCTAGTATTATGATAATCATCAGCAGTGATTTTCAGATAATAAAGGCTCCCTCCTGTACTGATGCTTCCAAAGTCCTCAGCAGGTTAAATGGGAGCCTTGAAACTTAAGGGAAGGAATAGGAAACTTTAAAGATTAACATATACCAGTGGGGTCTTGACTTGAGAACTTAATCCATATTGGAAGGCGGTTCTCAAGTCAAAAAGTCTGTAGGTCAAGTCTCCATTGACCTACAGTGCATTGAAAACCGATTAATCCCGTAACTGGCCGTTTTTGTTCCGTTTTGGTTTTTTTTCTGGTCTGTAAGTCAATTCTCAGGCTGCAAGTCAAACCTACATTTTGCGGCCAGAGAAGTCTGTAACTCAAAAAGTCTGTAAGTCAAGCCGTCTGTAAGTCAAGGGTCCACTGTATGGCTAATTATGTCACCATTATTTACAACTGCACAGCTCCGTCAGGAGGATTTCAGCCAATAAGCAACATGGAACAATATTGGAATAGTAAAGAGTAATATTTCCGCCACCCCAGGGTTCCAGATTTTAATATTTTTCTTGCAGGTCAGCACCTACAGTATATCTCAGAATTTAGTATACCCACTCACATTTCATAAATATTTTAGTATGTCTTTTCACGTGAAAACACTGAAGAAATGACACTTGGCTACAATGTAAAGCAGTGAGTATACAGCTTGTATAACAGTGTAAATGTGCTGTCCCCTCAAAATAACGCAACACACAGCCATTAATGTCTAAACCTCTGGCAACAAAATGAGTACACCTCTAAGTGATAATGTCCAAATTGGGCACAAAGTGTCAATATTTTGTATGGCCACCATTATTTTCCAGCACTTCCTTAACCCTCTTGGGCATAGAGCTCACCAGAGCTTCACAGGTTTCCACTGGAGTCCTCTTCCACTCCTCCATGATGACATCACAGAGCCGGTGGGTGTTAGAGACTTTGTGCCCCTCCACCTTCCATTTCAGGATGCCCCACAGATGCTGAATAGCGTTTAGGTCTGGAGACATGCTTGGCCAATTCATCACCTTTACCCTCAGCTTCTTTAGTTTCTTTAGCAAGGCAGTGGTCATTTTGGAGGTGTGTTTGGGGTCGTTATCATGTTGGAATACAGTCTACAAAGGGAGGGGATCATACTCTGCTTCAGTATGTCACAGTATATGTTGGCATTCATGGTTCCCTCAATGGACGGTAGTTCCCCAGTGCCGGCAGCACTCATGCAGCCCCAGACCATGACACTCCCACCACCATGCTTACCTGTAGGTACAATACACTTGTCTTTGTACTCCTCACCTGATTGCTTCCACACACGCTTGATACCATCTGAACCAAATAAGTTTATCTTGGTCTCATCGGACCACAGGACATGGTTCCAGAAATCCATATCCTTAGTATGCTTGTCTGCAGCAAACGGTATTCGGGCATCATCTTCAGAAGAGGGTTCCTTCTGAGACAACAGCCCTGGAGACCAATTTGATGCAGTGTGCAGCGTATGGTCTGAGTACTGACAGGCTGACCCCTCCCCCAGCCCTTCAACCTCTGCAGCAATGCTGGCAGGACTCATATTTCTTATTTCCCAAAGCCAACCTCTGGATATGACACAGCACAGGCACTCAGCTTCTTTGGTTGACCATGGCCAGGCCTGTTCTGAGTGAAACCTGTCCTGTTAAACCGCTGTATGGCCTTGGCCACCCTGCTGCAGCTCAGATTCAGGATTTTGGCAATCTTCTTATATCCTAGGCCATCTTTATGTAGAGCAACAATTCATTTTTCCAGATCCTCAGATAGTTCATTACCATGAGGTGCCATGTGGAACTTCCAGTGACCAGTCTGAGAGAGTGAAAGTGATAACACCTGCTTCCCCTTCACACCTGAGACTTGTGACAACATTTCGTCTCATGACACCAGGGAGAGAAAATGGCTACTTGGGCCCAATTTGGACATTGTCAGGGGTGTACTCACTTTTGTTGCCAGAGGTTTAGACGTCAATGGCTGTGTGTTGCGTTATTTTGAGGGGACAGCACATTTACACTGTTATACAAGCTGTATACTCACTGCTTTACATTGTAGCCAAGTGTCATTTCTTCAGTGTTGTCACATGAAAAGATATACTAAAATATTTATGAAATGTGAAGAGGTATACTCACTTCTGTGATATACTGTAGGTGCTGACCTGCAAGAAAAATATTAAAATCTGGAACCCTGAATTGTCTTTTTTTCTCAAAGTAGTTTGCCGAACTTCTGCTACTGACACTTCAGAAATTGTTGGCTTCACTGAATCTTCCTTAAAGGATAAATTGGTTCCGAGCCCCATTGTTGGTCTAGTCTTCTACCAACACTTCTGTTATCTTTGCAAGGAAAAAGCCCCCAGATAATTTGACATGACAAGGTTATCCTGCTTTACTCCCTAGCGTAGGTTTAATAAGTTACAGGAGAAACTGCATTAAGGCATCCCAAATACAGTCTTCTGAGATTACAGGTACTGATGCAGAACAACCCTAGACATGTCTACTCAGAAATAAAGCCTATTGAGCCACCAGATCATACCGCTTCTGTCATTTGCTCTGTCTGATACAATTTCTCCATGGAGAGACATGACTAATCCTCTCCTCACAGAGACCATTATGATCAAATCATCTGAGGAGGAAGAAAAAGTGAACAATCATCATTGTCACCACTTTTAAGTGGTCAGTTGTTCAGTATTCTATTATTGTTTCACTTATTTTATGTAAGACATTCTGGGAGAGTTGTTGGCTGAAGAGCAGAATTCAAATGCTTAAATACAGTGCTTAATAAACTACAGAAGTTCACCAGGATCTATTTCTGGGCAAACCTATATAGCATTGTATCATAAAACAGACAGACGTCTTTGCTATAATTGAGCTGTCATGGCTTTTTGGTGTCCTTTCCACTGTGCATTGCATGCACCTCTTTTTCTTTGTGGCTATCATATTGTTTTGTCAAAATTTTTATATTTTGTCCATTTATTCTCAACTTTCTTAAATAGTGAGGTGTTCGGGAAAGGCCTTTTTGATGGAACAGTCAGACTGTGGAAGTAATTTGTTGAAAATAACAATATTGCTTGTTGCTCATTACGTTTTCCAATAAGGAAGCAACATTCTTATTTTGGAAGAAGGGCAGTTTGGAATACAATTTATTGAAATGGAACATTTAGATAGAAGAGGATTTTTTTTACATCCACTCTAACAAATACCTAGAATGAAACAACTATGTTGCCTCCAGTGGGTACTTCAGACTCTGCCATGGTAGTGGTGCCTCCGTAATTCTCAATGCCTTTTCCTACTGTGACTTAATTAATGGTGCCCATTACAGCATTCCAAAGGATTAGAAAGAATACAAGTACTGTACCAACAAATCCAGTTAGATCAGACAATACAGTTCAAAAGATTACTTCTGTGAAACATTACTTGCAAGTCAGACAAGCTATGAGACATAGGAGAAAGTCTTAAATGACTGAAAATCTGCCCCTACTGGTGATGTCATCACCTATTCACAGGCTGCCTTACCAAGGTTAAGAGATTCTTTCTGGATTTGAGAGTCAGTGAGCAAACCAATGGGACGAGGTTATAAAAGTTTATTAAAAGAAAATCTACAATGAAATGAGTGCAGAATAATAATGGAAAAGAAACTAATAAACCCAATATAGCAAGGATACCATAGAGCAAAGATTTGACCTGAAGACCCACTCTGTCAATGGGAGCTCCTTGCATAGCGCCAGACCTGTTGAGTCCCCTGTCTTTCAGAAGCCCACAGTGATGTGAACTTTGCAGTGCCAACTATCTGTGACATATACCAAAGTTCAACAATGTCCTTAAAACCTGGCCCTTTTATACTTTTAGGCAGCCAGCTTTAGCTCTCTAGGATTACAACACATTCTTTCATAATTGGCAAAACATTTGACTTATGAGACAAGATCTTGGCTGTGGAATTATTCATCCTATTTTCCATCAGATACTTTATGATGTGCTTCGGGTAGTCATATATTCGGTATCTTATACAGTGAGTCGAGCTGAGATGTCCAGCGCTCCGTCTTGCCCGGTAACTTTCGATTCCTTTCAGCCGGTGACGCCTGATACTGTGGACAAGGTGCTTGATCGCTGTCGGGCCACCACCTCCTCCCTTGATCCTTGCCTGGCCTGGCTAATCAAAGCAGCCAGGCCGATAACAACAGAATGGGCCACGGCAATAATAAATAGGTCTTTCCTTGAGGGCAGGTTCCATCTGCCCTCAAGGAGACATTCATTAGGCCCATAAGAAAGAAACCTAATATGGCGGCGGACGAAATTGGCAATTATAGGCCCGTTGCCAATGTTTCTTTCATGAGCAAAGTGGTCGAGAGGGTGGTGGCCAACCAGCTTCATGCCCACTTGGATGAAACAGATGCCCTGGATCCGTTTCAGTCGGGCTTCAGGCTGTGCCACGGTACAGAGATGGCATTGGTCGCCCTGTATGATGACCTGTTGAGGGAGGCTGACAGGGGTAAAATGTTTTTGTTGGTCCTCCTCAACATCTCAGCGGCCTTCAATACCGTCGGTCACGGTATCCTCCTGGGGAGTCTCTCTGAGTTGGGAATTGGTGGCTCGGCGCTTGCCTGGCTCCGTTCCTTCTTGGAGGACTGCCCCCAGAGAGTACAGCTTGGGGAGAGTGTTTCGGTCCCGTGGAGTCTCAACTGTGGGGTTCCACAGGGATCGATTATCTCCCCAGTGCTGTTTAACGTCTATATGAGGCCCCTGGGTAGGGTCATCAGGGGGTGTGGGGCATCGTGTCATCAATATGCTGATGACATCCAGCTCTATATCTCCTTTTCACCAACTGCAGGTGATGCCGTCCTGTCCCTTCAGCACTGCCTTGAGACCATACTGCAGTGGATGCAGGAAAATGGGCTGAGGCTGAATCCTGACAGGACAGAAGTTCTGAGGGTGGGTGGCCCGTGGTTGGCGGCTTGGGTGACTCAGGTTTGGGGGGTGACCCTGGCTGCGAAGAGCGGGGTCCGCTGCTTGGGGGTACATCTGGACCTGACACTCACCATGGGAACTCAGGTGGTGTCGGTAGTCTGCACTGCCTTTTTCCACCTTTGGCGGATTGCCCGGCTGCGGCCCTATCTCGACACGGGGGCGCTCACCACCTTGGTGGATGCACTCGTAATCTCAAGATTAGACCACTGTAACACACTCTACATGTGGCTGCCTTTGAGGCTGATGCGGAAACTTCAGGTGGTGCAGAATGCCGCGGCCAGACTACTTAGTGGAGCGAGAAAATACCAGCATATTTCTCCTATTCTGGCCATGCTGCACTGGCTGCCCATTTGTTTTTGCATCGACTTCAAAGTTTTAATGCTTGCTTATAAGGCCCTAAATGGTTTAGGACTTCGATATTTGGTGGAATGCCTGCTCCCACTAAGGTCTACCTGGTTCACCCATGCAAGTCAGAAGGTGAGGCTGAGGAGCCTGACGCTGAGAAAGATCCGGAAGGAAAAGACACGAAATCGGGCCTTCTTGGCGGTGGCTCCTCACCTCTGGAACAACCTCCCTCCAGAGATTCGCGTGGCCCCCACGCTGGGCACCTTTAAAAGCCAAATAAAAACATGGCTGTACATCCAGGCCTTCCCTCCCATCAATACTTGATTTTTTATTCTTCCTTTATCTGTTTTTTATTCTGCCTTTGTATTGAATTTGTTATTTGATGATTATGTAATATTTTTGTGTTATTTTATTGTTTTATGTTATATTGGAAGCCGCCTAGAGTGGTCCTATAGACCAGATGGGTGGGATACAAATCAAATCAAATCAAATCAAATAAACAAACAAACAAACAAAATTATAATGTCAGTGTTTTAAGATTGGCTCTTGTATTAATCATCCTGATATTTGATATATCAAGACAAACCCATAAACCTGTTTGAGGGCATATCTTTTCAGATGTGCTAAGACCAACTAGTCTGGTCTTCTCTTCCCTTCTCCAGTCTCAGAATTCTAATTAGAGACATTGCCAGGATACAATTTGAATCCCTTCTAGTTGTAATTGGGTAGGGATACAACGTTCTTAATTGTTAATGGTGTATTGTCATTGTAAAAAGTATACATGTCTTCTAATTGTATGAATTTTGTTGTATTTCAGGATGGTACAGAGGATTTTCAATAAAGAAACCCAACATAAAAGTGAGTCCAGATTCTTCTTTTAAGAAAATCAATATTTCTAAAAAAAATTATTTTATAAAACATATAATTGTTTTCTGCTAAGCAGGGCTTCCGAAGAGATATACAATATATTAAAATATTTTTTAAAGATTTAAGACATTTAAAAAAACAGACTAAAACATTTTTAAAGCTCATTATCCCACAGATCCAATTGTTTGCTAAAAACTTGCTTTTTAGAGAGCAGTCTTAGAGACTGAAGGCCATTTGAAACAGAGCAGTCATAACTGCCCACTGCAATATCAACATGAGATGGAGAGTTCTCTGAAGCTGCTATAGAGAATTCTGTCTCATGTATTACCAACTGATCCACACAAGATGATGGGGCAGTAAGGTCTCTGCTAAGAATCTCAAACTGAGTCAAGTACATATGGGAGGAAGCAGTCTTTCAGATATGCTGACACCAGCCACAATATTGTGCTTGAAAGCAAACTGACAGTCAGTGTTGTCTTGCAAATACTTTATTGTATTCCTTGTGTTTGTTTTCCTGCACTGAACAGGGGATTGGACTCAATAGCCTTATAGGCTCGTTCCAACTTTATCATTCTATCTTAGTGAGACAGAACTTTAGCATCAACTTTGTGACTGAATACACATGCTTTTATAATCTCAAACCCAAAAATGGGGAAGTGTGTTATTGCTTTGTATTCTGGATGTGATTTTGCTGACTACAGGCTTGGACTGATAAAAAAAGCTTTTCTGTGCCATTACTGATTTGTTCATATTGCTTTTGGAATCTTTCCCTCCCCCTTACAATGATTGTTTTATTTCATTGTTTAAATAATTGATAGTTGTGTAAATGTCATTTTAAATCTTGATGTAAAACCACAGTTTGCCCAAGCATCTGAACTCAGAAAGTACTGTAGTCTGAGTGGCTGTTCCAAACTAGAACTGCAAACTAGAACTATCAAACTGCCCTTAAAAATTCTGGGTTGAAGGGATTGCATAAATCATTGTTCAGATATTTTTGAAAAATGATATTATGGCTTGAGAAAACTAGAATGTTCTATTACAGTCCATGTTATAAGAAGAAGATAGAAGGTTGTTGGAGTGAAAGACCTTAAGTGCAAAATTTTGTGGTCAGTGTCTTCAAATTTCTAATTCAGGAGATATTCAAATGCAGCATAGTAATGTAGTAACTAGAATAGAATGATAAAAACTGATAATGTACAGTGGAAACACACTAAGTAACATAACACCATGCTACCTTTTTTCTGAATTTTAATAAATACTGGCCAGAATTCTGTTGGTGTTTGTGTAAGATTCATTTGGATTACTGTAACGTGCTCTATGTGGGGCTGCCTTTGAAGATGGTTCAGAAACTTCAGCTGGTGCAAAACTCTACAGCCAGACTACTGATTGGGGCCAGCTACATGGAGCATATAATACACCTGTTATAAGAACTGCACTGGCTGCCGGTCCATTTCTGGGCCCAATTCAAAGTGTCAGTCATTAACTATAAAGCCCTATACAGCTTGGGTCCAGGCTACCTGAAGGACCGTATCTCCCTATATGCGCCTTCTCAGCGATTAAGATCAGCAGAGGAGGCCCTCCTCTCGGTCCCATTGCCACCAGAAGCACAGCTGATGGGGACACGGGAGAGGGCCTTCTCTGGGGCAGCTCCCATGCTATAGAACGCTCTCCCTCGGGAGATCAGGATGGCCCCTTTCCTTTTATCCTTTTGAAAACTACTACTACTACTATTACTACTATTACTACTATTACTACTATTTCTACTATTTCTACTATTACTACTACTACTACTACTACTACTACTACTACTACTACTACTACTACTACTACTAATAATAATAATAATAATAATAATAATAATAATAATAATAATAATAATAATAATAATAATTGACCAAGACATGCCTTAGCACCTTAGCAATTAGGTACAACAAGCTACAGAAACCTTGTATGAACAATAGTATGATTTTGGCCACTGTATAATCTTTGTCACGTTTGGAAAACTCTCAGAAGAAATAAGTATAAATGCTTATAGTCAAGGCAGCATACGTTTTATATTTTATTAATTTTATGAAACATGAGTGTAGGATACCTAAAAGACCCATCTGGGCCAACAAGCAGTATACAAATGGAATAAACAAATGCATAATAAAAGTTTCCATTCTTTCTTTCTTTCTTTCTTTCTTTCTTTCTTTCTTTCTTTCTTTCTTTCTTTCTTTCTTTCTTTCTTTCTTTCTTTCTTTCTTTCTTTCTTTCTTTCTTTCTTTCTTTAGTGTATTTATTGACAGCTTTTGAAGGTCATGCCCCTTGAAAGAGCATACACATACATTACACACATCAAGCTGGTATACATTACAGTGAGAGAACTTTAGCATCACAAGTCTGGAGAGTATCTTAAAAATCATTCTGTCAGACATGTAGAGTGTAAGATTGCTGAAGACTAGTGCAGAACTCTTTTATAATTGAACTGTAGAATATAATACAATAAAGCTGGAGTTGATTGAAAAAGTTATTTAATCCTCGATAACGATTCATCCCTATCTGAACCTGCGTTTGCAAAGTCTGAACATGCTTACACCAAATTAGGGTTTAATTTAATATTAATTTGTACATATGTTGCACTTGATATATACTATATGGGCATAAGCCTGAGAAAGCTAGATACATGTCTTACTGAGATGTATGAGAGTTAAATAGTTTTCTAAGTTCTTTGTAATTTCTGAATAGTATTTAATGCAAAAAGCTGCTGGTGATTCTTACTTGTCTGTCCCTTAACAAGCTAGAGCCTTAACCTATGGCTTGTCATTGCCTTATTATTCTTGCTTGTTTGGGGAATCCCGTGTGAGAATCATGGGTGGAAAATCTGTTTTTTTTTATCAACTTCCTCTTGCAGAGGGAACTATGTCAGAGATTCTGTATCAGATGCCAGCATACTATTAGTAAACAATAAACCAAGATTTCTCAAAGCCCTGGTTTCCTTCGTATCTAGTGATCTGATGATATTTAGAGGCCCCATTGTAAAATGGCAGAATATTAAAGCCTTTCATGTATGCATTTGTATGTACAGTGGTGCCTCGCTTAACGAGTGCACCGTTTAACGATTAATCCGCATACCGTTGCGGATTTTGCGATCGCTTTTGCGATCGCATTACGATGTTGCCTATGGGGAAAAATCGCTTTGCGATTTTCCCCATAGGCAACCATTTTCCCCCATCTGACCGGCGGGAGCCTCTGAAGGACCGCTCCCGCCGCTCAGCTGGGGGAAAATGTCGGCAGTGGGCGGCGGCCTCGGAAGGACCCCGAAGCCACCGCCCGACTGCCGACATTTTGCCTTCCCAGCTCTCAAAGGGCCCCCCTCCGACATTGGAGAGAACCCCTTTGAGAGCTCGGAAGGCTCTCAGCGGCGGCGGGGGCAGGGTAGGGTGGATCCGGAAAGCTTCCAGGCAAAGCACTGGAAGCGGTCCGGAACACACACACCCTGCCGCCGCCGCCGCTTGAAATCGCCCCGCGCTGCCTATCCCAGTCATGCTAGCATGACTGGGATGGGCGGCGCGGGTCGGCTCGCCGCTTGGATCTGCCCCGCGCTGCCTATCCCAGTCATGCTAGCATGACTGGGATAGGCGGCGCGGGTTGGCTCCCGGCGGCTGGGGCAGGGTCAGGGGGTCCGGACACCCCCCCCTGCCGCCGCCGCCGCCGCTTGGATACGCCCCGCGCTCAGCCGAGCACGGGGCGGATCCAAGCCCAGGATGGGTAGAAACGCCGGCCGGCTCTTGCGAAAGAGGGAGGTGGAGGTCTCTGCTCTCCTTAGCAAGAGCCGACCGGCGTTTCTACCCAGCTGGGCAGCGGGCTCTTGCAGAGGAGGGAGGTGGCTCCCTCCTTGCAAGAGCCCGCCTCCCAGCTGGGTAGAAAGGCTCTTGCGAAGGAGAGCAGGGACCTCCACCTCCCTCCTTCGCAAGAGCCGGCCAGCGTTTCTACCCAGCTGGGCAGCGGGCTCTTGCAGAGGAGGGAGGTGGCTCCCTCCTTGCAAGAGCCCGCCTCCCAGCTGGGTAGAAAGGCTCTTGCGAAGGAGAGCAGGGACCTCCACCTCCCTCCTTCGCAAGAGCCGGCCGGCGTTTCTACCCAGCTGGGCAGCGGGCTCTTGCAGAGGAGGGAGGTGGCTCCCTCCTTGCAAGAGCCCGCCTCCCAGCTGATCGGCGGTTCCAAAATGGCCGCCAGTTTCGCGCCCCGCTTACCGAGGGCGCGAAAATGGCGGCGGTATGGAGGAACTTCGCTGAACGGTGAGTACGGAAGCCATTGGAACGCATTAAACTAAGTTTAATGCGTTCCAATGGCTTTTTGCTTTCCGTTTAACGAAGTTTTCACATAGCGAAGGTTAATCCGGAACGGATTAACCTCGCTATGCGAGACACCACTGTATAAGAAATCTGTGCTGGGAAGTTGTACAATGCATGGATCATCGTTGATAGACAGGAATGCATGGATTAAATCTATTTAGACTAGTCACATAGAAATCAGTTGGATTTACTTAATTGTGGGTAATAAGCCCTTTTTATTTCAACGTGACTACTCTAGATGGGGTTAACTTCTGAACTGATGATTAAGAGTTTTTCAAATTGAAATGTTGCAGTCTTAGCAAGTGGCTCCTCAAGAAAAGTTGTAAAAGTTATAGGTTTTGCATTGTTGGTTTCCTTATATTTCCCACCATGCAGATACTGTAATACAATTTATTCAGTACCTTTCACCCTTACCTTTCGGTACTTTTTTTGTTCATTGCTGAGAATATGGTTCATTTCATTCCAGTAATTTAGTTTGGGGTTAGGGTTTAAATTTAGCATTATAGGTTTAGCATTGTGCTACTTTCACTGGGAAATTCAAGCCAGAGACTCCCAGTTGGACAATTTTGTTAACTCACATATATTTTTATCTATGTATCTATATCTATATCATCTACTGTTATACCTGTCTTTCTACAGACAGACAGACAGACAGACAGACAGACAGACAGACAGACAGACAGACACACACACACACACACACACACACACTTATCATAATCAAACAAATCTGAGGTAGGGTGGGTATTTATTCACAATAGACTGGCCCCTGTGCATGTTTAGAATATACTTCCATATATTTATTGTTAGTTTCTGCTAGTAACAACAAAATTACTCTTTACAACCAATGTTGATAATTAAGACTAAAGCCAGGGGAGGGAGGGGCTCATGCTGACCCTAGCATATACAGTATTACATAAACATGCTTACTTCAGGCATCCTTCAGTCTCGAAAAACTATGGTAACGTGCTCTGTATGGAGGACTTGGAACAGCATCTAGTGTGGCTGAGGAGGCCGATTTGAGAGTGACAATCCCTTCCACACTGAAGACAAATCCAATCTGTCCCCTGACCAGCTCCCTGATTTTGCTGCTTTTGTGACTTCCTCTTTGCCTTCAGATCCCTCTTGCAGGTGTCCTTGTATCGCAGTGTTAATATTTTATTTTAATTACCTATTTTAAATCTTAAATGTGGCTCTTCTAAGGGACGTGTAGTGGTCTCTCTGTATAGAAAATTGGATTTTGAATAAAACATTGACAGAGTTAAAATATACATCCATGTTTTGTTGTTCTTACAAATTGCCTGACCTTATTGCATAAGATAATTTACTTCAGAAGTAGAATTCTTCAGAATTCTTTTATCAAAAGGGTAAACAGTCCCCCCCCCCACTTTTTAAGTAAAACCAGAAGTGTTAATTTCAGAATTTCTGGTAGTCATTAGCAGATTATTTACTTGAATGGGTTTTATTTATGCTGCATTTGTATTTATTGCTGAAATAAAATTATTTTGTTTTGCAGGGGATCTTTCCTGCTAATTATATTCACTTGAAAAAAGCAATTGTCAGTAATAGAGGGTGAGTATACACTGAAATAAACAAAACGTGGATAAACAAAACACATAACTAGACATAATCCTGAAAAATGAGTAGTTTTCCACTGATGCTGTTAAATATGTTTTGCATTTAAAATACATTATGTTATACTGTATATACTTGAGTATAAGCCTAGTTTTTCAGCACTTTTTTTTTGCTGAAAAAGCACCCCCTCGGCTTATACTCGAGTCAGTGTCAAAATTACATGTTCTACCATGCAGTGCAGGTGTTCTCTGAACTCCCCCGCTCATCTATGGTCGCCTGCAACCTCTGTGGGTGGTCCGATGACCCGGGTTATGTACACTGCATTTCCGCTTCCAGGACACTCCCATCCTCCTCCTTCTGCACCTTCCTCCTCCCATCTTCCTCCTCCATCCTCTGTCTCCCTCCATCTTGTTACGCAGCAGTAGAGCAGTAGATAAGTGCAACATGAGTCCTCCTTCTGCAGGCAGTGAAGTGTGTCTCGCAGCTCAGAAGGATAGTATCTTCAAAAACATTTAACCTACTGCTGCCTCAATTAATGTTATTTTATTGGTATCTAGTTTTATTTTTGAAATTTACCAGTAACTGCTGCATTTTTCACCCTTGGCTTATACTCGAGTCAATAAGTTTTTTCAGATTTTTGTGGTAAAATTGGGTGCCTCAGCTTATATTTGGGTCAGCTTATACTAGAGTATATACAGTAACTTTTTTAATATAGCCATTATCCTATGCTTAAAATTGTGTTGTTGTTCCAGAAAATTAAATTTATTCCAACAATTACATTCAAGCAATCATTTTATATAAATGTTAGAGATTTAACTTGTACTGCTTTTGCTAGGTATTGGAATGTCTATAAAATAAGGATGTAAACTCTTGCTTGTCCAGTCCTTGTAGGCAAGGATGAGAAATTGTATTTTGTTCCACCATATCCTCTGATAGGGCAAGATATTTTGTGGTCGTGCCATATCAGTAGCTTTACACAAGTTACATAATATGTGTTAGTTGCACAGTTTGATCACATTGCACAAAATTGCCATAGCTAGTCCTTTGTTTCATGGACTTTTAATTTAAACAACAACCAGCTAGTCCTCTGATTCTTGCATGTGTGTGCATGTGTTTTGCTTTTTGAAGGGAAATTACATTAGTTTTTCTCCAAACTACATTGGAGTAGTTTTGTATGAATTGCAAAAGCTTTAGTGGGGTGGAGGACTTTTAATTTTTTTTAAAAAAAACAACCAGCTAGTCCTCCTCTGATTACTGCATGTGTGTGCTTGTGTTTTGCTTTTTGAAGGGAAATTACATTGGTATTTCTCCAGAATACATTGGAATAGTTTTGTATAAATTGCAAAAGCTTTGGTGGGGTTGAGGTGGGGAGATAAAGTTCTCTTGTCTGGCTTTCCAAGTAGAGGTCAGGAATTTCATGGAGCCTGAAGATTCTCTATGTGCACAGTCATACTGAGAGAGCCTGAATAGATGAAAATAAAGATTTAATTTTTTTTCTTTATATTGTACAGTGGTGCCCTGTAAGACAATGTTAATCTGTTCCATTGAAATGGCTGTTTAGCGAAAACATTGTCTTGTGAAAAGCGTTTCCCCATTGGAATGCATTGAAATCAGTTTAATGCATTCCAATGGGGAAAATAGTCGTTTTGCGAAAATCGCCCATAGGGAAGCCATTTTGCGAAGCTCCGACCAGCTGTTTAAATCGCTGTCTTGCAAAGCATTGGTCCCGAAAACACCCATTTTGCGAAGATCGCCCGTAGGGAAGCCATTTTGTGAAGCCGCCGATCAGCTGTTAAAATTGTGGTCTTGCGAAGCATTGGTCCCGGGGGGGGGAACCTCTTGTGATGCATGGACTGAAACATCGTCCAGCGAAAATTGCCCATAGGAAACTGTTTTGCGAAGCACAATGGCGATTGCAAAACCTCGTCGTCATGTGGATTTGTCGTTTTGCGGGGTAATGGTCTTGCAAGGTACCACTATATTGTAGATAGTTGTAAAAAAAATGGATGGAGATTGGTTCATCTGTCATATTTCAGTTCTCTAGACTATGAGTTTTAGTTGGTCCAGTTTGCACAATTAGGCAAATTGTTTCATTCATTGTTTCATTACTTTTCTATCAAAATATTTTAGCCTTGGATTCATTTATATATTTATATATTCATTGATCTGAAGGAGCTAATATAATTTCATGGTTAGAGTACCTGACTTGGAATATGGGAATACATTTTCAGGTCCTTCTTAATCACTAAGCTTACTTGTTATGATGGGGTCAGTCAGTAGATCTCAGCCAAACCTACCTTTGAGAGAGGATTTTAGAATAAAATGGAAAGAGGGGAGCCATGTAAAGCAGCTAAACATGCTGCTGCACATTAATACATAATGATATTTTGCCACACACACTGGGCTTCTGATAATATTTTCATGAGATATGTGAAGGTGCAGAAAATAAGAGTGTGCCATCCGCAGAAGTAAAAGTGGAAAAAGAGGATGGAAAAAAGAGTCGACGAGTTAGTGGCGAAAGTGAAGAAGAAAAGGGAAAGGAGACGGAAGAGAAAGAGGGGGAGGTGAAAGTAGAAGTGTGCTTGGCAGACGAGGAGTGGGAGGAGTCTGAAGTGACAGTTGGAGGAGGTTATAAGAATAAGGAGGGGGTGGTATGGTTTAGTTCAGTGGTGGAAGACTGAGAAAAAGAAGAGGGAGGAAAGACATAGGGCTTTTGAGAAGGTCTGCACCCAGGGGTTAAGAGACTTTCCCCATTTGAAAGAGGGAGGCCTGCTACCCAATCCTCCAAGAGTGACAGAGACTACTCTGCGTAAGTTGATAAAGTAATGGAATGTGATTGTGGCGCCCAGGGAATTGGAGCTACAACACGAGCGTGAATGGTTGACAGCTGAAGAACACGAAGGTCCCGACGAAAGAGGGTGGTATAGACATAAATGCTGTGGGACCATTTGCACAATGAGGAGTCTCCCACCTCCTCAGAGGGAGCCGAGGGGACCATGTGGGGTCCGCCGCCTGTAACACCATGGGAATTTGATCAGAGTTTGAATATTGTTGAGGATGGCTTGTTGCCTAATTTGAAACCGTTGAACCCATTCAAAGATGTGCTGGAGGAAGTGGAGTTGAATAAAAGTTCCAATGTTAATGTTATACAGATTCAGCCTATTTTATTTCCCGCCGAGACAGAGGGGCTGCCTGAGGGAAAGGACCAACGATCTTGCAGTGGCGCCCAACGTGGGGCAGCCCCTATGGCGGGGAAATGAAGAAATGAATGAGTTACGCCAAATCATTCAGCATCAAGCAAAATTAATAGAGAATTTGGCAGAGCAACAAACATTATTGACTGCAGTTAAGTACGGGAGAAGAAAGGGTTAAGAGTGAGTTGAAAGGTGTGAGAAACCCCTGGGTGGCAGGTCCAACTCCAATTCGTATGCAGAAGATGAGTAATACTGATGACCCTGAGGCATATTTACATACTTTTGAGAGAGTAGCCACGGCAGCCGGATGGCCTAAAGAACAATGGACTTTAATCTTAATTCCTTGCTTAACTGGAGTGTTACAAGAAGTTGTGGACACATTATCCACCCAAGAAGCGGCCCAATATGAAATAGTAAAAGGCGCCATTTTACAGACTTTAAACTTAACCGAAGAAGCATACAGGAAAAAGTTCCGTGAGCTAAAATTCAAGCCGGGAATGCATCCGCGCCCAGTAAGCCAACGCATGAAAGCCAATGTACTTAGATGGATAAAGCCCGAAGATAAAACAAAAGACGAGATCATCGAGACGGTAGTGATGGAGCATTTAATTTCGACTTTATCTAATAATATGAGAAGTTGGGTACAACGAAATAGACCAAAGAAGTTAGAAGAGGCTGTTCGAGCCTGGCACGGGCTTGAAGTAAGGCAAAGACGGCAAACCTGTGTGTTTCGACTGTGGCCAGCCTGGCCACGTCAGACGGCAGTGTCCCAGACTGGATTGTTCTTGGGTAGGCCAAAATAATGAACCGATTAAAGTGATAGGGTCGGAAAGGGAAGGTTGGGAGGTGATAGCTTTTGTAAACTGGCACGAGAAAAGAGCATTGATAGATACGGGATGTAGTAAAACACTGGTGCGCCATTTGGAGGGGATTACATTGGCGGATGATGTGACTGAGATGCATCCATGGGGATTCAAAAAAAAAATGCGACTGTTTGGGCTGATGTACGAATTGGAAATGATTGCCGGAGAATGAAAGTAGGAATAGCGCCGGGACTATCAAGGGAAATGTTACTAGGACGTGATTGGGAAGGGGTGAGTGAATTGTTAAGGAGCAAGGAGGGTTTAACCGGAGATTGCAAACCAAGTCAAATTGAAACTGACTTTGGAAAGGAAGCCTCTAGAGAGCAAACGAGGCTTTGGCAACAGGATGATCCTACGTTGCAAAGGGTATTGAAGGAAGCACGACCCACTGGAACTATTGTTCATGGGACTGAAGGATTCGAAATGGAGGGAGGGTTATTGTACCACGTAAATCGGGAAGGTGAAAAACAATTGGTGGTACCGATGAAATGGAGAAAAGATGTGTTGAAGATAGCTCATGACGTTCCTACAGCGGGTCACTTGGCTACCGATAAAATGGTGGCACGGGTATCTCAGAGGTTTTGGTGGCCTGGGATGCAAGGGGAGATACAACAATTTTGCAAAACTTGTAAAGAGTGCCAGATGACACAACTGAAACCTAGACCAGGAGCCCCTTTAGTGCCCATGCCTTTAGTAGACCATCCCTTCAACTGGATAGGAATTGATATAGTGGGACCCCTTACAAAATCAGCAGGAGGACACACTCACATTCTGGTGTTAATTGATTATGCAACGAGGTACCCTGAACGAGGAGGGGGTGGTATGGTTTAGTTCAGTGGTGGAAGACTATGAGAGAAAGAAGAGGGAGGAAAGACGTAGGGCTTTTGAGAAGGTCCGCACCCAGGGGTTGTTAAGAGACTTTCCCCATTTGAAAGAGGGAGGCCTGCTACCCAGTCCTCCAAGAGTGACAGAGACTACTCTGCGTAAGTTGATAAAGAAATGGAATGTGATTATGGCGCCCAGGGAATTGGAGCTACAACACGAGGGTGAATGGTTGACAGCTGAAGAACACGAAGGTCCCGACGAAAGAGGGTGGTATAGACATAAATGCTGTGGGACCATTTGCGCAATGAGGAGTCTCCCACCTCCTCAGAGGGAGCTGAGGGGACCATGTGGGGTCCGCCGCCTGTAACACCATGGGAATTTGATCAGAGTTTGAATATTGTTGAGGATGGCTTGTTGCCTAATTTGAAACCGTTGAACCCGTTCAAAGATGTGCTGGAGGAAGTGGAGTTGAATAAAAGTTCCAATGTTAATGTTATACAGACTCAGCCTATTTTATTTCCCGCCGAGACAGAGGGGCTGCCTGAGGGAAAGGACCAACGATCTTACAAGATAGCTCTTTTTTTTTACTGATGGTAAAATATCCAAATACCAATCCAGCATGCAACCTGCCTCCTAAACATTCACTATCATAGTTGTGTTTTTGTTTTACTCCAATGGTTTATTTGAAATCGGAGTTATAGCAGAGCTTGAATATATATTCAGTAATTATATCATCCAGAATACTTCAACCAGAATAGTCACTGATCTTGTCTGGGAAATTCTGGGAGTTACAGTACAAGAAAATAAATTTTGCCAATCTCTGCTTTCCAAGAAGTACATATAAATCAATTTTCTGTGTACATTTACTGAGGTGTAAAACTTATTTAATTTAGTAGGTGAGTAATTTAAAGAGTCGTACCAAGACAAACACAGAAAGAAATAATTCCTTTTCATTGTCTGGTACTTCTTTCAAGAAATTTAAGGTTTAGGACTTCCGGCTTGATGTCGCAACGAGACAGCAGCAGGAGGGCAGAGCTCTGTCCCCTGGGCTGAATTCTGACCCGTTTTGGGACACCGTAGGGCGTCGGAACCACCCTGGAGGGGTGGTGAACTGGGGAAGAAAGCCTGTTGATCACGGGGGGCGGCAGCCACCCCGGTTCGATCCAGGAAACTCCCTAATCAGCCAACGGGCAGAAATAAGCAGCTTCGGCGAGCTTCCAAGTCGCTGGCAGCCGGCTGAGAGAAGCAAGGAACAGCACCTGGCATTGTTGTTTTTCCATCGGGTGAGAATCTTTTTACAACTAATTGCCTACGTACCCCTACATATGGAAAAAAAGAATTGCTATCTTAGTAACTTTTTAAAGCGGCAGAAAATCTGGTGAGAGGGATAGCTGAAGAAAGTAACTTTTTAAAATTATACTTTAAGAATATTTACAACCTGGCGTTATAAGCTTGAGAGACCTTCCTGCAAATTAAGTGCGGACATTGTTTTGACTATCCAGAGCATTTGGAATGATTCCCAGAAGATGTGACCTTGAATATACTGTTGTTGCTTAAGTCTGAAAAACTGTTTATTTCCTCGTGAGCTTCTGGCTGGAATTAACCCTAAAGTGGACTTTTCAAAAACTGTTCCTTGGGTCGAATTTGGTTCAACTTTACATAGCCAAAGTGGAACTCTTGAAATGACTCTGGAAATTTGGAATATCTGTTTATAAGCATCTAGGCAGCAGAAACAGAATGGGACAACAAGGACAATTTTGGAATGAAATAAAATCTATGCTTCAAAAAATATTAACGACCATGAGATCTCATTATCAAGAGGCAAAATTATCTAATCAACATAAGAAGAACTATAGTCCACAAGCAACAGGAAACAACAAGGAAGGAAATGGGAGTATCACAGATGATGTATGCCAAACCAAGCAGCAGCTTGAGAAAGTTAACCTAAGAGAAACATCAGTCTTGGACCAGAGGAGAGTACCAAGGGAAGACAAAGGGAAAAAACAGCAAAATTAACCAAAAAAAGCCTGGAAGACTCATTGAAGATAGACCAAGTACAAAAGGAGTCAGTGGACATAAATCAGAACTACAAAATGGTTTCAGAGGACATGAAAGATGACAAAATGTTTAGAGATATAGCAGGGAATGAAAAAAGAGGAATCAGAGCGGGAATTACCTAGAAAGATGAAAAAAAGGGAAAACAAGGAAGGGCCCCTTAATATTGGAAACATGTTTATATTTATCATCTGGATCTGTAAAAGGGTATATTCTATATATTAAAAGGAGAACTAAATTGAAATAGCATAGGCATCCTTCAGTCTCGAGAGACTGTGGTAACATGCTCTGAATCGAGGAGTGTCCTCTCCAGAGCATGAAGCCCGGGTAAGGTAATATGGAGGATAGGCTGTTACCCAAGCAGCAGATCCCCCCTCTCCACATTGCTGAAATGGTCCAATGGAAAGGCAAGAGCCAATACAACTGGTTCCAGCAATGTCGCAGGAGTTGGCAGAACGACACACGCTGCCTTCGGGACTCCAGCTCCGGATTTTGCCTCGAGGTTAGCTCCTGAAGCCTTTTCCATGAGTGGCTATAGCCACAAGGCAGTGGAGGTTTGAAATCGGAGTTTTCCTTCTCCTAGATGGGCTGCCTTCCATGGCTGACGAGCCCCACCTACCCGGCCTGCTCTTTAATAGTGCAAAAGTATGATCTGATCCTTAAAACTTTCCTGACTCCCCGGCTTATGCAAATCTCATTGCCTTTCCTATTTACCATATTAAGGCCAGATATAAAATTTGAGAATTTTATCCTGGGACACGCTCTTTTAAATCAGGAAGTCCCACCCCTAGGCCCCACCCCCAGGCCATGTGCTCAGGAGACAAAAAAAAGCCCAGGAAAAAAACTCAGCAAAACATCCATGCAAACAGACCTGGCCTTCGCCCTCAGCCCAGCTTCCTAGGGGAAAGGGTCCAGGGGCCTGGGACACACTGTTTTAAATCAGGAAGTCCCACCCCTAGGCCCCACCCCCAGGCCATGTGCTCAGGAAACAAAAAGAAAGCCCAGCGAAAAAAACTCAGCAAAACATCCATGCAAACAGACCTGGCCTTCGCCCTCAGCCCAGCTTCCTAGGGGAAAGGGTCCAGGGGCCTGGGACACGCTCTTTTAAATCAGGAAGTCCCACCCCTAGGCCCCACCCCCAGGCCATGTGCTCAGGAGACAAAAAGAAAGCCCAGGGAAAAAAACTCAGCAAAACATCCATGCAAACAGACCTGGCCTTCGCCCTCAGCCCAGCTTCCTAGGGGAAAGGGTCCAGGGGCCTGGGACACGCTCTTTTAAATCAGGAAGTCCCACCCCTAGGCCCCACCCCCAGGCCATGTGCTCAGGAGACAAAAAGAAAGCCCAGGAAAAAATTGAAATAAGGGAGCCTGAATCAGGGTAAAGATATAATATGGTGATTTTTTATTTTAGGCAAACTAAACTAGATATAAAGCTGGGTCATGGATCTGGAACCACTTTCATTAAGAATGTTATTAGAAGATCCTGAGAACTTTATGAGAGTAATATTATGATAGTAGTTATATTATATACTAAAATCTGTATATGAATGGTTTGAAAGATGGTTGGAATTTGGGGGGATAATCGGGAAGACACTGAGATGTAAAAAACAAATAATTGCAAGCAATTATGTAACACGATGTTTGACTAGCACAAACAATGTAGATAGATTGGAAAATTAATAAAAATGTTTTTTTTTAAAAAAGAAATTTAAGATTTATAGTAGCCAGAAACACCACAATTGCCACCACCACCACAAAATTAAAAACTAACAGAATCTTCTAATAATTTATACATCCTCAACCC
Organism: Pogona vitticeps; assembly: GCF_051106095.1. Taxonomy (NCBI): domain Eukaryota; kingdom Metazoa; phylum Chordata; class Lepidosauria; order Squamata; family Agamidae; genus Pogona; species Pogona vitticeps. The sequence goes on along the minus strand of NC_135784.1, from coordinate 79,892,938 downwards.
CATTTTCAGAGCTGCAACTAGCAATTTTACCATCCAGGACAAGTGGTATCATCTTCTACCCACTTTGCTCAGAGATATGGGCATGAGAATCCATTTAAAAAGGAATAGGAGACTGCTTTTCCCCCAAAGAGAAAGATAATACTTAGATTTTCAAAATAAGGAATGTGAAAAGGGCAGGCAAGTGTTGCTGCTTGTTTTCCTAACCTTCGGCAGTAGATTCACCTCTAAATGTTGGTGCCCTGGGGCAAAGACCTGTCAACTCTTGCCACCTCTTCCTTTCCTTAAAATGCAGTGAATGTTTCTGGACAACCATAGACACATACAATGATAGAACTGTATACCTCAAGAGCGTCTAGAGCCATTGAGCACTCCCCAACAAACCAGCACTACTGCGGCCAGGGGCCAGACCCTCGTGAAGTCTAGCTCTGCGGAAGTATTCATATTTGCGGAATACCCCCATCTCTATTAGAGACTTACTTTTTTTAAAAAGAAACTTGGAACCTGGGCTAAATTACCCCAATGAGTACTAGTGGCCATGATTTTTTTTAAAAAAAAATTATATTGCCCGATTAGTGCAAAGCACTACTTTAACAGTCAGAATCAAAACAAATACTGTAATAGGACAATGACAACAAGGTATTATGCAATCAAAAATCAAATTAATAAAACAACTCAAAATGAACAGCATCTATTAACATCAAGCAATGTTTGGATAAGCAGCACAATTTTGACAAATTCATGGAAAGCTTCTGTAAGCAACCTCTTGAAGGCTGGGAGGGAAGGGTCTAGACAAAGCTCAATCAGAAGCCCATTCCAGAGGATTGGTGCCACAGCTGAGAAGGCTCAATTTCTGGTGGATGTCTTTCTAGCCTCCTTCAGTGTGACAACCTGTAGAAGCATGGCCTGTGAGGATCTGGTGGTGTGGGTCAATGTTCTTGGAGAAAGATGCTCAAACAAGTAATGATGTCCCTGGCTATGGAAGGCTTATAAGTAAGAACCAACGAAGACCTTGAACTTGGCCCAGAACATCACAAGCAACCAGTGTAGGTGAGCCAGGACTTGGGGAGATGTGCTTAAATTTACTCACACTCAATACCACCCTGGTGGCGGCATTAGAAACCTGCTGTAGGTTCCATGTCAGTCTCAAGCGAAGCCCCATGTAGTTGATTTTGGAGATCACCAATGCACGCACCAATGTCTTCAAGGACCCCTTGTTGAGGTAGGGGTGAGCTAGGCAATCAGCCTCAGTTAGTTGAAGGAACCTTGCCGAGCAGGATTAGTGAGGCCACAAGAGACCCAGAAAAGCTCCACTTGCAGGTTCGCAGACTCACCAATGATCTTAATATTGAAGGACTTTTTCACCAATAATAAGGTATTAGCATATTTCCTGGTCAGGATGCAACAAGTTATACTCCAACAGATCTTTCCTCCATGTACCCTTTTAGCAGTCTTCTTGTTAACTTCATAGCTTGAAGGTTCTCCATAAACCAGGGAGAGGGTCAAGCTCTGACTATAAAGTCCAGAAAAGACCTGGCTAAATGGGTGTTATGGCAACCGTATCTGAACAACTTACAGTGTGGCTGCTTGACGGTCTGGAGAGAAGCAGAAACCAACAGCCTAGACCAGTCTTTTATCATCTTCTTCTTCTTCCAGAAACAGAACTTAAGACAGTATCAAGATCGCCATTAAGAACTGCTTTTATTGTGCATAAGGTCTGAAGTAAAGCGATACCTTTAAAAAGTGAAACAAACATCACCCAGCTTGGAAGCCATCCAGTTATATTCTATAAAATAAATTTCTGATGCAAATCATTCAGAACAAACTGTTTTGGGATGTCCTTCACTGGAAAAGCAGGACAGGGATTAAAGTGTTTCAGGATTGTATATTCTTATTGATGGCCTGTTAGATGGGTTTGATGAATATTAATCAATTCTCTTTAGTTAGTGAAAACAGCTCATTTCCTTTTTAAGGGTTCAGTTATCATTTTAACTGCAGATTGGCCCAAATTGTTATGTAATTAAATCTCATAGGAAATAAGGCTCCCATTAATTCCATTCTGTTCACTAACAATCCAATAATCAGACCCATATATATTCCCCTATTCTAATCATAGCTTATTATCTGTTCCTGCTGTATTAACCTATCCAACCATTACAACTCTACATAGCAAATAGAATGTGAAGAATTTTTCTGATGAAAATGTATCTGTTAACCCATGCTTTATCAGCATGCTTTCTCTGTGTAGGCGAGGAGGGGGGGAGAGCAAGAGATAGAGTCAAAAAACATTCAAAATTGACTTCTGAGGGGTAGAAAAAGAGTGCCTTTGGCTCCGACTGCTTTCACTCCACTTGATCTTGGAATGGGATGCAGCAGGGGCAAGCACAGAATACTGTTAGTTGAATGAAATGTAGTTGTGAGTTAAGTATGGGCCATCCATCTTTACACTGTACTGTACTTCAAAAATGCTGAAGAGAAAAGGTAAATGAGCAAGGAAAGTGGGAATGTATGCATAATCTGCTTCAACCAGTTTTGAATCATTCCCTTTTTCCACTTCAGTCCTAATGCTGCTTCCCATTCTTTTCTTGGTTTCCCCCCATGCATTCAAAGAACGTGTGTTCACGAGCAGAGGCCATTGATGCATTCTGCAATTATATTCCCTGCCACCCTGGACTAATCAGAGTTTTTCCTTGAATAGAGGATGTGTATGTGTGCATATTTTAGCAGAAGCCTGCCAGCAATGCTCATACACATGGCTGGCAGGCATGCCATTACTGGTGTATCAGTGAGTAGTGCAGCAGGCTACGTAGTCTCATTATGTATCCCCTGGAGAGGATTTTCAGGGGGAGGCATGGGAAAAGAAATTGGACTTCTCCAAGTAGATGTATGCTCATGGAAAGTTAGACAGCCGTCTCTCAGATATCCTTTAACTTGGATTCCTGCATTGAGTATAGGATTTAAGACCTTATAGACCTCTTCCAGCGATGCAGACCATGTTGAAAAAAGGGCCAGAGATAGATTTGTATCTGTAACAACTCTGTTGGCCTCATAATCAGGTCTCGCAAATGCTGATTTGAGTGTGTATATCTGATCAAATCTTCAAAATATTTCTTTTAAAGAACATGTCTCTGTAAACAGATGGGCTTTGGCCCACAAGTGGGTTCTGCCTCGATATCATTCTGGGCTCTGGTGGATATCCTATCCAGGGCATCATGCAAAATCTGCATCTACTTTGAAGGAAGGAGACAGAATTAAATCTGAAAGGTGATAAATGGTGGAGAGCAGGAAAAAGCCCAGAGAGAAATGTTCCAAGCTAGAGATATGAAAGGGGAGAAAGAAGAAGCAGGGGCGTCTGGTAAAGAGGCAGTGAAAATGAAAAAGGCTGGCAGAATGGCAGGGGGATGACCCCCCCACTCTATTTTCTCTGGCTTATGTTTGTTTGAAGACAGCCCCCCTCTCAGGGACATCCTGGCTTATTTTCTCCTTGACAACTTGATAGAGAAAAAAAGAGAGCCATCAAAGTACTCAGGAGGTGTGAGGTTGGATTTCTGTCTGTGGACAGAAATTGAGGGCGATTCAAGGATTGGAGCCAACTGTGACCCACTGGCACAGATGGAGGTGGGCAAAGCAAAGCAAAGCATGGTACTTATATCTCGACCCATAGTGCTTAAAGCTCTCTCTGGGTGGTTTACAATTTAATTATATAGGTTACACATTGCCCCCTCCCCCAGCAAGCTGAGGACTCAATTTACCAACCTCAGAAGGATGAAAGGTTGAGTCAACTTTCAGCTGTCTCCCAGAGCCTGGGATCAAACTCAGGTTGTGAGTGGAGTTTTCACTGCAGCACTGCAGTTTAATCACTGTGCCACAAGGCTTCAAAGATAGAGGTGGCAAGTTGGCTCTCTATAAGTCCTCCTTTTAAATTGTACTGGACTTTAGGATTAGTGAGTTTGACTTCCTCTCTTGCCCCTGCAAGAACATATTTTTCAGCAATTCTTTTTCTTTTCCTAGTTACAGCTAGTAATTATGCACAGAAAAAGACTGCAGGAGAAATAGCAAAACGCTTTCAATAATATATACTTGGTTTGAATTAAAGATGTTTCCTTGTTGAGCAATGAATTTCCTTGAACAGAATAAATGACACAGGGATGTTTTTTGTGGTCTCCATCCACATGTAGGAGATGCACACCTTCGCAAGCTTCCATTATTTCCCCAAAGCTTTATGAATTACCATGCTGGCTGGGGAGTCAAGGAACTGTTTTTTTTTTTTAATTATCCTTTCTAAGCTTTATTCCATGTGTTGGGCACAGAGACAGTCCATTTCATGACCTAGCAAGCTTCTTGGCTGTGGAATCTCAGGTATGGTATGAGAAAGCCCCAAGGCACTTATTGTAGATCTTTTCCACATATGAAGACTTCTTTAGAAGACCTGCTTATGACTTCATGGTTGGCAGGTCTTTATCAATATGTCACAACATATTGTCCAACAATCATAAGAAAACTTCTGCCCTAAAGTTGGGCACCTGGAATGTTCGGACAATGACCCCTGGCTTTTCTGATGACCTACAGGAAATAGACAATTTTTGCAAGACAGCTGTCATTGACATGGAACTGAGTAGGCTGCAGATGGACATTGTTGCCCTGCAAGAGACGAGATTGCCAGACATGGGGCCTGTCAAAGAAAAAAACTTATTTCTTCTGGCAGGGAAAACCCTTGAATGAGACCAGGGAATATGGTGTTGGCTTTGCGGTCAGAAATATTCTGCTGAGATTCATTGTTCCACATACTATAGAGAGTGAAAGAATCCTGTCCAGCTCCATTCATCAGCAGGACCAGTCATCCTCATTAGTGCATATGCACCAACACTGTCGTCCACAACAAAAGTGAAAGACAAATTCTACGATGATCTGGCACCTACTATCAAAAAAAATCCCCAAGAGAGAGCTACTGTTCATTCTTGGAGAATTTAATGCTAGAGTTGGTGCTGATCACAATTCTAGGCCCACTTGTCTAGGCCGTTTTGGCATTGAGAAGATGAACGAAAATTGCCCACACTTGCTGGAGTTTTACCGTTACTATGGTCTTTGTATCAGCAACACATTCTTTAATATGAAGCTTCAGCACAGAGTTTCCTAGAAATATCCTAGATCGAAGCATTGGCATCAGCTCAATTTGATCCTCACTAGACGCTCTACCCTTACTAGTGTTACGATCACACACAGTTATCAGAGTGCTGATTGTGATACTGATCATTCCCTGGTGTGTAGTAGAGTAAAACTGCGAACAAAGAGATTGTGTTGCACGAAAAAGGAATACCACATATTGACATCAGCAAGACTTGTGATCTAAAAAAATTGGAGGAATTTGCCCAAGCGGTTGAGGAAACCCTTCCAGGCTCGGCTGATGCAAATGCACCTGAGTAATGGGAACATTTAAAGAACACTATTTATAACGCTGCCTTGTCCACATTTCGCAAAAGGCCAAAAAGATGGCAGACTGGTTTGAGCCCCATTCGGAGGAGATGATGCCAGCCATCGAGGAAAAAAAGGAGAGCTCTAGCAGCATACAAAGCCTGGTGTAGTGAGTGTAACTTGCAGGCTCTTCGAGTTGCTCGCAGCAAAGTCCAACAGGCTGCCAGGAGATGTTCTAATGATTATTGGCTTCAGCTCTGCTCTCTGATACAGATAGCAGCAGACACAGGTAACATCAAGGGAATGTATGACGGTATCAAGCAGGCTTTACATCCAATACAGAAGAAATCTGTTCCTTTGAAGCCTGCTACAGGTGTGATCATCCAGAACCAAGCACAGCAGATGGAATGCTGCTGGGTGCAGCACTACTCTGAGCTATATTCCAGAGAGATTGTAGTAACTGAAGAGGCATTAAATAACATTGAGTGCTTGCCTGTCTTGGAAGAGTTTAACAGTGAACCTGGGAAGGATAACATCCCTGCTGAAGTGCTGTAAAGAGATTGTCACCACCAAGCTGTATAAAATCTTTTGTTTTTGCAGGAGGGAAGGTGGAGTACCGCAGGACATGAAGGATGCAAACTTTGTCATATTGTATAAGAACAAAGGCAACAGGGATGACTGCAGTAACTATCGTGGTATCTCTCTTCTCAGCATTGTAGGGAAGCTGCTTGCCCTTGTTTTGCTGAAGAGACTCCAGATGCTTGCAGACAGAGTCTATCTAGAATCACAGTGTGGATTCTGACCTAATAGATCCACCACTGACATGGTATTTTCCTGGGGCTTAGGAAGTGGCAGGGAAAGCAGCGATGAAAGGGCTGCAGCCCTTTCATCACTGTTTTCCCCCTCCACTTCCTAAGATCACTGCTTTCCCCCTCCACTTCTGCAGCCCTTTGATCCTGCTTTCGTGGGACTTAGGAAGTGGAGGGGGAAAGCAGCGATCAAATTTTCTAATTTGGGGTTAGAAAAGGGGGTGTCGTCTTATACATGGAAAATACAGTAACTGTTACTCAATGGTTCTTAAGTCATTATAACTTGAAATACTACAATAATAATGTTATTAGCTGTCACTTTGCTTCCCAACTAAGCACAGCTAACTTTGTAGAACAAGCTTTAAAGGTATAGCCAGTGATTCTTAACTTATTAACACATGTTGTTTCTGTTGCTGTTTCCTTTAGTCTCTAGTTATTGTTGATGTTTACAGAACAAAATTTCAAAAGAAAACTCAATACCAGACAGGGATCTTAAGTAATTTCTTGATATGAAATGCAACTTGAGTCTACCAACCACCATATCCTTTTATCTCAGAGCCATGTAGTTTCTGAATTTTCGCCCTTTCTGTCTGAAGAAGTGGATTTGTTACATAAAAGCTCACATTAAAAATAGAAGTTAGTCTTTAAAATGCCACAATGTCTTTGTTACTGCCTTCTGCTGCTCCTTCTGCTTCTGCCTTTTTGGTTTGTTTGTTCTGTGTTTCTTGTTGATACATTTGTACATAGCAATTGGGAACACCACAATATGATTTTAGTCTTGGTCTCAGGAAAGTATCCTGACATTTAATGATCTTTCCTCATTCCTTCATGCCTACTCTTCAAAGTTTTAGTCTTAATGCTTATTATTATTTCTGGACTACAGTCTCCATTTTAATTGAACTAAAATCTTTAGTAATTTTGATTTCTTCTTTATCAGCATTGAAATTATGTGATTCTTCCATAGTCATCATTTTTGTCTTCTTAATTGTTCAACTCTAATCCTGCTTTTGTATTCCTTTTACTGTGGCACTTTTGCATATCTTAAGATAGTTATGTTTCTATTGGAGAATTTGGTTATATCCTTTTATACTTAGAGTATCTGGTATAAACAACAGCATAGAGAAAGCATGAGATAATAGCTTGTGTCTCAGTAACCTACCACTTTTCACTGTGACTAGCATTTTATATGTAAAAAAATCACTCTGAAAATATTTGAAGTGAAAGAAAGAATATTTTTACTTAAAGTATGAGATTGTCCTGCATAATGACCTCTCTTTTTAACTAAGGTGGTCTCCGTGTTTCACTTGAATCAGAATATCATCCTACCAACGTTCATCTTCATCTCTTAAACAAACCTTTAGTCTTTGGGTTTTCAGCAAGCCTTGGCATTCTATACTTTCAGAATTGTCACATTCTGAAGAGCTCCTCATTTTTTTTTCTGTGATGAGGTTATTGCAAATGTTTGTGAGTATCTCCAGAACACCTGACTCACTGGGTACTAGACTGTATTCTTCTTGCCCCTGAACTTGCCAAGTTGCTGCCCTGTCCTGGCATGAAAAGCCACCTTACTATGGGAGTTGCCTCATAAACTGCAATTTTTCACATAATCCAATTACAAGATAATTGCTGAGCAGCTGCCTGGTTTCAACCCATAATGTTCATTCACCCTTATCCTGTGTATGTCTGGGCTTGAGAAGATGCCTCCTTTCGCTAGGCAGTACAGTAGTTTACTCTGTGCTTTTTAAATATCATCCACCTCCTGTAAGATACACTAGCTTCTTAGTCTCTTGTTAGCAGAGTCACAGAGACCACAAAGAAGAATGGTAGGTTGTCTTGGTGACTTGCTCTTTGAGTACAATACTGTGAACTCACATGATCCATCCTCCTCCCTTGTTGTCTGGTCTGCTTCCTTCTGTATGGCAGCATACTGGAATGGAAGAGTCTTGAACTGGTGGTGGTAGCACTACATAAGGCTTAAATAAAGCCATAAAGTTGAAGTTGAAGAAGGGGCTCAGGTCTCCCAAGTGTGTGGAGACAACAATTTGAAGGGGCACATTGGGTTTCTGATCAAGCAGTAGCAGAGTTAGATATGAGGACAGGAGTCCCTGTGTACTAATGTAAAGTGGCGACACAGCTGAGAGAGGCCTGAGAGTATCACATGTACGTTTGTCACTGGGACATTGATGACACAGAGGTTTCCTCTGGATCACTACCTTGGTGATTTCATGAAGATTTTAAAAGGAACAAATGTGCATGAGCATATCCACATTGCTAATAAAAAGGCAGAATTAAGGTTGTTGTAGAAGTCAAGATGGGTTTTATGCAATTAAATTCATATATGAGACTGAGGCCAAAATCTTCTTATATAGTAATGCTGGCATAGCACAAGCAGTGTAACATTTGCAGGCGAATTGCCTCAAGTAGAAAACCACCATAGACCAGTGGTTCCCAACTTTGGATAACCCAGGTGTTCTTGGACTGCAATTCCTAGAAGCCTTCACTACCAGCTATGCTGGCCAGGGTTTCTGGGAGTTGCAGTCCAAGAATACCTGAGTTTACTCAGGCTTGGGAACCACTGCTGCAGACATCAGTAACTGCTCGCTGAATAGGGTGACGCAGCATGTAACTGGTAATATCTGTGGCGGTTTCTTGATCTGAGGCAGTTTGCATCTAAAGGTTCTGCTAGTTCTATAGCAAGGCAAGAGGATTTAGGCTAGAATTATTATTTAGGAATTGCAATTTTTGCTTCCTTTTATGTATTTTACACTGAGTGGCATGGCATACAAACTCATATGAGTAGAAAACGTATATTGTATGCATGTATATAATGAATATGCATATATAAATGTTTACCCTTTATATAGTCTGACCTGTCCTTTTAAAAGCAGAGAAAGACGGACTTCATTATTTTGTAGCACTTTTTTGGAAACTGTTTATGACCAATACAAAATATTTATGAAAGCTTTTGTAATATTTACAGGCAGTATGAAACAGTTGTTCCACTCGAAGACTCTGTTATTACTGAAGTTACAGCAACACTCCAGGAATGGGCTGTACTTTGGAAGCAGTTGTATGTGGTAAGTGCACAGAAAATAAAATGACATTACATTTAAATAAGCAATATAATAATTATATAATTGTTGCCTTAATAGGTATTTGAAAAACTCAGCTTCCAAAAGTTGACATTTGTGTGAATTAAAAATTATATTGGTACAATCAATTTGTAACTTGTTAATAATACTTAGAGTTTCTCTTTCACACAAAGTATCCATAAAATTCTTATGTTTGGTTTAAACATTTTGGTTACAGTTTTGAATACATGGCCCTTTATCATCTATCTTTTTACATTGAAAAATAAAGTGTTATATGAAATGGTTTAAAAACAGAATATTTAATGTAATCATTAATCTGTACTGCAACCTGGCTTTGTAAAGTTCTGTCTTTATTTCTGCTCCAAATAGAGGTGCTCAGTTAATAAAACAAAACAGCCTTCCTTGTGATAAACAGCATTTTAAATTTGAGTTATGATATTACAACAGATTTGTTATGTGATAGCATAACAATAGATCTAATATTTAAAGTCCTTGTACTCATTCACTCTGGTATGTATTCCACTTTTAAAATCCTGAGGTGATAAACAGTTGATCATCACAAAAGTACAGTAAATGGTATGTTTATTTTTCACCTGTGTTGGGTATTTGGAGTAAGCCAGGTAAGAGAGCATTTTGGACTTGCAAACTAAACTGTTCTTCCTCTATTTGCTGCTTCTCTGTATGCCCTGCCATTGACATCCCTCAGACAGTTGCAGGAGAAATGTAGAGAACAACGGCAGCCACTGTTTGTGGCCTTTATAAATCTTTGACTTGGTTAGCAGGGACAGCTTTTTTAAAATACTTCCCAAGACTAGATATCCACCTCGACTCCTTAACATCATCAGGTCCTTTCATGAGGAAATGAAGGGCACTGTGGTTTTTAATGGCTCAACATCAGATTCCTTTGCGATCCAAAGCGAAGTGAAACAGGGCCGTGTCCTCACACTGACAATGTTTGGGATCTTTTTTGCTGTCATGCTGAAGCACGCCTTTGGAACTGCAACAGGTGTCTATCTCCAGACTAGATCAGATGGAAAGCTCTTTAATCTCTCTAAATTGAAAGTGAAGACCAAAGTCCATCTGAAATGCATGTGGGACTTCCTCTTTGTCGATGATGGAGCTGTTGTTGCCTGTTCTGCTGAAGACCTCCAACAACCTTTGAATCGTTTTAATGAGGTCTGCTAAGACTTTGGATTAACAATCAGCCTGAAGGAAACACAAGTCATGGGCCAGGGCATGGACTCACCTTCCTCTATTACCATCTCTACATAATAATTGGAGGTTGTACATGATTTCATGTACCTTGGCTCAACAGCCTCTGACACTCTCTTCCTAGATGTCCAGCTGGATAAACACATTGGCAAAGCAGCTACCATGTTCTCTAGACTCACAAAGAAAGTATGGCTTAATAAGAAGCTGTCGGCATATACTAAGATCCAGATCTATAGAGCCTGTGCCCCGAGTACACTCCTATACTGTAGTGAGTCCTGGATCCTTTGTGCATGGCAGGAGAGGAAGCTGAACATATTCCATATGTGTTGTCTCTGACGCAGTTTTGGTATCACCTGGCAGGACAAAGTTCCAAATAGAGTAGTCCTCGATTGAACTGGAATGTTTAGCATGTGTACATTACTGAAACAGCGACGTCTACATTGGTTTGGGCATGTTGTGAGAATGGCTGGTGGTCGGATTCCAAAAGATCTCCTGTATGGAGAATTAGTACAGGGAAATCAACCCAGAGGGAGACCACAACTGCGATACAAGGATATCTGCAAAAGGGATCCGAAAGCCTTAGGAATGGAACTCAACAGATGGGAAACCCTGACATCGTTCAGCCTGGAGGCAGGTGGTGTGCATCACGGCCTCTCCCAATTCGAAGATGCCCTTGTCCAGCAGGCCGAGACAAAGAGGCAGTCCCAAAAGCAGCAAAATCAGGGAGCTGGACAGGGGACAGATTGTATTTGTCTTCAGTGTGGAAGGGAATGTCACTCTTGAATTGGCCTTCTCAGCCACACTAGATTCATTTATTTATTTATTGGATTTTTACCCCGCCCCTCCAGACCATGTCTACTCCGGGCAGCTACTAGAAGTCCATTTCTCTTTCAGGCAGATGGGGAGGGTCTGGCTTTTTGAGAGAAAGCTGCAGCATAATTGAAACACATCTTATGTCCACAATGTCTTCACAGTCCTAAGATCCATATTTCCAATGAGGTATATCTGTTGTGACTTCTTCCTCTATTCATAGGGTGACTGAAAGTGCCCTTAGGTGTAATGTCATCTCAGTGGCAGTAATTTTTAGTAATTAAAGGTTCCCTCCTCCCATTTCATGTTTCCCATGGCTTCCAGATGATGAAAAGGATTATAGGAGAGTCTCCTGACAAAAAGAGGAAATGTTCCATTTCCAAAAAAATTGCTTCTGCTGCTGACATCAGCAACCTTATATACTATAGTTGCACAATCAGGATTTCAGTTGGAAGATTACATATCCATTTCATATGTTGTTTTTATTTCAATTTATATGCCTCCCCATAATGCTTTAGCACTCTCTGGACAATTTACAACGTAATTATGCAAACAACACTTTGCTTTCTCCCCTCCTAAGAGAACTGGGTACTCCTTTTACTGACCTCAATAGGGTGGAAGGATGTCAAGTCAGAAATCATTAAGGCAGATTTCAGCTCTTGTGTTCTTCATTTCATAAACTGTGCACTGGGGAAAGGAGCATCTTTTCAGGTTTTTAATATCCTTTTTTTTCTTAGTTCCTGTATTTAGGTTGCAACCATTATGATGCTGATAGGAGAGGAAGCATCTATGAAAAAGGTCCCTTTATGTACTACATGTTTCTCTAGGGGTGGGATTGTGAATAATAGGAATAAAGATTTTTTCAGGCCAAGATAGTGGAATGCTTCTTGCTAGTAAGGCTGCCCTCATAGTATTGGGTTGTCATGACACTTCGTAATGAGGACAGAGGTTCATAACTTTTGTGCTTCTGGTTAATTTTGCCAACAAACTCAGTTGATACTAAATGTTGAAATGATATTGAAGAGCTCTAGTCAGGCCAGCTCTGGGCATGTCTGCACAGTCTCTTTGGAGTGAGTTGGAGCAGGCTAAATACGGTCCCTTAAGAAGATAGTCACTTCATTATATTGAGAAATTAAACACTTCGTTGTCTCCATGGAGGAGCAGAGGAAAAGCAATTTTAAAAAGTATGTGCTGAATCACTTTAAAAAAAATAAAAGACAAATGGAACACTTTCTCCTGGAAGTGGGAGGGGGAAGGAAGGTGATTTTTGTTTGATTTTCTCCTAAAGGTCCAGTTGAGTACCTGCCCACAGCCAAATTATACATGGTGGAAATGAACCAAAATGAAAATCTGTTAACTAAGAGCAGAAGATAAAGGACAAACAAGAGCTTGAAAAATTGGGCGTAGCTGTTGATTGGTGGTCAATAGTAAAATTAGAATCAAGATATAAAAAAGATAGGACTGTGGGTTTCTTTGAGGGCAAAGTCCAGGTGGATAGACTGAGGATATATACTGATGAAAGAATAATTAAAAATGTACACATACTTATTAGAATATGATAAAGGATGAGAGGGTGAAAGAGACAATGGTAAAATGGGCAAAAATTTTTGGATATAATGTAGGTCTTGATGACTGGACTAAGATGTGGAAAGAAAGCTATGAGATTATTAAACCAGCAAATCTCAGAGAAAATATCCTCAAAATGTTTTACAGATGGCATTACACACCTGTAAGACTAGCAAAAATGTCAGAGGGTAACAGCAATATATGTTGGAAGTGTAAAAAAATGCAGGAACTAATTATCATATGTGGTAGACATGCGAAAAAGTCAAAAATTATTGGACCCAGGTGTGGGAATTAGTAAAAGAAATTACCCAGCAGAAATTAGATATAAAACCTGAAATGGCATTATTGAATGTCATACCAGGAATTAATGATAAAAAATTGAAGCATTGTCTGATGTATATACTCACAGTAGCTAGATTACTCTGGGCCCAAAAATGGAAAAGCGAAGAAGTTCCAACGATAGAAGAGTTGATAAAAAAGCTATGGGATATAGCAGAACTGGACACTCTATCAGAAGCACTACGGGAACAACCAAGAGACTATGTAAAACAAAGTTGGGAACTAATATACTCTTGGGCCCAGAAGAAGACAGGAGTGTAGGGCAAATTTTACCATATATGTATACAGTGGTGTCTCGCATAGCGATGTTAATTGGTTCCAAAAAACACATCGCTATGTGAAACCATCGCTATGCGAAACACCATTTCCCATAGGAATGCATTGGAAACCGGTTAATCCGTTCCAATTGGAACGGATTGCCGTCGTTAAGCGAAAAAACCCATAGGAAACATTGCTAAGCGAAACAATGTATCCTCCATTGGAATGTATTGAAGCTGACTCAATACATTTTAATGGCTTTGCGAAGTCAATTTTTGCAATTTTAAATGTGTCATACAAGGGTCAAAAATGGTTTTAAATGCTTGGATTAGCTTCTGCACCCTCTAAAATGGATGCAAAAGTTAATTTGGCTTTGATTTGACTTTTCATTAATTTATGGTGAATTTTTTTCCCCCAACTTTTGACAGCTGTCAAAATCTGACAGCTCCATTATTTCCTATGGGGGAAGAAAAAATTCACAAAAAATTAATGAAGACTCAGCAACTGTTCTAAATTCTTGGGTTCGTTAGAGGAGCCCCTAAGTTGTGTGCAAACCTGATTTGGCATTGATCTGAACTTTCGTTAATTTTTTGTAAATTGTTTTCTCCCCCATAGGAAAGCATGGAGCTGTCAGATTTTGACAGGTCCATTGGTTCCTATGGGCCAAAAAAAAAAATTCACAAAAAATTAACGAAAAGTCAGATCAAAGCCAAATCAGGTTTGCACATGACTTAAGGGGTCCTCTAACGAATCCAAGCATTTAGAACCGTTTTTGACCCTTCTAAGACACTTTTTTAATTGAAAAAAAAAACATCGTTAAGTGAAGCAGGGGACCTAAAATCGTGGAGGGTTTAGCTTAGTAGAGGTATTAGTTTAGTTTTTTTTCTTTATTATTCTCTTTTTTCTTTTTCATTTTTTGTTTTTGTATGTTTGAATTTAAATTTAAAAAAAGAAATGAACCAAAATGGAACAATCCTACTCACACACACAAAAAAAGCCCCTGATTGGGGCCAGAAAGGTGAGGTCGGAATATTTTAGGGATGGGATGGTTTCCTCCAGTAAAGATGTTGTCTGATTGAAGGCTTTAGAAGGAAACCAGCTCATCCCTGTAACAGACCAAGCAGTCTGCTAAATGCATTTGTCGTCATCCTCTTAGTGTACTTATTTCTCCTACCTTTGCTTCCACTAAAATAAAATTGCATAGCCATTTGTTCAATTGATATGGCCCTTTCCTCTTTTTATGTGCATAATTAGGTATACCTGAAATCATATTGCTTTGGGTCATGAAGATAATTGTCCACATCTTCAAAGGAATATATTTTCTATTGTGTATTGCCATATTGTGATACAGAATTGGTCACTCTTGTAATTTATGGTGGAACTGTAGTGGCTTTGATATTTGATTACACAGAAATACAGTAATTGTTTAGTTTTTAATGTGAAATCAACCTTCAATGAAGGTAGTTTCTGAAGTGAGAACAGTGGGTTTTGTTTTGTCCTAATGCTTTATAGTTAAACTTTAAGGACACAAGGATGTGATTGATTTAGATAATTGGTATATATCTGTCACTGATCTCAGTGTGTCTGTTTTGATGTCACTAGGTTCTGTTCATCAGTGAAGGGGTAGGTAGTGTGATAAATAACCTGAAATTTTACAAGCTTAGTATAAAAACAGTTGTCAATTTTCAAGCTATACTCATTTACTTAACATTTAAAAATGGTGTGGAAGATTTGAAAAATACTAGCAATTGCTTAGATTGAATCAGTAATGTTATACATTCAAGCCTAAATTATTGAGAGCCTTTTATTATTATTGGTTCGTTAAGCCTTTGTGTAGGTGTTAAATTATTGTTTCATTAAGCCTCTGTGTAGTTGCTAAATTATGGTTGTTAAATGGTTTAAAACAGAAATAAAACATCTTTGGTTCCTGTTATCTTTTGAACAAAAAATTCCTTTACATTGCTTGATTAATATGCGGAACTGTCTGATGCATATGTTTTCTACAGTTTCTTCATGGCAGTAACAAGAGCAAGGCAAGAGGTATTTGCATTGGGTATTCAAAGCTGAGAGACACAGAAAGAATATATAAAATATGCATCTTCTGTCCCAAGTATATCATGCTGTTAGGAGAAGAGCTAATTTCTATAACTTTGTTCAGTTATTCTCTACTCAAATAAGCTGACTATGAAGAAAGAAAGTGGCTAGTTTTCTACATAAAGTGACAAATTGGAGGGGGAGACATTTCTGCTCATATGTAGGCTCTACAGCATAAGCAAGAATCCTAGATTCTCTGTTCTCTTTTTAAAGTAGTGGTAGTTTTGTGGCAATAGAGAACATTTGAAATAGAAACAGAAGATCACTCAAATTTATTAGTTCTTGGTAGCTTCAGTTCTTCTCAAATTAATGTTCTGGTATTCAGCCTTCTGAAAAGAAGGCATAACATATAAAAACATTAAAGGACTCTCAATTGTGTATTTATTTATTGTGTAATACACTGGGATAATAATTATATGCTGTCAAGTTGATACCTGACCCTTTATAGGCTTTCATGTGTGTAGAGTTTACCATTAATTTTTTTGTGGGGTTCTATGGGGTCACATTGCTTTCCCAAGGCCACACAGGTTGATTGCTCTTCTGAAAAGCACAACGGAAAATCAAGTTGCCAATCCTTGTTTCTCTATCTAGATGTTTGGACTCACTGAGCTCTCTAATGTGCTGTAATGAATTATATGGACCAGTCTTTCATATATACTGTATATGATTATGTCTAGTCCAGAGCTGAGAAAAACACAAATGCTGTTTCTGACACTCAAATATTAATCAGGTTGAAAACAATCAGCTCTATTTTATAACTCTATAATATACTGTATGGATATAAAATAAAGCTCATTTTCCTCCCAGGATTTTAGGGGAGGAAAAGCTTTTTAAAAAAAACATTGTGCTCATTCTAATGTGGTGGTGGGGAGGAATGCAAGGCTTTTCTCTGTTCTCAGAGTTTCTAATTTTTCCACAAGAGAAATGGAAAAATTGTCCTTGAATACTGGGTCAGATTTTCCAGGTCCCTGCCCCCCTGCCTCCCAGTCCCTCAGATCTTCTGTTTTCTTGAACCTGAAGAAACAAACTGAAGCTAAGGCCGCTGATCTGAAAATTCTCGAAGGGCATAGAGTTTTGTGGACAATATTTGGAGACCTGATGCTCCAGTCTCAGGGTGGTGATTTATCTGTAGCCACAGGGAATTTGGTTCTTGGAAAAGAAGGACATGCATATGTATGGTGGAAGGAGACAGCGAAGAAGGGAGCTCAGGAATGAAATCAGAATGGATTATAGCTTGCTGTCTGCGGAGAACAGACAGGTCTGGAGACTATGATATGGTACTTTGGTCTAGGAATGTAGGTCCAAAAAGTAATAGAGCTTTTCAATCCTTAAGGACAATCATATAGCGGCAAGTGTAAGTCAGACATTTTATTATTTCAAAAAAATTCCACAGTGCCATATGCTGGAGGTCTTAAAGTCTAAGTGGGCTCTTGAGATTGTAGAGCTCTTGTGGCAGGACAGTGAACCATCTATCTCAGAAATTTCAAAGGAGTTAATGTACACTGCATCTGATGTTGCCTGAAATTCAAGTGCTCCTTGATCGGCTGTTTGGCTTCTGGTTGCAAGAAAATTGGTTGGGGTTAACAAAGGGTTGTGAGGACTTCCTTCCTGAAGCAAAGTTATTTCTTATTTCCAGGCTGAGGCATCTCTTTTGCCACTCTGTATAACTATTCATTGTGTGACTATAGTTTGAAGATAGGTGAAGAACAATAGCTATCAAGACATGTTTTACCTATCTTTTGTTCAGAAATATTGATATCCCCATGATTAATATATACCTGATTGATACCTTGATCGCCTATGAATTGTCTCTAGTCCACAAAGGACATATTGCTGGTAAACAACTGCCAGTCCCAGATAGTCTCTGAGGGGAACTCAGTAGAGAGGCTTTTGCCATTACAACTGGACAATAACACAATTTGAGGGAATTAATGGCTACCATTGTAGTGATGTAAATCCTTATTTTTTTTTCCTCTCACAAGTGAGAGAAAAACATATAAGATGTTTTCTGCCACCAGGTAAGATTACTAGAGTTCTTGAGCATGTTTCATTTTGAGATTTTTTCACTAAGACTTTGTTTTAGCAAATGCTCTGAGTAGAATCCACTTTATGCATGTTTAAATTAAACTGCATAACTGTGATAAATTGCCACTAACTAATAAGGTGCAGGTTGTGTTAGGAAGTGCACACCTGTTATACAATCAGGTATGGACCTCACAATGCAACTGGCACTTTAATAGTTAGTGGTTTGCTGTACTGCAGTGTTTGAATGTTTGATTTCTTGTTCTTTAGTCTCAAGCTTCTCTGGACAACACAGATGATTTTATTTATTTATTTCATGTATATCTTGGCTTGCTATTAGGACTAAAATACAAGATGTGTGTGTGTGTTCAGTCGTTTAGTCGTGTCCGACTCTTCGTGACCCCATGGACCAGAGCATGCCAGGCCCTCCTATCTTCCACCGCCTCCCGGAGTTGTGTCAAATTCATGTTGGTTGCTTCGATGACACTGTCCAACCATCTCATCCTCGGTCGTCCCCTTCTCCTCTTGCCTTCACACTTTCCCAACATCAAAGTCTTTTCCAAGGAGTCTTCTCATGAGATGGCCAAAGTACTGGAGCCTCAGCTTCAGGATCTGTCCTTCCAATGAGCACTTGGGGTTGATTTCCTTTAGAATTGATAGGTTTGTTCTCTTTGCAATCCAGGGAACTCTGAAGAGTCTCCTCCAGCACCACAATTCAAAGGCATCAATTCTTCGGCGGTCTGCTTTCTTTATGGTCCAGCTCTCACTTCCATATAACACTACAGGAAAAACCATAGCTTTGACTATTCAGACTTTTGTTGGCAATGTGATGTCTCTGCTTTTTAAGATGCTGTCAAGATTTGTCATCGCTTTCCTCCCAAGAAGCAGGCGTCTTTTAATTTCGTGGCTGCTGTCACCATCTGCAGTGATTATGGAGCCCAGGAAAATAAAATCTGTCACTGCCTCCATGTCTTCCCCTTCTATTTCCCAGGAGGTGATGGGACCAGTGGCCATGATCTTAGTTTTTTTAATGTTGAGCTTCAGACCAATTTTTGCACTCTCATCTTCCATCATCATTAAGAGGTTCTTTAATTCCTCCTCACTTTCTGCCATCAGAGTGGTATCATCTGCATATCGGAGGTTGTTGATATTTCTTCTGGCAATCTTAATTCCGGCTTGGGATTCATCCAGTCCAGCCTTCCCCATGATGTATTCTGGATATAAGTTAAATAAACTGGGGGACAATATACAGCCTTGTCGTACTTCTTTCCCAATTTTGAACCAATCAGTTGTTCCATATCCAGTTCTAACTGTTGCTTCCTGTCCCACATATAGGTTTCTCAGGAGATAGATAAGATGGTCAGGCACTCCCATTTCTTTAAGGACTTGCCATAGTTTGCTGTGGTCCACACAGTCAAAGGCTTTTGCATAGTCAATGAAGCAGAAGTAAATATCTTTCTGGAACTCTCTGGCTTTCTCCATAATCCAGCGCAAGTTAGCAATTTGGTCTCGAGTGCCTCTGCCTCTTTGGAATCCAGCTTGTACTTCTGGGAGTTCTCGGTCCACATACTGATGAAGCCTCCCTTGCAGGATTTTGAGCATAACCTTGCTAGCGTGTGAAATGAGTGCAATTGTGCGGTAGTTGGAACATTCTTTGGCACTGCCTTTCTTTGGGATTGGGATGTACACTGATCTTTTCCAATCCTCTGGCCACTGTTGGGTTTTCCAAACTTGCTGGCGTATTGAATGTAGCACCTTAACAGCATCATCTTTCAAGATTTTAAATAGTTCAACTGGAATGCCATCACCTCCACTGGCCTTGTTGTTAGCCAGGCTTTCTAAGGCCCACTTGACTTCACTCTCCGGGATGTCTGACTCAAAGTCAGCAACTACATTGTCAGGGTTGTCTTGGATATCCACATCTTTCTGATATAATTCCTCTGTGTATTCTTGCCACCTCTTCTTGACGTCTTCTGCTTCTCTTCTGCTTCTGTTAGGTCCCTCCCATTTTTGTCCTTTATCATGTTCATCTTTGCGCAAAATGTTCCTCTAATATCTCCAATTTTCCTGAACAGATCTCTGGTTTTTCCTTTTCTGTTATTTTCCTCTATTTCTTTGCATTGATCATTTAAGAAGGCCCTCTTGTCTCTCCTTGCTATTCTTTGGAAGTTTGCATTCAGTTTTCTGTAACTTTCCCTATCTCCCTTGCATTGAGCTTCCCTTCTCCTCTCTGCTATTTCTAAGGCCTCCTTGGACAGCCACTTTGCTTTCTTGCATTTCCTTTTCTTTGGGATGGTTTTTGTTGCTGCCTCCTGGACAATGTTACGAGCCTCTATCCAAAGTTCTTCAGGCACTCTGTCCACCATATCTAGTTCCTTAAATCTGTTCTTTACCTCCACTGTGTATTCATAAGGGATTTGGTTTAGATTATACCTGAGTGGCCCAGTGGTTTTTCCTACTCTCTTCAGTCTAAGCTTGAATTTTGCTATGAGAAGCTGATGATCAGAGCCGCAGTCAGCTCCAGGTCTTGTTTTTGCTGACTGTATAGAGCTTCTCCATTTTTGTCTGCAGATAATATAATCAATCTGATTTCGATATTGCCCATCTGGTGATTTCCATGTGTAGAGTCGCCTCTTGTGTTGTTGGAAAAGAGTGTTTGTGGTGACCAGCTTGTTCTCTTGACCAAACTCTATTAGCCTTTGCCCTGCTTCGTTTTGAACTCCAAGGCCAAACTTCCCTGTTGTTCCTTTTATCTCTTGACTCCCTACCTTAGCATTCCAGTCCCCCAGAATGAGAAGAACATCTTTCTTTGGTGTCAGTTCTAGAAGGTGTTGGAAGTCTTCATAGAATTGGTCAATTTCAGTCTCCTCAGCAATGCTGGTTGGTGCATAAACTTGGATTATTGTGATGTTGAAAGGTCTACCTTGGCTTCGTATTGACATCATTCTATCATTTTTGAGATTGTATCCCATTACAGCTTTTCCCACTCTTTTGTTGACTATGAAGGCTACTCCATTCCTTCTACGGGATTCTTGCCCACAATAGTAGATATGATAATCATCTGAGCTGAATTCGCCCATTCCTGTCCATTTTAGTTCACTGATGCCCAGGATATCAATGTTTATTCTTGCCATCTCCTGTTTGACCACCTCCAGCTTCCCAAGGTTCATAGATCTTACATTCCAGGTTCCTATGCAGTATTTTTCTTTGCAGCATCGGACTTTCCTTTCACTTCCTGGCACGTCCACAGCTGAGCGTCCTTTCAGCTTTGGCACAACCACTTCATTAGCTCTGGAGCTACTTGTACTTGTCCTCCGCTCTTCCTCAGTAGCATGTTGGACGCCTTCCGACCTGAGGGGCCCATCTTCCAGCGTCATATCTTTTAGCCTTTTGTTTCTGATCATGGAGCGTTCTTGGCAAAGATACTGGAGTGGCATTGCCAGTTCCTACTCCAGGTGCATTGCGTTTAGTCGGAACTCTCCACTATGTCCTGTCCGTCTTGGATGTCCCTGCACGTCATAGCCCATAGCTTCTCTGAGTTACGCAAGCCCCTTTGCCACGACAAGGCAGCAATCCATGAAGGGGCAGCAATCCATGTAGTGCAGGACCAGTTGTTTTTTCTAACCTAAAACCTCAGCATTCGGGTTTTAATTGCAGTATTGGCACTTTGGAATAAATAAGTTGATTTTGAGTTGTAGTTTGGGCACTCGGGCTCAAAAAGGTTCACCATCACTGGACTATGGTAACGTGTCTTGGAATAGCATCTAGTGTGGCTGAGAAGGCCAATTCGAGAGTGACATTCCCTTCCACACTGAAGACAAATACAATCTGTCCCCTGTCCAGCGCCCTGGTTTCGGGACTGCCTCTTTGCCTTGGCCTGCTGGACAAGGGCCTGTTCAAAATGGGAGATGCCATGCTGCACTGCCTGCCTCCAGACTAAACGCTCAGATGTCAAGGTTTCCCATTTGTTGATGCCCGTTCCTAAGGCCTTCAGCTCCCTCTTGCAGATATCCTTGTATCGCTGTTGTGGTCTCCCTCTGGGATGATTTCCCCCCACTAATTCTCCATACAGGAGCTCTTTTGGAATCTGACCGCCAGCCATGCTCACAACATGCCCACGCCAATGTAGACATCACCGTTTCAGTAATATATACATGCTAAACATTCCAGCTCATTCTAGGATTACTCTATTTGGAACTTTGTCCTGTCAGGTGATTTAAAAAAGTGTTGGAGACAATGCATATGAAACGTGTTCAACTTCTTGTCCTGCCATGCACAAAGGGTCCAGGACTCACTGCAGTACAGGAGTCTATACTCGGGGCACAGGCTGTATAGATCTGAATCTTAGTATATGCCGACAGCTTCTTATTAAGCCATACTGTACTTTCTTTGTGAGTCTAGAGAACATGGTAGCTGCTTTGCCAATGCGTTTATCCAGCTTGATATCTAGGAAGAGAGTGTCAGAAGTTGTTGATCCAAGGTATACGAAGTCATGAACAACCTCCAGTTCTTGTCTGGAGATGGTAACAGAGGGAGGTGAGTCCATGTCTTAGTTGTGTTTTCTTTAGGCTGATTGTTAATCCAAAGTCTTGGCAGACCTCATTAAAATGATTCAAAGGTTGTTGGAGGTCTTCAGCAGAACAGGCAACAACAGCTCCATCACTGGCGAAGAGGAAGTCCCACATGCATTTCGGCTGGACTTTGGTCTTCACTTTCAATTTAGAGAGATTAAAGAGCTTTCCATCTGATCTAGTCTGGAGATAGACACCTTCTGTTGCAGTTCCAAAGGCGTGCTTCAGCATGACAGCAAAAAAGATCCCAAACATTGTCAGTGTGAGGACACGGCCCTGTTTCACTTCGCTTTGGATCGCAAAGGGATCTGATGTTGAGCCATTAAAAACCGCAGTGCCTTTCATTTCCTCATGAAAGGACCTGATGATGTTAAGGAGTCGAGGTGGACATCCAGTCTTGGGAAGTATTTTTAAAAGACCGTCCCTGCGAACCAGGTCAAAGCCCTTTGTAAGATCTATGAAGGCCATGAAGAGGCCTTCATAGAACTTACAACTGCAACTGCCTGAGGGAAAATATTACATCAATGGTGGTTCTGTTAGCTCAAAATCCACACTGTGATTCTGAATAGACTCTGTCTGCAAGCACCTGGAGTCTCTTCAGCACAACATTGTCAAGAAGCTTCCCTACAATGCTGAGAAAAGAGATGCCACTGTAGTTATTGTAGTCGCCCCTGTTGCTTTTGTTCTTCTATACTGTAATGTGACAATGTTTGCATCCTTCATGTCCTGCAGTACTCCACTTTCCCTCCAGCAAAGACAAAAGATTTCATATAGCTCAGAGGTGTTGATCTCTTTACAGCACTTCAGCACGTCAACAGAGATGTTATCTTTCCTAGGTGCCTTGCCAGAGGCGAGGGAATCCAGGGCCGCTTTTATTTCTGCTAAAATTGGTTCACTGTCCAACTCTTCCAAGACAGGCAGGCACTCGATGTTATTTAATGCCTCTTCAGTTACTACATTCTCTCTGGATTATAGCTCACAGTAGTGCTGCACCCTGAGTTTCATCTGCTGTGCTCGGTCCTGGATGATCAAGCCTGTAGCAGACTTCAATGGAGCAGATTTCTTCTGTATTGGATATAAAGCCTGCTTGATACCGTCATGCATTCCCTTGATGTTACCTGTGTATCTGTATCTGAGAGCAGAGCTGAAGCCAATAATCGTTAGAACATGTCCTGGCAGACTGTTGGACTTTGCTACGAGCAACTCAAAGGGCCTCCAAGTTGTACTCACTACGACAGGCTTTGTATGCTGCTAGAGCTCTCCTTTTATCCTCAATGGCTGGCCTCCACTCCTCCAAATGGGCTTCGAATGAGTCTGCCATCTTTTTGATCTTCTTGCCAAATCTGGACGAGGTGGTGATATATTGAAATGTTCCAATCATACAGGTGCATTTCCATCAGCCGAGCCTGGAAGGGTTTCCATAAGCGCTTGGGCAAATTCCTCCACTTTTCTCTGATTGCGAGTCTTGTTCATGGTCCTCCTTCCTTTTTCATGTGATATAATCTCTTTGTTCACAGTTTTACTCTACTACACACCAGGGGGTGATCAGTATTGCAATCAGCACCCTGATAACTGTGTGTGTTATCTCAGATTATGATGATTATGGTGATGACAGTTAACTATTATTTTTACTATTCTTATTCTTCTTTTTTTTTTTTTGGACTTATATACCGCCCCATAGCGCTACAAGCACTCTCCGGGCGGTTTACAATTTAATTATACAGGCTACACATTTTCTTGTTCAAAATACCAGACACAGTCGACCAAAAGTATAAAAACATTGATTGGTATTATATAACAGATACAAGTTTTAATCAAAAAAACCTAAGTATCTGTTAAATATTGGCGCAATATGTATGCTGCTCCTAAAATTGTCTTTAAGTTTGATTTCTCAAGAAATTACTCCAGGATGTCCTCTATCAAACAGAAACTTAGCCTTTTGCTTTCTAATATATTGGAGTAAATGGGGCTCTAAATATGCAGAAATTCGGAACTATCAGATTTACTTACTTTATTTTACTTTACTTGATTTATACCCCGCCCATCTGGCCTAAAAGGCCACTCAGATTTGGATATATTCGTATCTGAATATGGCATTATTCGTTGAACTTTGAATATTTTTGAATCTGAATGCAGATCTCTAATTGGTATGTCAGGTACACTTCTCTTTAGGTATGTGGCCTAAAAAATAGTGTTCTTCGTAGTGGTCTCTGTGAATGCACACAATTGGGTTTATCCTGCGCCTGTGCAGGAACGTACGGAAGATTCTAGAGCTTAAAAAAAAAAAGTCAATTAGCTCCCCCCCCTGCGGGGTATATAAACCCCGCCTCCTCCATCTTCCTTTCAGTTCCTCTTTTTCCGCCGTTCCTGTAGGACGTAGGAATAGCAGAGCTATCGACCGTTAAGTACTCAGCTAGCTAGCTATTTTCTCTTTTACTTATTTTACTTTATATTACCATTATTCGACAGAATCCATTATTTGATCCAGTTATTTTTGAGTTCTGTCAGGTTTCCCCCCCATCAACGGATCCCCCTTTTCTTTTATGGCCCCTCGGGGCTTCAAGCACTGTGCTGTCTGTTCCCGAAAAATCCCTCTCTCAGACGGGCACAACAAATGCTTATTTTGTCTGGGAGAATTTCATCTTGATCAAACTTTCCCTGCTTGCAAATTTTTTTCTAAGCAAGCGATCAAGTTAAAGCGCCTCCCTTTCAGCACTATCTCCCCCTCGTGCTGAAGCTCTGATCCAGGATTCTCCAACAGACCAGCAGTTGCTTACCAGTTCTGTGCTGGTTAAGGCTAAAGACAATTCCAAACCGTCAAAAGCGAAACCACCTTCTCGCTCAGCCGTGGCTGCAAAAAAGAAAGCCACTGATAAACCTAAGACGGTGAAGAAGCCGGATAAACTGCCTACTCTACCCCCTCCCACTCCTTCTATTTTACTCGGGGAGTCTTCACGGGATACATCGGGACTCTCTGATGCAGAGGAGCACATTGCTTTAGCCCAGACGGCTCAGGATAATATGTGCATATCACCAACTTCGGCCGTTTTGAGGCTGTGCCAGACGCCAGCTGGGCCGTAGCCCAACCAAGCCCTTGATACCCAAGGCGGGCTGATACCGAGTCCCCATCGGAACAGGAGTCAGTTCATGGAACTCCTAGAAAGCGTACTGGAAAGCGCAAACACACCACTCCATACCAACCACGGAATGGAGCCACCCGTCCACAGGGACCACCGCAGTTCAGTCATCCCTTCTACGCTCCGTTTCAGCCATTTCCATGCCATGGCTTCACCTATGCCTTGGAGTTTCCAACTCCCACCGCGCCTCAGGCTCCGTGGCTCCATACCGTGGCCCCGTCTATCCCATGCCAGCCACAACCTCAGGAAGACCTTTCCACGCCTCAGCCACCATCCCGTAAGGCATTTTCCCACGGTACCTACAGCAATACCCAAATGTACCAAGCTTATGGACGCACAACTCTTCAGTTCGTGCTGCGACGCTTTACTCTGGGCCTGACACCCACGATACCGTCCCTTTTTCTCCATCTACTCAATCAGACGGAGACATGGTACCAGAGGATATGGTACCAAGGCGTTCTCCATCCATTGCCTCTCAGTCTTCAAATCCTTCTACGGCATCTAGTGACTCTCATGCCCCTGATACAGGTGCCCTGAACTCATCATCTCAACCTTCCTCGGAGGACTTTTCATCCTATGTGCAACTTATCATCCGCATGGCAAAAACCCTCCAGCTAGATGCACAGCTCTCTCAACAGGAGAGGGACCTAGTCTTTCATGATATGGAGCAGGACAAAATTTCCCCTCCCAGTCTCAGCCTTATCCCAGTTATCTTCGAACTGGTGAAATCTTCTTGGGACAAAACTCCCACTTTGGTTCAAATACCTCGTATGATCGAGCATCATAACTCATGGCTCGGACTCCGATTTCCTTGCCAAACATCCACCGCCCAACTCCATCGTCGTTGAGGCCACTCAATACAAAGCTTGTACGCAATCCTCGGCTACGCCTACCAATAAGGAAAGAAATCAGACACCTTTGGTAAAAAGCTGTAAAGTACTTCTTTGCAGCTATGCTCATAAAGATTGCCAACTACCAAGCTGCCAGGGGTGCTGTGGCATCCACCCTCGTGCCCCTTGCTTGACCTTCAAGCCTCTGAGCACACGAAGGTAGACAAACCTCACTCTTTTACATTCGCTGCCACCAGGTGGTCTCTAAATCACCATTATTTCAGAAAGACTCAGGTCCATACTTCAGGTACTTGTAAATAAAACTTTGGTTTATTGAATACATAGATTCATTCATGAATATCTTCAGTATTTAATCATTTTTCAGAAGTTCCCCAAACTACACATTCTATTACTCTGTCAGGGTTTTTTCTCCAGCCTGACTCTTACATTTCTCTTTCTGACTCAGTCAGTCTCCACACACTGACTTGAACTCTATTAATCTCACACTCTGACTGACTCACTTAACTCTAATCTCTACTGTGACTGAAATATTGACTCAGGCTCCGCCTCTTATAGCATCTGTCTCAGCTCCGCCTCTCTGCAACATTAATATTCATAAACCATTATATTACATAACATAGACCATAGATCAAATAAATAGAGAACGCTACAGGTGCTTACCAAAAGCACTTGTGGGACAAGATTGTCCCAACGCTTCAATCATTGCCTGATCCTGCCAAAGCAGAAGCTCTCAACGTTTATGAAGAGGCGAATACCCTTACCAGACAACAGCGATTTGCTGCAAAACATACAGCTGACATCGTGTCCAAATCCATGCTGACTGCCATTGCCATCAGACGCCAAGCCTGGCCAACATCCTGGATGACACTAAAACAAAAACCGAAGAACTTCCCTTCGATGCTATTGGACTCTTTAACGCCAAAACTGACGAAACTATGGATAATATCTATAAGATGAGGAAAACAGCAAAGTCCTACGTACCATACCAGCCATATAGGTACCAGAAGCAAACATATAGAAAGCCACAATGCCAATTATCCACTCAGTACCAACCTCCACGGTACAGTAAACAACAACAGGACTGCACTTACCGAACGCAGCAGTCCACGACACCGCTGTTCAAGCAACAACGCTTCCACAGTCCTAAGCAGTCCTTTCGTAAAGCTCAGCATAGGGGTAAGCAATTTTCATAATTCCCCTTCTCCTACATGACTGTCTCCATTCCTGCAAGAATGGAAAAACATCACTGCGGATTCATGGGTCCTCAGTATCATCCAACATGGATACAGAATAGAGTTTTTCTCTATTCCCCCATCAAATTGAATTAAACTTACCCCATTCTCCACACCATTGCATCTGGAAATTTCATCCAGGACATTCACAAAATGCATGGCGCCTGTTGTCGCCTACCTGCGAACGCAGAAAATAAATTTTTTCCCTTACATTGATGATTGTCTTATTATAGCTCAGTCCTACCAGGAAGCTCTCTCGGCCACAAGATTCACCCTCTCCCTACTGAACAAATTAGGTCTTCAAATCAATGTGAAAAAGTCCAAACTCATACCCTCCCAGCTAGTCTCCTACATAGGAGCAACTCTGGACTCCGTCTGCACAAGGGTGTTTCTGCCCACACAGCGAATTTGCAAGATCAAGACTGCTGTAAGCAAACTCAAACCATGCGCAACACTTACAGCGCACTACATCCAACAAGTCCTGGGACTCATGGCATCCACCACTGCCGTGGTACCGTACGCAAGGCTCGAACTCAGACCCCTGCAATCATGGTTCATCACTCACTTTGATCCCTTGACAGACCCACAATCCAAAAAACTAAAAATCCCACCTCGCGTTGCTCGACGTCTCGTTTGGTGGTCCAAACCCAGCAATTTATCACAAAGAAGGCTGTTTCACCCTCCCTTCCTGTCCATCCAAGTTGTCACCGACACCAGTCCTTCAGGTTGGGGTGCACACTGCCAAGACTGCCGTGTTCACGGCCTCTGAACTCCAACTCAAAGGACTCTGCACATCAATCAGCTGGAACTCATAGCAGTCATGAAAGCTTTGCAATCCTTCCTGCCTCGCATCCAAGGTCACACAGTGCAACTGGTAACAGACAATACCACAATAATGCACTACATCAACAGACAAGATGGAACCCAATCCACACCTCTTCTACAACTCACCATTCGGTTCTGGAAATGGTGCCGTTCCCACAACATTTCCCCTCAAGCGATCCACATTGCATCCAAGGACAATTCCTTAGCGGATCACCTCAGCAGGCTCCCCACCAGAATGCACGAATGGACCCTAGACCAGTCGGTCTTCATGGACCTCTGCAAACATTGAGGACAGCCCACATTGGACCTCTTCACGTCCAGCGTCAACACCAAGTGCGCCCGGTATTGCTCCAGGGCGGGCATACACACCTCCTCCTTGGGAGACGCGTTACTCATCCCTTGGTCAGGGGAACTAACGTACCTGTTTCCTCCGATACAGGTGCTTCTCAGGACAGTGACCAGGATCATCCAGTACGGTACGGACGCAATCCTCATGACCCCTTGGTGGCTGAGGCAACCATGGTTCGCTCACCTGTCAGAGATAACACAAGAAGTGTACCACTTACCGCAGATACCGTCCCTGCTATCGCAGAACAACGGGGCTCTTCTCCATCCCAATGTCCGGTCCCTTCACCTGACAGTGTGGAGGTTAACCACCGCTTCCACAAGGTACTAGACCACGCACGAAAGCCCTCTACTTCGCGCGTATACAAAGGCAAATGGAATTCCTTCACCAAATTTGCCCAATCTAATGGTCTGACTACGGTACCAGCATCCTTACACACGGTACTTACCTTCCTGCTGCACCTCTTCAATATGGGTCTTGCTCATTCTACACTTAAGGTCTACATCTCGGCAATTGTAGCCCACCAACCTCCTCGATCGTACTCCGCGAGACTACACTCAAAAGATTCTTAAAAGATCTTCAAAACATCCAACCCCCTTCCCAAACCATCGCACCTCAATGGTCCCTTCCGCTAGTCTTGGAAGCCCTTACTAAGCCTCCATTCGAACCTATGGCTACACGTTCAGAAAAGCTTCTCTCACTAAAAATAGCATTTTTAGTAGCCATCACTTCGGCCAGATGAGCAAGCGAACTCACCGCCCTAAGGGCAGACATCCCTTACCTGCAGATGCATCCAGATAAGGTTACCCTATACATGGACATTTCATTCCTCCCAAAGGTGGTGTCAGAATTCCATGTCAATCAGCCTGTTGTGCTTCCCACCTTTTTTCCTTCTCCAACTACACCGTTAGAGCGGAAACTCCATGTTCTCGACGTAAAGAGGGCCCTTGCCTTCTACTTACATCATACCAAGCCTATTCGGCGTTCTCCATGTCTCTTCTTGTGCTACCATGGACTGCGCAAAGGTACTCCTGCTTCCTCTCAATCAGTATCGAGATGGATTGTTCAGCTCATACACCTGGCTTACCAGCTGGCCAACAAGCCTCTCCCAGAGGGCTTAAGGGCACACTCCACCAGAGTGGTTTCCACCTCAACAGCCCTATTTAAAGGTGTCCAGCTGCAAAACATCTGCAAAGCAGCCACCTGGGCTACCCCTCTGACGTTTGCCAGACACTACCGACTGGACGTCAGAGCCAAAAACGATGTGGCATTTGGACGGGCGATACTGCCATCCCTGATACCGTGATGGCCCTCCTGCCGGTGAGTACAGCTTGCTAATCACCCAATTGTGTGCATCCACACTACGAAGAAAGTTAGATTACTTACCTGTAACCTTGGTTCTTCTAGTGGCACTTTGTGAATTCACACATCCCTCCCTTCCTCCCCTCTATCCATCACCGTACCGTCCTATGATACCATGCTTATCTAACTTAAGGTAACGGCGGATTTAGGGAACTGAAAGGAAGATGGAGGAAGGGGGCTTATATACCCCGCAAGGGGGGGAGCTAATTGACTCTTTTTCTTAAGCTCTAGAATCTTCCGGACGTTCCTGCGCATGCGCAGGATAAACCCATTTGTGTAAATTCACAGAGTACCACTAGAAGAACCAAAGTTACAGGTAAGTAACCTAACTTTCTTTCAGATATAATCTTTTTGTTTGTTTGTTTGTTTAGCTTAAGGGAAATGCATGCTGTTCCCTTTACATATTTACAATGTAAAGTTAGATTCAGTGTGTTTGAATATAACATTTAAACCAACACATCCTAATGGAGGATATTATTTAGAGTACTGGAAAAATTTCCATTTCTACTTTTTCGGAAAAACCCATATTCCTGATATGTAGGAACCTAGATATGAATTACAAAAACTGCTTACATGTAGGATTTATATTCTATATCTTACACTGAAAGTGTTTTATTTTTACATGTTTCACAAAACACATGCTCATTAAAGTGCTGTGCTTGGAATATGAACCCTTCTGTAAAAATAGAGCAAGCTTATGTAATTTCTGGTAGCTAAAAGAGAGCGTTGCGGTTTAGAATACTACTCCAAATAAATACCCCACCCTATCTGTCTGTGGAATACAGTTGTTTCCATTTATTTTACTGTGTTTTGTTTCCATTTACTACTGATTTCAAGAAAAAATAATTTTAATACCATTCTCTCAGTTCACAAACATGTTTTTCTCTGTATAAAGGATGCCACCCCCATACGATGAAATCTTTGTCTGATTTTAAAGCGGCCCTGTTATGTTTCCAAACTGGTAGGCACCCACAAGTTCTCAGTTAGAGGAAAGGATAATTGTTTATTTGTATTAATTTATTTATTCAATTTCTACCCAGCCCATCTAGACCAAAGTCTGCTCTGGGTGGCTAACAATAATGGATAAAAGTAAAAACAATACAGTGGTGCCTCGCATAGCGATTGCTTCGGATAACGATGAAATCGCTTTGCGATGAAGATTTTGCGATCGCTTTTGTGATCGCTTTCCGATGTTCCCTATGGGGGAATTTCGCTTTGCGATGATCGGTTCCCTGCTTGGGAAACCGATCATGGCAAAGCAATGCTTTTAAATTAGCTGATGAGCGCCGCAAGCAAGGCTTTTTAAACAGCTGATCGGCGCTGCATAAATAGGGGACAGCTGGAGGGGGGAGCGGGGCGCTCCGGATTGGTGCCTCGGAGGAGGGAGGGAAGGAGGGCAAAGGGTCTGGCCCCAATCCCCGCGCGCACCCCTGGGGCTCCAAGCCAGAGAGCAGTCGTGGCGGGAAGCACTGCAAAGGAGGAGGCGCCCTCCGGGGATCGGGATCAGGGCAGCAGCAGCTGGATGGGGGGTGGCATGCCAGAAACCCGCTCCTCGCCCCATCTGCACCCCGCCAAGGAGACCGGGCATCCGGGGTTGGCTGGCTGGAGGTGGATGGCCCGCCTCTTCCCATCTCCGGCACTGCCTCCGAGCCCTTGCTCTCTGGCCCAAGGAGGCCGGGTGTTTCCCAGGCTGGCCGGAGAGTGGTGGGTTGATGGCACGCTGGTGGCTGCCTGCCTCCGAGCCCTCGCTCGCCGTCCAAGGAGGCCGAGTGTTTCCCAGGCAGGCTGGCTGGCCGGCTGGCGAGGGGGGGGTGGATGGCCCGCCCCTTTCCATCCCCGGCGCTGCCTTGGAGCTCTCACTCTTCGGCCGAAGGAGGCTGGTGTTTCTCAGGCAGGCTGGCTGGCGAGAGGCGGGTTGATGGCCCGCCCCTTTCCATCCCCGGCGCTGCCTTGGAGCTCTCACTCTTCGGCCGAAGGAGGCTGGTGTTTCTCAGGCAGGCTGGCTGGCGAGAGGCGGGTTGATGGCCCGCCCCTTTCCATCCCCGGCGCTGCCTTGGAGCTCTCACTCTTCGGCCGAAGGAGGCTGGTGTTTCTCAGGCAGGCTGGCTGGCGAGAGGCGGGTTGATGGCCCGCCCCTTTCCATCCCCGGCGCTGCCTTGGAGCTCTCACTCTTCAGCTGAAGGAGGCTGGTGTTTCTCAGGCAGGCTGGCTGGCAAGGGGGGGTGCATGGCCCGCCCCTTTCCATCCCCGGCGCTGCCTTGGAGCTCTCACTCTTCGGCCGAAGGAGGCTGGTGTTTCTCAGGTAGGCTGGCTGGCGAGAGGCGGGTTGATGGCCAGCCCCTTTCCATCCCCGGCGCTGCCTTGGAGCTCTCACTCTTCGGCCGAAGGAGGCTGGTGTTTTTCAGGCAGGCTGGCTGGCGAGAGGCGGGTTGATGGCCCGCCCCTTTCCATCCCCGGCGCTGCCTTGGAGCTCTCACTCTTCGGCCGAAGGAGGCTGGTGTTTCTCAGGCAGGCTGGCTGGCGAGAGGTGGGTTGATGGCCAGCCCCTTTCCATCCCCAGTGCTGCCTTGGAGCTCTCACTCTTCGGCCGAAGGAGGCTGGTGTTTCTCAGGCAGGCTGGCTGGCGAGGGGGGGTGGATGGCCCGCCCATCTGCACCCCGGAACACCCAAAATGGCCGCGCGCAGCGTTTTCGCGCCCTGCCCTCGCTTACCATGGTCGTGAAAATTGCTGCGGATGGGGAAAACATCGCATAACGGTGAGTATTGAAGCCATTGGAACGCATTAAACTAAGTTTAATGCGGTCCAATGGCATTTACTATTCCGTTTAACGATGTTTTCTTATAGCGATGGTTAATCCGGAACTGGATTTGATCTTACAACTGCTGGTCTTCTGACGTTGCAGCACAGAGGTTTCTGCAGTTTAACCTGCAGCGCCACCACGTCCCTGGTTTTAACATGCAAGGCCCTTAATGGTTTGGGGCCTCATTGTGTGTTAGAGCCCATCATCCAAAGAACATCAGCCTGTACCACCCGATCCATTCAGGCTGTTCTCCCATGTGTGGCCACTCCAAAGGAGGCGAAAAAGATGTCTATGAGAAACCAAGCCTTCTTAGTAGTACTCCACATCTTTTGAATAGTCTTCCTCTAGAGATTCATCAAGCTTCTTCCCTCCCAGCCTTAAAGAGGTGCTTAAAGACTGCAAGATCCATCGGAAACACAATTAACCCATTTTGGCTGAAAGGAAAAAGAAAAGAAAAGCAAACAAATCGTGCAAGACTCTCCAGAAATGGAAAAAAAGACAAGCAAAAAGCAAACAAACTGTGCAAGACCCATCGGAAATGCAAACAAAGCAAAGCAGAAAGCAAACAAACCGTGAAAGACCCTTCGGAAATGCAAAAAAAAAAAAAAAGCAAAGTAGAAAGCAAAGAAACCATGCAAGACTCTTCAGAAATGCAAAAAAAGCAAAGCAGAAAGCAAACAAACCGTGCAAGACCCTTCGGAAATGCAAACAAAGCAAAGCAGAAAGCAAACAAACTCTGCAAGATCCATCGGAATTCGGGGGGAGGGACACCAAAAACTAAACGAACCCTGCAGGACCCATCAGAAATGGGAAAAAACAAACCCTGCAAGACCTATCACAGCATAGAAACATAATCCCACCCCCCAGCCCAAAACCACACTGCAAAACCCACCCAGAATAGCTTTTCCAAAGTAGAAAGCAGCACCTTACCTTATCAGGCAGTCCGAAGCCTCCTCCAATCACACACTTTCTAACTGTTGGGGCAAAAGAGCTACAAAGAATCAGCCTCTTCACCACCAATGGTTAGCAATTTGAATTCCCTGCCTTTTTCCCCTACCTCTTTCTGGTTGTAACTCTAAACTCCGGACACAAGTAGAAGCAAAATTTTGCGGCCGGAGCTTGTTACAACTTGAAATGGTCGTATGTTGGGACGTTCGTAAGTCGAGGCACCACTGTATATTAATGTCAACCACCCAGAGTAAAGTTGACATTAAGGTTGACCAGAATAAGTAAATTGAGTAGTATACAAATAACTTAAGTAAGTAGAGTGGTATACAAATAACTTTAAGTAGGTAAGTTAATGAAGTGGATTACAGTCCACAAAACCTCATAATCATAAAAAGCATGTTGGTGTTTATAACACTGCATGGCTTGAATCCAGAGCTATCTTGAGTAGAAAGTTGCTTGTGCAAAGCAGGGCCTTCTTCAGATTTACTCTTCTGCTGCAGTCCCTTTCATAGGGCTCCCATTGATCCACGATTACAGTTCCCCTCTTCCACCCCTGGCTCAAATCCTGTTCTTCTGGAAATAATTAACTTTGATGCAACACATGAACATATTTTTTAAAAATAGTACAGTTTTCAATCATACAACTAAAAAATTAATTTTCTTTTTCTTTCTACCCTCCCCCTTAAATTATAGAAACATAAGATAGATCTTTTTTACAAACTGCGTCATGTGATGAATGAACTGATTGATCTCCGTAGACAGCTGCTGTCTGGTCATTTGACCCAGGACCAGGTACGAGAAGTGAAGAGGCACCTCACTGTGCGATTGGACTGGGGTAATGAGTAAGTATGGAATTTTAAATTAAAATATGTACATATTTGAAATAATATATATTTCATAAAACCTGTATATTATTTATTAAATGTGGGATGTGTATATAACAGAATTTGAAAACTCTTAGAATGTCCTTGCTGGCAGCTGAATATGGACTTTAATACCTTTTCCTGCTCTTCGTAGGCACAAGGAGGAAGAGAGATGATAGTGTCAAAATTCCAGATCTATTTCTTCAGATCTTAATTCAGAGACAAATGTAAAGTCTGTTTCATTCTTATCTGTTCCTTTGAGTTCTAAAATAATACAATAACATGCTGCAAATGGCACATTAGGAAAAGAGACTCCAAATCTCATTTAAATGAAACTGGGAAACTGGAGTTGAAGTATTTCCGTTTGTCTCCTCAAACTGTGCTTTGGCCATGCAGACATTTTTTGTCATATGTGTTGCTTCTACGTGTGTCTCATAGCAAGTTTTGCTTCAGTTGAGGGAAAATACAGGATGTGTCTGTACTTGCTTTTCTTCCTCTCTTTCTCTGTGTGTCCTCTTTTGGCAGCCCTGAATGGTCAGGGGATTGCCACAGATCAGAGCAGGGGCTGAGCCAGCTGATTGGTTGATGGTGAGGGTCAAATATTTTCTAGAAGGCCTGGATCACCTGCAGAACTATCCAACCGAGTTCAAAACAATATCAGCACCATTAAATGAGGAGGAGCTTTCCTGCAGAGCTGTTGCCCCAACAGCTGACCAGGAGAGATGGCAGCCTCCTTCCTGCCCCTTCCTGGAACTCAGCTCAACCCTACTCTGAAGCTTACAACCATGGTTTAATGAACTGGAGTAGATGTTTGTTGACTCTCTGTTTAAGTGACGTGACATCAAGGTGACTTCACCTGGTCCCAGTTTAAACTGTGCATTGTGAAAACATCCTGGTCTTCTTTGGATGGTCTCACTGAGTTTGAGGTGGGGGCACAACTGGTTTCTATCACTAAAGCTAATTTTCACTCAAAAAGGTGACACAGTAACTTGTGTTTGAGCCAAAGATGCATCTGAATACCTTAATATTCAAATTATATTTCTGCACTATAATTATTTATTTATTTATTGACTATTTATTTAAAATATTTATACCCTGCCTTTCTCTTCCAGAGGACCCATATTGACGTACTGTATTTTTCCGTGTATAAAATGACACTTTTTCCTTAAATAATTTGAAAAAAAAAATGAGGGTTGTTTTATACATGGAAGGCAGCTGTTTACTGCTGCCTTTTGCGAAGGCACGGGGCTTAGCAAAAATGAAGGGGAGGCATTTCTCCCTTCCTTTTTGCTAAGTTTTGTGCCTTCTCAAAAGGCAAGGAAAAGCAGTGGTCACTTTAACAGCCGCTTTCCTGGCTTTTTGAGAAGACACAGGGCTTAGCAAAAAGGGAGCCCTTTGATCCCTGCTTTTTCTAATTTGGGGTTACAAAAGGTGGAGAGTTGTCTTACACATTGGGTTGTCTTATAAACAGAAAAATATGGTACTATATTAAAAACAAACCATATAAAAACTGAAAGAGGAGAGGAAAAACAAATAAAAAGAAAACCAAATCAGAAACAAAAACACTCAGCAGCCAATCTCATTAAGTGATCTTTTCCCCCCTTTCCTCTAATTTTTGCTATGAATAATTTTGGGTCAATGTCAATCTTTTCCTGGTCTTGTTTTGGCAGAGAGAATACAGCTTCTCCAGCTACTACTTCCAATTATCCAGTCTATTTACTTTCTGTACTGGGTATCTGGTGATGTCCATATGCGCTAGTGTCTGTTGGTTTGCCTGAAGCACATATTTGAAATAAACAGATTGTTGGCTTCACAGAGTTATAGCAGCCATTTTCCTGCTGAAAAATTGACTATCGTAATGTACTGTACATGGGGCTTCTCTTGAGGCTGAGGCAAAAGCTTCAAGAGGTTCAGAATGCAGCAGCCAGACTAATAGGTGGGGTGAGGAAATTTGATCATAGCCTAACTCTGCTCTGCCTGCACTGGTTACCGGTTTCCCTCTGTGCCAGGTTCAAGTCTTGATTCTAATAGATAAAGCCCTAAATTGTTTAGGAACCTCCCTGCTTTTCTGAATGCCTTCTGCCAGGTTTGACTGTCCATCTGACCTGGACTT
This sequence comes from Pogona vitticeps, assembly GCF_051106095.1. Lineage (NCBI taxonomy): Eukaryota > Metazoa > Chordata > Lepidosauria > Squamata > Agamidae > Pogona > Pogona vitticeps. Next base: position 79,856,278 of record NC_135784.1, on the reverse strand, counting down.
CACAAGACCTCACAACACTTGAAGTGTTGGCACCTCAAGAGGCCCAGAAAACATCAACTTGAAGCTGGGCCTTCTCAGCTGTGGCACCCTGCTTGTGGAATGAGACATCCCCAGGAGTTAAGTCGGGTGTCCTCCCTTTGTGTCTTTGAAAAACTTCTCAAACCAAGCCTTTTAGAGAAGCTTTCAGAGAGGTCCTCCCCAATTAACTGGGACAGAGGAGGAGGAAGGAGGAGGGACATATATTGGGCATATCAGCATTAATTCTGCCACTTGTCTTGTTACTTGCAATGAGGGATTTAGTTTGTTATAGTTAATTTTAATATAATGGATGTTTTATATAATGTATTTATCTCCATTTCTGTTTTACACTGCTCAGAATAGTGATTTACTAGATGAATAGTATATAGATCAAACAAACAAACAAACAAACAAGCTATGCATCTCTTGCTTTACTGTTTCTAATTTAACTTGACTCATATTTATCACATTCTATGTTCAAATTTTATTGGACTTTCCTTTCAACTGTTAGGCATTTTTCAGCTGTAGTCCAGTTGCTTCAATGCTACTCATTTGTCCTTTGCTCTCCCCTAGTAGCAAATTCAGTGCCTTCCGACCTAGGAGTTTCATCTTCCAGAACTATCTTTTGTTTGGTTAGTGTAATTATAGGGTTTTCAAGACAAGAACTATTCAGAAGTGGTTTGCCATTACCACCTTCTGTGCAGTACTAACAGAAAATTAGTGTGTCATTGCCTTTATTTTGTGATAGATTATCCACCACTGTCACTATTCTCTGCTGCTGCTGCCCAGTAGCTACCCTCCAGGAGTTTCTCCATCTCCATCTGGAATTTTCCCTGCTTTTTTGCTAATGTGACCATTATTCCTGAAGAGTGGGGATGCAGCTTGGTCTGGTATCTGAGCCTTGTGTGACTCTGCTAGTAGTCCAGACCCATAAGACTAACCTCCTGATGCCATTGCCATCAGCTTCCTTGGCACACCTAGACCTCACTACATGAAGGTATTCCATCAAGGAGTGGGTTGGGTAATAGGAGGATGGCAATTTGATATTTGCCCTGATTTACCTGAAAATCATACTGTGACTGGCTATTCTCGATCCATCTCCTCTTCTCCCTGTGCAGCTAATGTTTGTTTTTTGGGTGGCGTGAAATCCATTGGTCAGAATCCTATTGGTTCTGTAAGGTATAACTAAGCAATTGTACAAGCAAGCCTACCTGTGCTGTTGGATGGTTGTTGTGCTTCTCAGCTTCCTATGGTCAGAGAAGCAGTTGCACACCCACTTGTGCACTTAGTCATGTGATAGATGGCAAGCTGTGAGGAGATTAAACAAAGAGTGTTATTCTAAAACATATTACTGGCATGGTGCCCTTGATGGCTGCTGAGTTAGGAAAGAGGCACAGGGTACTTTCTGAACACCAGTTTTCTTTATGGGATGAAGTCAGAAAGGTATGTCTTTGTCACACAAAGAGGCACACATTTTAAACATTTAACACAGTGCATATACTTCAGTTTGAAATTATTATTATTACGTATTTCACGTTATTTGGCAGTACGAAAATTCTGAAACTATTTTCATCAGGAAATCCCATTGGCATGGATCTGATAGACTTATATGCTTTTATATTAAAGATAATTTGCTTCCTTACATATCTTCTCCAGTCTGTGAATTTAACAAGAGTGATGGCAACTGTTCTTATTGGAAGAAAAATTCTCCATTTGCTTTTATTCTTGCTTCTCCTGCACCCCATTGGATGTCCTTTTCCCTTCTAGAGTTGCATAGAAAATACTGGCATGAATTAAGGAACTCTGGAGTTATGATTTTTTAAAGAATGAATCTCATAGGAAGTCACAATATTCTTATTCTTTCTCTTTCTTGTTCTCCAACAAGGAATCCCAGAATTTCAGTACATATACTTTATTGCATATTTAGAATGGCTGCAGCACGGAAAACTCAAGAAAGTCAGATTTCATTTTTTTAAAAAAAATTGATTCGCACATTTAAGAAGTTAGTTAACATAGTGTAAAAAATCAAATAGCGGGAAACTTGGCACAGCATTTGTTCTATTTTATGGACCAGATTATGCATTGTGGTTACTGGAAATTTCTTCAACATTCAAATGGTGTTCCGATACTATGTTTTTCTTCCCAGGTTGACTCATGTCTTTGTCACCTCCAAGACTAAGGCTTATATTTTGTACTTCTTTGTACCAGTGTGTGTGTGAAGTTCAGCACTGTGGCACTTAGCAAGCATTTTAGCACTAATTCATCATAGGAACAAGGAAATAAACTGTGAACAAAGCTCCCAGAACTGTATCATCTGTAATAAACAGTAGTGGAAGTTTTCTAGTTCTTCAACGTGGTTCTCTATGAATCCACACTGGTGGGTTAAACAGCGCCTGCGCTGGTTCCCCTCGGAATTTTCTAGAGCTATGAGGAAAAAGATACAACGTTTGAGTTGCCCTGCACTGCGCAAGTGCAGCCCGCCAAAAATCCCCAGTTCCATTTATCCGCCCGCGGAGTTGGAACCTCTCGGATAGAGCTCTTGAGATTTTTCTCTCTTTTCGCTATTTTGACTAATTTTCGGCTTGACCTGGCTTGTTTTCTCGTCTATCGTCACTCCGTTGCCCTGAAATTGGACTGGCTGACCTTTCTTTGCCTCTGGCGCTTGATTGCAAGTACTTTCGCTTACCGCTTGATCTTAATTGCGGCCTATTACCTCCTGCTGAGGCGCCACGCGCCGGCAGGATTTCTTCAATTACCGACTTTCTCACCGCCTGGCTTATGTCAGCGAAGAAAGGACCTGCTCTGGGAAACTTCCCTTCCAGGATCACCATTCCCTCTGTCTTTTCTGTCTAGGCGAGACTCATTCGCCTACGAATTGCAGGCATTGCAAAGAATTCACCAAAGCCACCCTAAAATCCCGTCAGCAATGTCTCAAGTATTTTCTTTGGAATCGGACTCTGTCTGCTTCCCAACCATCAGACATGGAATCGGTCCAGTCTGTCTCCACCGTCCATTCTGAGGTGACTTTAGTTTCCTCTTCACCTCCTTCGACATCTAAGGAGGTGCCCAAGAAGACTTCAAAAGGAAAATCCAAGAAGATACCGGCAGGAAAAAAGGCATCCACCGATGTTCTGGCTTCTTCGGCCTCAGGACTGACTAAGAAGGCGCCATCTACGACTGCAGCAAAAGTCAAGTCGAAGACCAGAGAGATCACTTTGGTGGTCCCGCCGGTTTCGACGTCGGTGCCTTCTCCTTTCCTCGAGGATTCCTCTCGGGACCGGGATTCGGTCTCCGATTTAGGCGCCCCCATTCCGCCTTGTCAACCGCCACCGGTGGACTGGGGAAGGTCGCCTACGGTTAGCCAGCTCGACAAGCTCGTTGCCGGAGCCGAGAGCGTTCCGCTCAGCCCGATACTTACCGGGCGAACAACCCGATCTCCTTCGCTCCTCTCGGAGTCGGGGCGTTCCAGGTCTCCTCCCCCTCCACGGGGTCGACCTACCAAGCCGCTTGAGGAACCAGTCCCTCGGCGCCCAGCTTCTCACTCCACCGACGATGAACCATCGGCGAAGAAGCGCCGTCACCAACGGAGGCACCGACGAGGCCACCGACGCTGAAGGGACTCCTCACCGTCCGACTCAGATTACAGTCAGGGTTGGAAGAGGACCCACCGGAGAAGGTGTAGAAGGGATTCTTCTACCGAGTCCTCTTCGACCTCAAGAGAAAGGAGACATAGGAGAAAGAGATCTAAGTACTCCTACTCGTCTTCCTCTCGGTCACATTCTCCGCGTCGAAGCCCGTCCCCGAATAGACCATCTGACACGGGCTCCAGCAAACCCATGGCGCCGAAGGATGTCCCCACTGTGCCTCCTGTTTTTCCACCTCGGCAGCCTGTAGAGGAGTGTCCTCCGGCCCCGAAAAAGACGCCTTCGGGGCCGAAAGTACCTCGTCCTCCATCCTCCCCATACCATTCAGAGGAGGAGCATCCCGGAGAGGAATCTTCCGATGCGGAAGACGATGCCGAGTCGGAAATGTCCTTAGAAGTCCCAATCCCTGGGGAACCTTTGCCTCCAGAGGCAGCCAACTTAAAACCGTCCTCTCCTTCGGAAGATTTTTCTTCCTACACTCAAATGGTTGGCCGTATGGCTCAAGCTTTAAAGCTGGCGATTGAGCAGTCACCAAGAAGAGAGGAAAATCTCATCTTTGGCGACATCGAGGCCGAACGGACACATCCAGTCAGTTTGTCCTTCATACCTGAACTGATGGACCTTATTAAAGAATTCTGGGAACATCCTGCTAATGCTACCTCGATTTCGAAAAGAACCGAGAATCTTTATAGGATTCATGGCGACCATACCTCTTTCCTAGTCATGCACCCTGCACCTAACTCTTTGATAGTAGAATCTAGTTCTACTAAGACTCCTACAAAGGGTCACCCTACCCCAACCAACAAAGAGGGAAGGAAGCTTGAGATCTTGGCACATCGCATGTACTCCATGACCACCTTCACTTTATGTGCAGTTAATTATCTAGTGGCCATGGGTGCCTACCAAAAACAACTCTGGTCCAGGGTTCTTCCAGCCCTTCAGATGGCTCCACACGATATAAGACAGCTCTGTCTGGATACTCATTCTGAAGCTCTCGCCGTATCCAAGTACCAACGGCTGGCGGCCCACCATGTGGCCGAGGCCACATCCAAGAATTTTGCCTCTATCATCACCCTGAGGAGACATGCATGGCTGCGCTCAGCCAACATTGTGGAAGACATTAAGACTAGGGTAGAAAACCTACCTTTTGATGCTTCAGGCCTTTTCAGCCAAAATACTGATGAGAACCTGGAGAGCTTACACAAAAGTAAGAAAACGGCTAAATCATACTCAGTGCAACCTGCACCTAGGCAATCCAAACCTCAGTGGCGTCCAAAGTACACCACGCAGCCTTACCAGCAACCATCCACCAGTTCTTACCGTCCTTATGGGAGCAATTCTTCTCAACGTCCTCCTCAGGCTTCTTCTTCATCTGCTGCTTTCAGACCCCAACCGTCTCGTAAGAAGCAGTCTTTCAAAACACCTGGAAGAAAACAAAAACAGTACCTTTGACTCCCTGACCATTCCAGTACCAACCTCCCACACCACCCGCCTCTCTCCTTACCTCCACAACTGGACTCTCATCACCAACGACATCTGGGTTCTCAACATTATCACCTCCGGTTACCGCCTGGAGTTTATAAGGTTGCCTCCTCTAGGACGGGTCAACCCTACATCATTCGATCCTGTCCTGGAGGAGGAGGTCTTCACTCTCCTTCAGAAAGGGGCTATCCAGAGGGTACCATCAGAGGATGTCCTCAACGGCTTTTACTCCCGATACTTTCTGGTTCCCAAGAAGGACGGGGGTCTACGTCCCATCCTGGATCTGAGAAGCCTCAACAAGTTTCTCAAGGCACGCAAGTTCAAGATGGTGATCTTAGAGTCCATCTTCCATCTTCTGAGACAAGGAGACTGGTTTGTGGTCCTGGATCTAAAAGACGCATATTTCCATGTCACCATACACAGGAGCCACAGGAAATATCTGCATCTACTCTTCAACAACACCATTTATCAATTTGTGGCCTTACCCTTCGGCCATTCCACAGCACCCAGGACTTTCACCAAGTGCATGGCTCCGGTGGCAGCATACCTGCGTCTTCAGGGGATCCAGGTGTTCCCCTACATCGACGACTGGCTGATTGTCTCGACGTCCAAACATCAGGCTTTAAAGGACACTCAGTATGTTCTCCAGATGTTACAGTCACTAGGTCTCACCGTAAATCACGAGAAGTCCAAACTGAATCCCTCTCAGATGGTGGACTACATCGGAGCGAGAATAGATTCAGTACACGCTCGGATGTTCATGCCTCCAGAACGCATCCAGAAGTTGGAAAAAGCCATAAGAAAGTTCAGGCCAAGAGCAAGAGTAAAAGCAAGTCTTGCACAACATCTGCTAGGCCTCATGGCTTCTACAACGGCGACCCTTTCCCATGCTCGCCTCAAGATGCGTTCACTTCAAATTTGGATGCTGTTCCACTCCTCGACAGTCAAAACAAGCTCCTCACTGTCACCCCGGAGTTGGCACAGCAGCTGCAGTGGTGGACTTTCCGACCTCACCTCTTGGTGGGGCGTCCTTTCCGCCCTGTCCATTTGACAACACAGGTCACTACAGACGCCAGTCCACTAGGATGGGGCGCCCATTGCGAGGGTCACCAGATCAACGCCCTCTGGTCCTCTCAGGAGAAGCAGTTGCACATAAACCACCTGGAGTTGTTAGCCATCATAAAGGCCTTGAAGTCCTTCCTTCCTCTTGTGAGAGGCAAGGCAATCCAGCTCGTCACAGACAACACCACAGCAATGTTCTATGTGAACAAGCAAGGGGGAACAAGGTCGAAGTCCCTCCTGCTTCTATCAATACATCTCTGGGAATGGTGCTACCAGGAGCACATCTATCCGGTAGCCATTCACATAGCTACCACAGACAATCTCATTGCAGACGAGCTCAGTCGCCGCTCCACTCAGAACCACGAATGGGAGCTGGATTTGGAAATTTTTCAGGAACTTTGCCACAGGTGGGGCACACCAGTGATCGACATGTTCGCCACGAACAGCAACAAGAAATGCCCCCACTATGCATCCAGGGCAGGAAGGGGCCCCGGGTCATTGGGGGATGCTCTCATGATCCCTTGGCACAAGGGCCTTCTCTACATGTTCCCTCCCATTCCCATGGTTCAGAAGTCAGTAGTCAGGGCCCTCCAACTACGAGCAGAAGCAATCTTGATTGCACCTTGGTGGCCCAGACAGCCCTGGTTCTCTCTACTTCTGCAGACAGCGGTCGACAAGGTGAAGCTTCCCCTCATCCCTCACCTAATCACTCAGGACTCGGGGTCGATCTTCCACCCAGATGTGGACTCCCTCCAATTGACAGCGTGGAGGATATCCCATCAATAAAAGAAGTGCTCGACAAGGCAAGGAAGCCTTCTACCTTGCGACTGTATCAACACAAGTGGCAAGGTTTCCTTAAGTTCACTGCAGAGCGGGGTTTACAAGCATCTCCCGTCTCTTTATCTACCTTATTGCTGTATCTCAGGCACCTGTTTGACCTAGGACTAACTAAGTCTACTTTAAAAGTGTATACGTCTGCGATAGTTACCTTTCAACCCAGGGATTCACAGTCGTCCAAATGGTTTTCCCACCCGACTGTAAAAGCTTTTTTCAGAGGTCTATCCAACATGAGACCCCCTGTAAGACGACCTTTGCCCCAATGGTCATTACAGACTGTGCTACACTCGTTGGTTCGTCCACCTTTTGAACCAATGGCTACTTGTGACTTAAAGTGTCTTTCCCTAAAGACTTTATTCCTTGTAGCAATCACCTTTGCCCGTAGGGCTAGTGAATTGGCTGCTCTCCGGGCTGATTCTCCTTACCTCCAATTCTTCAAGGATAAGGTGGTGTTACACCCAGATGTTTCTTTCCTCCCCAAGGTTGTGTCGGATTTCCATGTCAATCAGCCCCTGTTGTTACCTACTCTCTTTTCTGAACCTTCTTCAGATGTTGAACGCACGCTCCACTGTTTGGATGTTCGTCGTGCATTATCCTTTTATGTCTCCAGGACCAAAGACTTTAGGAAGGTCCAAAGGCTGTTCTTATGCTACTATGGCCAACGCAAAGGGACGGCTGCTTCAACTTCCACTTTGTCCAGGTGGCTAGTTTCCACTATCTCTTTGGCCTATGAGTTACAGCATAAACCTCTCCCTGAAAACCTGCGTGCTCATTCTACCAGAGCTGTTGCCACATCCACGTCCCTGCTGCGAGGGGTAGACGTCCCCGACATATGTAGAGCAGCTACCTGGTCCAGTGTGTCTACCTTCATCAAGCACTACAGACTGGAGCTCAGGGCCAAGAATGAGACCAGATTCCGGAGGGCTATACTTCACTGCTGCAGTGACGGCCCACCATCCTGTAAGTAGCTTGGTAGTCACCCACCAGTGTGGATTCATAGAGAACCACGTTGAAGAAGAACAGGTTACTTACCTGTAAACATGGTTCTTCAAGTGGATTCTCTATGAATACCCACGACCCGCCCAACCTCCCCACGTGCCCGTCACTGCTGATTGAGTTCCAACTCTCTCTATGTGCGGGCATATGGAACTGGGGATTTTTGGCGGGCTGCACTTGCGCAGTGCAGGGCAACCTAAACTTTGTATCTTTTTCCTCATAGCTCTAGAAATTAAAGTACAGTTCTGAAGCACTTCAGCACTAAACAGGGCACCCATGATTTTCTGTCACCAAGCAGCAAAAAAGGATGTGAAACAATACACTGCCCATAGAACTCCTTAATTAAAATTAAAAGCTGGCAGCTGAAAAAATAAATACCATTAATGAACTGCCATTTCTTTAAGTTTATTAACTAGTTAATTGATTCATGTAACTGGGATATAATATACTGTATGTACATTAAATATTTTGTAGGCTACATCTAAAGTAAATAAAATTGATACAATCAATTTTTAATGTGAGATTTCGAATTTCATCTTGCAAACAAACTTTATTTACTCTAGTATGAAAATTTGTTGTATTTTAGTCGTTTAGTCGTGTCCGACCCATTGTGACCCCATGGACTAGAGCACGCCAGGCCCTCCTGTCTTCCACTGCCTCCCAGAGTTGGGTCAAATTCATGTTGGTAGCTTCGATGACACTGTCCATCCATCTCATCCTCTGTTGTCCCCTTCTCCTCCTGCCTTCACACTTTCCTAACATCAGCAGCTTTTCCAAGGAGTCTTCTCTTCTCATGAGATGGCCAAAGTATTGGAGCCTCTCATCTGTCCTTTCAGTGAGCACTCATGGTTGATTTCCTTCAAAATGTATAGGTTTGTTTTCTTTGCAGTCCAGGGGAGTCTCAAGCGTCTCCTCCAGCACCACAATTCAAAAGCATCAGTTCTTTGGCGGTCAGCCTTCTTTATGGTCCAGCTCTCGCTTCCATACATCGCTACTGGAAAAACCATAGCTTTGATTATGCGGACCTTTGTCGGCAAGGTGATGTCCCTGCTTTTTAAAATGCTGTCTAGGTTTGTCATCACTTTCCTCCCAAGAAGCAGGTGTCTTTTAATTTTGTGTCTGCTGTCACCATCTGTAGTGATCATGGAGCCCAAGAAAGTAAAATCTGTCACTGCCTCCATATCTTCCCCTTCTTTTTGCCAGGAGGTGATGGGAGCAGTGGCCATGATCTTAGTTTTTTTTTAACGTTGAGCTTCAGACCATTTTTTGTTCTCTCCTCTTTCACCCTCATTAAGAGGTTCTTTAATTCCTCGTCAATTTCTGCCATCAGAGTGGTATCATCTGCATAAGTGAGGTTGTTGATATTTCTTCCGGCAAACTTAATTCTGGCTTGGGATTCATCTAGTACTGCCTTTCACATGAAGTATGAAAATACATTATTAGAATTACATGGAGTGCCAGAGGTTTAACTAGTTTCTTGTATTCCATCTTAGCTTTGTCATTAAAACCTTTTTTAAAAAATCTCAAAGACAGTAAATTCTATAGACTCTGCTGGCACTCTGTCTTTATACATGCTGAGTGTTCCTTCATTTGCTGTGGCATGACATACAGGTGGCTATATGAACAAACAGTATGAAGGATTAACATAGCATTAGAGGATGAGAATCCTTTGAGCTGAAAATCCATGGCGTTAGAGGATTTTAACTAAATTTAGCATATCAGAGAAGGTTCAACTGAATCTGTTTCAGAGTACATTCATCATGATTGTTATTAACTAGTGGATGTTATGGACAATTCCAAGAGTATTTGAAAATATGTTAAATACAATATTTTTTATCATCTACAATCTATATTGCCTCTACTCTTAGTTTTGGAAAAATAACATATATTCTTTTGTGAGTCAGTCAATTTCAATTTATGGACCACAGGTAAAAAAACAAGATAAAAATACCCTTACTTTACATATATGAATATTGTTCCTCATAGTTTCTGTGCATGGACACATGGGAATTTCTGCATATGTATAGAATGACATATAGCAGTAGTTCTCAAACTTTTTCCACTCACAGCTTCCCTGAACAGTGGTGGCAGAACAGGAAGAGTGGTGAGTGCTGCAAGGCGGAGCAGGAAGCAAAGAAGGATAAAGAAGCTAGAGCTGGAAAAGCAGCTGCAGTGCCACTGTCAGCTTGGTGAAAAAACAAAGAAAAGCTTCTGCATCGCTCCTGGCTGGTTTGGTGGCACACCAGGTCGCTGCAGGGTGCTGTGGGGGGCACTATGGCACTCACTTAGGGAAGCTCTGACATACAGAACTATATATAAGTGTGGATGACATGTGGTTATCGTGATACTGTTGGACCACAGTTCCCATTGTTCTTCACTAGATGTTGCTACAAGAGATGTACTCAAGCAACAATTAGAGGGTTACATGTTGCTTGCCTTTGTTCTAATGATTACCCAGTCTCCACCATTATTCATCAGTGGAGACTGGGTAGAAAGGGTGAGGGTTTTTCATTTTTTGGGTGTCCATATTGAGGAGAACATGACTTGGAGCGTAAATACCTCAGAGGTAGTGTACTGAAAAAGGCTCAACATAGATTGTACTTTCTCAGGATGCTTAGGAAGAATAACATCACACCGAGACTGTTGGTGTCCTTTTATCAATGCTCAATAGAGAGTGTATTGTCATACTGTATGTGCACGTGGTACACAGGTTGCACATGCACAGTGGCCCAGAAAAAATTGCTCAGGAGAGTGATTAATTAAGCACAGAAGATTGTTGGGTGTCACCTCCCCACCTTGGAGGAACTGTACAGGTCCCACTGTCTTAAAAAAGCACAAAATATTATAAAGGACAACTCCTACCCTGGACATTCTTTGCTTCAACTACTGCCATCAGGAAGACAATATACGTAGATCTATTAAAACAAGGACAAATAGATTCAAAAACAGTTTTTATCCATTTGACTTTATTGTAGGGTTGCATGTGAATGTATTTTGTTGCTGCTGTATTATGTTGCAATTTTGTAAGGAGTTTACATGGGGTTTTAGCTGAATGAGTGACACACTCAGGTGATTTCGTTGCACATGCAATGACAATAAAGTGTTGTTCTATTAATGTATTCTATTCTATTCTAATGCTTAAGGTTAAGTTTTATTTGGATACAGGCACAGCCAGATGAAGCCCATCAGTTGTTCCAGGTGAAATTGCTTTTCTTCCTCATGCTTCCCACTGATGAACTTCTTTACCAGTGTATGTATCCAGTTAAATCCTGACCTAAGTCTGTCTGCATAAGTATAACAATGGAGTAGATTCCATGTTGTCCTGGATCCGTTTAAGTCGGGCTTCAGGCCTCACCACAGCATGGAAACGGCACTGGTCGCCCTGCTGGATGACCTACTTAGGGAGGCCAACAGGGGCAAAATATCCTTGCTCATCCTCCTTGATATCTCAGCCGCCTTTGATACCGCCGGCCACGGCATCCTCCCGGGGAGGCTCTCCGATTTGGGGATTGGTGGCTGTGACGATCGCCTCATGTCACTCATGCCACTCATAGTCATGATCTAATTTGCATGAGCCTATGAGAGGATTGGAGGAATAGAGTCAGCTGCTATATGAAGGTTTGGCAGGAGGATGGGGAGTCAGACAGTCAGAGAGAGATACAGATAAAGAGAGAAGAGACTGGTTAGAGAGAGAAGGAACAGATACTAATAGAGATAAAGCTGGTTAAGATAAATAAATAGAAAAGGTGGTAATTATATGGCAAGAGAAAAGTATGTATTGAGAGACCTGTTAATGATTTGCTTGTGTAGAATGTTTATCTGAAGAACTTCTGTGATTATTAAATTGGCTTCACTTCAATAAATAAGTTCTGTTTGCATTCACAAGACAAGTGTTTTGACAAACATCATTTATATTGTGAATTGAGGTAATCCACTGGTGACAGTGAGAGGAAAACACGACTGGAGCCTTTCTGAGGTGCCACAAAAGGTGAAAGTCACAGTGGCCTTGAGTTTAGCTTGGAGAGAATGTATTGGCCCTTTGGTCCCTCAGTTGTGAGGTCCAGCAGGGTTCGATCATTTCCCCAATGCTGTTTAACATCTATATGAGACCGTTGGCGGGGGGGTGTCATCCGGGGTTGTGGAGCTTCGTGTCACCAATATGCTGATGACACCTAGCTCTACATCTCTTTTTTTCCATCTGCAGTGGATGCCGTTCCATCCCTTGGGTGCTGCCTGGAGGCCATTCTGTAATAGATGCAGTCGAATGGACTAAGGTTGAACCCGGACAAGATAGAGGTCCTGCGGGTGGGTGGCCCCAATGTCAGTGGTTTGGGGAACTCCCTCTCTTTTGGGAGGGTGACTCTCACCACAATGAATTCGGTTCGCAGTCTGGGGGTCCATCTTGACCCGGCACTTACCATGGAGACCCAGGTAGTGTCCGTGGTTTGGTCTGCCCATTTACATCTTCGGTAGATCGCCCAGCTGCATCCCTAATCTAGGGACCACACTAGTCTATGGGTTCGTAGTCTCAAGAATAGACTACTGTAACACTCTCTATGTGGGGCTTCCTTTGGAACTGATGCGGAAGCTTCAGATGGTTCAGAACACGGTGGCCAGGCTATTAACAGGGGTGAAAAGATTTCACCATATTTCCCCCATCTTAGCCACCTTACACTGTCTACCTATCTGCTTCCTCATTGATTTCAAGGTGCTAACCATTACGTATGAAGCCCTTAATGGTTTAGGACCTCGACACCTTGCAAAGCACCTTCTTCCGCCCAATTCTACCGTATCACCCGCTTCAGTCAGGCCAGGCAGCTAAGGGGTCTAATGCCAAGAGAGGCCCAGTGGGAAAAGAACTAGAAATTGGGCTTTCTTGGCAGTGGCTCCTTGCCTTTGGAACAACTTACCTGTAGAGATCTGCCTCGCTCCCTCACTGAGGGCCTTCAAGACTAACCTGAAGACATGGCTATACAGGCAGGCCTTCCCTACAGCCATTACCTGGCTTATCTCCCCTTTTCTTTTTCTTTTTTTCTCTCCTTCTTCTTTTTCTTTTTCTTCTTCTTTTCTTTCCCATCTTGGACTAATCTGGATTTTATCTTCATTTATTTTATATTATATGTAAACTGCCAAGAGTTGACGTTCTAGATTGGTGGTATATAAAGCTAATAAATAAATAAATAAATAATGTTCTGTTTTTGCTGCTTCTGTGGCATCGAGGGAGGAGTTTTCTTTTGGTTTGTGGATGAAGTGAACCAAGCTGTGGCCTGTCTTCCAACCTTTCTGCATTTGTTTCATCACAGAATCTTCCAGGTTTACATTTTCATTTCACTTCCACATTCCTCTTGTTAATGTTTCCTTGTGTTTGTGGCTGGCTGCCCCATAGCATACCAGCTCTTCTTCAAGAAGTGAAAGGGTGCGGCAATGCAATGCCAACCATAAAACATTTTCTCCTGCTTGCCTTGCCAGTAGAGTGGAATTTTGCAGTAATGGTTTTGGGGGAAGAATATTCCCTTTGACCCACTGAAGGCTTGAATACAAATATTTCAGCCTATAGACTGGCAGTTCCTGTTCCCTGATGAAGAGGTATAGATCCTGAATACAGTTTTAGAGAAGCAAGTGGAGTTCTATTTTGAGCTGTACCCAGTGCTCGGTTGACTTAGAACAGCTCTTCACCTTTTATTTATTTATTTATTTATTTATTTATTTATTTATTTATTTATTATTTATTTTTTTTTATTTATTTATTTATTTATTTATTTATTTATTTATTTATTTATTTATTTATTTATTTATTTATACCCCACCTATCTAGTCATTTCGACCACTCTAGGTTCTCCCTTGGTGCTATGAAGTGTTTATGACCACTGCAATGTCTTTTCATTGCCAGTGTGAGATTTCTTTTCTGACATGTCACTTGTACGATGGAGTGGTCTATTGCTTATACAGTATTACTGTAACCATCCAAAGCATTTCCTTCTATTATACTATACCTGTGTATATCAAAATAATTTCATTGCTGATGTCAAACCCATCAGTTCCTAACTATGTGGGAATTGATTCCTGAAAGCATGGATTACACAATTTCCATTCCCATTTTTGAGGCCCCAGATTATGTCATTATTGATCCACTTCATGACTCTTACTTCCACACTTATATCCATGTTGTGACTCTTATTTCCATACCAAACTAAAGCATTTAGATTATTGTTCAATCTCCACGAGCAACTATTGTCCTTTAAAGAAAGGTGCAAGGCCTTGCTTTATTAGAAGTCAGTTTTTTTCAGCCCCTCCTCCAAACTGGAAGTGAGTGTCCAATCTCTTCCAGTTTGACAGAAGAACACATTTTCATTTGAGTGTGTGGACTGTGGCAAGTTGCGGGGACTTAACAGGCTGCTAAATTCATTGAAAATGCCTAATCCCACTTTTAAATAGCTGTGACCAACCCTAACCTGGCTAATCACCCTTTAAACTGCCCTTTACTTTCACTGGGTTTGCCTTAGGCCAAAAACATAAGAGCCGAAGCAGTTTTTAAATTGAAATATAAAAATAAGATCTCTATTGAAAGATCACAATGGTTAAACTGCACAGTCTTAGACTGGAGGTTACATGAATCATGTCAACTTTGCCACACCAGAATTAGTTCTCCCTGATACAAATCAATTATCTTATACTCTAAAACCCATTTCTTTGGATACAACTTAACTCTTTTTTTCTGTTTTGTTTCCCTCTAAGGAGAGTTTCTCTGCATGCAAGGGCATAATGCTGTCCCCCTCCATACAGGGCTCCTCCTTCTCTGTGCACCTATAGTGATTTTTTTCTGCCTCTTTGGTTTTGGGCCGATGTGGAGGACCAGAGTAGTACCTGTGAGGAGCAGAGCTCTGCCCAGCAGGTCCAGAAATTAGAGGGAATGTTGCTCCAAGGTGTTTTCTTAAGGCATTTGAATCTGGGCTTGTGTGACTTTTGAATTTAAACAATAATACTACACAGACTCATCATATTGTATCAACTATCCTACAAAGCAGTTCACCTCTGTTTCATTAGAATAAATTGCAGGAGCAATGAAAGCATTTCTTCTGTAGATTTGCTCAACTCAAACTACCCAAGTGACTGAGATGTGCTATATATTCTGGTTTATTTTGGCAAAAATACTGTTATCAAAGATCTATACAGAGGTATCAAATGTATGTTGGAAGTGTAAATTGCAAGAGGGAAGTTTTTACCACATGTGGTGGACTTGTAGAGAAGCGAGGCAGTACTGGATAGCAGTGCATACTCTGTTGCAAAAAATATTGCTTTGTAATATTCCATTAAATCCAGAATTGTTTCTATTGAACATTATACCTCACAATATAGATAAGACAAAGATTTACTTAGTTATACATATAGTTACAGCAACTAGAATTCTCTGTGCTAAGAATTGGAAGAAACCAAAGGTACTAAAACAAGAGGAGCTTTTGGAGAAGATCTGGGAAGTAGCAGAGATGGACATTTTATTGGAGGTGCTGAAAGACTGTCCAATACAAAAGGCAACTGAAAGATGGGATCTATTATACAAATGGTCTGAGTCAGTAGATATAACCTGTTTAGTTCTAGGTAACTGTAAGTAGAAATCTAGAAGGGCAATTAAACTATAGAAAATTTGGAAAGCTGATTAGACATTGTAACATGTACAAAAAGATGTTATGACAATATATTTTATGTTCTCCTTCCCCCCCTTTTTAAAATCCCTTGTACTCATTACTCAATTCCTAATTGAAAATAATAATAATTTTAAAAATACTGTTGCTTAGTTATGCCTGCAGAAGGGAAATGGCGTAACTTGCAGCAGCTTCTCACCGGCAGTTAACGAATGGCTGCTTTGATTTTGGAGCATATACTCATCCACTGGATTGAGAGGGACCCAAAAATCCAAATGGGGATTTGTTAGTTGCCAGCAAGAAGCTCCTGATAGTTACCCTATTTGCCTTCCACAGGTGTAACTAAACAACAAGATCTTGGCAACAGCAAGGTCCAAGATTCTAATCCTGTATTATGCATGGTATACTTGTATTTTTCTCAAAGTTGCTTGGAGGCTAATACAATTTCACATAGCTTTTAAGCATGTGCATTATTTCTATTGGCAAAGTTATTAGGTGTAAATTGTAGACTGGAGAAAGTAAGCTATAATTTTTGACAGCTTAATTTTCTTTTTCTTCAAAGGCATTTAGGCTTGGATCTTGTTCCACGGAAAGACTTTGAGGTGGTGGATGCAGATCAGATCAGTGTTTCTGATCTGTACAAAATGGTAAGTACTCTTAATAATTATCAGTAATTCTGACTTAACAGTAGTATAATATGTATTCGTGAAGGCTTTCACGGCCGGGATCTAATGGTTGTTGTGGGTTTTTCGGGCTCTTTGGCCGTGTTCTGAAGGTTGTTCTTCCTAACATACAGTGTGCAAAAGGTCAACGACCTCTACCCGGCCACAAGTACCGGGGATCACTACATACAAAAGACCAGCTAATGACACCCATCAATCGCAGTGACAGATAATCTCTTCTCCTTATCACAACAATACACCCACAACAAGACACACTAATCACCATTCTCCTGAATAGGACAACAGTCTATCTCACAGCCATAAATACTCCACTCCTTAGCAAACTACACCAGAGCACAGAGTGCTGTCCTCTGAAGATGCCGGCCACAGAGACTGGCGAAATGTTAGGAAGAACAACCTTCAGAACACGGCCAAAGAGCCAGAAAAACCCACAACAACCAGTAGTATAATATTTAAGCTAGTTTCCTGGCTGATTTCTTGGGCAATTTTCCTGCTTTTTATAAGTAGATTGATCTCAACCTGAAAGAGGTTACATCTTACTTGTACTTTTGTTTCGGTTTTCCTCATGCAGGTCTCTGACGCTGGACTGCTTTAAACCTTATAGAACTATCAATACTAATCCCAAAAAAATCGTGCTCAAAGCAAGGCACAATCATGTACTCCAAAAGCAGGCAAAACAACAGTGTCTGAGAAACAAAAATCATCCTCAGACCTCTTCAGCTGGCACTTGTCATCACATCACATACTAGTCAGCATCATCATCAGGAAATAGTTACGATAGGAAACAGAAGCATTATCAGGATTTATCATATTTCATTGTAACCATTCACCAGACCTAAGACTTTCTGGAGGAAATCCAAATGAAATATTATAGTTTTGTTAATCTCTCTCTGAATCCTAAATCTATTGTGTTTCAAAACAAAAGGGCCTCTTTCATGTTTTTTCTTTTGAGATAATCAAAAAGTCCCATTGCTATTATGTATCTAGTCACAGTTAAAGAGAGGATGGCCTACTATTTAAATTAGATTTATTAGTCTGGCACCAGGCATGTTTTATTTCAGAAGCAATGATCTTAATTTTTCTTATAGTAGCCATCCATTATTTATAGTGCAGATAAGTAGGCATAGCCTGTGAGTTTCAAAATAAGTTTGACGTACCTATAAATCTGTTCATTAATACTGTTTGGGGTGGAAGTGTATGTGTTGTGGCTTTCAGTCACAACTCCCAGATTTCTCCAGGCATCATGGCCAAAATCACAAATATGCACACCTTTTTTTGAGGCAAAGCTGAACATCTGAAAATTGTGTGATCTGTTCTAAGAATATTTTAATGGAATTGTAGCATTGTGACTCAAGGGCTGTGGGAAAAGCACAAATACTGCTGCTTAAAAAATACACTCTGTGTTGTTTCAGTGGCCACACAAATGCTAGCAGAACAGCTAGTACAAATACCTAGGCACATTGAGTTGCTTCTGAACTACCTTGTGTGAGGATGTTTATAAGAGAAATCTTAAAAAAAAACCTGTATTTGATAGTGTTGCGAGATACAAATGTGTCTCCCTAAGCAATAATACCTTTGCAGTAGTGGAATGGCCCCCTGAGATGCAACCCTTAGACTTCAATATAATGTGTTGGAGGGTCTTAGAATCTTTCCCTTGAGAGTTAAGATTGCATCATCAGAGTTTTTCTACACATTGAACTTGGAGGTGTCAGCAACTTGTTAAGTCTGAACAGGATAGATCCTAGGTGTCTAAAATGAGCAAGAAATGGCCATCATCATCTTTAAGCACCTAGAGATGTCTGACTGGCTCCTATTGGAAACAGAATGCAACCTCTCCACACCCCCCCAAAAGGTTCAATTAATTAAGGTTGCCCACGTACAGTGGTGCCTCGCTTAGCGATTGCTTTGTTTAACGATGAAATCATTTAGCGCTGACTTTTTCGGAGCAATCTAGCACTCCGTTTAACGATGGTTCCTATGGGTGATTTTCGCATAGCGATGTTTGGGACCATGCTTCGCATAGCGATGACAGTTTGTGTCCCCCTGTTTCGCTTAACAATGGTTTTGACAGCCTCATGTTGGCTGTTTTTTGTTCCGACTCTTTTTAAATTTGTTGTATTTTTCCCCCCATTGAAATGCATTGAATAGGTTTCAATGCATTTCAATGGGGGAACCTTGTTCCGCTTAGCGATGTTTCCTATGGCGATTTTCACTTAAGGACGGCAATCCATTCCCATTGGAACGGATTATCCGGTTTTCAATGAATTTCTATGGGAAACCGTGTTTCGCTTAGCGATGAAATCGCTTGACAGCGATTTTTTGGGAACCAATTATCATCGTTAAGCAAGGCACCACTGTATTTTAATTTTATGTGGCACTGATAATGTGAAATGACAGTAGTTTTGATAATGTAGTGCTGGAAAATATCTTCTGTGCTAAATTGACGTTGTTTGGATTTCTCTAAACCCAGACTGAAAAACCACAAATATATCTAAAAATACAAGATGGGCACATAGAAATATGATTAAAATGCCTGTTCAATTTGAATTACTATTTAAATCTTTCCTATGGAGATTAAACACAGAAAGACTCTTTGTTCTAAATTTTTTCACTCCTAACATTACCCTTCAGAATGAGACATTTTAAATACAGTATCATACTCTAATTCAATTTATGACATTTCTCCTATTATTAACAAAAATATTTTAATGTTGTGTTGACTTATCTGTATCTACAACTTTTGTTAGAGACTGCATTCTGGCAATAAGAGGGAAATATTCACATGTTGGTAACACAGCACTATTCCTAAGTGAAGCTTCATACAAGAATTCTCATATCCTTTTAAAATAAATACATTAGTAACCAAAATACTGAATATGCTGAATAAATTATTTACCTGTAAATGTCAAGATGGGTAGAAGAACATTTTGAAAGTAATAACTGGAAATAGATAAAAATAAATAACTGTATTTTTACAGATTCTGCACCACATACTTATAATTGTAGTATTTAGCTTAATTGAACCATACAAAATTAGTGTGGAAGCTAGAGATGGGATTTGTGAATTTCAGATTCCATAATTCTCCCTTCTGGGTGTCCTACTAGATGCCTTAGAGACACCTAAATATGCCTCATTTGTGAGGTTTTGAGGCCTAGCTCCTCCCTCGCTTCCCGTTCTTGCCCTGGGGCTAGCTTGGAACTGCCTTTTGGAACAGAAAGCTAGGCAGGGCTATGACTTAAAGCCTTCCAGTTTAGGGCTCTCTCAGAAATGAACCACATTTAGGAGTCTTTGATGGAACTGCCAAAATGGAAAATTACAGGATCTATAATCCAACATTTTCAAAAAAATCCCATTCCTGAGTAGAAATCTGGTTTGTGTCTGCACAAAGCAGTGTTACGCCTTTCTGATTGCTTGAACTAGCCATAAATGATTTGCAGGAAAGTAACCACATAAACTGATAGAAAATTACACAACAGATTACAAACAAAATGTAACAAAGTATTGTGCATAGGAAAGTAACAGAGCAAAATAAAGAAATAAACATTCAAGGCATCACAGAATCTTCAGTTCTCTGTGGTGGCAGATATGCTTTCAGGATATTGTTTGACATTCCTGTCTAATCAGTTCCCTGTTACACAACAGATTTATGTAATAACTGCTACATTATATCTTGAGCTGAGCACAATTCTAGGTCCCTGAGGGTTAACTAAGTTGACATTGAAAGCTATAGCTGAGGTTGACACCAAGTCATCTGAAGCTGTGCTGAATCCAAACTGTTCCCAGCCTAAGGATGCAGGTAATTATTTAGGACTATCTTCATCTTTACGAGATTTTGTACTGACATCATGACTGCATCCCTGGGCTGGAGGAGGTTTGGATCTGGTAACTCAGCTCCTCCTTCTCCTTTCTCCACCACGTTTTTACTCTCCTTGTGTCTGAGCTTAGGCAGCACAATGGTTATGCTGGCAGATCTTTAGGATCAGCAGCACAAGGAAGTGTGCCTGCCTTGTTGGCACACCTGCATAAGGGCAGATGTGCCAGCACAGCAGGCTCCCAGCCATTCAACTCACTAAAGGTGGTGCATCTGTGCTTTAGGATTGCACAGTAAGTTAGGAGTCCATGGCTTAGTAGTATTCCTCATTTCCCCAATTAACAGCAGCATCCTCAGTTGATCTGGAAAATTTCACAGTGCTACAGTTTGATGTACTTGGACAGTACTATAGCATATATACCCCCGGGCCAACAAATAGAAAGAGCCCTTTAGTTTGAAAAAAATATGAATCTGTTTAAATCAGGATAATTATATATTTTAAAATAATGAAAATTTTGCTTTGCAAATTGAAAAAGCAAACAGTATACTTGAGTGGAAATAACTTTTGTTTAAATCTTCACAGCATTTATCTAGTAGACATAGTGTACAACAGAGCACATCACAGGTAAGATAAGTTACAAACCCTTTTTATCACAAAACCCAAATGTACATTAAACATTTAGAACTACTTGTTCAGCCACACCATTTAATGTGAAACTTAAATGCATGCTTCAATATTTTTGAAAATCGCTTTCCAGTGGCAGTATAGTATATTATTACCAGCTTGCAGGATTGAGGTAGGTTCTGTGGCTGAGAAAAAGAATGGTTTATGATAGTGCTGGGCAGACAGTTGTGGCATCTGGTTTAATTTTTACTAGAACACAGATCTACAAACTAGAGTCAGGTACAAAATAATAATCATAATGATCTGTACACTGAGATATGTGTACATATATCTATATCTCAGTGACTCAGATATCTATGTCAGATATCTATATCTGAGTCACCAGGATTGAATTTCAATACCGATCAGCAAAACTGGCCAGAAAAGCCACAGAAAGACTCATTCAAACAGATGTGAAGCACTGAGACTCTGAGATTAACAACTAGTACAAATGGGAATCTTTGGTTTTCCATATGTGGATGAACTATCACTCCTGTCATCCCTTACCATGGGAGAGGCTGCCCGGGATTGATAGGAGTTGGAATACAACAACATCTGGAAGCTCTAGATCCCTCAGCTCTGAACTAGCTGAGGGCCAGCATTGGTACAGGAGTTGTTACTGTTGTTTTCTTGCAGTTTTACTGCCTACAGTGTTGGGAGTCAGACCACTCTGGAGATTTGTGGTGAATCTTCTGTTAGATCTACTGCTAGCTCCTGAATTACCTTCTATCTCCCCCTCCCACACTTCCCCTCCAATGGAATAGGACAGCCCTATGAACCATTCATTTTTCAGGTTCATAGTGCTACATATTTAATATCCCATAGTATTTAGAAATTTTTAAAAGGTACATACATGACTTTAATGAGAACTTGTCATTTGTTAATATTCTATTTAATGATGGGTTAAAAGAGAATATTCTGGTAATGGAAGAGATTTTATCTGCACTCGTATTATATGAGGAAGAACAGCTTTCATTTTAAAGAAATGTTTAAGAACACGTATTTGTGAATACTTTCTACAGAAAATATAGTTGTTTATTTTCCCAAATTAGGTAGATACAATCCGCCCACGTCATGGAGAAGCATGCCGCTTGCCAGTACCTCACCACTTCTTTCTCAGTCTAAAGAGTTTCACTTATAATACAATTGGAGAGGATGCAGATGTGTTCTTTTTTCTCTATGATGTTCGAGAAGGCAAGCAGATTAGGTAAATCAAAATGAGCCTCTTTGTTTATTGGAATGTGAATAAGATTGCTGATTTTTCATTGGGGAATTGTCCATTCAGTAATATTATATATCGGTTAATACAAGCACAGAAGTTATTTCTCTTAAGAGTCCTTTTTTATCATACTTGTCTAGAGCTGTCGCAGTGGGGCAACCTATACATACCTAAATACAATATTATGCTTCTGATAGCAATGAGTAACATTCCCCCACCCCAACCAACAAACACAGGGAAAACAAGGCAAAATAAAAGAGATATACCACTGCTCTTCCAAAAGCCGTGAAAGGCAAGGCAGCAAAGAAAGGCTATAATACAGTCAGATTAAACTTTAGAGGCCTTCAGCACTTGAAAAGGTTGTGGTGCCCCTATAAACACACAGCAGGTCCCACGGCTTGGAAAAAACATTTTTAAAAATATGGACGCTTGGTGGGAGCAGCTAGAATAATTCTAAGAAATGGAGGGAAAAAACCACCTCCTCATCCAGAAAAAAGGCCGAATGGATCCACAGGTGAAGACAGTTGGTGGGACACCATTGAGCTCAGCAGCACACAGATTCCACCTCCAAGGAAGGACTAAGAGCATTTTTCACTGGATTACAAGCAATCCAGGTCTGTCTACAGCTCAAAATTCCCTCTCCACACTCCTGGACTTTTTGAGTGGCTGATCAGAGTGGCCCTAGCTGTGCTATTGATTACAGTTTGAAGACATGAGGTGAAGGAAAGAACAAATGAAAGAGTGAATATGAAGGAATTTGAAACTTTTGTGATCCACTCTTTCATTAAAATGAAGTATTCAGATTTTAGAGGCTCTCTTTCGGAAATTAACAAAAGAACCTCCTCCCCAAAACTAAGAGCCTCTTTTATGTTTTTCCCTTCTTGTGTTAACCCATAAGTCACATCCCTGTCCACTGTCTCGTAACTGTCATCATAGAAGACTAAGCTAACTCCAGATCTCTGAATTAAATTCTTAAATATTTGGAAATTCATACAGTATGTTGCATAGAACATTTTATAGGAAACTCAAATGTTTCGTATCCTTTGTCTTCCAGTGAAAGGTTTCTAGTAAGGTTAAACAAGAATGGGGGGCCTAAGAACCCAGAGAAGATTGATCGAATGTGTGCACTTTTCACAGTATGTAACAATTTTCATTTTCTTTACCTCTCAGTGAATTTTTTATTTTATTTTATTTTTTTGGCAGAGGGAAGTTAGCTTCCACCAAAACTATCTCTCTTCCCCTTCCCCTTTCTCTCTGGGTGTGTGTTTACTGGAGTTAAGAAGCTACACATCCTGTTGTTTAGCATAATAATTGCACTAGAATAGTTATGTTGAATCTGTGGATTTGGTGGGAAAACTTTTTGCTTAAGTTTCATTGATTCAAGTGGGCCTGCTCTACTTGTGACTTACTTTAGTGTAGTAAGTTGCAACTAGAGTAGGCCTAGTTGATTCAATGGAACTTACAGAGTTCACTCATCATTCAGTGTGTCTACTCTAATGTGACTTCTCTAAGGGATAAAATTTCAGACACAGTTTAAAATTCCAAAGATCCAGAAGATAGGACATACCTCCTAGTTGTTTTTCTATTTTAGTTTGTTAATATACTTATATTTTCAAGGTGCAGTAGCCTCTTAAAATGGTGCAAGTTTCACTGCCATGGTGAAAATCCCTAGGAAGCAGAACAGAGAACTTCACTATGGTTTATCATTGGTCTGTGAATTCAAATTGTGGCTTGCAGAAAAAAATGCTTCAAACTGTGGTTTTGGACCTTGGTTTATACGCTCCAAATAAACCATATTTTGTGGACAGGCTTCTGTTTGGACATTGGTTACAAAACAAATAAGGTTAGGCTATGACTTGTGTAATTGGATTGACACCCCTAACATAGAAATAGCTGACAAGGAAGGAATCACAGCTTTTTAAACAGTTTTAAAATATGCTGCTTTTTAAAATTTTGAGTAAAACATTTGAAATGCTACTTTGGGGTTTCCTTATGGGAGTGGGTGCATTATGGATCGTTCCGTTTCCTCCAATGTAATAATGTAAAAGACAGTATAGTTGGAGTACATGGAAACAGTGTCCTGTGCTTCCTCTGATGTAATTCCATTTCTCTGACTTGTGAGTAGATCTGCACAAAGTGGATGCAGCAGAGTCTTGCACTTCCAACCCAACTGGCTCCCTGGTGATGGTTGGAAAATGAAACCTTGTAAATGGAATCCTTTCCCCCCATTAGGCTCAATGTTAAAACAGGGATTTGGTTCCTGGAGATCTTTCATATCTTAAAAATGAAACCTCTGAGGGGAAGTGAGAAAACATCAGAGGTTTCATTTTTAAGTCATGAAAAATGAGGAAAGTATGTTTGCAGCAGCACACTTGATTTTGTGATGTACAAAACTACATCTCCTCACCTCCACTCTCTCGCTTACTCACTGTGTAATACCCTCTGTCTTCTCACTTATTCCTCTGCTATCTTATGTTTGTGCTTAATGATGTAAATCACTAATTTACAGTGCTGGGCACAGTGACTGTAAAACTGAGTTTTGTATACTAGGAGAGAGTGTTCATTTATATTCGAATGGTTGAAGGTAGTGAGGGATTATGAAGTGAGGTGTAAGTTGGTTCCCCCCCCCCATGATTACACTATATGGCATTGCACCTTTGCTTTTGTGTAGGGCAGTAGTTCCCAACCTTGGGCCACCCAGGTATTCTTGGATTGTAATTCCCAGAAGCCTTCACCACCAGCTGTGCTACCCAGAGGTTCTGGGAGCTGCAGTCCAAAAACACTGTATTTGCCCAAGGTTGGGAACCACTGTAGGGAAAGAGAGGAGTTGGTTGTCTATTAAGAAATGTGCCTGTGGTGCTTAAAACTAATTTCCCATTGTACAAACCAATGATAGTGCAGCCAGAGTACATAATTCGATGTGATATACTGTATGTAGTCCTCTGTATAAGGCAAACAGGACAATTTGTATACAAAAGGAATAAATGAACACACGTCTGACACTAGAAACAGCAAAATGCAAAATCAAATGTCAGAACATTTCAACCTCTAAGAGCATTCTGCCACTGATCTCTAAATGGCTACTGTAATAAAAATAAAATAAATTTCAGTGGGAGATTTGAGGGGGAAACAGCAGAAGTGAAATATATTTATAAATATATTTATAAATTACTGTGTGCATCTGAAGGTTTAAACAGAATCCAGGACTTTTCAGCACACTGTATGTGTGTGCACATTCTTTTCTTTGATAAAAGTCTGACTTCAGTACAACCAAACTTTTCCCAAGAGTAGAACTCTGTGTGGATTAATTTATACACATTTTGTGTTAACTCAGTACTCTTCCTGTTGCTAGCATATTTATGCAGTTGGCAGATTCTTTACTAATGTTAATAATGCATTTTCATCTCTTATTCCAATTCACTCAGTTCCCACTCCTACAACCAACTGTGCTGTGTGTGTAAAGCTGTGATCTCAATACTGTGTTCTGTGTATCTGAAGAAGTGGAATGAAATCCACAAAAGTTCACACTGAAATGTTTGTTACTCTTAAAGGTGTTTCAACCCTTTTGCTTCTATTTTTGTTATGCATTTTATTTAAACAATAACTACCTGAAAAGTAGTAGATGTACTGTTTTTCAATTTCCTGAAAAATTTCAAATTTCCACTTGAAAAACAGAAAATAAAAATCCTCAATGAAAACATTTATTGTTGTTTACTCCTTTCATCACCATCTTTTCTCCAGCTCTTTACATCTCTATATGGATATTGTTATGAGATATGTTAATTTTCTATTTGAAAGTAGTATATTATATTAAATATTGTAGAATTTATTTTTATATTTTTTCTAATCCTTTAGGATCTCAGCAGCAAGGATATGAAAAAAGATTTGTACATAGTTGCTCATGTTATTCGTATAGGTACAGTAAGTTTTATTAAATACATTTTAAGATCGTCATTTAGAAATCAACACAAAATAGTATTTTCTATGTGCTGTATTGCTTCTCATTTAATATACAGAGATTACTTATGACCAGACAGGAATGCCCTGTACATTTTGGAATTCTCCCTGCCTTCCCACATCCTGGCCCAAGCTTCACTCCTAGAACTATAGCACAGATTCAACTTGTTATGTCTTCGTGAAAAGAATATTGTAATATTCTTGAATTTTTGAGAGGAAAATAACATATATGATATGAATGTGAGAAAATGTGTAATTATTTTGATGTGTTACATGGAAAATTCTTAAAAGTATAAAAGTTGAAAACAAAAACTGAATTGCAAAATTTGTTTTAGGTCGTATGTTGCTGAATGATTCAAGAAAGGGTCCATCTCATCTACATTACCGCCGTCCATACGGTTGTGCAGTATTAAGTATCATGGACATAATTCCATCAATTTCTGAGCTAAAAGAAGAAAAGGATTTTGTTCTCAAAGTTTACACGTAAGTTATATGTTCTAACTATACCATATTTTCTGTGTATAAGATGATACTTTTGTCTAAAATCTTTAGACTAAAAATTGAGGGTCGTCTTATAAACAGAAGTAAGCTGAGGAGATAAATGCGCTGTTGCGGAATTGCCCATATGTTGCCTCTGCAAACAGGCTTCCTAAAATCACAAGACTTAGTTTCCTCCAATCATGAGCCTTATCACGAGACTTAGCTTCCTCCAGTCACAAGCCTTCTGTGACTGATTTTGGCTGATGCTGAACAAAACTATTGGCACACACCTCATTGAAGGTGGAGTGTGTAGGCAGTGCTCAGATGCAACAGAGACTGGTAATGTTGGAGCGTTCTGAATCCAGAAGCTAAATAAAGTGATATGCTCAAAGCTAAGTGTGATGCATAATATCACAGTACTGGTATGTAAATGTTACCTAATTACTAAATAAAAATGTGTTCTGTTTTATGTTTAAAATATTGATTTCTTAATTTTGGGTTGGAAAAGTGGGGGGCATCTTATACATGGAAAAATACAGTAAATGAAAACTATAGGAACTCTTTGTATAATGTCATATACCTTGCAAGCATGTACAATGTGGGTTCCGTGATTATGAATTAGGATGTGTTTTTAAAAACATCAGTTGCAGAATATATTCATGTTCTTGAAAGGTTATCCCAGCTACTTTTAGAGTCAAGTAACTAGATAAATGCTAACATGCGCTAGATTATGGAGAAGCCAGAGAGTTCCAGAAAGACATCTACTCCTGGTTCTTTGACTACACAAAAGCCTTTGACTGTGTGGACCACAGTAAACTATGGCAAGTCCTTAAAGAAATGGGAGTGCCTGACCACCTTATCTGTCTCATGAGAAATCTATATGTGGGACAGGAAGCAACAGTTAGAACTGGATATGGAACAACCACTTGGTTCAAAATTGGGAAAGGAGTATGAGAAGGCTGTAAATTGTCCCCATGCTTATTTAACTTATACGCATAATATATCATGCGAAAGGCATGACTGGATGAATTGTAAGCCAGAATTAAGATTGCCAGAAGAAATATCAACAACCTAAGATACGCGGATGATACCACTCTGATGGCAGAAATTGAGGAGGAATTAAAGAACCTCTTAATGAGGGTGAAAGAGAAGAGCGCAAAAATGGTCTGAAGCTCAACATCAAAAAAACTAAGATCATGACCACCGGTCCCATCACCTCCTGGGAAATAGAAGGGGGATATATGGAGGCAGTGACAGATTTTACTTTCTTAGGCTCCATGATCACTGCAGATGGTGACAGCAGCCACAAGATTAAAAGACACCTGCTTCTTGGGAGGAAATCAATGCCAAACCTAGACAGTATCTTAAAAAGCAGAGACATCACCTTGCCGACAAAGGTCTGCATAGTCAAAGCTATGGTTTTTCCAGTAGCAATGTATGGAAGTGGGAGCTGGACCATAAGGAAGGCTGACCACTGAAGAATTGATGCTTTTGAATTGTGGTGCTGGAGGAGACTCTTGAGAGTCCCCTGGACTGCAAGTAGAACAAACCTATCCATTCGGAAGGAAATCAACCCTGGGTCCTCACTGGAAGGACAGATCCTGAAGCTGAGGCTCTAATACTTTGGCCATCTCATGAGAAGAGAAGGCTCCCTGGAATAGCCCCTGATGTTGGCAAAGTGTGAAGGCAAGAGGAGAAGGGGATGACAGAGGATGAGATGGTTAGACAGTGTCATCGAAGCTACCAACATGAATTTGACCCAGCTCCAAGAGGCAGTGGAAGACAGGAGGGCCTGCCATGCTCTGGTCCATAGGGTCACGAAGAGTCGGACATGACTTAATGACTAAACAATAAATAACAAAGTAGATATATTTACAGAAATGTGTCCCATACTTAATTTTGCAACTTTCTGATTGGTTTGGTTTCGAAATTCTAACCTATTTCTTTAAATAGCTGTTGTGAGACAACATTCCAGTAGATGGAATTCCATGTTGTTTATATTATAATTAATTTAAAGTTTCCTGCATTGAGTTTTAAGGAGTTAAACATTCCTTAAACTGTGTTAAGGTCAGATTTTGTTTCAAGCTATGATATTTTTTAGAAAGAAAGTTCCTTTGATTTAAACAATTTTTTTAAAAATAGCAAATTTACCCAGACTGCTTCATCACTTGCTTTTTTCCCCTATGATATATTGTGAAGCAGCTTCAACAGTGTGCATCTCAGCTTATGAGTTACTTTCCAATTCCTTGATTCACCTCCAGTTCCTGATTTGTGTTAGGGAAATCAGTATCTCTTAGTATACACCACTTTTCTCAAAAGGTTGACAGGTTCGCAGATTGAAGCAGCATGTTGGAGCACATATGAATAGATCCACGTAAGGATAGGTATGTCTACCCTTAAAAGAAAACATTTTAGGCAAAAATATTCTTTGCAGTTTCACACAGCTTCTGGAGGCAGTTACTGCAAAGATAAGGCTAAATAATATTTATGTTACCTCTAAAGAGTAGTAAAAGAAACTGCTTTGGCAAGAGAGATTAGTTTCCTATTTGTCCTGATAACCAGTGTAGGGTGGTACTAATGGTATGTATGTAGCCTGTTTTTGTTTAAATGCATGCACCTGCTGCGTTCTTTTCTATACCTACAGTGATTCTGTGTTGGTTTATACCTTCTGTCTCTATTCATGTTTTTCCACATATCCTGTAGTAAGAGTATTTTGTTTCATAGCAGTAAATGATTTTTAGAATAAGAATTCAAAGGTAAGGGAGGAGGATACCATTATTAGACCACTAACAGTTACAAACGGAAGCTACTTTTCAATCCATACATATCTTCTTCAGGTGGGCTGGACACCACAGAGCTGTGCATGATACAGAAAAAACATAAAAGCTCCAAAAATCTTGGCCACATTTGTGGGCGAGTCTGTTCTGCTTAAAGCAAGTTGCAAAATGGGGACTGTAGTCTTAGCACAGAGGTATCAGGTTTGGATAGCACCTCTGGAGTTTGAATTTGAATGTCCCTCCCAAGCTTCTTAGACAAAAGAATTGCCAGTCATTCAGCATTCCTCTTCCCTTCCTTTTTTGTTAAAAAAAGAATGAATTTTTTGCACCCCCAGAAGACAGTTGCTCTATGATGTGCCCATCTTCAAGATTCTGCTTTGAAGATCTGTTAAACTGTAGTTATTATTTGTGAGACTGTGGTTTGATCCAGAGACAATTATGACAACTTTTGCTTCCTTTTTACCATTACACATAAATCCAAAAGTATTAGCTTCTGTTTATAGCCTCATGGTTCAGTCAAACAGGGACTTCTGTGTTAATACCTCTGAAGTCAAAGTCAGAAATAATTTATAGTGACAGCTAGGACTGTTTAAAATGTACATGGCAATATTATTATGATAACTCACTTACCAGTTCTGAACTAATATGATTCAAAAAAATATTTCTAGAATTACTGGTGAAATTATTTAGTAACATACAGTGAACATAAAATCTACTACTTGAAAGATTGGTCTGAAATTTCATGCAGCTGACAAAAATCTACAATGCTTTTGTTAAGCCCACACTCTAGATTTGACTTGGATATTCCAGAAGATCTTTAAATTCAAACCCTTTCTGTATTGTCAATATAAATGTACACTTACAGAAATGTTTCTTAAGGTGTTTCCAGTTATCTGCTTTATTCTTTTCTTATTCTGTATTCTTCGTTGTATTCTCTAGACTTTGCTCTTGCATGGTTCAATTTTCCCTCATAACTACCACTCTTCTTTCCTGCTTTGCAAGCCTCAAGTTGTAGCTAACATTCATTTGAATGTCAACTGCCACTGCAGTAATAGACATAAGATCTAATTTTGTTACTATTCTATAGTTCATGTAAAAGGGATTTCCCTTATTGTTTATTCTGTCTTCTTTTATTGTCTTCTTTCTTTTGTTTCACAGTGTTGTGAAACACCCTCATGATGCTCCTTACAGGCTTGTGGCTTCTGAGACCTTCTTTAATCCATTCATTTTCAATGGAGCAGAAATCCTTCTTTGAGTCAGAGAACAACACTGGGTTGATTCTTGTCAATATAGCCCTTTTTCATCAGACATGTTCACTGGAGTGGGGCTGATGGACTGAAGGTGGATAAAAGCCCTTTAGTCTATCAAAGAGTTTCCTAAGATACCTGCTTCAATAATTCATAAAATTCCATCTTTTTTGCTGGAGAATATGTTGCCAGGTCTTACTGCTTCAGCCTATATGAAACACATTAGCATATTCAGTTGCAATTAGAGTTGGTCCATTAAATCAATGGGGATTTGATAAGCTGGTTC
Source organism: Pogona vitticeps (assembly GCF_051106095.1). Taxonomy (NCBI): domain Eukaryota; kingdom Metazoa; phylum Chordata; class Lepidosauria; order Squamata; family Agamidae; genus Pogona; species Pogona vitticeps. The sequence continues at coordinate 79,825,474 of NC_135784.1, read as the reverse complement.
CTCCTCTCCATTATGTGGATTTGGTGGGCCTTATGTAGTTGTAACTTACTATATTAAGCAATGAGATTTCAACCATTGTTGGCCATCACATTTTCAGATCCGACACCAGTTCAGTCAGTGGAATCTGTAGCTCTAGCCATTTTGAAGAAAGAGGTTCCTCAAAGGCGGAAACATCTACCCAAAGGTGGAAACGTCTACCCTTTCCTGATGCAGTTAATCAGAAAGAAGATGCATCAGCACCAAAAGGTTCAACAAGCAGAACAAACCATGGTGGAATCACGTCCTTCAGTTTTACAAATGGTGCAGTCTCATCCTTCATTGACAGCCCAGGGGAGACTCTGTGTAATTCTTCCTAGTTGCGCAACCAATCTTTTTAACTGCTGGCAGTTTCCCTAGACATTTTGACAATGACTTCTTGGTAGCCATAGCTGTAGCTAGGAATGGCCAGTGAGGTATATGTTCTATTGATTAATCAGTATTATCTGGTGTGCACAGAGCGGGGCCAGCAAACTATGTGCCTTAAATACAGGTTAGTCTTACTTAGTGTGACATAGAACAGTGTTTGGAATGTAACATTTTTCTATTCACATTGGTGTAATGTAACTTCACGTTATCAATATTTAATGTTATTAATATGTAATGTCACATTACTATTATGCCATCAACACAACCACCCCATTGGGGCTGCATGTGTTTTACCACTTAAGTTACAACAGCTCCAGTGGCTCCCAGTCCATTTCTGGGCACAATTCAAAGTGCTAGTTTTGACTTATAAAACCCTAAATGGATCATGAGAAGAGCTTTTTTGAAGAAGTTCATGGTATCAGTTAGATAAATAACTGTGAAGTTGCCTTACTGCAAATCTAAACATTGGCTTACATGGCCCTGTATTAGACCTTCTGATTTTTGGTGGCTGTCCTAGATCTCAAAAGTCCTTCCTGCCTTTACTGTCCAACATAGCCATTAAATCTAGGAACATATGTGTGTAGTGAAAGTTCTCTTCCATGGAGCAATGAGCCTTTTGCAGTAGATGTTGTCTGACATGAGTCATGAAAAGGAGATACAAAGAATAATTAAATACAATTAATTTCACTGGTTTAAAAACATTAAAAAGCAAACCACAAGTATGTGTGCATAGCCGTTGGCAATCATTTATAGGAAAAGGCTTGCTACCCTTGCCATCTGGGGTCCACTGATACTGGCTTAGCCTCCTAGGAGGTCTCATGTTGTGCTTACCACCATTTGTTTCCTTACCACCAAATACTCTGACATGGCAGAGTTGGTGGTCAGCCATTTGTTTTGAAAAGATGTGAAGATTTTTACTGAGTTCTTTTATATAAGAAAAAAATGAGAGTTTCTTCTTTGTTCTTGCTGTTACTAAGGAGAAGTTTTGGCATCCTTCCAGGGGTCCTGGGGCATCTGTTTCTGGGAAATGGATTTGTGGATAACTGTTTTTATTCATCTGTATGTATCAAATGTCTCAGTAATTAATGAAGAATTATTATCAATTTTTTTAAAAAGGAATGAAGGGAAAGGGGGGGAAGCAGATATATATTAATCTTAAAGTAAATTGTGCAATGAAATTTATTAATTTCCAGATGGTTCATACCTTTTGCACCACTGATTATAGGCTGTGAGCTAATTTCCAGCAATGTGCAACTTCAGTTTTTTCCCTGTTTTCAGCCCTGTAGTTACACAGGGTATTCTTACGTATAACAACCATAGCACTGTTTTCTACTATGGAATTAACTTTTTATGTGTCTATTACATGTTTATAAAGCTGATTCAGACTTGCTGAATTACTAGTAAACTAGCAAGAGCAGAATTCCAAGTTAACAGATTTATTATGTAAAAGAGCAGCTAGTATCCCTTAGCACCAATAGTGTTTAATTGGACTTCAAAATATGACAAAAGGTACTGACTGAAAATGAGAGCTATTATCTGTACCATCTCAGATTTTATCATCTCTGTACGATCTTCGTTAAACACAGTTGCTTAGGTTTCTTTTCTTCAGTGTATTGTTATTCAAAATAATTATAAACAGTTTCCTTAGTATGCAGATTATGTACATATATAATTAAATCTTCAAAGGCAATAAGTAACACTACCTGTCCTTTTCTAGGTGTAACAATGAAAATGAATGGTATCAGATCCATGAAAACATTATTCGGAAATCCAGCACCAAATATACAGCACCAAGTTCAAACTATGGTAATGCATAATTTTTCCTGTTTTAAAACTTATACTTGCTTTTTGACATGAAAACATTGTAAAACATATAAAGTAGTTGCAATTAATTAGCCAATGGACAGGAAGAGTCAAGGGCTAAGAATAAATACAAATAACAGTGAGGCATGCAAACTTACAGCAATATCATGAGTAGGATTGTGTAGCAGTGGGTTTCTCTGACTACAGCAAAATGCACACCTTTGGATTCACATGTACCTCGGACAGTAACACAAAGCTAACAGAGTGCGTTTAACCTGTACAATAAATTAGAATAATCAATTAAAACAGTATCTGTTTTTCTCATCTGCTCTTGCACATACTCCACAACACTCTCTTACCTGCTATCTTGCATGCAGTCAGTCCCCAACGGTTTTCCCCCTTTGCTCTCTTACACCTGTGCACAACACACACTGTTTCTTACAATTGTGTTCCTTTTTGTTCTCTTGCATGTATTTGTTTCTTTGTTTGTTTGATTTATATCCTGCCCATCTGGTATATTCTACCACTCTGTGCGGCTATTATGTAATATAATTTTATGTTAAAAATATTTTTTAAAAGTTTTTTTTTAAAAATGGTTCTAGTTTTTTGTGAGCCTGAATGGCTAGTAAGATGAAACTCCCTATTGATTGACCATGTAGACATTTCTGTGTATGTATGTAGAGTGGAGCGGACACTCCAGCTTCGCATACAGCGTCGAAACAACACGGGAAGTAGCAATTACCGGTTATAAGTCTTTGCTCAATTGGCGTAGAGCAGGACGCCAGGGGCTACTTCTGACGGTGGGAGAGGTCATTGCACCTCACTAGGTAGATACCGCCCGCCTTAAGCTGGGCAGCCCCCAGCCAGTAAGGTGCTACCTCGCCACGGTCTGTTAACTTCACGGGGTGCGTGGGGTTTAGGGTCAAACCCGACAAGCAGATCGATAACCGTGCACCATGCAACAATCGTAAGAAAATTTCTGCCCTTAAGCTGGGCAACTGGAATGTATGGACAATGACCCCTGGCTTTCCTGACTACGGCTTTCCTAACGACCTGCAAGAAATAGACGATGTGTGCAAAACAGCTGTCATTGACATGGAACTGAGTAGACTGCAGATGGACATTGTTGCCTTACAAGAGACAAGACTGCCAGACTCAGGATCTGTCAAAGAAAAAAACTTCTCATTCTTCTGGCAGGGAAAACCATTGAATGAGACCAGGGAATATGGTGTTGGCTTTGCAGTCAGAAATACTCTTCTGAGATGCATTGTTCCACCTACTGTGGGGAGTGAAAGAATCCTGTCTCTGCAGCTCCACTCATCAGCAGGACCAGTAACCCTCATTAGCGCATATGCACCAACACTGTCATCCACTCCAGAAGTGAAAGACAAATTCTATGATGATCTGGCAGCTACTATCCAAAAAGTCCCTGAAAGAGAGGCACTGTTCATTCTTGGAGACTTTAACGCTAGAGTTGGTGCTGATCATAATTCTTGGCCCACTTGTCTAGGCCGTTTTGGCATTGGAAAGATGAATGAAAATGGCCAACGCTTGCTGGAGTTTTGCTGCTATTATGGTCTTTGTGTCAGCAACACATTCTTTAACACCAAGCTGCAACACAGAGTTTCCTGGAGGCATCCAAGATCCAAGCATTGGCATCAGCTCGATCTAATCCTCACTAGACGTTCCAGCCTTCCTAGTATTACGATCACACGCAGTTACCAGAGTGCTGATTGTGATACTGATCACTCCCTGGTGTGTAGTAGAGTAAAACTACGAACAAAGAGAGTATATCACACGAAAAAGGAAGGAAGACCACGTATTGACATCAGCAAGACTTGCGATCAAAGAAAAGTGAAGGAATTTGCCCAAGCACTTGAGGAAGTCCTTCCAGGTCCGGCTAATGCAAATGCACCTGAACGATGGGAACACTTCAAGAACACTGTCTATAACACCGCCTTGTCCACCTTTGGCAAGAAGACCAAAAAGATGGCTGACTGGTTCGAAGCCCATTCAGAGGAGTTAATGCCAGCCATCGAGGATAAGAGAAGAGCTCTAGCAGCATACAAAGCCTGTCCTAGCGAGTACAACTTGCAAGCTCTTCGAGCTGCTCACAGTCAAGTCCAACAGGCTGCCAGGAGATGCTCCAACAATTATTGGCTCCAGCTCTGCTCTCAGATACAGTTAGCAGCGGACACAGGTAACATCAAAGGAATGTATGATGGTATCAAGCAGGCCTTAGGTCCAATACAGAAGAAATCTGCTCCCCTGAAGTCTGCTACAGGTGTGCTCATCCAGGACCGAGCACAGCAGATGGAATGCTGGGTACAGCACTACTCTGAGCTATATTCCAGAGAGAATGTAGTAACCGAAGAAGCATTAAATAACATTGAGTGCCTGCCTGTCTTGGAAGAGCTGGACAGCGAACCAACCCTAGCAGAAATAAAAGCGGCCTTGGACTCCCTCGCCTCCGGCAAGGCACCTGGAAAGGATAACATCCCCGCTGAAGTGCTGAAATGCTGTAAGGAGATCATCACCTCCGAACTGGATGAAGTCTTTTGTCTCTGCTGGAGGGAAGGTGGAGTACCACAGGACATGAAGGATGCAAACATTATCACATTGTACAAGAACAAAGGAGACAGGGGTGACTGCAATAACTACCGTGGCATCTCTCTTCTTAGTGTGGTAGGGAAGCTGCTTGCCCGTGTTGTGCTGAAGAGGCTCCAGGTGCTTGCAGATAGAGTCTATCCAGAATCACAGTGCGGATTTCGAACTAATAGATCCACCACTGACATGGTATTCTCCCTCCGACAGCTGCAGGAGAAATGTAGGGAACAACAACAGCCACTCTTAGTGGCCTTCATAGACCTTACAAAAGCATTTGATCTGGTTAGCAGGGATGGCCTTTTACTTCCCAAGATTGGATGTCCACCTCGTCTCCTTAACATCATCAGATCTTTCCATGAGGGAATGAAAGGCACTGTAGTTTTTGCCGGCTCAACATCAGACCCCTTTGACATCCTAAGCGGAGTGAAACAGGGCTGTGTCCTCGCACCAACACTTTTTGGGATCTTTTTTGCTGTCATGCTGAAGCATGCCTTTGGAGCTGCAACCGAGGGCGTCTATCTCCGGACTAGATCAGACAGAAAGCTCTTTAATCTCTCTAGATTGAGAGCGAAGACCAAAGTCCAACTGAAATGCATGCGGGACTTCCTCTTTGCAGACGATGCAGCCATTGTTGCCCACTCTGCTGAAGACCTCCAACAACTCATGAATCATTTCAGCAAGGCCTGCCAAGACTTTGGACTAACAATCAGCCTGAAGAAAACACAAGTCATGGGCCAGGGTGTGGACTCACCTCCCTCTATTACCATCTCCACACAAGAATTGGAGGTTGTTCATGACTTTGTGTACCTCGGCTCAACCATCTCTGACAGCCTCTCTCTAGATGTCGAGCTGGATAAACGCATTGGGAAAGCAGCCACCATGTTGTCTAGACTCACAAACAGAGTATGGCTCAATAAGAAGCTGACGACACATACGAAGATCCAGGTTTATAGAGCCTGTGTTCTAAGCACACTCCTGTACTGCAGTGAGTCATGGACCCTTTGTGCACGGCAGGAGAGGAAGCTGAACACCTTCCATATGCGTTGCCTCCGACGGATTTTTGGCATCACCTGGCAGGACAAAGTTCCAAACAGAGCAGTCCTAGAACGAGCTGGAATTTTCAGCATGAACACATTACTGAAACAGCAATGTCTACGTTGGCTCAGGCACGTCGTGAGAATGGCTGATGGTCGGATTCCAAAGGATCTCCTCTATGGAGAATTAGTGCAGGGAAAGCGCCCCAGAGGGAGACCACAACTGCGATACAAGGACATCTGCAAGCGAGATCTGAAGGCCTTAGGAATAGACCTCAACAGATGGGAAAACCTGACATCTGAGCGTTCAGCCTGGAGGCAGGCGGTGCATCACGGCCTCTCCCAATTTGAAGAGACCCTTGTCCAGCAGGCTGAGGCAAAGAGGAAGTCACAAAAGCAGCAAAACCAGGGAGCCGGACAGGGGACAGACTGGATTTGTCTTCAGTGTGGAAGGGACTGTCACTCTCGAATTGGCCTTCTCAGCCACACTAGGTGCTGTTCCAAGCCCTCCATACAGAGCACGCTACCATAGTCTTTCGAGACTGAAGGATGCCTAACTAATGTAGAGTGGCTTTTAGGTCTCCCATGGCACTTCTGCCACCCCATTGCTGTTGCTGGGTGTACTGACTAAGGACTAAATGAAAGTTACACAAAAGGTGCACTTGATTTTTGAAGAAGCTGTGTAAGATTGAAAATTCTGATGGGGTCCTACTCAGCATCAGGTGACAATTAAATATGTAGTTATATTTATTTGTAGCAGATGGGGTCAGATTCGCAGCAGTGAGGCTGTCCCCCACATGTATTGTTTCTCTTGTACAGCAGACTATTCAACAATGTGAGACATGAAAGGGCTTTAGCCTTTATCATATATCCTGCATTATTTTGCTTTCCAGAATATTTTCAAGTAAATGATACATAAATACTTCCTGGGGCTCTCAGTTGTTTCTCAATTGCTGAAGTAGAGAGCTTCCTAATGGCATGTACGTAAGAGGTTATGTTCCTATTCTAAGTGATGCCTGAAAGATAAAAGGCCTCCAGCATTACTTCCAAATCTACTTATTTATTAGCATGACCAAATTTGCAATGTGTTTGCAGATGTGCTTTGGAGCTAGCACTTCTGTTTCATCAGCAGTGCATTTGCCACATGCACAATCTCAAGTTGTACACACATAGTTATGATTTTGTCCACCATTTATCTATTTAATTATATTATATATATGCCACCTTTCTCCCCATAGAGGATCCAATGTGGCTCACAAAAATTAAAATTAAACAGTAATGACAAATTTTAAAACACCATAAAATATAGTTTAGAAATTTGAACAGTTATCTATATTAAAACTGCAGTTAAAAATGGGACCAATCCATTTCAGATTGTTTTAGGGTTGGAGCCTACTGTTTAATTTGAACAGTTCAGAATGGCTGAAATAGATATGATTTTCTTGCTGTGTTCTGGGGTTAGGGGTGTGTGGTTCCTTCGCATCAATTTTTCAATATCATGAAGTGGCTTAATAAACAAGCCACTTCCGGATTTCAGCAAATTAATTAATTATTCTGCTCAGCAGAGGGCAAGGAAGTGAAAGAATGTTTTAAGACAATTGTTGATGGGCTCTCTCATGTATAATTAAAAAAAAATTGCAGTCAAATCCATGGACGTGGCTTTGGCTGCAATCAGCTTCTCAACAGCTTCTTGGGTTATTGGGGGCTTGTGCATATGTATGTGTTATATGTCAAGAAAGTTATTAAAGGGGCCTTTTCATTTCTCTGCTGCTTGATTGCAAGGGAGGAGAAAGTGCTTGAGCGGGGGGTGGTATCTGCAGTTGCACAAAGAGTTGTATATGCTCCCCATCTCTTTCAAAGCCCATTCTAAGAGCTACTTTCCCAATCACGCACCAGAAAGAGGATACTCCTCTGAACCCCTCATCATACCCCTTCCTCCTCCCTTCTTTCCCCACCCCCGTTTCTTGCAAGCCCTCCATAGGCCTCTCTGACTAGCCACCAAGCGCGGAACAGGAGACAAGGCAAAGAGGGCAAGGTAAAGGGAAGATAATAACAGTCCAGCTCTAAATTAATGATTGCAAAGGTACTCAATTCTTCAAGCAGTTCTCAGCCGCATGTCAAGAAGGTTTTCCCTCCTCCACTGCCACCTTTCGACATATTGAGGGACTTGTTCCCCCACACCACACAGATGAAGTTATTAATTTGCCAATATCTGGAAATAATTCACTTTTGCCATTTCATGATACTGGCTTTGGAATGATTATGCTTGATTAAAACCCACCTGTTCTAAAGAGGCCTAATCAAGCTCAAATGTTCCAAAGCAGCCCACTCTGACTTGCTCCCTGTTGCTAGTGTAACCTAAGTGTCAACCACAGTATCAAGTAGATAAAGATTTTTTTTCATTTTTTAAGAAAAAGAGCTGGTGGAGGACAGGAATCCTAGAATATTGATTTTGCTTCGTCAGTTTTATCTAGTCAGCTACATTTTTTGAGTGATGATAATCAGCTTCTTCTGACCCTTTGTTTTTACAAGCTTCTTCGACATCTGAAAATATAAGACTTTCCCCAGATGACATATGGTTGCAGATCTCACTTTACTGTATTTTTTAAATTTGCTGAGAGTCTTCCTCACATAAACTAGTTTCCTTCACTTCCTGAATAAAACAGGATTCTGACGAAGATGAGAAGCAAAAACAGTAATTTAAAGGACTTGCTCATCATGCTGCAGGAGGGATATGTTTGACAGACTCCTATACTGCAATTCTAGATAAAATGCCTGAAGGGGTTTTGAATTCCGCAATATTTGAATGTTCTTTTTCAACATTATATTCTAAATGTGCTTTGGAATCATTTTGGAAAAGTAATGACATCACCATCTCCCTGATGTTTGTTAGTGGAAATCAGTCCACCTGATAGTTCCAAGTGTAAATTAAGCAGATTGTTTTTCTTGTTTTTGAGTTTAGACAGCTTTAATAGCTTGCTCTGGGCAAAAACAATTATAAACTGTTTGACATCTATGTTTTAAATGACTGTCTCCACTGTGTTGGGGAAGGTCGCACGCATGCGTCCACGTGTGTGTGTCTGTGTCTGTGTGTGTGTGTGTGTGTGTGTTGAATTGCTTGCCAGAAAACAATTTCAGACAATGACAATGTTCAGTTGTGTGACAGTAATATAATATCCTCAGTGTATTTCGCTGTTTTGGATCAAGTGGGTCGTGTAGGGGTTTTTGTTCTTCCCCTCTACCCCAAACAAGTTTATTTTGACTTTCCAGCTTTTGAAAAAATAACTCTGTTTCTTTCTGTAGGCCTCATAATTTCTCTTCAGCTTCTTCGTGGAGAAATGGAGCAGATTCGAAGGGAGTATCCTATGATTTTTAATAGAGGGGTGGCTGTTACCAGAAAAATAGGTTTTCCAGATGTCATTATGCCTGGTAAGTGGATGAAAGTTCTCTTGACTTGGTCACAGCCGTAAAGTAATATAAGACGAACAATAATTGAACTTTCCTGATAACATGTGCTGATCTTTTTATGGCAGTTTGTGAGAGAGCGCTTATTTGTAACAATGTAAGAATATACTGATGACAATAATATTTAGTTCAGAAATGGTTTTCGCTTTTTTGCAGATTATTTTTGTTGTTGTTCTGCTCTTTGCATAAAAAGAATAGAGGGTTAAAAGGAGCAGTAGTACACGAAATGATGTGCATGGAAGTGGCTATAACCCTTTATCACCCTTCTCCCCACTGATTTTTCTCTCCTATCCCTATTCCATTACTCTTTCTGTCATTCTTTTGATGCTTTCCAGCTCTCCCATCTCTCCCCTTACACAGTTCCTCCTACTCCCTCACCTGAATTAGGCAACAGATTTTCTTTTTTATGTGTTTAACTCAGAGAACAAAAGCAAATGTTATAGATAACCTGTAACTAACTAGAGGAGTATAATTCTTAATGAAAATATCTGAGTGTGATAACAGGAATTTCTCACATTTATAGAAGTATACAGATCAGTTTGCATTGTTTAGTGATTAGTTTTCAAGACTTCAAGCATGGGATTCCTTTGATGTCTTATTTTGCAAACCCAAAAATCGGCATCATTTACCTCCCATCATTGTTAATGTGCTTTCAGCTCCAGTTATGGGCTGCCTGTATGTTCCTGCTGTTCATGTCTGAATGCATTGTATAGTAAAATTTTGCTACAGACAGTGCAAAATCACCAAATAAGAGAATGTTCTTAGACTTGGTGTAACATGCCTTTCATGTCTGACTCCTATGTACAAGCATTTATTACTGATCAGATGACATCTTTTCTCTTTACTACATTCAAAATAGTCTTTCATTTTGGGTGTCTGATGTAAAGTGCATGCTGTCATCTCTTATATGTCAGTGATACTTGTTTTTATTTTCTTGTCTAAATTTTCCTGGCTGTTTGTTTACTTTCCCTTCATTCTCTCCCTTTTTTAATGGCACAGAGATGAAGATAGTTGGGTGTAAGTTTTTGCCTTACTGTGTTCTGTCCATTTATTGCTTGCTGTTTTCTCATTTCTACACCATATTTTTCATTGAATGTTTGAGATTAACAACGATAATAAACGAATGATGTTTCAGGGCCATTATGTATCAAAAATGCTCATGTGTTCAATGAGCTCACTCATTTTCTCAGTAGCTGTTCTCTAATACCCTTCTGCAGTCAGGTAGATGTTAGCTCAAGAAGGGGTTACTTAAGAAGTTATACTGTAAGGGTAGTTTTGCAATCCCTTTAGTTTCTGATTAAGGTTGTTTCAACCTCTCATTCCTCATAGATCAATAATGGACAGACCACCTAGGTGTGTAGAGAATTTTAGCTGGTGTATAACATTTGAAAGAGGAGTGAAAATATGTGTTAAAACTGGAGACAGAGATGCATGAAACAGGGAATACAGGTAGGAAAATAGATGGATAAAGCATTGTAATGGTTGCACTGTGGTTCTGCATTCATGGTATTAAGCTGAGCTTGTTCTCTGAGTTTTTTAAAAATTGCAACACTACAATGCATATACTTACACATCAATATCAGGTAACATGAGAATAGCAAATTTGTGGGATGGGTATTGCCTGCTCCTTTCTTCATTTTCAGAAGGAAACTGGAGCAGTTTGGCTTTGGAACCTTTTCCCTGGAGGGCCAGGGCTCAGGGTCACATACTAAGCTGAGATCAGCAAATGAGATGATAACTACCTCACTAGGTAAGGGGAACAATAGTAATGTCCTTTTGAGCTAGAATTCTCAATCTTAAATTCTAATACAAGATCAAAATAAAGAAATGGAGGAGCTGCCAAAATAAGTATATACCAGAGATAAAGAAAGATTGATACCGTGTACAAATATATACACTCCAGGACTTGTTATTGTTGCAGGAAATGGATGCTATGTAGATCAAAACAGAAGCTTTAATGTCAATATGTTTACATATAGACTTCCATATCAGTAAGTTTCTATGCTTACGTTTTTATATAGAATTTTAAGAACCATTAAGTATGAAATAAGATATTTGAGAGGATGGACGTAGCAATATTTGCAAAGGTGGTCTTAACTGACCAGATAGGCGGGATATAAATAAAATAAATAAATAAATAAATAAAGGTGTCAGCTTTAGAAAAGGAACAACATATTTTGGTCACTGAAGTTACCAGAGAAGATATCTCCTACATCTAGATGTTGTCCTGTTTCTAGGCTTTTGGGGTCTACAGTAGCAAGGTCCTGCATCACAAACAGACAAGTCAGACATGGTGAATCTAATGAATGAAATACATGTCAAGAAACAAGCAGAATTCTACCAGAGAGTAACATAAGTCAAGTGAGGAAGGCCGGAACAAAGCCCAGTGACAGTCTGGCGTTGACATGCCCCAGGCTGTCTTTTGGATCCAAAGCAAAAATATGCCAATGAAGAAAAAAGGTACAAAACTTTATTGAAAGAAAAGGGAAAGGGAGAATCTACAGTAAAATAAGTATGCAATAGAAACCAATAGTACAAAAAGGATAAATCACTAACTCTAATGTAAAAGCACAGGGTGAAGTAAAGACACAACCTGAAAACTCTTTCTGCACCATAAACCCATAGAAAAAGTAAAGGGCACATTCAGTTTTAAGTTTCCATGTGTCCTGTGGGATCCACAGCTACATGCACTGCACAGTACCAGCTAACTACAGCCTGTACTGAAACTCAACAGTAGACTCAAATGCTGGCCATTTCATACCTTTAAGACAGCTAGGACCTGGCTCCTAGCTAGTACCACAGCACATTCCTCCTTATCTGGCAAAGCTGTTGAAAAATAACTCACTAATTGCTGCATTAATAAAGAGCTCCCTCACTAGTTGGCATACTGGGTTCCCACACCATCATTGATGGTAGCCAGCAAAACTGCATAAAAAATTCCTGCCTCATAGCTTCATAATAAGCACCTGTCCAGCCAGCCAGGTTGTTGTCAGGTCAAATAAAGGAAGTGAGCAAATAAAAGGAACAGTGAAATACAACTGTTAAATAGAGAGCTAACTGCTACTCAGAAGAAAGATCCATAAAAGCCTATATCAGTGATGATGAATCTTTTTGAGCCTGAGTGCCCAAACGGGGAAAAAAACAACAACAACCCAGTGGGTGGCGGGTGGTGGCGGCCAAAGCTGAAGTGGCAGTGGTGGAAGTGGCAGCGGAAGGGGGAATCCTGGGCATGGAGGCCCCACTCCAGACCCGCTTCTAGTCATGCTCAACCCTGCCACTGTCTATAGCTCAGGCAGCCTACCAGCACTAGCTGTTCTGGATCCTGACCTGCTGCCTGTCAGGGCACTACCGCCCTGGCTTCAGCCACCTCCTCAGGTTTGGCTGCTAGGGTAGCGATCCAGTGATGTATGGCTCATGTGCCCACAAAGAGGGTTCTGCATGCCAGCTATGGCACACGTGCAATAGATTCACCATCGCTGGTACCAAGATGAAAAACTATGCATATTAGTCTATAAGTTCAAGCAAACCTGGTCATAAAGTTTGGGCATAGAGGAAAATTGGTACACACCGTATACTTTGTCAGAATACTGGATATGGCACTTCAGGGGTCAAACTAGTCCATTGGCCAACTGATTTCCCTAGAAGGAGGATTCCTACTCATGAGAATCCCTCCCTTACTTTGCTTAGGGACCACAATCCTGGCTCATGCCTCCAGTCTGTGCTATTTTGGTGGACTCAAGTGGAAACAGAACTTCTCTGTCTGAGGTTGGAGCCTCTTAAACTCCTAAGGGTCTACTTTCTGCAAGAAAAGTTATTTTATTTATTTATTTCATACATTTATATACGACGTGAACTTTGTGACATACAGTAATCTGGGCAGTTAACCTGCCCTATAGCATCCAATCTCAAACATCCCAATAACAAAATTAACTATTAAACTAAAAATGTAAAAATGAAAAAGCTAAAAAATACTGCAAAGCACTAATGATGGATAGAGTAAAACTAAATCCCTCTGTAACCTCAGGGACCTCCATTTTTGGGGAAAATACCTGAAGATGTATTCCTTTATAAGGAAGTTGAATGCAATAAATCTCTGTCTTCAGCATAATTTTAAACGTAACCAAGGAAGAAGCGTGACAGATCACCAAAGGAGCCTATTCCAGAAAGATGAGGCCACAACTGAGAAGGCTGAGTTTCTGGTAGCAACCTTCCGAGCTTCTCTGTGCATGGTCACTCATAAGAACAAGGCTTGGGAAGACCAGGTAGGACCAGCAGACATTTTAGGGGGTGATGTTCCAACAGGTAACAAGGCCCGAAACTGTTGAGAGCTTTGTATGTCAGTACCAGAACCTTGAATCTAGTGTAGAGAGACAAAGAAAGCCAATGCAAATGAACTAATAGTAGTGTAATATGATCAAATTTGTTTACGCTTAAAATAGCTGCCGCATTCTGCACCTGCAACAGTCTCTGAGTCAGCATTAATGGCAGCTCCATGTAGAAGTCATTACTGCGGTCAGTCCTTGAGATCACCAGCGTATAAACCTCTTTGGGGACCCTTTCTCCAAGTAGGAACACAGATGGACTTAAACTGGTTGAAGACCAACCTGGATGCACCTCATATCTATTGTTCCCATGAAAGGGTTGAGTCCAGTATCATCTGCAAATTTCAAACTCTATTCCAAAGAGGGAGAGTAATTTAATTCAGCTCAGGCAAATGCCTCCCAATAACAGGATCACCGTTTTGTCCAGATTCAGCTTCAACCAATTGGCCTTTGTTCACTCCATGACTGAAGCCAGGGAATGCTCAAGGACCCAGACATCTTGGATCCACTGCAGAGGATGTGAAGGAAAGATAAAGCTGCATGTCACCAGCATACTGATGGCAATATGCTCCAAAATGGTGTATGACCTCTCCCATCAGTCTCACATTAAAGAGCATTGGAAAGACAGATGACCCCTGAGTCACCCCACAACCTAGGGTCCACAGAGATAAAAGATTTTCCCCAAGCTGAAAATGCAGGACTCAGTCATCAAAGAAGGATTGGAGCCAGCTAAGCACTAGTCCTCTGGCCCCCAACCTCAACAGTTTGTCCAGGAAGATACTGTGATTGATTAGTTAGCATATCATCTTCTGGTTCTAGAGGTTGCAGAAACCCACTGGTGGAGTCTTTAAGTTCCCTGAGATGTGAGAGATGACGTGGGGGACTTGAAAGTGAAGGAAGTTTATAAAATGGTTAAAGCTAATGCTGGAAAATTATATTGGCATGAATTCAAGTTTAATGAAATTGATTAAAAGTTGATTGATTTGGAGGATAAAGGGAAAATGCGAAATTGCGCAGATTTCCAGAAGGAGGAGCTGAAGATGGAACAAATCTTAGAGATATAGTGTTGGAATGGATCAAGTCAGTGGCACCAAATTTGGGATGGATTCAAAAAAGACTTGGAGAGATCAAATGGACTGTAAACACAGAGGCAGGATGTATCCTAAAGACATTGTGAAGTTTGCAAATTCTGACAAAAAAGAGCTGTTTACAAAAGTGACTAAAGAAAATTCTGGACAGTTGCAGTATAAAAATGCATCGATCGAAGTGTACCCAAATCTCTGTTTTCAAATTATATCATGGTGATGCAATCTAAAGCTGGTCACCAACATCCTCATGAAGAATAAAATAAGATACAACTGAAGGCATCCTGTATACTTCAGAGTTATACATGCTGGAAAATGCTACAGGGTAACATAATTGGATCAAGGTTTAAATTTGCTCCATGAATGGAGTTTTATTGTGTAACTAACAATAAAAACAAAAGATGGCAAAATTGGAGGAGAAAAAATGAGATTGACATACTACTTCAGAGGGAGAAATTCAAGAGAATCAGGAAGGAGCTGTTGGTGGAAAGTCGTTGAATCAGTCTGTCAACTCAGGGAAAATGTATTTCACTCTTTAATTCGGCAAGAAGTTTAGAAGATATAAAGATCTAAGTTATAAAAAGTTATAAAGAAGATTTTTTGTGAGCAATTCAAAATTGTTTACTCTTCCTATTTTTGTGTTAATTTTTTAATACAAAATATAGGCAGTTAATTAAGTTATAGGTTTGGAAAATTATAATTTGGAGATAGGTAAAGAAAAGATTTAAAGCAAATACAATATGAATATTATGATGAGTGATATTATAAAATATGATAGATAAGCATGATTAGGTTATTAATCTGAGGAACTGGTTGGGAGTAAATAAATATATTCTAATAACAACTTTTGACATTCAAATTTTTATTTATTATTTGAACTTTTTATTCCTTTGTGTTGTTTTTTTTTTAAGCTTATTTTGGTTTGTAAACTCTTCATTATTTTTAGAGATAGCAATCATGAGACATTATTCCAATATATACCAATCATCAAAACTGGGGTACATAATTTATGTAGTGTTGCTAAAGTAACTGAAGCTGCACATTGTTTTAAATGACAGTCAGCATTCCTAGAGGATTTCGGGAGCACCAGTTTTTCAACCAGTGTTGCAAAATCTACGTATACCATGTGCTATCAATCCTATCTGTGCATTTTTTTCTTCAGGGTTTCAGACTGGGATCCAGGGATATAACTCAAGATGTTCTGCATACAAAGCATGTTCTATACTGCCTAATAATACCTCTGGGCTTTGTCATGAAAATATCATGGGGTATGACTTAAAGAAAATCCCTTCAAGTTTGGTGACAATCAGGTTTCAAACATCCAAGTTATACACCCACAAAAGTGGATGCCCCCCCCCCCAGGAAAGTGCCCTTTAGTAGCTGGCTTGGGGAAAACAAATCTTCATTAAACCTGGAGGGTTTTCATTGATTCCTATTTGTTGGGGGGCACTGATCTGTATGAATACGAATTGACAAATTAGCAATTTTTGAACAAATTTGGTTACTCTATTTAATTTGTGCCAGTCTCTAATCTATATACAAGTTAGTTCAGCCACAATCTAGTCAAGATAGGATGTTAGGCGTAAATTAGGACTATCTAAATATAAATTGGCTTGATTTTGTATCTCCCTCCCCCCCCTCTCTTTTTTACATCCTATCATACAAAGTAAGAGGATGCATGTGAGCTATTGTAGGATGAAATCTGCCTTCCATATTTTTGGAAAAGCTGATCCTCTGTAATAGGAATCTGACTGGATCTTCCCCCAAAGTCTATAGTTCATAATACTCCATCCATCTGCATACTAGCCATCATAATCCAAGCTATCTAAAAGACCGCATCTTCTTCCATGAGCCTCCCCCTAAGATCATCAGGGAAGGCCTTTTTCTCAGTTCTACCAACTTCACAGGTGCACTTGGTGGGGACATGGGAGAGGACCTTCTCTGTTGCTGCTCCTAGATTCTTGGACTCTCTCTCATGGGAAGCTAGGTTGGTCCCATCTTTGCTGTCCTTCTGCAGGCAGGCAAAGACCGTTCTCTTCAGGCAGACTTTTCCTTAATGATTGGTGGTCTGAGAGGGGTTTTAAATGGACTGTTGTGCTCTGTTGTTTTAAGTGTGTTTTAATATTGATCTTAATTACCATTTTAATATAATACTCATTTAATTAATTTTTAATATTTATATACTTGCTGTTTTAACTTTTAAATACTGATTAAAGATGTAAGCCACCTTGGGTCCTTTTGGAGAAACAGGCAGCATAGAAACAAATAAACAAACATTTCATGTTGACTAGTAGCTTCTAAGACTGATTTTCAGGAGAGATACCATATTCAGGGACAATAGCAGTTGGCTTTGTTTCTGTGTATTATTGCACACTTTCCTGCTCACGCAGCCCCAAATTGGTTGGAATAAATTTAATCTATGTTACCTCTGAAAAGGATATCACCTGGGAAGCCACATATGGAATCTGATTTCATTTGTATATTTGCCTTACTGTTCATGATGGTTGTTATTTTCCACAATGTTGTGAAGTGCTTTTGCAATTATAAATTATACTGAAATTTATCTGTGCTGTACTGAACGAGTAAGTTTTGTTCCTTGACACTGAAATAAAGTGCTGCTTGAGTTAAGTTTCATAAATGAGTCATTTGCAAACAAGAAACTTAAGAATAACCTTAAATAGAATTGATGGACAGAAAAATAACAGGTCTTGTAATGCTTCCACAACCTTCGCATTTTGTGATAGTCACTAGTCACTGACAGAGTTTATCTGCACAGGAGTCTTCTAGGCTCTTCAGCTTACCAGATCTCTTTTTCTTCCCCCTGAAAGTAATGGGATGGAATAAGCTACATCACCTGGAGGTGGTGTTGTTGGGGGGCCTAATCTAGGCCTGTCTTGTGGAACAGTGAAACTTTTCATAAGTGTAAATGAAGTCTCTGGAATGTATGCTATTTGCACATAAGGGCTTGTTCTGGTTTTTGTTTGTTTGTTTGTTTGTTTTTTAAAGATTTGAATAGATCGTCGTATGAGCCCATACATGGAGGGAGTATTTATTGCTGAATGTAATGGGATGCACAGGGTTGTTCCAATACTGCCTGTTCATGCTCATTGGAAATTGTTCCCTGATATCCCACTCTCAACACAGATCCTTTCCAATCTCTCCTTCCCGCCTGCCTCCCTTCCCTCCTTGATTTATCAGAGCATGGAGGATTGATTAACCAGCAGAAAAACAGCCACAAGGAATTATCATCAAATGACACCCACACAAAGTGTGTGGATGTGCATGGAACAAAACAGTACTAGAGTCCACATGAGCAGATCCTGCATTGAAACAAAGCAGAACAAAATATACCATCACTAGGGGTGGGCCTTTCATAGTTACGTTAAAGCAAACTAACATGAAAGTGGTTCTGTTTTTCATTTTTGTGTTCTTTTATCAGTTCCCAAAAGAGAGCCTCTTAACATGAATGATTCATGTTAATGAAAGAGGTGTACACAAAAGTTTTCTGTTTTTCATGTTTTCATCCTTTGTTTAACCTTTCTTTTCATCCTTTGCCTATAAAATCACCTAGGAATTATTTTCATTAAGTAGCATTGGAAAGACTGCTGTCAGCAACCAATCAGAACTTCCAGAGGTAGCAGGAATATTCAGTCTGTAATTGGTTAGAACCTGGGGGGGATGTTCTTTCTTTACTTCAATTGGTACTTGTGGGTGTGCAAGTTCCTTAAGCTACATCTTCAAGCTACATCTTGAGCTGACTGACTGTTTCAGTGCCTCTCTTGGACTCTTTCCTCTTCTTATTTATTTATTTTATTTATACCCCGCCTATCTGTTCAAAATGACCACTCTAGGCGGCTTCCAGACATATAAAAACACAGTAAAAAAAAAAAACCTAAACAATAACAATAGGCAGCCAACAATAAACAGCAGACATATTTTTCAAGATGGCAATATAACAAAAAATAGATTAAAGAAGAAAAGATTAAGTGTTATCTCGAGGGAAAGCCTGCTTAAACATCCAGGTTTTAAGATGGGTCTTAAAAATACCCAGCGACGGAGCCTCACGAATCTCTGGAGGAAGGTTGTTCCAGAGGCGAGGAGCCATCGCCGGGAAGGCCTGATTTCTTTCTTTTTTTTTCCTTTCGGGCCTCCCTCGGCGTTAGGCTCCTCAGCCTCACCTCCTGACTCGATCGAGTGACATGGGTAGATCTTGGTGGGAGTAGGCGTTCTGCCAGGTATTGAGGCCCTAAACTGTTTAGGGCTTTGTACATAAGCATCAACACTTTGAAGTCAATGCAGAACCGGATAGTCAGCCAATGCAATGTGGCCAGAGTGGGCGAGATGTGTTGGTATTTTTTCACTCCACTAAGTAGTCTGGCCGCTGTATTCTGCACCACCTGGAGTTTCCACAACAGCCTCAAAGGCAGCCCCACGTAGAGCACATTACAGTGCTCTAATCTTGAGATTACGAGCGCATGCACCAAGGTAGTGAGTGCCCCAACATTGAGATAGGACCGCAGCTGGGCTATCCGCCTAAGATGAAAAAAGGTGGTACGGACTACCGACACCACCTGAGTTTCCATAGTGAGCACCAGGTCCAGATGGATCCCCAAGCTGAGTCACCCCCCCCAAAAGAGAGGGAGTTTCCCAGGCCCCCAACTGTGGGGGCGCCCACCCTCAGTACCTCCGTCTTGTCCAGGTTCAGCCTCAGCCCGTTCTCCTGCAACCATTGCAGTACAGTACCCAGGCAGCGCTGAAGGGACAGAACGGCATCTCCTGCAGTTGGTGAAAAGCAGATGTAGAGCTGAGTGTCATCAGCGTACTGATGACATAAGGCTCCACACCCCCTGATGACCCCACCCAGCGGCCTCATATAGATGTTGAACAGCATTGGGGAGATAATCGACCCCTGTGGGACCCCACAATTGAGACTCCATGGGACCGAAACGCTTTCCCCAAGCTGTACTCTCTGGGGGCGGTCCTCCAAGAAGGAACGGAGCCAGGCCAATGCCAGGCCACCAATTCCCAGCTCAGAGAGCCTCCCCAGGAGGATACTGTGGTCAATGGTATCAAAGGCCGCTGAGATGTCGAGGAGGACCAGCAGAGACACTTTGCCCCTGTCAGCCTCCCTCAACAGGTCATCACACAGGGCGACCAATGCCGTTTCTGTACCATGGCGCGGCCTGAAGCCTGACTGAAATGGATCCAGGCCATCCGTTTCATCCAAGTGCCCCTGGAGCTGGCCGGCCACCACCCTCTCAACCACTTTACTTAAGAAAGAAACATTGGCAACGGGCCTATAGTTGCCAATTTCGTCCGCCACCAAACTGGATTTCTTCCTAATGGGCCTAATGAGTGTCTCCTTGAGGGCAGATGAAAACCTGCCCTCAAGGAAAGACCCATTGATTATTGCAGTGGCCCATTCCGTTGTTGTAGGCCTGGCTGCTTTGATAAGCAGGCCGGGCAAGGGTCAAGGGAGGAGGTGGTGGCACGGCAGCGATCAAGCGCCTTGGCCACAGAATCCGGTGTGACAGGCTGAAAGGAGACAAAGGTTACCAGGCAAGACGGAGTGCTGGACATCTCTGCTCGACTCACTGTATTCAAAAACGGAGAGAGGTCCTGGCAGATGGCCTCCACTTCTCTCCCCCCCCCTTTGTTTTTTTGTTTTTTGGACGATAACTTCCCCCTCCCCATTTCTTTGGCTTATTTTTGCTGCTGCAGTGAGGGAGTCTGCCTGTGCCTGTGTGCCTCATTGGGGTTGTTTTTCTGACCCCCTTCTCAGTTTCTTAGAGGATTTTTCCCTTTGGTCCTGCCTGGCCTGCCTGCCACTGTATAATGGTTTCAAAGAAGAGAAAAGCAGCATCAAGTGCAGGGCAGGAGTGGGAGGAGAAATCTCCTCATATTCTAGCTTTGATTTTGGGATCTTTTTTTCTTATTGTGTTTTTTTTTCTTTTATTTGCTTGCTTGCTTTTTTGGGTGTATATTGTGTGTGTAGGGGAGAGAGTGATTTTCTTGTTTGACTGATTTTTTTAAATTGCTATTTGGTTAATTTATTGTGTATTTATTCTGTAAAAGGTGTATATTTTGGTGGAATTTTGAGGGTGGGTGTTTTATTTGATAGCGGTGGTGATGGCTGGTTCTTGATTGCCTTGCCTCTGTGTTTTGGGGACTATAGCAGACACCCTGCCTTCCCATATATGTCCTGGTATTAGCCTGCACCAATGGGAGCTGTTGGGAGGCGGAGCCAACTATGAAGAAGGGGGGCTGTAGCAGAGTGTAAGCAGATAAGGAAAAGATAGAGAAGAGAGGTTTGAAGAGAAGGTTTGGGAAGAGAAGGCAGAGAGAGAGTTTAATGAGTTAATAGTCAGAGTGTTATTGGTATTAGTTAAGATAGAAGAGGTTAAAGGAAACCACTGAACACTTTGTGTAACTTTAAGAATGTGCTTAAGAACTATTCCTGAAACAACTTGTAACCAATAAACCTGTTTTTATTTCAAAGTTAAGTACTGAATGGACCTCAGTCTTTCATAGGAAATATACTGTAGTTGGTAAAGAGATTAACTGGTGGCATAACTGGTGGCAGCGAGGTAAAGGACGTGTTGGGATACGTAGTATGAGCTCTGTGTTTGGTGAAACAAGCAGGTGCTACGGGGTAAACGTCACAGGGACTTTTTGAACCAGCTGCACAATTGTGAAACACACTCACACACATACACACAAAGAAAAAAAAGGTGTCCCTTTTTGTGTAAGGATTGGTACATGAAAAACACAACATGAAAGAGGTACCAAAAGAATCTGAACCAAAGCAAATACAAAAATGTTCTCCATCCTCAACACTAAACACACTTGTCAGTAGTGTAAAAAAAAAACCCTAGAAATTAAGGTTTGCTCTATCTGCGGCCAGTTTTAATTAGCAAAATACATTTTCAGTTATTTATACTGGATGTAATCACGTAGATAAGTCTTGATGATTTAGATAAAGATAAAGTATTGGACTGAAAGCTGTTAAAGTATGTTATTCAGTGATTTCGATATCTGGCTGCAGAGCCAGAGGTTAGCAGTTCTATTCTCCACTGTGTTTCCTTGAGAGGGGCTGGACTACTTGATCCATAGAGTCCTTTCCATCTCTGCATTTCTTAAGATTCCAGTTCCTTTATTATCAGATCAACAGACTAGTTATAAGATCATTATATCTACTTTTCAGAGCTGTAGCCAGTCAATCTGTGATAAGGAAAAGTAGATAGTGGCCAAAATCCTGTTGCTTACTGTAGTAACTCACATTAGACTAGACCTGTTATCAGTAAGGATTTAGTGAGTAAAATCATCTAAATGTCCCATTGATTCAAGTGGGCCTGCTTTAATTGCGACTTACTGTGCCAACATCACAATTAGAATAGCCCTTTTGAATCAGTCAACTCTTATGGAAGAGTTGATTCACCAATTCCCCATTTATAGAATCATAGAATCATAAAAAAGTGAAGTTGGAAGAGGCTTACAAGGCCATCAAGTCCAACCCCCTGCTCAATGCAGGAATACAATCAAGTATATCTGCCAGGTGATTATCTTTTTCTTGAATGCCTCCAGTGTTGCAGCATTCACCAACTCCCGAGGTAACTGGTTCCACTGTCATAGTACTCTAACAGGAAGTGTTTCCTGGTATTCAACAAAAATGTGTCTTCTTTTAATTTGAGCCCATTGCTGCATGACCTGCACTCTAGAATGATCAAGAACAGATCTTGCCCCTCCTCTCTGTATGACAGCCTTTCAAATATTTGAAAAGTGCTATCATTGATTCAACAGGCCAAATTTAGTGTGTTTTACTATACTAAACAACAGGATTTTGGCCAGTATGCAAGAGTGCAATTCTATGCATGTTTACTCAGAAGGAAGTGTCACTACAGCAAGTATATTTGGTTGCAAAACAGATTTTAATCAATTCTCCTCTGAATCTGTAGACTGCTCTTAATAATACGCTTTAGCCTAGAGATTTGAGATAGGGTTAATAGTGGAAATGAGTGTAGTAGAGCAAAATTTTCATTTGGAAACAATTTGTAGAATGTTCTAGCAAAATAGAAGTGTTGTTTTTTAAGAGTAAAAAGTATACTTGTTGCTAATAAAGAGTATTTTAGTATAAACATGTCTTTGGAACTCAGGACATACAGTTGTTTTGGAAGGGAAAGGAAATGGGAGCAGAGTTCATTCTATTGATTGCAAAGGGACTGTAAGAGAGAGTGCATTTGTGTTAAAATTAAGGTTTTTTTGTTTGCCTTAAAACAAATATTGCTTCATGCTCCTAACCAAGAAATATACTTCACTTCATTGCTTATTCCTAGTACTGAAGTAAAAAAATGACTTTCAAATAGGTCAAGTAAAAGCCATCCTATGATTATACATTGAAACATTTTTTTCAATAATTGAGTCAGCAAAAGGCTGACAGATTGCTCTCCTGTTCTTACAGTATTGACCAAAAATATTGACACCCATGCACTTCTGTCAGAAAATTCAACCCTTCTCTCAGAAAAAGATTGCAGTTGCAAATATTTTGGTACTTACATGTTCATTTCTTTGGTTTGCGTTAGAACAACACAAAAAAACAGAGAAGAAAAGTCAAATCTGATGCAATCCCACACAGAAACGCAAAAATGCACCGGCCAGAATTATTGGCACCCTGTCTAAATTGTAAGAATTAATTGCTTGTCAAGCATGTGATGCTCCTTTAATTTGTATTTAGACACACCTGTCACAAGTAAGCGGTGTGGGCAATATAGTAAACACACTTGCAACCAGTTAAGATGGAGAAAAGTTGACGCAGCCTTTGTGTTGTGTTTGACACTGAGCATGAAGAAAAGAATGAAATTTAAAGAGTTGTCTGTGGATTTGAGAGAAAAAATTCTGGAAAAACATTGACAATCTCAAGGCTACAAGTCCATCTCCAGAGGTCTTAATGTTCCTGTATCCACTGTGTGCACTATCAAGAGATTTACAGCCCATGGCACTGTAGCTAACCTCCCTGGGCATGAACGGAAGAGCAAAATTAATGAAAAATTACAACAAAGGGTTGTTCACATTGTGGATACAGAACCCAGATTAACTTCCAAACAAATTCAAGCTGATCTGCAGACACAGGGTACAACAGTGTCAACTCGCACTATCCATCGCCATCTGAATGAAAAGTGATGTTAAGGTAGGAGACCCAGGAGGACACCACTGCTGACACAAAGGCATAAAAAAGCAAGACTGGAGTATGCCCAAACTTATGTGACAAAACCACAATCCTTCTGGGAGAATGTACTGTGGACAGATGAGACAAAAGCAGTGCTTTTTGGTAAAGGATATCATGGCACTGTTTACAGAAAAATAAATGAGGCATTCAAAGAAAAGAATACAGTCCCTACAGTCAAACATGGTGGATGTTCAAAGATATTTTGGGGTTGCTTTGCTGCTTCTGGCACTGGGTGCCTTGACTATGTGAACACTATCATGAAATCTGATGATTACCAAAGAATTGTGGGGTGCAGTGTAGTGGCCAGTGTCAGAAAGCTGCGTTTCCACCAGAAGTCATGGGTCTTCCATCAGGACAATGACCTGAAACACTCAGAAATGGTTACAAACAAAACGCTGGAGAGTTGTGAAATGGCCAGCAATGAGTCCAGATTTGAATCCCGGCATAGAACACCTGTGGAGAGATCTCCAAACCGCAGTTGGGAGAAGGCATCCTTCAAATCTGAAGGCCCTGGAGCAGTTTGTAAAAGAAGAGTGGTCCAAAATTCCAGTAGAGAGGTGTAAGAAACTCATTCATGGTTACAGGAAGCAATTGATTTCGGTTATTTTTTTCCAAAGGGGGTGCAACCAAATATTAAGGCTGCCAATAATTTTGGCCAGTGTATTTTTGGGTTTCTGTGTGGAATTGTATCAGATTTGACTTTTCTTCTCTGTTTTTGTTGTTGTTTTTCCAACGCAAATCAAAGAAATGAACATGTGAGTACCAAAACATTTGCAACTGCAACAATTTTCTGAGAGAAGGGTTGCATTTTCTGAAAGAATTGCAAGGATGTCAATATTTTTGACCATGACTGTAGGTACTATTTTCCTCATATGTAGCAACCTCTTTGAATGTGTTGAAGAATAGGCAAGCATTCCCATTTTCTTATAGTACATACAAGATTTGTAAGCTATGCTGGTACCCAGCAGAAAACCTCATGATTTTTTGTATATTTTAGCGGAGTGGGCAGTTATATCATAAGCAGGCATATGATAAGAGAACATTTCCTTTTGATAAATTAGTACTAAAACACTGTCTTTCTGTCCAAGTAGGTATATGAACTTAATAGGTAAGAAATCCTTCCTGACTGTGCTATGCCAGGGCTGCATTCTGCTTAGCTGTGGTGTGACAGTGTCCCCATTAAACATGCACCAGGTATTCAGCTTAGAGACTCCTTCAAGTAATAATGCAGGGCCTGTGTAAGTGCTAGGAGGAGTGTCATATATCTTGCCACTGCTACATGAGCATGGTCACTTGAAGAGTATTGCTGAACCAGTCAGCTGCTTTTGATTTGCAGATAGTATATAAACGGGTATGGAGCGGCTACAAACAAATCAGCAGGAATTTAAATCTGCCTTAGGTTTTACTTGTTATTGCTCCCTTATAGTTTTGGCCATTTACATGGTCGTATGAAAATACTACTCCACTTCTCCCCTCCCCCTTTGTTTCATAAGTGATTTCCTGAATTCAGACTTCATAAAGCATTACTAACAGCCATCTGATTTAATGCACTGGTGTTAAAATGTTCATTTTATTAACTATTTATTTTATGCTTGGTATGAGTTGGATTCCCCATCAAAATTTTGAACAAAACATCACTGGCATTCTCAGAGGCATCAAATTTTCTGTTTTCTAAAAGTGCTCTTTCTCTTTGTATATAGGTGATATACGTAATGACTTGTACCTGACTTTAGAGAAAGGGGATTTTGAAAGAGGTGGGAAAAGTGTGCAGAAGAACATAGAAGTGACTATGTATGTTCTTTATGCAGATGGTGAGATTTTAAAGGTAAAATTAAATTTCTGTTCAATATAGTGTAATATTAAAAAATGCTGTTTCTTTATTCTTTTCTTATCTTTCATTTGAATTATTAGAGTGGTTGTTTTTATGAATGTGCCAAGCAATAAATGCAAAACTATATATCTTAACCAGGAAAATCTTTTGTAACATTGAAACATTCTGAGTAAGGTTTTTGTCATTGCTGACAAATTACCCTCCATTTGTTTTCTGTGCACAACCATCCACCATTTGCACTGCTTCTGTGATGGTTTTTAAGCTCTTGTACTGATTTGGTTTAATTTGCCTTAGACTATAATCCTATGGTCCCCGGAGGAGTACCACAGAGGCCATAGAGATTACGAGATCTCTTGGCTGCTCTACTTGTGGGGCTCTGGTAATAGTAACATCAAGAAAGGAGGCATTTGGAGGAAAGATTATGAGAGGCTTAAGCTGTACTGGATCCAAAGCTTTCTCACTTCTCTGACACTCCCATGGAAGAGTGGGAAGAATATACAGTAAACCTGTAACTAACACTGCACTCCAGCTGTCATCCCCAAAAGAAAGGCAGGAAAATAATAAGAATGATCAGGTGGACCATGGAAAGAAGAGGGCGGGTGT
The DNA here is from genome assembly GCF_051106095.1 of Pogona vitticeps. Classification (NCBI taxonomy): domain Eukaryota; kingdom Metazoa; phylum Chordata; class Lepidosauria; order Squamata; family Agamidae; genus Pogona; species Pogona vitticeps. Next base: position 79,799,096 of record NC_135784.1, on the reverse strand, counting down.
GCCCTCTGAGAATACCAACAGTGACTTCTTAATTGCCAGTAGGAATGATAGAATGTTTTGTCTTGTAATAAAACAATATTTTAATCATTGAATTAGCATTATTAATTACAGGCACTCCTCACTTAACAGCCTACCTGTTTAACAACCACTCAGATTTACAATCCTCATAAATGCGTGCTTGTGTCTTCGCCAGGCTCCTTCCCAACAGCATGTGATTTATTGCTCTTTTATACACTATTATTGCTCCTCACTTATCAACTTCACTTAATGACCTAGTCATAGGAACTCAATGGTTAAGTGAGGAGTGCCTGTACAGTACTTAATTAAATTGTTAGTTTTAAAACAAGTAGTGGAGTAGATTGGCATAGAGGTTGTCACCATTGACCCCAAAGATGTTTTTATTGGCTCCTTCAAAAGTACTCTTTTTATCACTTTAGAATGACTTTCCCCTGTGTGGCATTTTTCCTAGGTGGACTCTAATCTCATGATAAAGTTATTGGGTAAGGATGGAGGTTCCAACATATGTAGGAACTATTAGGTTGAGGAAGGATGTGTGTCCTAATATGGGATCTCGTCTTTTCACTCACAGACAAAGGCCACCTATGCACATAGAAAAAGGCTAACTGTACTGGAGCCAGTAATTTTTAAACATATTAAAGAGAGGAATCATGCAAATCATTCCTGCTTATTTACTACTCCACCTGCTGAATTTGCTCCAAATACATATTCTAAAATCATTTCTCAAACTATACTATCTATGAGAGATTGGGAGCCACTCATTTTCAGTTGTGTGAATATCCCCTGAATGTGGAAGGTATGATGGGAATTGGTCACTGTGATCTGTGTTGCTTCAGGGAGAATATGCATATAGAGAACTGAGCAACCATATTTTAAGATCTTACTTTCAGGCAAGGTTTCCATAGAGTACTACTAAATAAGTGCACCTGACAATGATCAAACACCCATTGGTCCTTGTAAATCATTGGTTATCGTCTGTGGTACTACAGACCTTTATTTTTTAGCTTCTTTGTCCATTGTTTAGCAGACTGAATTGGAAATACACTGATTCAAATATGTTACATTTCTTTCAGCATTTTGAATGTGACATTTCTATGACACTTTCTCTAATGTGATATTGCTTTTTTTTCTTGGTTTGTTTTTCTTCCTCCTAGGAGTGCATCAGCTTGGGCTCAGGAGAGCCAAGTAGGAGTGTGTATCATTCCTTTGTTCTGTATCACAGTAACAGCCCTCGTTGGGGGGAAGTTATCAAACTTCCCATTCCTATAGACAGGTTCCGTGGTTCTCACCTCCGTTTTGAGTTCAGACACTGTTCCAGTGAGTACAATATTCTTTTATAAATTAATGCTTTGATGAACTTCCCAAAGGAACAAGAGTTGGGGGAGGTATTGAAAATACATGACAGGGAACGTAACAACTTTTGCAGCTAATGTTAGTAATGTTTTTTAAAAGTCAGCATTTCTAACTTAAAACCAGCAGAAACATTTATTGAGGTAGTTGTGTGGTACTGTACCTAAACCTAAATCCTGAGTGCTCACTGGAAGGACAGATCCTGAAGCTAAATTTCCAATACTTTGGCCAATACTCTTGGAGGCAGTAGAAGACAGGAGGATCTGGTGTGGACTTGATCCAACTCCGGGAAGCAGTGGAAGACAGGAGGGCCTGGTGTGCTGTGGTCCATGGGGTCACAAAGAGTCGGACATGACTTAACAACTGAACAACAACCTAAACCAAATCCTGTAGTTGTTAATGAATAAACACATAAACAAAGGCTATGAGGTCTTGACAATTATTGGTAAATTAGAACAATTATTCCTGAAGATAGCAAAAAGCAAATATTGCAATCTGTGCTATCGGGGGACATCTTTTCTGTCTTCTCCTTCCTCTTTTGTGCCAGTTTCTTTTGTTTGTTTATCTAAGTGTATCTTTCTGCTCAGGTAGTTTAGAAGTTATGTATTGTTTTGTTACTTGAAAGCTTGAAACGTTAGTTCTTTAAATGTAGTATATACAGTCATTAAACTTTGTTGGTGACATAACAGAGAATATAATCCTAAAATCTTGCACCTCAGATTAAAAGTATTAAACTTGGCAGATGGACAGATTGATCCGTATGACTAAAACTGACTTCTTTGGTTAGATATCCCAGAAAATATTGCCCCCATAACAGGAGAATGATAAACTACATTGTCCTGCTTTTAGTTCACTAGCCATAACAAAAATTCTTACCAGATGTTATGAGTAATGATTAGCATGGTCCTTCCACGGTTCGTCGTCGTCGTTTAGTCGTGTCCGACTCTTCGTGACCCCATGGACCAGAGCACGCCAGGCCCTCCTATCTTCTACTGCCTCCCGGAGTTGTGTCAAATTCATGGTGGTTGCTTTGCAGACACTGTCCAGCCATCTCATCCTCGGTCGTTCCCTTCTCCTCTTGCCATCACACTTTCCCAACATCAGGGTCTTTTCCAGGGAGTCTTTTCTTCTCATTAAATGGCCAAAGTACTGGAGCCTCAGCTTCAGGATCTGTCCTTCCAGTGAACACTCAGGGTTGATTTCCTTTAGAATTGATAGGTTTGTTCTCTTTGCAGTCCAGGGGATTCTCAAGAGTCTCTTCCAGCACTACAATTCAAAGGCATCAATTCTTCGGCGGTCTGCTTTCTTTATGGTCCAGCTCTCACTTCCATACATCACGACAGGAAAAACCATAGCTTTGACTATTCGGACTATTGTTGGCAAGGTGATGTCTCTGCTTTTAAAGATGCTGTCAAGATTTGTCATCGCTTTCCTCCCAAGAAGCAGGCGTCTTTTAATTTCGTGGCTGCTGTCTCCATCTGCAGTGATCATGGAGCCCAGGAAAATAAAATCAGTCACTGCCTCCATATCTTCCCTTTCTATTTCCCAGGAGGTGATGGGACCAGTGGCCATGATATTATTTTTTTTGATGTTGAGTTTCAGACCGTTTTTTGCACTCTCCTCTTTCACCCTCATTACAAGGTTCTTTAATTCCTCCTCACTTTCTGCCATCAGAGTGGTGTCATCTGCATATCGGAGGTTGTTGATATTTCTTCCGGCAATCTTAATTCCAGCTTGGGATTCCTCCAGTCCAGCCTTCTGCATGATGTATTCTGCATATAAGTTGAATAAGCTGGGGGACAATATACAGCCTTGTCATACTTCTTTCCCAATTTTGAACCAATCAGTTGTTCCATATCCAGTTCTAACTGTTGCTTCCTGTCCCACATATAGGTTTCTCAGTAGATAGATAAGGTGGTCAGGCACTCCCATTTCTTTAAGAACTTGCCATAGTCTGTTGTGGTCCACACAGTCAAAGGCTTTTGCATAGTCAATGAAGCAGAAGTAGATATTTTTCTGGAACTCTCTGGCTTTCTCCATAATCCAGCGCAAGTTACCAATTTAGTCTCGAGTGCCTCTGCCTCTTCGGAATCCAGCTTGTACTTCTGGGAGTTCTCGGTCCACATACTGATGAAGCCTCCCTTGGAGGATTTTGAGCATAACCTTGCTAGCATGTGAAATGTGCAATTGTGCGGTACTGTAGTTGGAGCATTCTTTGGCACTGCCTTTCTTTGGGATTGGGATGTAGACTGATCTTTTCCAATCCTCTGGCCACTGTTGGGTTTTCCAAACTTGCTGGCATATTGAATGTAGCACCTTAACAGCATCATCTTTTAAGATTTTAAATAGTTCAACTGGAATGCCATCAACTCCACTGGCCTTGTTGTTTGCCATGCTTTCTAAGGCCCACTTGACTTCACTCTCCAGGATGTCTGGCTCAAGGTCAGCAACTACATTGTCTGGGTTGTCCGGGATATCCACATCTTTCTGATATAATTCCTCTGTGTATTCTTGCCACCTCTTCTTGATGTCTTCTGCTTCTGTTAGGTCCCTCCCATTTTTGTCCTTTATCATGTCCATCTTTGCGCGAAATGTTCCTCTAATATCTCCAATTTTCCTGAACAGATCCCTGGTTTTTCCTTTTCTGTTGTTTTCCTCTATTTCTTTGCATTGATCATTTAAGAAGGCCCTCTTGTCTCTCCTTGCTATTCTTTGGAAGTTTGCATTCAACTTTCTGTAACTTTCTGTATCTCCCTTGCATTTTGCTTGCCTTCTCCTCTCTGCTATTTCTAAGGCCTCGTTGGACAGCCATTTTGCTTTCTTGCATTTCCTTTTCTTTGGGATGGTTTTTGTTGCTGCCTCCTGGACAATGTTACGAGCCTCTATCCAAAGTTCTTCAGGCACTCTGTCCACCAAATCTAGTTCCTTAAATCTGTTCTTTACTTCCACTGTGTACTCATGGGGGATTCGGTTTAGATTATACTTGAGTGGCCCAGTGGTTTTTCCTACTCTCTTCAGTCTAAGCTTGAATTTTGCTATGAGAAGCTGATGATCAGAGCCGCAGTCAGCTCCAGGTCTTGTTTTTGCTGACTGTATAGAGCTTCTCCATCTTTGGCTGCAGAGAATATAATCAATCTGATTTCGATATTGCCCATCTGGTGATTTCCATGTATAGAGTCGCCTCTTGTGTTGTTGGAAAAGAGTGTTTGTGATGACCAGCTTATTCTCTTGACAAAACTCTATTAGCCTTTGTCCTGCTCCGTTCTGAACTCCAAGGCCAAACTTCCCAGTTGTTCCTTTTATCTCTTGGCTCCCTACTTTAGCATTCCAGTCCCCTAGAATGAGAAGAACATCTTTCTTTGGTGTCAGTTCTAGAAGGTGTTGTAAATCTTCATAAAACTGTTCAATTTCAGTCTCCTCAGCACTGGTGGTTGGTGCATAAACTTGGATTATTGTGATGTTGAAAGGTCTGCCTTTGATTCGTATTGACATCATTCTATCATTTTTGAGATTGTATCCCATTACAGCTTTTCCCACTCTTTTGTTGACTATGAGGGCCACTCCATTCCTTCTACGGGATTCTTGCCCACAATAGTGGATATGATAATCATCTGAGCTGAATTCGCCCATTCCTGTCCATTTTAGTTCACTGATGCCCAGGATGTCGATGTTTATTCTTGCCATCTCCTGTTTGACCACCTCCAGCTTCCCAAGGTTCATAGATCTTACATTCCAGGTTCCTATGCAGTATTTTTCTTTGCAGCATTGGATTTTCCTTTCACTTCCAGGCGCGTCCACAGCTGAGCGTCCTTTCGGCTTTGGCCCAACCATTTCATTAGCTCTGGAGCTACTTGTACTTGTCGTCCACTCTTCCTCAGTAGCATGTTGGACGCCTTCCGACCTGAGGGGCCCATCTTCCAGCGTCATATCTTTTAGCCTTTTGTTTCTGATCATGGGGCATTCTTGGCAAAGATACTGGAGTGGCATTGCCAGTCCCTACTCCAGGTGGATTGTGTTTAGTCGGAACTCTCCACTATGTCCTGTCCGTCTTGGGTGTCCCTGCACAGCATAGCCCATAGCTTTTCTGAGTTACTCAAGCCCCTTCGCCACGACAAGGCAGCAATCCAAGCTGGTGCCCTCCAGATATTTTGGGCAACAACACCCATCAACCAGCATGCCCAGTGGTCTGGAAATATGGAAGCTAGAATCCAAGCTATCTGGAAGCCAACAGTTTCAGGAAGGCGGTGGGAGGGTCACGGGGCGCTGCTGTTCGTTCGCGGCCAGGCGGGTTCACTGACTTTCTGCTCCCACCAGCCTGGGTTGGTTAGGGAGTTGGAAAATGGATAGCAGAGCTGCAGCTCATTCAAAAATTGGTGTGTAATAACCAATTTTTGAAGCTCTTACCCAGCTATAAAGTGAAACAAAATAAACACAACATGAATGAAACATAATAAAAGGAACATAATGTTTTGTTTGGTCACACATATCTGAGATACACTGAAGTATTTCCTTTCTATAGTGACCATCATGTCTGAACCAGTGCTTTGTTTGGACACAAGACATCACCATCCCTCCCCCCTCCCTCATAAAAGGACCTTGTGTGGCCCCAGAAGCCACACACTTTTCTCCATAGTTTAGACCAACTGAGGCACAAGCTATTCTCTTCCCTCCATATTCATGTATGGAGACACAAAGATCGCCAAACTAATTTTTGCGTTACCCCAATGCATGCATCTGATGCACAGAAGAGTAACTTTCAAACATAGTGCCCCATAGTTATTTTGGAGTGATTATTGTTTATTAGTAGGTCAATAATAAGTATGAAATGAATTTTCAAAGATTGTATTTTGCATTGTTCATAGTATTTTCCAGTGAACTGTTGGCATTGTTGTTAAATATATGTTATAGGAATGTATATTGCATTGAAAGCCTAAGCACACCATGTTTTTTGTGTGCTGCAGTGTCTTAGTTGTAAATTTAATTTTGGGGAGATCTTGCAACCATCATTGAGATCACTCTCTTAATATAAAGAATATTTCTTTATAGGTAAGCAGCATAAAACATCCATTTTCAGAACAGGTGTATTTGTAAGAGTGGATCCATATCAAGACAAATTTATATGCTATCACTGTATGACAGTTGGATGCTTTTAACAATTTGGTTTTTTTTAAAAAAAACTTTTTATTCTTACAACTTTTATATTATCATTGCAGCAAAAGATAAAGGAGAAAAGAAACTGTTTGGCTTTGCATTTACACCATTAATGAGGGATGATGGAACCACCCTGTCTGATGATATTCATGAGCTTTATGTTTATAAGGTACTATATATTTCATTGCTCCTCATATATTTTATTCTGCCATTCATGCATCCTATAGTTCACTCTTAATTATCATGTCTACAGTGATACAGCCTGCTGTGTTAAGTAAGTAAAGTCTTTGATAAATCTTGGGTCATCTGTTACTGCAGCACATCACAAATTGTAAGATTGTGCTAGCAGATAATCATCAAAAGTTCTTGGGATCATAGTTCTTTATACTCTTTCTTCAGATTATCAGCTCTGCTTCTTTCTTTCTGTTTATGTAGTTAGACTTCTTTACTTTTTACTTGGGGTTCACAATAGATGGCAAGTTTTTGAACTAAGATGTTAAATTCTAAATCTTATGACTAATACCAACTAAATTAGATTTATTGAATCAAGTATTATGTCAGTTTTGTGAAATTGGACACTCACCTGATGGGGAGAATTGTCACAGTTTGAATTTTGTTTAATAACATATTAAATGATTAAGAATTACAGTATAGCCTTAGAAATGTTAAATGTAATGCAGGTTTGAACAGTAATGAACTGCTTGATAGAGGTCACTTCAGGACATTAAAAATGAAAAAAAAAAGTAACAGTTTAAGTACCAATATGTGAATATCCATAAGAGGCCATTGCAGAGTAAAAAAATGAAATAGCATTGGATTAGATATTTATGTGAAAGACAGATCCTAAGGAAAAGTCCATTGAGTCTGCAACTGTAGCTACTCCCTTAAGAGAGTGCATGGAGTTTGCTGCTGAAACAGACTTACTGAAAAAAATGTATTGATTCTGCTAGCTAAGGACAGCAGTAGCTAAAGAGGAAATCTTTTTGTTTCCCTAATCTGTAAATTGCCCACTACTGAAGCAGAGTCTATGAGCCTTTGTATTAGCCTTCTACTAGTGGAATTTTCAAGGTTGGCCAATCAATCAATCGATCGATCGATCAATCAATCAATCAATCAATCAATCAAGAAAGAAAGAAAGAAAGAAAGAAAGAAAGAAAGAAAGAAAGAAAGCTGTAGATTAGGATATATAAACATCTAGGCGTATAAAGAGGTGGTGTAATGTAAACAGGCTGCTAGCCAACATAAAGTCAGTGAAACCATCTGAGTCACAAGAGAGCCAAGCCAAGCTGGGTCAAGAAGTTGAAGGGCAGGGGAATAGTGCAGCTGTAAATACAACAGCACAGAGACAACACACAGAAATTGTGGATTTTCCTCCATAGATTTTAACTGACAGATGGCTGGGTGACCATGCAGAATACTTAGTATTTTTCCTTGTGTATGTTCAAGTATGCTAAAAGACTTAAGAAATGTATTTCTACTTTTATAGATTTGCAAAATGTGCTTTTTAGGACTTTTAGTTCTGGTATTTTTGGTTTGAACTAAGATTTAAATTATTGTTTGTAATATTTTAGCTAAAAGCATGTACAGTAATTGAAATATATTTTCTGAATTATTGTTTGTAATATTTTAGCTAAAAGCATATACAGTAAATGAAATATATTTTCTGATTTAAGTATTTGCCTACAACCTAAGTTAAGTCTTTATAAATTTTTAAGCATTGATACCTATAGCTTTGCTCATAATCGTAAGAATGGTATTTATAGGTCACATATTTTTGACTTTAAAAACAGTTACATATTTTCAGTATCTTCTGGATTTTATATATAGAAGAAATATAGGTGAAAAGAGCTTGTACAATTAGACACACTAATTTTGGCTGGACTCATTTCAATATTTACTTCACTATGAGTGAAAGTGATTTATTCTCATCCTGTGAAGAGAGATTAAGCAAATATGGAAGCTACATTATTGATAGCCAGCCAGGAGACCAGATTAGACATGGGGATGAATAAAAAATGAATTGCAAGATTCATCAGAAATTGCTGATTTGTATAATATTCATCACTTTGTATGCGTCAGTTCTGGAGGCCTCAATGAATACAAATGATTGATATTTACCTTTTTATTCATCCCTTCCTTGGGCCCATAGAGCAAGCTAGGCTGTCGGAACAGCTGTTCTGGCAGCCTAGTTTGCTCTCTCTGCCTGTGCACCTGCCAAACAGCTGTTTGTTGGATCCACTCTCTCTGCCCCCACAGCCTGCCCCCACCCCTTTCCACTGCCCCATTGCTTCCCTACGTTGCCCTGCTGCCGCTACTGCACCACCACCGCTGGAACTGAAGCTAGGCGCCAGAACAGAAATTGCTGTTCCATGTTGTTCTGCTGCTCCATGCTGTTCTGCTAACTCTGTTCCTGTTGATTATCTGATTGGTTCACGCAGAGGCAGAGAGAGCAGGCTAGCCTGCCTGAACCTTTCTGACAGACCCTCTTCACGTGCTGATCAGCTGTTCAGTGTGCAGAGTCAGAGAGAGCAGGCTAGCCTGCCAAAATGGCAGTTTCCATTCTGGCAGCCTAGTTTTTATTCTGCCAGAGAAGGAAGAGATAATGGTGGGGGTTGCAGGGCAAGGTACGGAGGCAAAGGGGGGCAGTGGGATGAGTGTGGCAGTGGGCAGGGGACTCAGCCTTTTTAAGACATCCATTCGCTGTTTAAAAAGAAAATCCAACTAACTGATTCATGGGTCGTCAGAAAACCAGGTGCAATTTGTAGGTCATGGATTGTCAATCTTGATGACCCACAAACCACGGCAAACTGTCATTTTGGCAGTTCATCCCTATCTCTAGACAACAGTGCTTAATTAATGTCATGAACCAGACAGGAGCAAGTAAATGACACATACTTTTATATTCAGATGAATTTAGATATGATTGTCATTATTATTTGATCACACTGGTATTCAACCCTTTCAGGGATAAATATTAGCTGGGACCACCACTACCAAAAATGCTGTAGTACTCTGAGCATTTTGTTCAAGTGTCTTTCTTTTCATCTTGAAAATTGACTCATGAGCCACCAGCTCTATATAATGTGTTGGTTTAGTGAGTCTACTCTAGTTGGAACTACTACTAGGATATTGCCCGGGTGGGATTAAAGACCTACATTTCTGAAAGACTCCCAGGCACTTTTTGTTGTATTGAATGGCTTCAATTATTTTTTAAGGTAATAATCATACAAAATTGTCATAGAAAGCACTGTGCCTCTCTGTTGCTCTAACTGAGGAACATCCTGGCACAATACTGGTGCTTCATCTAGAAAAAATAGTACTTTTCCTCACATTGTTAGAATGTGTCTCCTGTTCATTCTGGATGAATATTCTAGAGAACCTGATAAATAGCAAAAGATTGATCATTTCTTGTGAAAAACACTCTTGTGCTCTCGAATCATATTTAGCCAAGAGATGCATTATCCCACAACACCTCCAAAACAGTTGTTTTACTCTTATAATGTTTGCCTTAGTAATTCTAAAGAATGTTAATTCTAAAAGAAGGTGCATGTATCTTAATTATCACTAAATTATCTAAAATGATTCCTTGGTAGAGAACTGTTTTTCAAACTGTGCACTGAAGGAATCTTATAAATATAATTTGAATATACAATGTTTGTATAATCAGTTCAGTACAAAAGTATGCATATTCTAGTTATTTATATACTTATATATGGAATAAAGTAGCTAATAATTGGATAAATGTATCTTTTCTTGTGTCTCTAGTGTGATGAAAACAGCACATTCAATAACCATGCATTGTATCTGGGTCTTCCATGCTGCAAAGAGGATTATAATGGTTGCCCCAACATCCCTTCAAGCCTTATTTTCCAGCGCAGCACCAAAGAGTCTTTTTCAATCTCTACTCAGCTCTCTTCTACCAAACTTACACAGAACGGTATGGTAACTTTCACTTTCAGAGTATAAAAAAGGGGTGCTCCATTCATTGCATTTTAGTAGATATCACGCATATAAAATGCACTGTCCTTGACAGCAGCTTTGGAATGGCTTCATATAGAAAAGAAGCATCTTCCTGGCTGTAGTTGCCTGCAGCATGTCCCATATTGAAAAGACTCTGCTTCTGTGGGTGCTTTGGGATGTCTTAGGAAGCAGCTATGAAATGCGACTGAAGGTAATTTAAAACTAAAAGTGTAAAATCTTTTTCCTGAGATTAGCTTCCCATTGTGAGTTAAAAAACAATCTTGACAAAGCAAATAAATGCAGCATAATTAAATTTAAATCTGATTAAACATTCAAGACAGAATAATTAAAATCTACTTGGTATCTCTGACAATTTGTATGTGTAAACAGTTATCAGTTTTTTAGATATCATTGTCCATTATTTATTTGCCTGATAAACCAGTTCATTTTCTTTAAATTGAACTAATAATTAATAGATGCTGGGAGTTTTGAGGGAGAGTTCACATCTGGCAGTTTAATGAGTAGCACAGTCAAATGGATTATTCTCTGGAATTCCAAGTCTACACATTGATTATATAGAATGTTTTTGTAACAGGCATCAAGGGGGTTGGACTTGATGGCCTTGTAGCCCCTTCCAACTTCACTTTTCTATGATTCTATGACAGTTGCTGGAATTGCAAGTGAATAAAAGCATGCATTCTTCTTTCTGGTCTCTGTGAACATGCACCAATGGACTATTCAAGATCTGCAGAACATCTCAGAACTTTTTAGAGCTGAGCTAAAGCATTTTGGTGGGGGCACTGCGCCCTTTGTTCAGAGTGTAATCTGCCCTTTCCACCTCATTGAGCTCAGTGTCTCTTTTTATCTGCTGTTCGATGCAAACTTCTTTGAATTTTTGTCTCTTTTCTTCATCTCCTCTGAGCAATCCTGCAAGACAATTATCATCTGTAAACATTTGTAAATAACTATTGTTTCTTCCATTTTTTTTTCAAAAAAAGAAAATTTCTTGTCCTATCCCTCTGTCAGCATCTACCTTGTGGCCCTGTGCCACTATTCCCATAACAGTGCACAGTACCATAATCCTTCAAAATTGTGTTTCCTGCTCTGCTAAAATCCATGTACTCAGTGGACACTCCAAGTGCTTACTTTGTCTAGGAGAGACGCACAACATGCAAGCCTCCAAATGCTGCAGGACCTTTACTGCTCAGGAAAGAAAAAATTAAGAGGCCAGACTTTGCAAAATTCTATGGGGCATGGTGATTCTCACCACATACACCTTAATCAGGAATCCACTCCAGTCTATACCAGTTACCCCTAAGAAGCCCATCATGGCCTCTACTTTGACATTGACACCAGCACCAGCTCCTTTGACTGCTTTAGTACTGAAGCTCATGACACCATCTCTCTCATCTCTGGAACCACCACAAAACCAGACTACAGCTACTTCCAACTTAGATGATGAAAGTAAAAAGAAGAAGAGGCATAAGGAAAAGACTCCAGACTTGCCACCTGTCATGGAGGGGTCTCTATCAGCTTTGTTGCCTCTAGCACAGAGGCCATCTCTTATCTAGAGATCTGGTGACTGATCCCTCTCCAGCCCCATCACCAGTACTAATTCTGGAGATAGTTCTTGACCTGTCTTTCTTTAATTTTCGCTGTTCCCCATCATGAGGAGTGACGAATGTCCCTTTCATGTTTATTTTGCAAAAATGATGACAAAATAAAAGTAAACAATAAGAGAACAAAGTAAAATAGAAGCTTACATTTGAAAATTAAAATGTTAGATATGATCATTAATTTATTGCCATCAAATATTTGAAATAGGCAGATTAATTGGTTGGTACTGATGTTTGAAACTGAGAACTTTTCATTCATTGAATTAAAATTATTAAATCAATTGTTTTGAATACAGAAGTTAGCATATGAATTTTCATGGTGAACATCTGGCCACATCTGTTAATGTACAGTTTTTGTTACTTTGAAATTTTGTTCCAGAAGTAGCATTACCTCCATAATAAAATTGGAGGTTGAGGACAGAGTTCAACACATCTGAAAACCACCAGGTGGTTGGAAAGAGCCAGGATCAGATGCCCTAGCACTTCCAACAAAGCTAGCACTGTAAAGAAACACGCACTTAAATAACTTCCAAACGTATCATTAGCAGGATACTGTATAAGCCGTCCCTGAAAAAAAAATAGTCTTAAATCAAAGTGTCTTGTCAGGCTATTGGGATTGGAGTGATTAGTTTTCTACTTCAGCCACTATCTGTATTGGATGTTCACACAGTTAAAAGCTGACAATTTATTATGGTTAATTTAGTCTGAAAAAAATGCTTTTACATGTTTGTATTGGAGCAAACCCAATCTCTGACTTCAAGTGGAAGCTTAATCTGTGAAGATTTCCACATCACTTCCCCCAAACTGTATCTCTTGCAGTTTCCAAAGAAATGGCTGTTGCATTAACCTTGTTGCAGGAAAATCTAGAGCCCCATTTCTAACATCAAGATAAAACTGGATTCACATTCACATTTTAATCAACTTGTTAGTCTTTGAAAGCACTCATAGGACTGTGGGATTCTCAAGGTTATGGTGCATAAAATCTGCGTTTTTCTGTGATTATTTACGCATTTGCATGGCACAGTACTACACTGTACCGCTCATTAAAAAGTCTCACTGGTTAAAATCCTGTTGCTTAGCACAGTAAATTGCACTAGGTTAGGCCCATTGAATCAATGGGGATTTAATGAGTCAACTATTCTGTAAATTCAGTTGATTCAAATGTGACTTCCTTTGAAACTGTGTTCCTCAGTCTGCATTTTTTTTCAAGATGGAGTAAAGGTCCAATAATACAACTGGTCATTCAGGATGTTAGGGTTTGTGAGGGGATCACAGCCAGCACTCTGGATGAGCTGTCTGAGGCTATAACTGCTGGGCCTCTAACAGAATAGCAAATGTCAGGGAGGTAGCTGGGGGAGAGGGCAAGGCAGAGGCCTGAATACAGTAAGAGGACTCAGGGACTTCCTTTAGTGAAATTAAGGGAAAGACAGAGACTTTCGAGGGGGAGGTATGGAGAAAGGCTGTCGAGTCTTTGGATCTCCAGTTCTATACCTTGGCTGAAGTGGAGAGTAACTGGGAAGAGGAACCTCAGGCTGAGCTCCATCCATTGGATAGAGGAAGGGTCAGGAGACGAGGGAGCTCACTGTGCCTCCAGAGTAAACTCAGTGCCCACATCATCCAACTGGAGCAACAATGCCTACTCTGACCCAGCTGTCGCACTAGCAACAAAAATGCCAGCACAAGAGACAAAAGAGACTTCAGGAGGAGCAGAGAAGCAGGCACCAGTAACCCCTACCCAACTCAACTGACTGTCCTTGAAAAGTCTCCAACCAGGGCTTGGACATAACTCTTCCCTCTCACTTTCAGAGACTAGGACTCTCAGGGCACCACATGGTTTAACAGAGGACACTCTTGAAAGGACATTCCATGAGGGGTTCGTGTAGAGAACTCAACCCTTCAGGAAGCTCCTAAAGGGAGTTAAGGACAATGTTCTTGTTTCTGAGAAGTCATTCTCAGTGGCTGCTTTGAGGCTTTGGAATGCATTGCCCTAAGAAGCCAGATTGGCCTCCTCCCTCTTGTCCTTCTAATGTTCAGCAAAGACCTTCCTTTTCAGTCAGCCTTTTAAGTGATAAGTGTCTAAAGAATGCTCTATTTTTAAAATTTAGATATTTAAATGTTTTCAAAATTGTTTTTAATCCTGACCAACATTTAGTTTTTTTAATATATAGTTTTGTATGGCAGTTTTAACTTATTATTGTATGATTTGAACTGTTGGGAGGCACCTTGGTTTCTCCTTGAGGAGAACGGTGGCAAATAAAAAATATTATGTTGGTCCTCCATTGCAATAAAGTGTATACTGAGTCATTTTCACAACCTGGAGCCCATGGAATTATTGTCAGGAGACTTAGCCACTGTTGACAACACCCCAGGGGCTATGGAGCAGTGGCTTGCCTGGGCCTCAGAGAAGCAGGAACTGGTTATTAGGCAGTTAGCCAAGCAACAAAATCGATTGCTAGATTGTGTGCTTTCCACTTGTAATAAAACACAGACAAATCTCTTGCAACACATTGCCTTGTTCTGTGCTCATCTAGGGAGCCCAGTATGTCCATATCAACAAGATGGGGGCTAATGACAATCTGGCAGCATTTTTAATGCATTACTACAGTGGCCGTGTGGCCATAGGAACATAGAGGTTTAATTGTAGCCCACAGCTAACCGGGGCCAGCACAAGAGCTTGATGCTTTGGACACTGCTTATGTTATAATTTACATTAAAGTAAAGCAAGCTTTTTTCAGTACTTTAAACTTGTCTGAGGAGGCTTACAGAGAATTGTACCTCAAAAGTGGGACTTCATACCCAGGTGATCACTCAAAGAATAAAAGCCAATGCAGCCCTGTGGCCAAAACCAGCAGCTTGGAATTACAATGAGATGATGGAGCTGGTTGGTTTGGAACAGTCTGTGTCCATCCTTAACCCCTGCGCCAGGAACTGGTTGAATTGACACCACCCTACCTCTAATGAAGATATGATGAAGTTGCTGGAAGCTTTCCTGATAGCAGAAGACCCAACAACTGGCTCTGCAGGTTTCCCCCCAGGAAAAAGAGAAGACTAGGGAGAAAATGTTTAGCTGACCATGCCTGGGGCTTCCTTAAAAGTGTTTGGTGCATCTGAAAAATGCCAGGTTAGGAAAATCCAGAATCAGATGGGCCTACTGTAGTGTGATTTATTACTCTAAGCAACAGGATTTGGGCCATTCTGTCGAACACAGTCTGTTCTTAGTAAGCATGCATGGGATGACAGTCTGTGTATCTGTGAATGTCTGCTCAAGGTTAAAAATTGCTTCCAGGGTTCTTGTAATTCTTTTTTATGCTCATAATTTCTTACAGTTCGTGCTGTAGTGTTTTCCTTAGCATGCCCATTTTTATTATTATTTTTTTATTTATTGGATTTTTACCCCGCCCCTCTAGACCAAGTCTACTCGGGGCGGCTTACATAGATAAAAACAGAACAATATAAAATTGTTTATTCTTTCAATAATTTACAGTCGACCTGCTTGCTCTCTTGAAATGGAAAGCTTATCCAGATCGTGTAATGGATATCTTAGGAAGACTGAGGCATGTCAGTGGTGAAGAAATTGTCAAGGTACTGACTCCACACTAAGTCACTGTTAACACATCATTATTGTGCTGGTAACTATCTTTGAGGAAGAAAGCCAACACTATTAGTTCCTCTGTCTTCTATCAGTAGGAATCTAGACATTATTGTCCTGAGGACAACTCTAAGTAATACTAGCAGCATGTTGTCAGTTCTTGAGACTAAAGCTAGAACCAGATGACATGGAGGAGTGCTCTTGCATAACTGCACCTTTTCCCAATTTCTTTGGTGGAATCTGCGTATGCAAAATATGTGATAAAAGGGCTGTGATTCTATTGGCATAAGTACACATGTAGAAGGTTATGACCTCTCTAGAAGAGGCCACTTTTCAGTAATTAACAGCTCTCTACTTCTGTCCTGTGGTTTTTCTGACATATTTTATCACATGAAACCCATGGGAGTTATATGATGAATAGAAGAAATAATTGATTAGTGAAAATCACCACTGCCAAGATGATACTTGTGGCAGGGAGAGATTTTTAGTAATTAAAAACTTCCACCTTCCCATCCCCAAGTTTCTGTGGCTTTAATACAATGAAAGGGTTAAATGATACTGTAGTCAGAAAAGCCATGGGATAGAAGTAGGAAGTTTTGAATTACTGAAAACTGCCCTCTTTTGGTGACATTATAACCTTTCTATGAGTATAAGATATGCAACTGCATTTCAGGCAGTGTCATGATACTCCAGGATTCCCCATACTACATCACTGGCTGCAGCTTTCAGTAAAAAAGTAGTATATAGTATGATTTAATGTTAAAGATTTCCTCCAGAGAGGAACACAAGCTTACGTTGAAACTATTCTATAGGGAGTCTTGAAAAAAATCTATGATCTCTTATTCAATTTTTAGAGGGTTTTTTTTTTGGCAGTTTTTAATATTCCTAAGGTATCCCCAGTGTGGTATATTGGATAGAATGATAGACTAAGAATCAAAATACCTGAATTCAGTCCTAGCTTGGCTATGGAAACTCATGCGGGGGGTGCACTGCTAAAACCACACTTTAAATATCTCCTTAAATATGCTTTCTTTCTACTGCTTTATCAAACTGGTCATGTGGTTGAATGAGTATGTGTTATGTTAGCTGCTGTCTAAAAGCTAACTACCTTAAAAATGAATTCAACCCAAACTTGTCTTTGGAGGGAATCCCATGTAAATATCTTTCCTCAAAGGGGTTTACATTATGACTCCCATTGATTCAATTAGGTGACTGCCAAGTTACAGAAAAGAAATTACCTGCACTTGAGAAATGAGATTCTGAGTGATTAACATTTGCTAGTGACTTCTGGTTTTGTATTTATATAAACATTTCACCTTTGAATTAAAACATGTCCTGGAATACTAATCTGAAATAAAGCAAGATAAAGAACTACAGTGGTGCCTCGCAAGACGAGGTTAACGTGTTCAGCAAAAATCGCTGTCAAGCGAAATCGTCATTAAGCGAAACGCGGTTTTCCATAGAAAAGCATTGAAAACCGGATAATCCGTTCCAATGGGAACATATTGTCATCGTAAAGCGAAAATCGCCATGGGAAACATCGTTAAGCAAAACCCGTTTCCCAAGTGAAGACAGCCATCTAACAAAACAGTAACCATTTAAAAACCCGTTTAGCGAAGCAATCCCGAGTTGTCAAAAACATAGTAAATCTAAAAACAGGGACCTAAAATTTAATCGTCTTGTGAGGCAAGGTCCCTAACATCGTAAAGCGAAAATCGCCCATAGGAAACATCGTTAAACGGAGCGCAAGATCGCTCCGAAAACCTCATCGTAAAGCGAATTCGATGTTAAATGAAGCAATCGTCTAGCGAGGCACCACTGTAGTGGTTGTTGTGGGTTTTTCAGGCTCTTTGGCCGTGTTCTGAAGGTTGTTCTTCCTGACATTTTGCCAGCCTCTGTGGCCGGCATCTTCAGAGGACAGGAGTAGGAACTCTGTCCGTGCTCTGTGTTCCTACTCCTGTCCTCTGAAGATGCCGGCCACAGAGGCTGGCAAAATGTCGGGAAGAACAACCTTCAGAACACGGCCAAAGAGCCCGAAAAACCGCAACAACCATCATATTCTGGCCAGGAAAGCCTTCGAGAATACATAAAGAACTAGTTTTCACGTATGTTTGAATAGTTTTCCTCTTCAGTACTAGGGACAGTCTTGAGCATACAGTAGTTCTTTTACATACAGATAAGACTGCAGTCCTATACATCCTAAACAAGAAGTTTAGTCAAGTTATTGAGACTTGTATGCATAAGATTAAGTGGTAAATCATTCATCAGTCTGTTTTGATAGAACTGTAACAGGAAATCACACTTTCTGTTTATTTTCAGTTCTTGCAGGATATTCTGGATACATTATTTGTGATTTTGGATGACAACACAGAAAAATATGGATTACTGGTCTTTCAGTCCCTGGTAAGCACAATACAGTTTTGACAAATCAGCATCGTGTGTTTTCTCTTTATTAATTGTTTTCTATGATCTTTGTGATTGCAGAGCTCCAACTGATTTTATCAACAGATCACACTGAGTACAAGGAGGAGCTGAGCACTAACTAATTTTACTAGCAGGTCACATTGAATGCAAAGAAGAGATATGGTAGTAGCTCTTTCCTGGTGGCCTAAAAAATCAAGTCAAAAATCTCCACTTTCTTGGAGAAATATCTGGAATGTACATTTCTTTTTCTCTAACTTCCCTGTATTCATCTGTATGTCTCAACAGCTGTAACACTGATTTTCATTTATATTAGTTTGTCCAATTACTCCCAACATTTGTTTCTTATTATGCACAGCAGCCATTCTACTCCCAAAACCCTTCATGCATGATAATGATGCCATTGCTAAGTTTTAAATGTTTGACTATTTGGATTATTGAATTGCTATTTTGGATATCCTTTATGAAAATGAATATTTCCTAATGATGTTGTTTTATCATATTATTTAATAGATGGTAATTTGTACCTGTCAAATTCTGAAGGCAAAATAAATCAGAGTTCTGATCATAATGCAAGGATTTATCTGCCCATATGACTCAGTAGGAATGGATGTTGAAAACTAGCTGTACAAAGAAGTTGTATATGGGTGGAATCAGAAAGAAAAAGGCCAGCTGTCAGGGTTCTGCAAGTTAATTTATTTTTTACTGTAACCTCTGACTGCAGCCAGATAAAAAGTAGTGCTCCAGAGTCGCAATTAATGATGTCTTGGGTCCTTTTAAGGAAAAAGTTAGGGTAAAAATATTTTAAATAAATAAAATAAATATGTCTGAAAAAGTGGATATATCCATAGAACCTTACCTAGATACGTAACTGTCTTTAAGGTGCTGCAGCATTTTTTAGTCTTTTGTTTTTGTCTGGATATAAATATTCCTGGCTTTTCATACTGGCCAGGAAACCTATGCCAAATGCCCATAGAAGCCATTTCATCAGGGCTATAGCCTTTCTACCATGTTTTTGAGAGGTCTCCTTACCTAATGTGCCAAGCTGCAACCTGGTCTCATTTGTCCACCTTTATCCAGCAGTGCTGTCTAGATACTTAGTCATGGAAAAACACTTAATTTTAAGATTATATTCTCCAGTGAATGCAGGTGCTTACTGTCCTGCCTCTGTGTTATGATTTTGGAGGTAAGCTTGGTAGTCTTCACCTATTAGAGATGGTTGTAAGTCAAACCTGTTTTCTGATTTAGACTCAGTATTAAAGGAGGGGTATGGTTCCTGTAGAATTTAAAGGCCTTATAAATGAAGCCCCTCTGTCATCTCACTTTTCCCTCACACCTCCCCTCTGTTGCTTGCTTACTGAGTGATTCTCTCTGATCTCTTCTGTCTTTTCACTTCTCCCTCACACCTCCCTTGTCTAGCTTGCCTGCTGAACATTCCTCTCCAACCTTTGCTGTCTTGTCGCCACTCCAGCCACTCCCTGTAGCTTGCCTGTCAGGCAGTCCTTTGTCTTCTCTTGTCAACTTCCAACTCCTTTCTTGCTTGCTAAGCACTCGCTCTGACCTCTGCTGTCCTCTGTCTTCTCCCTACCACCTCCACTGTTTTGCTGTTGTGCTTCCTGATGTAAATTTCCAAGTTTACAATGTCGGTCACAATGGTTGTAAAAATGAGTTTTGAATGCCGGAAGGAGGAGGGATTTGCTAATATTGGAATGGTTGTAAAATAAGTTGATGTAAGCCAGGGGTTCACCGTAAGATGTCAGAGAAATTTACAAATGATGTAAATGGTATATAATATGTAATGCATAATTTCCACTGTCCCTTGCACTATCTTTTTTTTATATGTGCTTTGTGACATGCGTTTCTGTCTCTTTTACAGGTGTTTATCATAAATCTCCTACGTGACAGCAAATATTTTCATTTTCGACCTGTAATGGACACTTACATTCAGAAGCATTTCGCAGGAGCACTGGCATACAAGTAGGTTATCTTTTTTCTTCTCTTTTCCATTATTTTACATGAAACATCACTTTCAATGCAGAAATTCTGACATACCAGTTGCAAAGACAATTCTAATATTACAAACCAGGGTTACTGAATAAATGTTAATAGTACTTACATTTAGTTAAAAAAGCCAAACCCAAAACAGTACTGTTTTGTACTCATGTAAAAGGTGCATTTGGATACTGTTACAATTTATACTCCAGGCTAGCTACCTAAAGTTACAAGTCTATAATTACTGTTTCTCATTTGTAGTCAGTTAAAAAAAAACTTCCTAAATTTAAAGGGTCAGCTCTGAATGGGGTTGCTGAGAACTTAAGTGCCATGTTATTTATTGTGGTATTTGTGTTTCACACAAATAGGTCTTGCACTTGCACAGATTCCTTCACAGGATTTTCCAAAGCTGAGTAGTATTTTGCTGAGAACTTCATCCCTACCAGCCTCACATCTCTTTTTATCAGAAAGACTCTTCTTTTCTCAATTTTTCCACAGCTAACTAGTTTTCCTTTTCTTTATCTACCAAAAAGAATATTTTTATAGTTATTAGTCTTTATTTCTTGTAGTCCTCAAGTTATGTAAATACAGTTACTAATATGTAGTTACACGTGTATATAGTTGGGTCAACAGATATATAACCATTACTTTTCATTTTTATATTCCTTTTTGAATAGCTCAGTGAGTTAGGCATCAAACTGTGGTCTTAAGTCATGCCTCTTTATATGAAGATCTCTGCGTGGCCACATAGGTGCCATGTGTTCCCTCCCCCCACCTCCTGGACGGCTGTCCCACTCACAAGCCTCCACATGGCACCTGGGTCGTCCTCTGTCACCAGCTGTCCAGTCCAGGAAGGAACTGAGGCTTTCTTTCCCTGTCTTCTCTGACAGCTGACTAAATGGCTGATGGGAGATTTCCCATCCTGCCCCCTTGTCTGAGTGGTTGCTCCTACAGGAGGTGGGGAAGGGAAACTCGAGCTCCTTCCTGAACTAGGTGGCCAGCGACAGAGGAAGACCTGGGCAGTGCGCAGAGGCCTGTGAATCGGGGAATCGTCCAGGAGGTGGGGGAGGGAATGTGCAACCCCTGTGGTGCTGCTCAGAGATCTTAATACAAAGAGGCATGAATTAAGTTGTGCCCATCTCTACTGTGGAGCCAGAGCTTAGGAGTTTGATTCTCCGCTGTGTGTCGCAGAAAAGCCAGACTGTGTAGCTTCAAACAATTTATTTATTTATTTATTTATTTATTTACAATATTTTTAGCCGCACCATTGCCAGTGGCTTCTGGGCGGCGTACAACACTAAAACCTAAAAACATTAAAAACATTTTAAGAAACAGTATAAAATACCATATATTAAAATATTTCTTAAAACATTAAAATTAATTAATTAAAATGCTGGGTGAACAGAAAGGTCTTTGCCTGGCGCCGAAAGGCCAAGAGTGTCGGAGCCAGGCGGATCTCTCTAGGGAGGGTGTTCCAAAGTTGGGGGGCAACAACCGAGAAGGCCCTATTCCGACATGCCATCCCTTTCACCTCTTTCAGGGATGGCACCTTCAGAAGGGCCTCCTGGCCTGATCTTAGAGGACGGGCAGGCACATATGGAAGAAGGCGGTCCTTTAGGTAACCAGGTCCTAAGCCGTTTAGGGCTTTATATGTCAAAGTAAGCACTTTGAATTGGGCCCGAGCAGCAACCGGCAGCCAGTGTAAATTTTTCAGAACCGGCGTGATATGAGTCCGTGCGGCGGCACCACTTACCAGCCGCGCAGCCCGGTTCTGTGCCAGTTGCAGTCGTCGGACCGTCTTCAAAGGCAGCCCCACGTATAGCGCATTGCAGTAATCCAGTCTGGTTGTTACTAGTGCATGAGTGACTGCTGCCAGGTTCTGCTCATCCAGGTAAGGGCGAAGTTGATATATTCTCCGCAGCTGTAAGAAGGCACCCCTGGATACCGAGTCCACCTGGGCTTCCAAGGTCAGACTGGGGTCAAGGAGCACCCCCAAGCTGCGGACCCTATCCTTTAGGGGGAGTGTGATCCCGTCTAAGGTAGGGAGATGGCCCTTTAACCTATCTGGCGGGGCACCTACCAGCAGCACTTCAAACTTGTCTGGATTGAGCCTCAGTTTATTGACCCTCATCCAGACCATTATCGAGTTCAGGCACGAGTTCAGAACGGTGACTGCCACACCTGGATTGGTAGAAAATGAGAGGTAGAGCTGGGTGTCGTCAGCATATTGCTGACTCCTCAGCCCAAACCTCCTAACGACCTCCCCAGCGGTTTCATGTAGATATTGAACAGCATGGGGGACAGTATAGAGCCCTGAGGAACCCCATGACGCAACCGCCATGGGTCAGAGCTACTGTCCCCCAGCACCACCTT
This sequence comes from Pogona vitticeps, assembly GCF_051106095.1. NCBI lineage: Eukaryota > Metazoa > Chordata > Lepidosauria > Squamata > Agamidae > Pogona > Pogona vitticeps. The sequence goes on along the minus strand of NC_135784.1, from coordinate 79,776,626 downwards.
CTGGACTCGATCAGCCAGGTAGGAACGGAACCACTGTAAAACAGTGCCTCCAATTCCCATCCCAGCCAGTCTGTCCAGAAGGACACCATGGTCGATGGTGTCGAAAGCCGCTGAGAGGTCCAGGAGAATCAACAGGGATGCATTACCCCTGTCTTTCTCCCGGCAAAGGTCGTCATTCAGGGCGACCAAGGCAGTCTCCGTCCCATAACCCGGCCTGAAACCCGATTGAAATGGATCTAGATAATCCGTTTCATCTAGGAGAGCCTGGAGCTGCTCAGCCACCACACGTTCCAACACCTTGCCCAGAAAAGGGAGGTTTGCTATTGGACGATAATTGTTCACTAGACCTGGATCCAGATTAGGTTTTTTTAGGAGTGGGCGAATCACTGCCTCCTTTAATGGGGCAGGAACCACTCCCTCTCTTAACGAGGAGTTGATGACCTCCAGGATCCAGGTGCAAACTCCCCTGGCAGATTTCTTTATTAGCCATGATGGGCAAGGGTCGAGTTGTGTAGTGGTGGCACGAACCAATCCAAGCACCCTGTCCACATCCTCAGGTCGCAACAACTGAAACTCGTCCAATAATTTGCACATCTATAGCTTGTGCCCTGTGAAGAAGGGAACAGGAAATCACTCCTGAGTACTCTATATTTAGATCACGTTGGAAAGGTGACCATAAGCCAGATTTGATGATAGGTAATTGTCATTATGTAATAGTCATATATAAATATCAGGGGTGTGCATTTTAGATTCTTCAGCGTGGCCTCTGTGAATGCACACAAAAGGGTTAAATCAGCACCTGCGCTGGACCTCTCGGAATCTTCTCGAGCTTTGAATAGAAAAGTAACAAGTTAGATTGCCCCTAACGCGCAAGCTCCGCCTGCCAAAGCCTCAGTTCCATTTTTCCACCGAGCGAATTGGAACCTCTCGCATCGAGCTTGCTATTTTTTCTGCTTTTTGACTGGATTTTTCACGAATTTTGAACTTGGATCTAACTGAGTACTCTAAATTCTGATGCCCCAACACGGACTGCTTTTTTGGATTTCGCCTATTGCTTCTCCCGACTAACTTGCTTGCCTTGGACTTTCCCGCTCTTTTTGCCTTGCAGCGCAAAGATTTAAAGTAAAACAATTCTATTCTTCACTAGCTTATGTCCCCCTCAGGACTCTTCAGTTGTTGCGTTGTCTGCTCAAGAAAACTCCCTTTTCACGATGGACATGATCGCTGCCTTTTTTGCTTAGGAGAAGCTCACTTGACCCAGTCCTGTAAACATTGTAAGAAGTTTACTAAGGCAGCTTTAAAAGCAAGACAACAGAGACTCAAGTACCATCTTTGGGATTCCACACTGTCATCTTCAAAACCATTAGAGATGGAAATTTCTTCACCCTCTGCCACCCCTCGTTCAGACAGCAATGTCTCACCTCAACCCTCTATGAGTAAGGCTTCAGACAAACCGTCCAAAAAGGCTGTCCCTGTGAAGAACTCTTCTTCGACATTGAAAGCTGCTACAGCCACTTCCTCCAAACCTGCAAAGCAAGCAAAAGCAAAGGCTTCAGCTAAGGCAAAGGAACATCATACTCAGTGTGGCGTCCACCCTCGTGCCACTTTTGCTTGACCTTCAAGCCTCAGAGCCCACAAAAGCAAACACTCTCTTCCCTCACATTTGCTGCCACCAGGTGATCTATAAATCACCATTTACTTCAAAAAGATTCAGGTCCACACTTCAAGTTCTTTTAGATAAAACTTTAGCTTATTGATTACATAGATTCATAAATATCTTCAGTAGCTAATCACATCTAAATTTCCCAAACTACACATTCTATTACACATCCTGACTCTACTCTCACTGACTCTATCTCCCCTAATCTGACTTCTGACTCCACCTCTTATAGCATCTCTCTTGGCTCTGCCTCTCAGCAACATGAATATTCATTAACCATTACATAATACATCAAGAACCATAGATCTAATAAATGGAGAATGCTACACTCAGTTACCTCCAATTTCTGCCTCATTGCCTTCCCCTATTCTGGAGGACTCTTCTAGAGATAGAGAATCTTTGTCGGAGGCAGCCACATCGCTCCCTCCTCGACAAACTGAGCCAATTCCTTCTGGAGGCATCTCTTCCCCGACACCAAGCCAGCTTGCAAGTGCCACCACAGCCCTGTGTCAACCAGGCGGGCATCTTTGGCTCCATCGGTATCGTCGGCCACTTCAAGACTGAGATCTCCCCATCGAAAGCAAACCACTAAGGCTAAGCACTATTCTCCGTCTCGACGTTGATCGACACATAGGGAAGTAGTAGTACTCCCTCGATCCTCTCGACATCGACGCCGAGACCGGTCGGATGACCCTGAGGATTATGAGCCCAGACGGAAAAAACATCGCCATCGAAGTAGAAGAGATTACTCTTCTTTGGATGCTTCCTCGACGTTGACCAATCAACGTCAGCACAGGAAAGGGGTTATATATGTCTACGCCTCCTCTTCTTCTTCCACATCGACATCTCCTTGACGGCATTGACACCGAAAACGGGTTGACGCCAAGGCACCACCGACGAAAAACACCACTAGCTCTCTGCCTGTTACTTTGGCATCGATGGGAATTCACTCTTCTCAACAAACCGAATCTTCGTTACACGACGTCGACAGGAGATCACTTAAGAGGACCCATCACATGTCCCCTTCAGACCCAGAGGGATGTTTTCAGCTGATTCTTCGGAGTCTGATCGCGAAGTCCCCCGTCAACAGTGGCAGGATGACCTGCCAGAAGGGGAACTGATGGAGTCTGATACTGCAGACAACCATGCTTCGTCTCCTTCAGAAGATGTCCAGACTAGCCAAAACACTTAAGCTGGAGGTTGATCAACCTGCACCACCTGCTGAGGATTTTATTTTTGGGGATATAAATCAGGAAAGGTCCCCATCACTTAGCCTCACATTTATTCCAGCAATCTTGGACATCATCAAAGACTATTGGGCACAGCCTTCTACATCTGCCCCCATATCTAGACACACAGAAAACCTATATCGGACACATGGGAATGAGACCAATTTTCTACTTAAACATCCTATTCCTAACTCCCTCATAGTAGAGACCAGCTGTTCTAAACCAACAGGAAAATCACATGTCACACCAACAAACAGAGAAGGCAAGAAATTAGAGGTTCTAGGGAGGAAGATCTACTCTCTGATTTCTTTCCTTTTAAGAGTCACCAATTACCAGACTGCACTAGGAGCTTATCAGAAGCAGTTGTGGCTCAAGATACTGGAAGCTCTAAAAATGACCCCTGAAGATGTTCGTCAGGGTTTCCTAAACACTTACGATGAAGCTCAGACAGTGTCTAAGCACCAAAGACTATTGACCAGACATGCAGCAGAAGCTGCCACCAGGGTTCTTATGTCAGCAGTTACTTTGTGCAGGCATGCTTGGTTGCGAGTTGCTAATATTGTGGATGATGTTAAGACAAGGGTAGAGAACCTACCTTTCGACTCTAAGGGCCTCTTCAACGAAAAAAACAGATGGTCACCTTGAAGGGCTGCATAAGGCAAAGAAAACAGCAAAATCTTATTCCATTTAACCTCAGACTAGATACAACAGATATCAGTGGCGCAAGCCATACACCCAATATTCTCAACCTGTTCAACAATACAAACCCTTGAAGAACTTACCTCAACATAGGTCTTCACAGGCATCTTCTTCAGCCTCCAACTATCGTCCTCAATCATCCCAGCGTAGGCAGTCTTACAAGCCTCCTACCAAAAAATCCAAACAGCATCTTTGACTCAATCACCAGACCATTCAGAAAGCATTTCACGACAAAACTGCAGCCTTATCTTCCAAATTGGACAACAATCACAAAAGACTCGTGAGTCTTAAAAATTATACAATTCAGTTACCAGCTGGAATTTATAGAATATCCTCCTCCAGGGCAGGTAAAACATACATCATTCGATCCTGCTCTAGAAGAAGAAGTTCTGTCTCTCCTAAAGAAAAAAGCTATTCAAAAAGTCCCCACAAAAGACATCAGAAACGGGTTTTACTCCTGATACTTCGCCGTTCCCAAGAAAGGAGGAGAAATCAGACCAATTTTAGATCTAAGAACTTTAAACACTTACCTCCATCCAAGATGCTTCTGAATGGTGATTCTGGGCTCCATAATCTACCTGTTAAAAAAAACAGTTGGTTTGTAGCAATAGACTTAAAGGATGCATACTTTCACATGACTATACATCCCAAACACCGAAGATACCTCCGGTTCATATTTCAGGACAAAATTTACCAGTTTCTGACCCTCCCATTCGGGCTTTCAACAGTGCCAAGGACATTTACCAAGTGCATGGCGCCTGTGGCTGCTTACCTGCGGCAACAGAGAATCCAAGTCTATCCCTACATAGATGATTGGTTGGTAGTATCTCCATCAAGGCATCAGGCTCTGAAAGACACAAAATTCATACTCCATGTCCTCAAAAACCTCGGGCTGTCAATCAACTTGAAAAAAAATCACATCTCACTCTAGCACAAGTAGTGGATTACATAGGGGCTCGATTAGACACCACCAAGGGTCGGATTTTCTTGCCTCCAGAAAGATTAAGAAAATAAAGAAGGCCATAAGAAAATTCCGACCAAGGTTGTCCATTTCTGCAAAACATGCTCAGCACCTCTTGGGTCTTATGGCATCTACAACCCCAGCGCTAGCACATGCCCGTCTAAAGATGAGATCCCTTCTGTGCTGGTTTCTGACCGTATTCAACCCTATGAAGGATCATCAAAGAAAGCGCCTTCGTGTAACACCAGAGTTGGCTCAACAGCTTCAGTGGTGGAGTTTCTACCCTCATCTTCTGGTGGGACGCCCCTTCCAACCTCTTCAACTCACCGTTCAAGTAACGATGGATGCAAGTCCGACAGGTTGGGGAGCACATTGTGGGCAACATTGTTTACATGCTCTATGGTCCCCTCAAGAGAGAGATCTCCACATCAATCATCTGGAGATAATTGCAGTCCTAAAAGCGTTCAAGGCCTTTCTTCCATTGGTACAGGGTCGTGGTGTGCAAGTGGTTACGGACAACACCACAGCCATGCATTATATAAACAAACAAGGGGGGACCCGCTCAGGATCTCTTCTTTATCTGACTGTACAGCTATGGGAATGGTGCTACCAGCAGAACATTTTTCCGGTGGCAGTACACCTCTCCACGTCAGACAATGTGCTGGCAGACGAACTGAGCAGGATGACAGGCCAGACCCACGAGTGGGAGTTCAACGACAGAGTCTTCACATCCCTATGTCACCAGTGGGGAATGCCCACGATTGACATGTTTGCCACTCAGCAGAACAAGAAATGCAACCTGTACGCCTCGAGAGTCGGTTACAGAGAGAACTCCCTCAGGGATGCATTCATGATACCATGGACCTTCAAGTTGGTGTACATGTTTCCACCGATCCCTCTAGTGCAAAGAACCCTGATAAGAGCACGTCAGATGAAGACCGAGGTGGTTCTCATTGCCCCCTACTGGCCCCGTCAAGCTTGGTTTACCACTCTTCTGATGATGGCTTACGACTTCATGAGGCTTCCTCTCCTCCCAGACCTCTTGACCAGAGACTCGGGCAAGCTCTACCATCCAGATGTGAAGACCATGCACCTGATGACGTGGAGAATATCCCCGAGATAAAGGAGATTCTAGACAAAGCCAGGAAGCCTTCCACCTCCCTCTTGTACAGCTACAAGTGGAACAGCTTTTTGAAGTTCTCCAAGGATAGAAATCTTGCACCTATACTGGTTTCTTTGTCTACTCTGCTTCAGTACCTGAGGTATTTGTTTGACCTTAACCTGACTATTTCTACCATAAAGGTATACATTGCTGCAATTGAGTTCTTCCAGCCTTGAGGGTCAAGTTCATCAAAACTTTTTTCTCATCCTACTTTAAAGTCCTTCCTCAAAGGGCTTACTAATATGCGGCCACCGATTAAGCCGCCACTGCCTCAGTGGTCTCTTCAGTTGGTTCTGCATGCCCTCATGCATCCACCTTTCGAGCCTATGGCCACATCTGACTTCCGTCTGTTATCCTTTAAAACTCTATTTTTTGTGGCTATTACATCAGCCAGAAGAGCAAGTGAGCTTGCTGCCCTGAGGTCAGATCAGCCATTTTTACAGTTTTTAAAGACAGTTTTTTACATCCTGATACCTCATTTCTACTCAAAGTAGTTATAGACTTCCATCTTAACCAGCCTTTGATGCTACCTACTCTTTTTTCTGATCCTGTGACTGATACAGAGCGCATGCTCCACACCTTGGACGTGAGAAGGGCTCTAGCCTTTTATGTTTCCCGAACTAAAGACTTCCGATTATCCAACAGACTTTTCTAATGCTTCTATGGTCAAAAGAAGGGATTGCCTGCATCTTCATCAATGCTCTCCAGATGGCTTGTCTCCACTATCTCTTTGGCTTATGACTTGCAACATAAAACGCCACCTGAAGGCCTTTGGGCTCACTCGACCAGGGCCGTGGCTTCCTCTACTGCCCTCCTACGTGGTATTGATGTGCCTGACATCTGCAGGGCTGCCACTTGGTCTAACGTCTCCACCTTCATCACTCACTATAGACTAGACCGGAGGGCTAAGAGAGAGATAAGTTTCGGGAGAGCGGTGTTGAAATCTGTATTTCAGTGACGGCCCTCCTTCTGGTAAGCGAGTGTGCTAGTCAACCCTTTTGTGTGCATTCACAGAGGCCACGCTGAAGAAAGTCAGGTTACTTACCTGTAACCATGGTTCTTCAAGAGGACCTCTGTGAATTCACACAATCCACCCCGGCCTCCCCACTATCCGTCACTGACTAAGTCTAGCACATGCTCAGGCTCTTGTGGTGGATAAATGGAACTGAAGCTTTGGCGGGCGTTAGGGGCAATCTGACTTGTTACTTTTCTATTCAAAGCTCGAGAAGATTCTGAGCGGTCCAGCGCAGGTGCTCATTTAACCCTTTTGTGTGAATTCACAGAGGTCCACTTGAAGAACCATGGTTACAGGTAAGTAACCTGACCTTTTTTTTTTTTTACCACAAATCGCATAGTTCCCTTTTTTGAGACTCACACTTGCAGGACCCAGACCTTAGGGATGCCTAAATTATGCTCACCTGGCAAGCTTCATGCCTATGATAAGCCTAATCTCCTCTTTGAAAAAGAAGCTTTCCTGCAACCACTAGGGCAAAGTGATATACTGATGAAAAGGGAATGGTTTTTTGATGGGCTGTTCCCAGGCTGTATTGTAACATTAACAGATTACCCTTCTATCGAACACTAAATTGGCCTCCTCCAATCTGTCCTTTTCACTGGCAGGCAAAGTCCCTTCTCTTCAGGCAGAGAAAGGAGCTTTTAACTGGGGATGCTGCACTTTCCCACCTCTTTTTCAAATATGTTCTTAAAATATATTTAAGTTAGCATTAATATTTTAAAGTTAGCATTAATATTATTAAGTCATAATTTGTATTTTGATAGCGTAACTGGTGTGTATGGCTTTTTATTTAGTAATAAATTTTTTCAAAAATTTATTTATTTGTTTATTTGTTTATTTGTTTATTTATTTATTTATTTATTTATTTATTTATTTATTTATTTATTTATTTATTTATTTATTTATTTAATATCCCGCCTATCTGGTCAGGTGAGGACCACTCTAGGCGGCTAAAAATCATTTCACTATTTGCCTTGGGTCCCTGCATTGAAAGAAAGATGGGTTATAAATGAATTAAAGGAATGGGGTGTGTGTCTGTTTTATGCAGAGAACTCATCCGCTGTTTGAAGTGGTATATGGATCGATCAGCTGAACTTGTACGACAGGACCATATTCAAGAGGCAATGAGGGTATGTATTTTGTGTAAATATCTGTTTCATTTAACAACCCTTCCTATAGTAAGCTGTCTGTTGGGAATCCTATCCTGAATGGATTCTCGTGATTTAATCTCCAGAAAGATATATCTTGGACTCTCCAAATGATCATCTTCAACTAAAACTTTGACTTTGAGCAAACGTCTTCTTAGTAGTCTCTGTGATTCATGCTTATGGGTTACTTCTGTGCCTGTGTGTATATGTCAAACTTCTCTGGGAGGCACTTTATCTATTTCCCCTTACAAGCCAATTTAAGGGCAGACCTACTGGGCAAATCGCAGAAGCCTATACTGGTTTATACCTGACAGAATTTTTCTAAATTCATCATAGCTGACATTATCCCAGTAAAGGGTTAATTGTAGAATGAAAATAGACAATCATTGACAAGCATTCCAAAATTCATCTGAGTACTGTATCTTAAGTATAAGTATTTTATTTGTTGCAATCATTCAAGACAAATCCAAATCTTGAATTTTTGCAAGATTTAGTTGTACTTAGCTTCTAGGTTTAACAAGCATAACAGTATTTTAGAGTTGTTATAACTTCCAAACATCTTAACATCTTAAATGTAGGTACATTACTTAAAATTCATTGTTGCGACTTATGTGGAGATGCAGGTGTCAAAACTTGAGTTCTATGCAAGACTTAACCTATAATAGTAATAATAATAATAACCTTGGAACTGCGGAGCTGGAAGGAACCCTATGGATCATCAAGTCCAGCCCTTGTCAAAGAGGCACAGTGGGGAATTGAACTCCCAACCTCTGATTTTACAGCCAGAGACCTAAACCACTGAGCTATCCAGCGGTTCTTAAAATTGCAAAATTGCAAAAATTGCATCTTTTAAAAGTAAAGACTTAAAAGTAAAAGAGGACAAGTTGAATATTTCAAATGCAGTTGAAGGCAAGAACTACATCTCTTAAAATATTAAAGTCATTAAGAATAAAAATAAAGTAAAAAAGTATTATTTAGTTCTAAGCATATTAAGACAAATAGAAAAATATTTCTGAACAGAGCTCACCCATGCTTATTTCCTCAGTCATTGTTTACTATCTGGAGCTGCTTACTTATCTATTTCCTTGGACAGATTTCTCTTGCAGCTGCCACTTCCTCTGATTCCTCTGGTTGTAGTATGAAAAATCATGATCTATTTATATTCTGTTTTGTTTACCTATTGTACAATAAATAGATACCCTTCCACTACTAAACAGCAGTTGTTTATTTTCCTTGTTCGCAGTGTCCGTGGCTGCCAACAAGCAGAGATACATAAACAACATATGTCATACGCCTGTCCAAAGGCAGCTATTTGCCTGTATTTATACCAGATGTCAGAGTTTACTATTTTCATATTTCTTGTGTATAAATAGCAAAATGAAACAGGAGATTATATAAAAAAAGTTATGATTGCAATGACCTTGCTTGCCAGGCTGGGTTGTAGTAAACAGTGTTTTCATGCCATAGATTTAAAAGTACGATACTTTGGGCACAGTTTTTTTGGGGGGAATTTTCTATACTTCCCGTAATTGTTCTAACACTCTTAAGCCCTGACATATAGCTTTAGGACTTTCTAAAAACCAAGGAACTCGATTTGGTGGACCAAGTACCTGAAGAACTATGGATGGAGGCTTGTAAAATTGTACAGGCGGCAGCAACGAAAACCATCCCAAAGAAAAGAAAATGCAAGAAAGCAAAGTGGCTGTTCAAGAAGGCCTTACAAATAGCAGAGAAGAGAAGGGAAACAAAATGCATGGGAGATAGGGAAAGTTACAGAAAATTGAATGCAGAATTCTGTCATCAGACTGGTTGTTGTGGGTTTTTCGGGCTCTTTGGGTGTGTTCTGAAGGTTGTTCTTCCTAACATTTCGCCAATCTCTGTGGCCGGCATCTTCAGAGTGCTGTCCTCTGAAGATGACAGCCACAGAAACTGGTGAAATGTTAGGAAGAACAACCTTCAGAACACAGCCAAAGAGCCCAAAAAACCCACAGCAACCATTAGATCCTGGCCGTGAAAGCCTTCGTGAATACATTCAACTTAGACTCTTCCTATAATTTGCCAAATGGTGACAGGAATCCTTGCTTCTTACTTGCACTTGAATTAAATCTGATTTTTTCTTTTTGTGGTCAGGGAAAACTAAGTTAGACTTTATTGAAATAAATGTGTATAATATTTCTGAAAATGAAGAATGTGACTTACTTTGGCCAACAAACTCTTTTGAAACTTAATTTAGCTATTTTTTCCCTTCGTTACTTGATGCCTCTCCTACTGCTTAAGGCCTTAGAATATCTATTCAAGTTTATTGTTCAGTCCCGGATTCTTTACTCAAGAGCCACTTGTGGAATGGAGGAAGAACAGTTCAGAACCAGCATTCAGGAGCTTTTCCAGTCTATCAGATTTGTTCTCAGCTTGGACAGCAGGAGTTCAGAGACTCTCATCTTTACACAGGTTAGAAATATTCAATATTCCAGTTAAACCCAGCATACTGAAGAGGCAAATAATTGTGTACATGTTAGTGTGACTGTTGGGCATGGTTATGCATGAATTATCCACTTTGCTAATTATACTAAAGCATTTATTTATACATCATAGAGAGTTGTAACCCTACATAATAGCCAACCCCCACCCAAGAGCATATTGTACTGTTTGTTGAAATAACTTTTTCTTGCATTCCTTTCAACTGGGCATGAAGAAAGTCCTGATGATTACAAAATAATGATAGTGGAGAGTTTTGGGCAGATGTATTATAGTAACTGTAATTAGAAAAGTATGCTGTTACATTATTATAGATCCTGCTGCTGGATATCAGATTGTGACATCCCACATTCATTTGGTTGTGTCTTATACAATCTGGCTGCTTGTGGTGTCAGATACTATTCAACAGCTGTGATTCAAAACCCCAATATGTACTAAATTTGTTGTACCAAGAATGACATGCTGTAGGAGATAGTGTATACATATTATACATTCTTCTTGTCATGACGAGACTCTTCTGACAGTGGAAAAGTCTAGTTTGCACAGATGGAGTGGCTTTTCTAAATTACATCCAATATTGATTTTTCTAAAATTCAGAAATCCATCTCCAAATATGTTTGGAAGGATATAACACAAATTATTTCAACATGCCATTGTCTTGTTTAAATTCTTTAGAATTTAATCTAGTACTTCTAAAGTAGACATACATTATTTAAGAGTGGCCGGATAGAGGTTGGGGGTTTGTTTCCCAGGTGTACATCCTAGAAGAAGGAGATGGTATTTGTTATCTTAAGCAAGCTGTATAGTTGCAAAACATCTTCAGAACAAGGGCATGATAAACCATTATTGAATACTGTATACCCGCAAAACCCTGGAAAGAGTCACCCTGAGTCAGAATCAACTTGGCAGCATGTAACTATTATGGTTATGTTATTTGAGACATATTTTTCCAGGTGGTGGCCTAGAGTGTAATGAAAGGTTAGTTGAACAGACTAACAGTTTGATATTCCAGCAAAATGTTCATAAAGTGAAGATAGACGAGATTCCTATTTCATTTAAAATACTGTGACAATCAACAACAAAACTAAATTGAAAATTAGCTAAATTCATTGCTGCAACAAATGGTTGTATCAATACACAAAGAACATTAAGAAGATATGTCCATTGTCGTTTCTTAGAGGTAAATACTTTTTACAGTTTACCAGCAAACTGTGATAATTCTCAGAATACAACTGCTCACAATGGCAGTAGGCGCTATGTACAATGATTCCTTAAGATTACTAATAACTGCCCCCAAACCCTTTTTTGAATTTTTTGTTTATTTATTTATTATTTACTTTATTTCTGTGCTGCCTTTCTCTCATAAAGCATGTCAAGCCACTTTATAATAATTAAAATCTAGGTAAAACTTAAAATAGCAATAAATATTCAATTAATCAATGATTAAATAATTGGTATTTGTATTCCTGCATCGAACAGGGGGTTGGACCCAATGGCCTTATATAGACCCCTTCCAGCTATATCATTCTGTGATTGAAATAAACATTCATAGTAAAATATTTACTTTAAAATCTTTAAAAAGACCATAACTACTATTTTGCAGAGAACTTACCCTTGATACCCAGTGTGGTTGTTAAGGGCCTGTTTAAAAGGAACTGTCTTTACCTGATGCTGGAAGGAAAAGAAAGGGGGAGCCAACTTAGCCTTCTGAGGAAGAGCATTCCACAACATAAGAGCAGCCACAAAGAAGACATTCTCTTGTGTTATCCCCAAATGGCCCTGAGAATGTGGTGAAACTGAAAGAAGGGCCCCTTTGAAGATCTTTGAACGCTTATATAGGAAGATACCTTCAGATAACTTGGACCCAAGCTATATAGGGCTTTATAGCTCATAACCAGCATTTTGAATTAGGCCCCAAAATGTGCTGGCAACCAATGAAGTTGTAACAGCTCTCTGTAGCTAAAATCATAGGTTCATTAACATAGCCAGCAAAGTCAGATTTACTACAGACCTATGCAGGAAATATTTCCGCATTTGTCACAGAATTTGGGGAATAATTAGTTATTCTGTAAACTTGTAATTTTAAGAGCTCCAGCCTTCAGGTAAGGGAAGTCATTGATGGTACTGTTCTTAGACCACTCACTCTAATTTGTTTGAGTAGTGACACTTTGTTACTTGATGAGGTTATATATACATGACACATGACCTGTTTAACACTTCAAAAGTTTACCTTTTTGTTTCCCACTTGCCATTGTGTTGCCCCTTAACCCTAACTGCCCCATAGACTCCTCAGCCTGGAGGACAGGTGAGCGGAGCTGGGACATGTGTCCCACAAAAATGTGGTGGCACTTCAAGGCCGTCGTTTAATTCTGTAAGTAATTATCCCCCTATCCCACACAAATTTTCATCATGGATGTACCCAGTGACTGTTCTTCCCTACCCAATCCATATTTCTGCACATAAAATTGAAATAATACTGCACATTTCAATTTATGCAACTATAAGGTACTTTTTCAAAGCACTGAAATTTTAAATGTAAGGGCCACTGTCTTGCATGTATTAGCTTGATTGTGAAAACCAGTGATTAGAGAGAATATATGAGAACCGTTATTTTGGAGTTATTGGACATCATTCTGCATACCAAGAATGAATGTTTATGGTAAGGAGGAGGAAGATTTTTTTAAAGCTATAGAAGAATATTTAAAAACTAGAATGGTTGAATCTTGGGTGTAACTCACTCACATAGACAAAAAAAATAATGAAAGGGGAATTTATTTTGGACTAGACTCTTACCGCATCCCCTTCTTTTCTTATATTCAGATTTACCAAGGTGATGGCATCCAACAGCAATGTGTTCTCTCTAATTACAGGTCTTTTGGTGCTCCAGTTTTCAGTATTACTGGAGATAATAACTGTGTTTAATAGTTGTTGACTAGTTCACCAAGACAGATTTAATTCACTTTAAATACTGAAATAACAGTGATTGCTTTGGAAATATTTAGTTGTTATCTTGTTTCATTATGGCTGTGGTGATTTTTTTTATTTTTGTTTTTGAATTTTGATCAGAGTTATAACAAGAAATATATTAAGAACTGAAAGAAATATAAGGATCTCAAGCCGCCCATCTTTCATTGAGCGCAGTGGCCACTTTCTGAGGCCATATACTAAAATTAATTAAAATGGGTTGATCTAAATGATCATATTAGATATTTAGAAAGCTGCCAAGTTTTCCTTAAATCTTGTCTTGTCAAATGAAAAGTCACAGAAGTAACTAATGAGTTACTGGATAGCCATACCTCCATGGCAGAGAACATGATTTGCATGCTGAAGATTCAGGGTTCAGGCCCTGACATTTCCATGCAGGACTGAATAGAATTCTGCCTGAAACCCTAAATAACTGCTGCCAGTCAGTGATAGTCCTGGAAATAGATGGACCCAGAGTATGACTGAATAAAAAGCTGCTTGCTGTCTTCCCGTATTGCAAACAGACAGCAAGATCAACTACAGTATTTAAATTGTAGTTTAAACTCATTGGAAGACTTTAAAACTTGATTTCCTTTTCTCATCTGTTAAATGGGGATAATAGAAATTTGCTAGGACTACTGTGAAAATTGTGCCTATTTTAATTCCACAAATGTCTTCCCCTGACTCCTGACCTCATTTTATGATCAACTTAATTCATAGCAAAAAGCTGCATCACTGTGGTACACATTGGCAAAAAGCGCGTCAGCATGAAACACATTTAAAAGCTATTAGGTTGTCATTGGCTGATGATTCATCCTATTTGATTTTTGTTTTGTTTTAGAAATTATTTGTGTAAAGTTCTGTGTAACAGCAATAATTGCAAATGCAAATTTTTCTAATTATTGCAGGGACACTTTCATAATCACAAAATACATCTAGTTGCAAATTTGTTTGAATAGTATAATTTTTAAAGATATTGTAGTGCTGTTGTAAAAATCAGGATAAAGATATAAACTGTTTTCACTAAGGAAGCCATATTGATTGATTGTGGCATAAACACAGAGTTTTGTGACATCTAAAAAAATAACATTTATTGTACCATGAGCTTTTGTTGACCATAGATGAAACAGGTTATGGACAGAATGTGCTAAGAGGTTTGGCGAGTGGAAGGTGAAAAGGAAATATATATTCTAATTTCATTTCATTTCAAATTATCTTATACAGGCTGAAATCCTCTTGCCTAGCATAGTAAAAGATGGTGACCCTTTTTTTAAAAATATGGCCCTTTGAACTCAATCAAACTTACTTTTGAATTGATACAAAAGATTGATCTCTTAGTTAAATAGCTGGCTGTCTTGTCTACTTTGTCAGAAAATTTCATTCATTAAATTTGAATAAATATGTATATTACCCAAATCTAACATAGGCATCTTTTTGCAGGAGCCTACAGTTTAATAAGCAATAGCTAATTGTTAGAAACGGCTTGGAAATGGGGATGAGCACCACCCGCTAGAGTTGGACACAACTGGACATTTGTCAAGGGGAACCTTTACCTTTGTTAGAAAGAACATTTTAAATATTTCTTTAAATTTTCTTTTATACAACGTGCCCTTATCAGGCTAGTCTCAAAAGATCATAGTATGTTCTTAACTCTCTCACACTGTTCAGTTGTTTACTTTGCAGATTAATATTAAAATATATGCATTTATTTAGAAATAAAACAAAAACAGTACTGTTGTGGCCCCTTAAAGATTAACAGATTTATTTCAGTATGTCCAAGGAAGTGTTTCCCAAATTCCCACTGAAATAAATTGATTCATCTTTAAGAGGCCACAATGCTTTTGCTTTTGTTTACCATATCTGCTAAAACTGATTAACATGGCTGTCTCTTTTAAAAGTATTCCTTCAATTTTAACAACCTGTTAAAATTGTTTTGGCAAGAGAGTCATTTGCCACAGATGAGTAGCTTAGTTGAAAAACTTCAGCCAAGTTCCTGTTGTGTCAAACTGCTTGCATGACAGACTGTAGCGCAATTGACATTTTCTCTGCTCATACAGAGAGGCATCCAGCACCAGGAGTATAAACAGAAGCTGTGTTATATTGGCTGAAATACTGTTGTTTGGCCTAATAAGTCCTAGTAGAGTACGTCCATTTCAATCAGTTGATTTCGTGAAGAAGTTGATTCACTAAATCCCCTCTAATTCAATGGACCTACTGTAGTGTAACATGCTACACTAAACAACAGGATTTCAGCCACAGATTGCGATCACCACTTGTCCAACATCTGTAAGCAGATGATCACTCACTATTATACTTACTGGAATTTTTGCTCTGCTTGTGTTCAATAGATTCTTAGTCTAAAGAAATCTGTTCTTTATGTAGGAACGAGAGGCAATGGCTGAAATCCTTCTGCTTAACATAGTAAGTTACAACTAGAGTAGGTCCATTGAATCCATGGAATTTATGGAGGAGTTGACCCACCAAATTCCCACTGATGCCATGGGCCTGTGTTAGTTGCAACTTACTACACAACAAGATTTTATCCATAAGATAATAATATGTAGGTGGGACTAACCTGACAGGACTATGATGACTAGGATTTACAGAATGTGCAATGCAATCCTATATATTCCTTTTTAGGAATTCAGTAGACTTAAACTTCAGGGAAAATGTTTCTAAAATTTCAGGCTTAATTATCATCCTAATCCTTTGCTCATTTGAAAGTTGAATGTAGCCTTTTTAGGACAGTTAAGTATTTGGTTTCAATGTGATTGCTTCCCAACAAATCAAGAAGTAGAGCTTTGTTTCTAAATGAAAAGTAATTGGAATCCACCCAGTATGTAGGTCGTGTACTCTGATATAGAGTGTGTGCATCAGAGTTTCAGCTATCTGAGGATTGCCTTTGTTAGAAATTGCACATTCCCAATTTCCACCTGTTGTTTGAATAGTAACAGGATTTTGTTCAGGTTCCTAGTGGAAGCACCCTTACAATTTGACCAGTAGCTTGAATATTGGAAAAAAGTGTTAGTAAATGGCCTTGTAAAGAAGAATTATTTCCAAATAAATGACAGAGGAAGTTGGTTTTAATATTGTGACATTGGTTAAATAAAGCAGAAAGAAGTATGTGGTCAAAGGAGGGGACATGCTATATTGCATGAAGAAAAAGGAACATATAAGAGGGTTTTTTTCTAGACAGCAATAGGATAGAAGGATGCATCATGGGCATTTGATAAAGGAAAATACTAAAAAGGGCATAATTGTCTTGATAAAAGGAAAGGTGAAAGTAAAATGAATGTAAAAGAGAAAGATTGCAATGAAGAAAGGAGGAGGATTTTTCAATGGATGTATTAGATACAACATAATAGACTGAATCTAGAGTTGCCCTTCTGCAGATGCTTGTGTTGAAATGTCAAGACCATGGACCAAATACAACACTCTGAGCTACCCATTCCAGTCTACAGTCTCCTCTTCTCCCACACCACAGTAATTTGCCTTCAAAAATTAATTTGTTAAAATTATTTGAAGAATACTCCAAGTGTAATATGTATAAGAGAGACAAAAGCCTTGAGCCCTCACCTCCCAGTTTCAATGAAACCCACTTGCGTTTTTGGCCCTGCTAACTTCTGGTATGCGGTCTTTTGGAATGTGGAGCTTTGACCAGGATGGATTTCCTACCAAGTTTCATTGTATTCAGGATAGATTTGCAATGCTAGATAGTCCTGTAATCCTCCAGAGCAGAAGTTCAAGAAGCTACAGGAAATTAAAAATCTGCATTGCTGCACCATCTCCTGTGGGAATTCACAAGAACAAAAGTACAAATGGGAAACTGAGTCTTGAGATGTATAAAAAAGTTGAGCATGCAGATTTTGTTTCTTATCTTGAAAGCTCAGTCTCAACATGTTTCAGCAGTGGCCTTCTTCAGGAGCTAAGCATAAAGTAAAAATATATATATTAATTTAGAAACAGTTGGCTTGGGACCGTTACAGCACTTTTTTCTTATCTATACAGTTAATAATATAAAATATCAATAAATATGCACCTAACAAGATATAAGCTCCTAGTACAGCTTAATGGCAGTATATAGGATATATACCAAGCTTTTAGAACTTTTGCTTTTTATTTGGTCTATACCAGCTCCAACATTAATCCAAAGTACAAATACAGAATGTTGGAGCTGGTATAGACCAAATGAGAAGCAAAAATTCTAAAAGCTTTGTATGTATCTTACATGCTGTCATTAAGCTGTACAGTACTTTAAAAAAATAAAATATTTAAATAGAAAAAAAATTAAGCTGTACAGTACTAGGAGCTTACTGATTTTGTTATGTGCATATTGATTGAAATTCTATTTTGTTACCGTAATTATATAGATTAAAAAAAGACTTTAACTGTCCCAAGCCAACTGTTTGTAAATTAATATATGTTTTTATAATATTCTTAGCTCTTGAAGAAGGCCACCGCCGAAACCTGTTGAGCCTGAGCTTTTTACCCTTTCCCCCCAAAAATAAGACCTAACCTGAAAATAAGCCCTAGTATGATTCTTCAGGATGCTCGTAGTATAAGCCCTACCCCAAAAATAAGTTAAACCCCGCCCTCCACAATTGAGCAGCAACCAGAAGATGACATGACTATATTTGAATAAATGTGGATTGTTGTACATGAAAAAAATAAAACATGCCCTGAAAATAAGCCCTAATACATTTTGGGAGCAAAAATTAATATAGGACCCTGTCTTATTTTCGGGGAAGCACGGTAGATAAGGATAAAATCTGCACTGCCAATATTTTATAGACTCAGTCTTCCATTTGTAATTTTGGCACCAGTGAATGTACTGGTTCCCTCTGCTTTGGAATTCAAAAGAACCCTAGATTCAAGCTTTTATATTATTGCAAGATCCTGCATCCATTTCAAATACAGTAACTTAGAGCTGATGAAGAACCATGTTCTCAAACTAATATTACATCATAGTGTTTTACTATGAGCTGAGTATTGTGGCAAAGTTTATAAAGTATTAAACTATGTAAATAGTTTTTTTTAAAAAAAAGAAGATATGCCTTCTCTCTCATCTATATCAAACTAAAAGTCATAAGGTATAGCTACCAAATCAACAGAAATACTTAGTAATTTGTTATGTTTATTGTGAAAGCAACAAAAATAGGAGAGTAGTCTGGCTGAAATTCTATTGTGTAATTTACACTTGTGGAAAGGTGATGGTGTCACTGACAAGAAGACATTTGTGGTAATAAAAAAACTTCCTGCTTGTGTCCCACACTTTTCTAACTTTTGTGAAAAACTTTTATTCTTGTGGAAGCCTTGGAAGTTGTGGGACAGAAGGAGGTAGTCTTTAATTATAACTTTATTACTGTCAGAGGATGATTTTATGATTTTTGGTAATTAACGAATTCCTCCTTCTGTCTTGTGGCTTTCATGCAATGGAGTAATTTCATGAGAGTCAGAAAAGCTGTAGGAGTTTTAATTTCTAAAATTTCTCCCTAATGTTATCACCCTTCTGCAGAGATAAGTTACACAACAGGATTTCAGTCAGTATCTGCAAACTGAAGCTAAAGTGCTTCCTTTTCCTTTGTGTAGAACACTGGATCTATATCATCATGTACTATTGTGACAAGGTTTTAGACAAAAGCTTGATTAGTGAGTGAGTGAGTAACAGAGAAAGATTCCTGGAAATCAGGATGATATGAAGATGGAGTCTTAGTCTGAATTTCATTCATTTTCCCTATACCTGCAGCATCATTTATTTATGTTTCCTACAAGCCTCTGATGTTTTATATCTGTGCAGCAATTCATAGTTCAGAGTTTCATATTCTTAATTTCCTTTTTAGGCTGCTCTGCTGAACTCCTTCCCTGCAATATTCGAT
Organism: Pogona vitticeps; assembly: GCF_051106095.1. Classification (NCBI taxonomy): domain Eukaryota; kingdom Metazoa; phylum Chordata; class Lepidosauria; order Squamata; family Agamidae; genus Pogona; species Pogona vitticeps. The sequence continues at coordinate 79,757,437 of NC_135784.1, read as the reverse complement.
GAGCTATTGCAGATGTTCACAGTACAGGAAGTAGCAGAGTTTGTGCGGGGAACTCTTGGAAGCATGCCTAGTACAGTTCATATTGGACAATCAATGGATGTTGTTAAATTGCAATCTATAGCTCGTACAGTAGACAGTCGCTTGTTTTCTTTCTCAGGTAAGGTAACGCTATCTACTCTCACAGTCTTGCATCTGAGCTGATGTTTTATTTTGAAAAGGACCAAACTTGAGCTTTTCACTGTCCCTGCCTTAGGTACTCTTTCCCCACTACCAATGGCTCTGCTACAATGTTTTAGAACTGTTCTTTAAAAGTGTATTGGGAGCTTCAGGCCCTCAAGACAAATGTGGCTTTCCTAAGTCCCAGTCTGTCCTTCCAGGGATCTCCAGAAGGCTAACTCCCCTTCTGCTGATACTACTGTTTGATAGTTTTTTCCATTTTGTACAGACCTTTTCCTATTCTAAAATGCCGAAATGTTTTCCCCAAGGCTTTAGTTATTGGCTAGAGATATAAGCTGAAAGATGCAGGTGTTTTTGTTCCTTTCCTTTTGCATTTTGTGTCCACCTGCTGCTATGATGTAGTCCCAAGAACTTATCTGAAATTGAATGTGACCATTGCATTAAAAGAGTCCTCCACTCTCATGTTATTGAAACTTCAATTCCTCTCTCATACGTATAAAATGATTTTAATATTTGTCATCTGAAATACCTCAGAAAGAAAAAATAAAAACAAAATATCTTGTATAATTTTTTTATTCTCAGACTGCATTTGGTAAAAGCTGGAACCCAAAAGTCAGGAAAGAGAATGGAAGAGTTACATTCTTCTTGTCAGGGTATATATTACACATAAGCAATAAAGTTTCTCGGAGAATGGGGAAATATCAGGATTTTTACAAGCTGATCATCTTTACAAAATTGTAATTTTTCCCCTTCTTCCCCATATGAAGCATTGAACTGGACAGGAAGGACTTTCATTCATATGTATTGCCCATCTTCAAAATAACGCTAAGGGTACTGAGTTATCTGTATTCATGTAGGTGTTGCTGCTCTGAATGAATCCAGACATTGTGCTTTGATTTCCTTTGTTAATTGCTTTTTATACTTCTTCTCCAGTAGGCTAGACTTTGCTGATATTATATATTGGGAGTATCTCATACAATGATTATTTATTTACTTGTTTGTTTGATTTATATGCCACTCCATTAATGCAATATAGTATTCACTATGCACTATGGATTAGCAAACCATGCTGAAAACATACAACCTCTTCTTAATCATCTGCTGTAGGAAGCAAGGGTAATTAGCAAAAAGGCAAAAACTGCTGTCAGAAATGACACACTTTTGCATTGTTCTGTAATAAAAATTATATTATTATTTAATAATATTATGTTAAAAATATGTACCACACATTGGGGACTTGTTCCTGCACATCTGTACTGAGAATCTAATGGAGCAGTCTAATACAGAGACTCCTGTGGAATGTTGTTGTTGTTTAGTTGTTAAGTCGTGTCTGAATCTTCGTGACCCCATGGACAAGAGCACACCTGCCTCCTGTCTTCCAGTGCCTCCCGGAGTTTGGTCAAATTCATGTTGGTCAGAATATTCCTGTGGACTATTCCACAGGAACCAAAAATGGTTGGTAATTACTAGCTTTTCATCTTTTTAAAAGATTTTAAAGATTTCATCTTTTTTAAAGATTTTCATCTTTTTTCATCTTTTTAAAAAAGATAGTATTCTTTAAAAAAAAAGAACTTCAGTAGTTAGTAGTTTTTCTCTTTTGTGCTCTTTTCTCTCTTCCCTGAACTTTGGATTTATATCCTTGCATGCCCTATAAGATCTTAATTTAAAAAATCTTGTATAGGGAAGACTGTCCCTTCATACTATCCCGTGGAGGGCCTTCAGCACCTCTGTGAGTGATATCTCACCTAGTAATGCTGCATCTGCAGAGGGTTCATCAAAAAAAGCTTGCCTCCTGAGATTGTGAGAACTAAATGAGGGTGTTTGCATGCGGCAATACTTTAAAAGCTGTCAACCGGGTAGGTCAGATTAAATCACTTCATGAAGTCTTATGATTATAAAGTCATTTTTACTTAAGTTCATCAGAAACCATTGTCCATCTTGATTTGCCTTAGTTTCAAGCAGCTCAGTACCATACACAGTACTGTATAGCTTACATATCAGGACAATCACATGTTGAAACGCATATATTTCTTTTAGAACAATTCATAGTTTTTCACGATCACACAGTTAAAGGCTTTGTGTAGTGTATGAATCATAGACTGATCTGAAGTTTTTTGCTACGTTCCAGTAGCCATTGTATATTTACAGTATAATCTCTAATGCCTTTTTCTTTATCTTGTTCTTTGTTGTCTTGGTAAATCACACATAATAGTTTTGTGCTTGTGGCAAACAGTAGCTGGAATGTTTCAGATCTCAGTAAGTTTAAGAGTTTCTCCTTTTTCTTGCATAGAGCAACACCCCCCTCAGCTTCCTTTTTTTCCCACCACAACAGCAGCAAACACAGTGTTCTCAAACCAAACTCACCTTAGTTGTCACTTGTAGCTTTTAATCTTCTTCGTTTTTACTTGTTTCTCCTCCTGGTCTTTGTTAAAAACAAAATCAAGAGAAGAATAAGCTGATTCTCTCTTCATATTTTATGGCCTTTGTGGCTCTCTTTTAAAAAGGTGTCATCTATGAGGGTAAAGTTCCCCACACAGACAGACATTTAGGGTACCCTTTTTGCCTTAGAGAAAAGCATCTTTTCCAATATTGTACGGCTTGTAAAGGCTTCACTAAACTTACCTTGAAGAGCAGAAAAACATGCCTCCAACTTTTTCTTGGGGAGAATTCCCTCCAAACATCTGACAATGTGTCAAAACTCACCAGATTCCATCATGTCAAACTTACTTCAGTCAACAATGTATATGCAGCTATCATAGGAACAGAAAGCTCCCTCAGTGCCTGTTATTTCAGCTGCAGATTTGTCACACCCTTTGACTCTGAACTTCACTCTGCCAACTAAACAGAAGAAGTTCATGCCTCCAGCTCAGCAAAGTAAAGGAAAAAGAAAACCATAAAAAGAAAGGTAGGAACAAACCAACGCCTACTTTAACCTCAGTAATAGGCCAGAGATGCTAATGCTAGAGGTAAATAACCAAATAAATTTTTTTTCTGAGATGTACCTTCACCACTTAAGATCTTTCACCACTCTCCAAACATGTGCCGGGCATTCATCTTTTCACACCAATTAATTGCTTCTCTTTGAAAGCTCATCTTGTTCATTTAGAACAGAGGTAGAAACAAGGGTCTCTATGTTTTCTCAAAAAGATTTGCCAAATAGATGACTGCCTCATTCACATCTCATACAGATTTGCCAAATTGTGATGACTGCCTCATTCACATAACTGGCTAACCTCCTGATTCCTGACCTTTTCAGGAGGTATTCCATGGAGTGAGGAAATGCCTCCCATGGTCTTCAGTACTCTAGAGTCATCCTCCCCACCTTGCATGTGAGCTTCCCAGTCTGCAAAACTGCAAAAGCCCTACAGCAAAACTTGGCAGCAGGCACTGAGGTTTCAGTTTGCACAGTGAGGCATGTACTAAACACAGAAGGTTTCCATGCCAGATCTCCAAGATGTACATCACTACTGTCCCAAGAATGCAAGAAAAGTCAGCTCCAATATGCTCAGAATCATATAAATAAGTCACAGAAGTTTTTGGATTCTGTTCTGTGGAGCGGTGAAACAAAACTGGAACTTCTCGGCCGAATGGATCAGTGGTATATCTGGAGGAAGAAGAATGAAGCATATGCTGAAAAGAACACTCTGCCTACAGTTAAGCATGGTGGTGGCCAGGTGATGCCCTGGGACTGTTTTGCATCCTCTGGCATTGGAAACCTGCAGCGTGTGGAAGGCAAGATGGATTCATGACATATCAGAAAATCCTAGGAGAAAACATCAAGCCATCATCTGTGAGGAAGCCGAAGCTTGGGCATCATTGGGCAACAAGACAATGATCCCAAGCATTCCTCAAATTCCACCAGGGTCTGGTTGCAAATGAAGTCCTGGAAAACTTGTGGCCATCACAGTCATCTGACTTGAACCCCATAGAAAATCTCTTGAGGGATTTGAAGAAGGCAGTTGCAGCATGCAAACCCAAGAACATTACTGAAAGTCTGTAATGTTGACAATAAATCTGATTGCAATAGAGTTTGAATAATTTTTATGGCAACTGTAGTTTGCTTATCTATTATGATGGTTCTTTGAATAGTCATGTGTGCACCCACACAAGCCTCCTACCTCTCCTTACTCCATAGATTCTGCTGTTCTTTTTCTTGCAGTTAGGCATGGAGAGGGATGAGCATAGCATGCCCATGTATGCACAGTATAAGTGGGGGGGGGGTTGGGACACTGTATTATTATTATTATTATTATTATTATTATTATTATTATTATTATTATTATTATTATTATTATTATTATTATTATTATTATTATTATTATTATTATTATTAATAATAATAAGAATAAGAATAAGAATAAGAATAAGAATAAGAATAAGAATAAGAATAAGAATAAGAATGAATGGCAATGAATCTCAAAACATCTCTGATTGGTCCTAATTAAGCTGGTCTACTGTTTATTAAAGTGCTAATTAAATTACTTTTATTGTTTCTCTGTCTTACCTGTTTGCTTTTGATTAACAGTGAATATTTTCATAACACTACTTTAAGTTCTCTTGTAAAATTATTTTGCGCATCTGGTTTGCCACTTCCAGAATCTCGGCGTATCTTGTTACCTGTAGTACTTCACCATATTCATCTTCATCTGAGACAACAAAAAGAATTGCTTATTTGCTCTGGAATTCTCAGCAGTATCTTCTCCATCATCAAAACTAGCTCCATGGTAATATATGTAGATTTATTCTTCACTGAAGAGCTTATCCAAAGTATGGATTATGTATCTATTGCTTCTTTATCCAGCTGTTTGTGATCTAATTGTCATGAGTCCATTTTTTAGTTTGAATTTGTCGTGCAAGCATATTTGAGGGCTGTATTCATAAAATATATAGTAGCAGGGAAGTTGTAGATTTATGTATATTAGATAGATCTCTCCAAGATACAAAGACTTGTGGCCTGGGCATTAGTTCTTGACTTTACAAGGGGAAAAAAGGTGGTATGAGTACATTAGAAGGTTTCTAAAGGCTGCAATTGTGTGCACACTTATCTGGAATACAGAAGTGACAACTGATGAATAAAATGTGTGTATGATTGTCCTGCATCTTTAACAGAGTAATGAAAATGACTACATTTGTGACACAATGGCAAAATCAAATTGTCATAAAGTATGTTGTGTAAACCAAATCTAGTGTTGGAAATAATTAATTTAAACAATTTGAAAACTTTCCCTTCCTCCACTTGAGGTTCAGAGACTCCCTAGGGCTCCCTTTTGCCCTAGGGAAGCCTTTGGGAGCCTTGGATTTGGGCAATGGGAGGAGCCTTCAATAATAAAAAAAATTGCTGCTGAATCCAGTTTATACCATCATAACTATAAGCGACAGGATTTTGATCAATAGAATCAGACTACATACACCATTTCCAAATTTGTTCATGGAAAACCTATTGCATCTTGAATACTCAATTTTGATAGCATAACAAGAAAACAACCAATGGCAACAGTAACATGATTGACCTAAAGTTATCCATTTAATGTAATTCCAGCTACTTTTAGAAATACTTGCTTAATTAAGAAATCTGCTCTGAGTTCATGAGCGTTTCTTAAAACAGATTGCAAAGAAGGAGCAAAGATAACTTCCAGAATATGTCTTGGGTACCTATGTACGAACTGTTTAAGGAAACGTTCATGGATTCCCAAGTAATATTCCAAAATATTATTTTGTTTTTAAAATATTCCAGAAATGGTGGCCTTAATTGAGAACACACTGGTGTGCATTTTTAACCAGAGACTTTATAACCTAGAGTGAAAACAAATTGAGTTTAAAATACTATACTGATAAATTAACTATATTCAATTATTATGATGTACAGTATTTTTATGTTTGATACAAGAATATTTATGAGCAGGATTATACATATATATCAGTATATGGGCTAGAATCCAGCAAGGAATATCTGCTGACAGAAGCATCTCCACCAGCAGAATTGAAGGGGATGGCCCTCCTCTCCATACCATAGCTTTTGCTGCAGCCTCCAAATATGTCCTGGAAGGATACTCTCCTTATCTAATTTTGGGTCCCAATAAGGGCTGCAAGGAGGGAAAGAAAATTCCTCTAATATTGTGGCATTAAATGTTGGGCATTGTTGAGGAAAACGTATCCTTGGATAGTGTAAGTATTTTTAACAAATTCATTTGGGAAGCATTTATCTCTGTCTCTTAACTTCTATATTCAACATCTAGTGCCCTTTTTCTTTGAATAAAACTACGTGAAATGTTCATTTAAACCTTTTGAACTACATTTTCTTCCTGTGTTAACTCCAAGCATCTAAAAGCCATGTGCAAAAATATCAAAACATGACAAATTATTGTAATAATAAAATTAGCAGTCAGAGGAAATCTGGCTTATCGGCATTTAAAGAATTTCCAGTAGTTTGACCATCCCTCAAGAGTTTTTAAAGAACCAGATCTTAACATGGTGTTGAAAAAAGGACCGTATGGACTCCTCCATGAATGGTCTATGGAGACGATTCCATAGAGAAGCTTTCACTAATAAAGAGTGCTCCGGAGCACACCTGCTGAATCTCATTTAGAAGAGAGAACTGGAACGGAACCTCAGATACAACATGTAAGGAAGGATAAATGGAAGCATACTCAAAGATCTCCAGTTGCAATCTATGTAAGGGCTTTAAAAGTAAGACTTAGCATGTTGAACTGAGTCCAGAGTCAAATTAATAACTGTGCACATCACATAGGACACATGTTGTGTGTTTCAAGAGGCTCATTTTAGATTGTATTATTTGTTTTATTTAAATAAAATAATTAGTGTGGCAGCAACATTTTGGGCCAAGTGGAACAGTCTTGTTTCCTATTTCACTTCTATTGGGTATTAACTGTCCATATTTTAACTTCTTACTTGTAGGAGACAGATGTAATTGAGGAGGTAGAGATGATGGTGGAGAGCCTCCTGGATGTACTTTTACAGACTCTGCTTACTATAATGAGTAAATCACAATCTCAGGAGGCGGTAAGAGGACAGCGTTGTCCACAGTGCACAGCAGAAATCACTGTTAGTAACTAACAATCAGGTTCTATTTCCTACTTACCTAACCTCTCCCTTTCCTCATCTTCACCTTCACCAACTTCATCTTATTACCATATTTCTTGTGTTAAGTTGTATCTCTTTCAGAATTTCACATCACTGCTATCTTACATTCCTGGATTAAAGTTAAGCCAGCAGTCTGCTTGGTGTTCATTTACCTGCCATTAATAGAGCATAAAGTTTATGACTCACAAACTCATAATGGAAAATTATCAGGAAATGTCTTAGACAAAGGCTCAGTTGCTGACAGAATAATCCCACTGTCACATTTTTCTCTGTAAATATTCTAATAGTTTCTCTTCTCCTTTCTCTCTCATGATTCCAAGCTTGACTTAAGGATTACAGCAAAGAAAGGACACAAGGCAAATTCTTGCTTAACTTTTCCCTCTTCAGTTTGTTGGGCTACATATTCTCTTCTGTATTCTATTGTTTTTAAAGCTGGATTTAATTCAGATGCTAAATTATTCATTAGGACACTTGCTATGCATTGTTCTTTATGTGAAATGGGTATCCGGTATGGACATAATAAAAAAGAACTGATTAAAATCCATGCACATATGCTTTCCTGTCATAAGCATTAGAGCATTTTCAAACCCCACTCCTTTCTCCTCTGCCCCAAATTTTGTTTTTATATAAATTGTGATTATGAACATTCTGCTGAAATAATTTTGCTGGAATTTACAGGGGGAATATGTGTCCTGTCTTTTGTCTCTGCTTCGTCAGATGTCAGATACTCATTTCCAACATCTGCTGGATAATTTCCAGAGCAAGGATGAATTAAAGGTGAGCTAATAAAACCAAGCTGAACATTGTATTTTACACTGACTGTATATTTTGCCCCATTCCACATTTTGTTGCCATGGGAATGTTTAAAGTTATCTCTTCATGCAAAACAAACTTACATTTGAATATGAAATGGGTTCATGGATTGCTGCCTTGTCGTGGCGAAGGGACTTGTGTAATTCAGAGAAGCTATGGGCTATGCCATGCAGGGACACCCAAGATGGACAGGTCATAGTGCAGAGTTCTGACTAAACATGATCCACCTGGAACTGGCAAGCCACTCCAATATCTTTGCCAAGAATACCCCATGAACAGAAACAAAAGGCTAGAAGATATGACGCTGGAAGATGAGCCCATCAGGTCGGAAGGCGTCCACCATGCTACTCAGGAAGAGTGGAGGATAAGTACAAGTAGCTCCAGAGCTAATGAAGTGGTTGGGCCTAAGCCGAAAGGACGCTCAGCTGCGGACGCACCTGGAAGTGAAAGGAAAGTCCAATGTTGCAATGAAAAATACTGCATAGGAACCTGGAATGTAAGATATATGAATCTTGGTAAGCTGGATATGGTCAAACAAGAGATAGCAAGAATAAACATTGACATCCTGGGCGTCAGTGAAATAAAATGGACAGGAATGGGCGAATTCAATTCAGATGATTATCATATCTACTATTGTGGGCAAGAATCCTGTAGAAGAAATGGACTAGCCCTCATAGTCAACAAAAGAGTGGGAAAAGCTGTACTGGGATACAATCTCAAAAATGATAGAATGATTTCAATACTTCAATACTTTGGCCATGTCATGAGACGAAAAATCTCCCTGGAAAAGACCCCGATGTTGGGAAAATGTGAAGGCAAGAGGAAAAGGGGACAAAAGAAGACAAGATTGTTGGACAGTGTTATCGAAGCTATTAACATGAATTTGACCAAACTCCAGGAGGCAGTGGAAGACAGGAGGGCCTGGCATGCTCTGGTCCATGGGATCACGAAGAGTCGGATACGACTTAACAACTAAACAACATGAAATGGGTTCAAAATCTCTACACTACACTATTAAGTGTAGTGTCACTATTAAGTGTAGTGTCACTTTCTTGTCACTTCTATGACAATAGTATACATGAGTGTTCAATCCTACTCATGTACAGTGGTGCCTCGCATAGCGATGTTAATTGGTTCCAAAAAAAAACATCGCTATGTGAAACCATCGCTATGCGAAACACCATTTCCCATAGGAATGCATTGGAAACCGGTTAATCCATTCCAATTGGAACGGATTGCCGTCGTTAAGCGAAAAAACCCATAGGAAACATCGCTAAGCAAAACAATGTATCCTCCATTGGAATGTATTGAAGCTGACTCTACATTTTAATGGCTTTGCGAAGTCAATTTTTGCAATTTTAAATGTGTCATACAAGGGTCAAAAATGGTTTTAAATGCTTGGATTAGCTTCTGCACCCTCTAAAATGGATGCAAAAGTTAATTTGGCTTTGATCTGACTTTTCATTAATTTATGGTGAATTTTTCCCCCCAACTTTTGACAGCTGTCAAAATCTGACAGCTCCATTATTTCCTATGGGGGAAGAAAAAATTCACAAAAAATTAATGAAGACTCAGCAACTGTTCTAAATTCTTGGGTTCGTTAGAGGACCCCCTAAGTTGTGTGCAGACCTGATTTGGCTTTGATCTGAACTTTCGTTACTTTTTTGTAAATTGTTTTCTCCCCCATAGGAAAGCATGGAGCTGTCAGATTTTGACGGGTCCATTGGTTCCTATGGGCCAAAAAAAAAAATTCACAAAAAATTAACGAAAAGTCAGATCAAAGCCAAATCAGGTTTGCACATGACTTAAGGGGTCCTCTAACGAATCCAAGCATTTAGAACCGTTTTTGACCCTTCTAAGACACTTTTTTAATTGGAAAAAAAACATCGTTAAGTGAAGCAGGGGACCTAAAATCGCATTCGTTATGCGAAGCATGGTCCCAAACTTCGCTAAGCGAAAATCGCCCATAGGAAACATCGTTATGCGATGCATATTATTTTCTAAAAAACACATCGTTATGCGAATTCATCGCTAAACGAGGCAATCGTTAAGCGAGGCACCACTGTATACTCATGTATACTTAGAATAAAACAAAAAACTCCTTGTTTAGTTTTTACAAGATTTTATGTTTGTGTTCATCAGAGACAAAAAACTACTTCCACATTATTTATTTCACTATGTATGTGCCCTGAAATAATCCCATTGAACTCAGTGGAACTTACATTTCAGTATACATTAAGATTGCACTGTGAATCATAAAAGTGACAAGTTTTTTTTAAGAATCTTGAGCCTATTTCATATTGAAAAGTAAATTAGATGATTTGGTGTTGATGGTTAGGTATTCTACCAGTACTCTCTGAAATGGAAAATTTCCCAGAAGCTATTGTCTTACAGTATATATTACAAATCATTCATAGCCACTTTTTAGCTGTAACTCTTTGACAGAGGTTACAAGAAATTCTAACCATAGTTTATATTTGTCCTTTTTAGCTATTGATACTATTTTGTTGCTGCTTCTGTGATATCTAGATACAAAAATCAGATGAGGAAAGTATGATCACTTTATCTTGGTTTCAGGGAACAGGATCTGTTTGCCTACAATTACAGCCATCTTTCTTTCTTTCTTTCTTTCTTTCTTTCTTTCTTTCTTTCTTTCTTTCTTTCTTTCTTTCTTTCTTTCTTTCTTTCTTTCTTTCTTTCTTCCTTCCTTCCTTCCTTCCTTCCTTCCTTCCTTCCTTTCTTTCTTTCTTCACTAGGAATTTTTGCTAAAGATTTTCTGTGTCTTTCGGAATCTGATGAAGATGAGTGTCTTCCCCCGAGATTGGATGGTGATGAGGTTGCTCACCAGCAAGTGAGTGCAGATGTATTTTGGAATATGCGGTGTGTGTGTGTCTGAGAATGATGTGCTTTCTCTCTAGACTCTGCTTTTTTATATTTTTAAATGAAATTACATGTTTGAATGAAATTTTAATTATATTGTACAATACCATTATATACTATTATTAATATAACTTAGGTGAAGGATGTTCATTCATATGCCCAACAAGTTTTATATAGGGAGCCTATGTAATGGAAGAGTTCTAGGGTTAGAAGGGGCTTTGTAAGCCACCTGTTCAATCTGTCCCTCTGCTTAAAGCAGAATATGTTGAGCTACAGCAACCACAGTAGATCCAACCTCTGCATGAAATCCTCTGACAACTCCCCATGTTGTTACTATGGGATATATTGCAATAAAAGCATGTGCCATCCCAGTGTTGATTCTTCTTTCCTCACGTTCAAGCCGCAGACTTGTAATTTGTGAATCACTGAAACATGACTGCCAAATGAAAGATCTTGAGACTCCAGTTAGAATGAACCACAGAATTTTGTTAGTTATAACCACCAGCATTCAGTCCGTTGGTGTAGATTTCAGCTGTGAAGTATCACAAATTAAGAAATCAGTATAGGTATATTTGGCATTCCATATGTTTTAGAATACAACTCCCACAGTTTTTTATCATTGGCAGTTCAAACTGTTGTAGTATAAAAATCTGGCATGTCGAACGTTTGCCACCACAGTATACTTTAAAGCAGTGGTCCCCAACCTTGGGCCTCCAGATGTTCTTAGACTACAACTCCCAGAAGCCTTCAGCACCACCTTGGCTGGCCAAGATTTCTGGGAGTTGAAGTCCAAGAACATCTGGCGGCCCAAGGTTAGGGACCTCTGCTTTAAAGCATATCAGTATAGGCCTTTGTGGACTTCTTAACCTGCACTAATTCACAGTTGAAATTATGTTGATAGACTTGCATCAGTGTAATTTTCAGTTTGATTTTAGCCACTGTATTTTTGAAAAAGGAAATAATCTATATAATGGATATGCAGTCATAAAGATTATATAGTACAGAACTGTATAGTTAGAAGAGGTTCTATGAGCTGCCCATCTGACTTAATCCCCAGGAAATTTGTTACCATCTAATAGATTCTAACAGGTCTTCGAGTAACAAGCTCCTAAATTATTTAGATTTTATATATCAATATAATAACTTCAGTTTAGTTTAGTATCAAATTAAAATAGGAAAAAGTCGCCGTAGTCCCCCCCTTTTTTTAGAAGACAATGGAAAGATAGTTCTTTTTGCCATCTATAAACATTTCACCTGCTTCAGTGAACAGTAGTAATGGCATTCCTTTCCTTCTCCTGTACTTCAGACCTATGTTTAAAAGTCCCATTTTTCCTAGAATTCCTTGCCAACTCCAGCTCCTCCTAAGCTTTAGGTTTTCTGACACTCTCCCAACAATCTAGGCTACTCAGCTGAATTTGTCCTCAGTTACCTGTTCTTCCTTCCTTCCTTCCATTTCTTATACAGTATTAAAATCACTCAGCTTTTATTACAGCCTTTTTCTAATGTCTCTTATTTTTCATTTTCATTATAATTGCTGTGTTTGTTCCTTTACTATTTCTTCATTCAGGAACACCTTCCATTTTTGGATTGCTCTCCCTCTTAATTTATATAATCCTATATATCACTTCTGTAGCCTGATTAAAACCAGATTTACTGAATTCCAAGGCACATGTTTAATTTTACCTTTTAGTTTTTCATGAAAGTAACAGTTCCAGTATTTCTTTTTCCAAATAATCTCACTGATTTAATTTTATTGACCAGCCCTTTCATTTTTGGTTAAGAGAAAATGAGATATAGCAGATCTCCTTCCAACTTTTACCACCTTATAGAAGAAAAAACATGTCAAGAATTTCTTGAATTTCATGTTTAGCTGAGTTTGTTTTACATTTGTGTTATGAATACTGTGGACCACCAGAAAAATGAAAAATTGGGTGCTAGATCAAGCCTCTCTCTAGAAGCAAATATGACTACACTGAAGTTATCATACTTCGGGCACATTATGAGAAAAGGCAATAATGTTGGGAACAGCTGGCAACAGAAAAAGAGGAAGACTATAGAAGAGGTCTTCTTATGACTCGGTAAAGGAAAGCTCTGAGTTTGCAACCAAAGAGTTGTGTCATTTAGCAGCTTTGGAAGTCTCTAATCACAGTGTCACCATAAGTCAGAAGCAACTTGATAGCATGTAACAACAATGGTTATGCTATCATTCTTTTCCTCAACTCCTTAACTTTCTGATACAAGTTCATGTCTCTGTTCGCCAGCCTAACCTTCTCAACCTCAAAGTCATAGCCTTGGTCATTACCCCTCCCCCAGTCTTTCTTGCCAGAAGTCACATGCACCCTCTATGTTGCAGTTCTACCATGCCAAATGGTCCTGCTTTCTTGCCTTCCTCACCTATCAGTCCATACCCCCTTCTTCAGTAATAATATTCACCATACTTTCCTCTCTGGCTTATCTAGGACAAGCAGAATTTTCATTCTTCTCTCTTCAAATCCACCTTACCATCCTCACATTCCTAGAGACTCATAGTTTCATCTCAAGTCAACACCTTCTTTAGGAGTTTTCATCATCTCCACTCTCCTATACCCCATACCACCTTGGTGGAATCTGAACCTTGTGCTTTCTAAACTCTAAAGCTACTCCTTTGAACCTTTAGAGGGAGGTAGTCTCCTTTCTTCCAAAGTGGCCATCATCATGGCCATGATTTCTGCATGTAGAGTGGGAGAACTTGTTGCCCTCTTTTGTGACTCATGCCTCTTGGGATTCCACAAGGCCAAAAACATTCTCAGGCCAGACATTTCCTTCCTATCCAAAGTGTTGTCTTATTTCCACAGGAATCAGGAACTGCCCACTTCCCTGCACCCTTCTCTGTAACTGTGGTTCCTCAAGTGCTCATCTGTGCATTCATACATCCTGCTGTCCTACCTTTTGACATCACTGAAAGTTTTGCTTTTGCTGCTCAGGAACGCAGCAGACTTTTGGAACTGAGGGCAAGGTGGCAGCCCCATCTGAATCCTGCCAAATCATCTTTTACCTAGCTGAAGAATATTCTAGGCCATCTGTGCATGTGCAGCATTAACTCATGTGCATTAATAAACAAGTGACCACATGAAGAACCACAGTTACAGTTAAGCAACCTGTTCTTCCAGGTAACAACTCTGGTAATAGATTTAAATTGTAGTTGAAAAGTTGTGTTAATTACTAGAGGAAACGTCTAAATCATCTAGGGGGCTGTAGGATCTTTGTGGATGGGTGTGTTTTCAGTAAATGTTTAGGAGTAGAATTTCTAAAGGCTTACAGAGTAGGGTACCATTCACTATGTAATAAATCAAAAAAATGAAGCTTAAGAATTAAATTATATTCTTCTGTGAACATAATATAAGAAGTATTTACGAAATTCAGATTTAATTGAAAGGTGTTGCATATAATTACACTTCAGCAATATAATATTTTTCTTTATTTGTTACTACAGTATAATAGTTACAACAGTTCAATATCTGTCCCCTGCACTGCATAAGAATTTCACAGAAGCAGACTTTGATTTTAAGGTAAGATATCATTCCGTTCTTTGTCATATTATTTAATTCTGAAAATTGCATCTGTTTTTAAAATCAGGTTTTATATAGGGCATATATTATTTGTTGTTTATAATAAATTATTTTCATCTTTTAGGTCTGGAACTCCTATTTCAGTTTGTCAGTTTTGTTTATAAACCAGCCCAGCCTGCAGTTGGAAACTATTACTCCAGTCAAACGTAAAAAGATTATGGACAAGTAAGACCATTCTCATCTAATTTCTGGCCTCAAGTGATTGATTGATTGATTGATTGATTGATTGATTGATTGATTGATTGATTGATTTATTTATTTATTTATTTATTTATTTGAGAAGGACATACTGTAATCTTTTTTCTCAATTTCTTATGCATTCATGAGAAATGTAGCCAACAAAAACTCAAGATTCTGCACAATTTACTATAACTATTACTCTTATTCAATTTTTAGTTTCTTGAAGAAAACGCAACTCACATAGCTAATCAAATTAGAAAAAAAAATCTTGCTACATTTAATTCTCCTGAAGTCTCTGTTTGTGCCTCTGTTTCAGATATGGTGATATGCGTGTGATGATGGCGTATGAACTATTCAGTATGTGGCAGAACCTAGGTATGGTGCTCTTTCGGTTCTGTCTTTATGTAAGATTTGTATTTGAAGGCAAAGCACGAAGATATGCTATGGTAGTAGAGTAAATATAAGATTCAAAGAGGATAGCAGAGGAATCACGTATGTTAATGTAGAGAATATTGACAGTTTTCATCCACTCCAACCATCAATATTCCCTACATCAACACACGTGATTCCTCTGCTATCTTCTTTCGCTCTTATATTTATATATTCTTTTTACCACCCTTGAAATTTAACTATATCTTCAAATCACCCACTCTCACCCTTTTCTCTCTTCCCCCACCCCCATCTTCGCTCACACCTGTTTTCTGAAAGATATTTTACAACAGTATCCTAAAACAACATAGGCCTAATTATGTAACCAATGAATATTTAGAATGTGAAACTAATATTTCGTCTAACTTTTCATTCTGTTTCCATATGTCTGGCAAAGTGGACATGTCCACGAAAGCTTACATTAAAATATAATAGTATTTAAGGTGCCATATTTTTTTATTTTTTAAAATTTGTTTTGATTTGTTTTGTTTCTTTCGATTTTGTTTGACATGCTTGCACTGACTAACATGACTACCTTTCCTAAAACTACAGTACTAGACAATCTCTTAACTATGATTAAAAAGCATACATCTGTACTGACCCATAGAATTCAAGCCAAGTACAAAAACATCTCTCGAAACTGCGTTCTATTAACCAGATGTGGGCAATCATTTTTTCTTTAGGGACCACGTTCCTTTCAGGAACACCTGTCAGAAATTTCATTATTAATAGCAAGTTGTGCTAACAGCTAAAAGTGGGTGTGCTGAACACATACCAAACCCTTCCCTCCTTGCCTGCCTGCCTTCCTTCTTGCACAAATACTGATGGTCCAAGAGTCAAACAGGAGGAACTTCACTTTTCTTTCTTCCCCAAATGATGAACCACTGCTTCCTGAATATTCATTTTATTTGTTTTTCTCCCATTTTTCCTCAACCAAAAGGTTAGAAATTCCTGCCAGCCTACGTTCAGTAACTCATTCCCCTCTGAATAGGGCAAAATTACAGTGAATGTAAACTTTTTTTCCAAGGTTTGGCCCTACCAGATTCAAAATCACTATCCCAGGCAGTGATTGGAGAGCATCTTGAAAAAGTACCCTGTGATTTTAAGGTGGCTCTTTCACTTACTCCACTCTACTTCTTCCATC
Organism: Pogona vitticeps; assembly: GCF_051106095.1. Taxonomy (NCBI): domain Eukaryota; kingdom Metazoa; phylum Chordata; class Lepidosauria; order Squamata; family Agamidae; genus Pogona; species Pogona vitticeps. The sequence goes on along the minus strand of NC_135784.1, from coordinate 79,741,105 downwards.
CCATTTCCATGAGCTTCAACAAACAAACAAAACCCAAAAGATACTAATTTCAACAGACAGACTGCCAGCTTTCCAAAGCTTGAATCACACACAAACATTTATGAGGGCTTTTGCTTTCATTCTGTCAGTTCAAAAGGAAACCCATGTACAGTAATCTCTAGAAACACCAGAAACATTCTGAAGCAGCATAGTTTGAGTTGGGATTGCAGATTGTCGGCTGAATATAGTGGGCATTTCTGTCATATATGATTGTTTATATAATATTGGACTAAGAAAAATACTGGGAAAATTCTCAGGTTCCAGAAGTTACAGAATAGGAGTCAAAGATAAGTGACTATATAATGATAGTCAAGCTTGCAAGTTATATAAAAGTGGAAAGAACAGAGAGCAAATGTAAGAGTGAGCACCTTAAATATTTAAACTACGGTATTTTAAAAATATTTTCTTCGACTAATATTTTGCTATAGTGGATCTGGTTCTCTTGCTGAATTTTAGCTTAAAATGTGCAAAAGTGTGTACTCAGATATATTACTACTTTTTAAGGTATGCAGTTGGTTAAGTTTTGCACTGCTTGACTTGACAGTTTATGAGAATATTGTGGAATATATTAAATTGGCAGCGATATTATAAAAGAGTGGCAAAAAGAAATATGTTGGACATTGCATGTATAAATGCATATTTTTCTGTTACTCAGGGGAACACAAAATTCATTTTATTCCGGGAATGATTGGTCCTTTTCTGGGAGTCACACTTGTCCCACAGCCAGAGGTTCGCAACATCATGATCCCTATATTTCATGACATGATGGACTGGGAGCAGAGAAAAAACGGCAACTTCAAACAGGTAAAAAGTAACTTCAGCTCTTGCAATATCTCCATCCTTCTTTCTTCATTGCCGATGTATACATAGCTTTCACATCTGCAAGGAACAAATGTTTTGCTTTTAAACTATCAGGCTTGTGTTGTGGGCTACACAAGGTACATGATCTGTAATTCCCCCCTCTGACAATGTGGAAAAGTTTCCTAATGCCCTGGAAAGATTCCTAATGCCTGTTGTTGGTTGCTATATTACACTGCTTTGCACAAGAAGATGAAGATGAGTATGGGAATACAGGGCTAACTGTGTCACTGTAGCATTATGCAGGCATTTGCCTGCTCCATCATAGAGCTGAACTGTATACATGGACATTCACATGTGTCCATCTCCCAAATGTCACATGGCTTCTGATGGCATTCTAGACTGGCTGGTTCATTGAATACATTGTTCTGTATAGGGTTCTGTAATCACAGTCAATTGAATATGTTTACAGAGTTCACCTGATAAAAACTTTGCAGTCCTGTTCATTTCTATAACAAAGCTATACTGCCATGAGTTCTTCTTTCACCCACTGAAGCTATAAGAGACTGTATATTGAGTCTCTTTCAACATAAAGATTAAATGGAGGGGTCTGTCTTTCTTACCCAGCAGAATAACTTAAAGGAATAGACTAAACAGGAGGGAAGAAAGTGTAACATTGTATGTGGATGATGCTTACAACTATGAAATCCATGAAGTAAGCATGGAACATTGATGGAGAGAATCTTAGTAAAACTCAAAGGAGAAACAGTGACATCACTAGGGTTTTTTTCTACAGACTGCTTAATCAGGCTGAAAGTTTGGATGATGCCTTTCTAGACCAGATTAGAAAAGGTTCAAATATGAGAAACAGGTGTAACAGGAGACGTCAACCCACCTGTTTATTTATTGGAAGTCCTTTAGAAGGGTAAGATCAATCAAATATCTCACTTTTCTTGCTGAAAACATCATCTTCCAGAAGGTGAAAGAAGTTATATCAGCTGTCCTTGATTTGGTACCAACTGACAAGGAAGAACTTGTCAATGAGAGTGGAATATTGGGAACTTATCATAGGAGTGCCCATACATTCGTTGGGCTTCTTATGCTGACGAAAGAAGCTCAAGGTAGAACTAGTTAACTAAATTATCCTGGCTAAACATAGCCAGTTTGAGGTGCAATATGTCATTTGGATGATCCTTCAATCCACATGAAAGGACACAAGGATCAGTCACATTGCATGTCAAGCAACCTTTTAACATGATCAAGACTGATCTTCTTTCCCTTTAAAATGTAAGGACGCTTCCCATTTTTCAAGATTGTTATGTGGCTGACTGGCTCTCCCTCTGCTAAAGCCACTTAAGAATCTTAAAAATTAGAAAGCTTCTTTTCCACTCACCTGCAGGGGGAATGGAAAGGAAGTTTTGTGTTTCTTTTTAATTGTTGCTAATGCATCAGCAGTGCTTTGAAATAAAAGACATTTCAAAGCATCACTGGTGGGCTGTGATGGTTGACAACCATTTTTAAAACTTCTTTTCCCTGCCCTCCACAGGCGAGCAGAAAGGAAGTTTTCCATTTCTCAATATCTTTAAGTGGCTTCAGCAAAGGGAGAGTCAGCCAACCAGCCACTTGGGTTTGATCTCAGTGATTACACACACTGGAACTGATCCAAAATGGATTGAACCCATCTGAAGGGGAAAAAATAGCTGACAGGGGCCGTAAAAGGTGTGAGTAGACAACAGTCAAAGATAGACTACCTTGCAATGGCATGTATGTTATCTGGTCATCAGAAAAGGGAACAAAACAGCCTGTCTCCAACTTAGAACAAACTGTGAGATAAATGCCTGTCTAATTGTTATCTTGGTATAGCATAATGAGCCCACCAGACTTTATGAAACCCAATGTCAAGCTTGAGGAAATACGAGATATTATCCCTTTATTAGAAGTACTCAAAGGGAGGAGACATTGTGACAGATGTAAATTTCTCAAGGAAAAGATACTGAAGGCATACTCACAAACAATTCCTATGAGAAAGAAAAGTGGAAGACATCTATGGAAACTGGGATAGCTGCATAAACAGCTTCCAGACAGCTAAGATTTATAAGAAGCAGGTATCAGAAATGGAAGGGGTGGGGCAGCTCCCCAAGGAAAAATACTAATGAATAGCCAGTATTTGTAGAGGGAAGGTTAAGAAGGGAAAATCTCTAAATGAGCTCAGGTTTGGAAGAGAGGTTGATTTCCACAAGGCTTTTAACACTTGTGATAACTTTGTGGCCAGGCTGGTGAAAAATGGGCTAGAAGATGCTACAGTTAACATTGCTTCTAGCTGGCTGATGGATCATAACCAGACAATGTCCACAGATTGTTTATTGTCATATTGGAGAGGAATGACCAGTGGGGTGCCAAGGGTTCAGTCCTATGCATAGTTCTGTTCAGTGTTTTTATAAATGACTTAGATGGCATGGAAGAGATGCTCATCAAAATTGCAAATAACACCACATTTGGAGGGGTCACTAGTACTAGACAGGACAGAATCAGGATGAAAGACAACTTTAGCAGATTGGAGAACGGGGACAAAACAAACAAAATGGGTTTGAAGAGGGGAAAAAGTTAAGTTCTATATTTAGTTAAGATGCGCAAATGTAAGATAAGTGACAGCTGGCTTGGAAGTAGTATACGTAAATACAAGTTAATATGACTCAACAGTGTGATATAATGGGGTGGGGTGGGGAGTAAGCAAATGTAATACCAGGCTGTGTCAACAGGAAGTAATTGTACCATTGTATTCTGCTTTGGTCAGACTGCTCCTGCAATATTGTATCCAATTCTGGGCATCACAGATTAAGAAGGATTTCAGTAAGCTGGAATGTGTCCAGAGGAGGATGACAAGCATGGTAAAAGATGTGGAAGCCAAGACCTATGAGGAATGGTTCAGAAGACTGAGTGGCTCTAGCCATCTTATTTTATTTTATTTATATGCCGCCTTTCTCCCCATAGGAGATCCAAGGTGGCCCACAATAGCTAAAACTATACAATAATCAACAGTTTTAAAATACCAGATAAAGGCCATACTGTATTTGAAAAACAATGAAACATATATAAAAATTAAAAACCAAGACTAAAAGCAATTTTAAAACAATTTTAAAACATTTAAATATCTTCCAATATTTGAAGTATTATCATGTGGAAAATGAAGTAAGTTTGTTTTCTGTAGATCCTGAAGTAGAATCACAGGTATGGATTCAAATTTTAAGAAACATTTCTGCTAAATGTTAGGAAAGACCTCTTAATCATGAGAGCTATTCACAGTGGAATAACCTGCCTCAGAGGGTGGTGGACTCTCCTTCATTTGTGTTTTTTAAAAAGGCAGAATATTATTACGAGAATGCCATAACACTTGCCCAAGAACAAAATGGACAGCATCACTTACTTTCTGAGCACCCAGTGTATCTCCCAGATGTGAAATAATAACCTCAGTTTTTGTGTACAGGGAGGAAGAAGATCCAGCTCTTCTGATGCAATAAGTTATGTTTTGTTGTTTAATAGGTTTCTAAAAAGAGAGCACATCATGAACTGCTAGAAAGGCTTGTTAGGTGGATCAGGATACAGCTAAATAGTACTTTTTCCAGAAGTAGTTCTAAGTGATTCAGGAAAATGAAGGAAACACTTCGTATAAGTAACAGTAATTTGTCAGAATAAATAGGACAGATGCAGGTATAGCAGGATCTGGATAGGTACATAACATCTGCCTGGTCTTCCTGGAAGAATGTGAAGTTTGGAAAGGGTAAGAGACTTTATATGATCTGCTAAGGAAAATTTCCTTGTGATGGTAAAGGAAAAACTTAGCTAGGAAATGGTAAAATGGATTATATTATTCTCAGTGCATTATAAAGGCATATATAATGCCTTTATAATGTTATTTACAATTTACATAATATATTTATTTACTAGGATGCCCTTCTTTATTTTACCAATAAATTATTAAAATAAAATAAAGCCAGGCAACAAACTATCAGTAATGAAAGAAGTCTGTTTTGCTCTTTGCACAATTAAAATATGTGTTGGATACTGTAGTGAGAGAGTGCTGTGGACAAAAAAGAAATAAAACATTTTCCACAGTATGTGCTATTATTTCATAAAATTTATTAAGATAAATTTTGTTTGTAGAATTTTTATAGGATAGCTTTATCTCTGTCTGTCTGTCTGTCCGTCCGTCCGTCCGTCCGTCCGTCCGTCCGTCCGTCCGTCCGTCCGTCCGTCCGTCCATCTATCTATCTATCTATCTATCTATCTATCTATCTATCTATCTATCTATCTATCTATCTGTCTATCTGTCTGTCTGTCTGTCTATCTATCTATCTATCTATCTATCTATCTATCTATCTATCTATCTATCTATCTATCTATCTATCTATCTATCTATCTATCTATCTATCTATCTATCTATCTATCTATCTATCTATCTATCTATCTATCTATCATAACAAGCATTTTAAATTGGACCCATTAACAGACCAGTAGCCAGTGAAGCTATTGCAGCGTACGAGTTAAATATTCTCTGCAATTGGCCCAATCAGTAACCTGGCTGTAGCATTTTGAAGCAGCTGAAGATTCCAAACCGTCTTCAAAATCAGCCAGACATAGAGCGCATTACAGTAATCTAAATGGGATGTAACTAAGGTATGTGTCACCGTGGCCAAATGAGATATTTCCAGGAATGGCCAAAGCTGTCACATCAGTTTTAACTCTACAGATACTCTCCTGGCCATTGCAGAGACCCAAGCATTCAGCTCAGGAATGAGTCCAGGAATACTCGTAAGCTACAAGCCTGAGTTTTCAGAGGAACTATAACCCCATCCAGCACAGACTGAATCTCTGTTCCCTGATCTGACCAGGAACACTTCTATTTTGTCTAGTTTAAGTTTCAATCTGTTTGCCCTCATCCAGTACATTACCAATTACAAACACTGGTTTAAAACAGGAATAGCTTCTTTGGTGGAAAGAAGAGATACAATTACATGTTATTTGCATACTGGTTAAACCAAAGTCCAAAACTCCAGGCAACCTCTCCCAGCAATTGCATGTGAGTGTTAAATAGCATGAAGTACAAGAGAGAACCCTGGGAGAAATCACAGCTAATGAACAAGGTGTTCAACAGGAATCCCCCAGCACTATCTTCTGAGTTTATCCCTACAAAAAGGATTGGAGCCATCATAAAACAGTTACTCTAAGTTCCATCCTAGAGAGACAGTCCAGAAGGATATAGTGGTCAATGGTACTGAACGCTGCTAGTAGAACCAATATGAACAAACTTCCCTTATCTAGTTTCTTGCTGGAACATCCACCAAGACAATCAAAGCTGTCTTCATCCCATGATCAGGCCTGAAACTAGATTGAAATGGATCCAGATAATCTATGTCATCCAGGAACCCCTGGATCTGAGAATCCATCACATACTCAAGCACTTTGCCCAAAAACAGAAGACTCTGGGTTATAGTTATCAAGTATAGTGTAGTTCAACAGCAGTGTCACTACTGCCTGCTTTGGATATGCTGGAACTCTATCTTGCTGCAAGGAGTCATTCACCAGTCCTTTTTTCCACTTGCCCGATCTCCCTCTGGCTACTTTTACAAGCAAGGAAGGCAAGAATCGACACACACATGGTGGACTTAACTTCTCTAAGGACAAGAAGGAAAACACAGGACAAGCAGGAAAAATGGTTACATCCGCAGGATTTGTATCAACTGCAACATCCAAATCAGAATGGATCCAAGTAACTTTGTCTTCAAAGTGTTGTGCAAATTCCTCACAGTGGGCTGTCCATTGTCCATTTATAAATTATCCATTGTTTCATAAAATCGTACTTGTGCTGAGCATGAGAAATGGTCCATAACATATAATATTGATAACTTTTCATGTTTACAGTTCAGAAAACTGACTGTTTTCTTACAAATTATTTCTTTTTTATTCAGGTGGAAGCAGAATTGATTGATAAGCTGGACAGTTTGGTATCAGAAGGAAAAGGAGATGAGAATTACCGGGAGCTCTTCAGTCTGCTGTAAGATCTGTTCTTAATACCTTCCTGATCTTCATGCATATTCATGCACATGTAAAGGTTTTAGGGTGATGACTGAAACAGAAAAGAAAAAGTGTAGAAAAGAGTAATGAAAATAATATGGTATGAATCTCAGTTCAAATAGGCTAATTTTAAAAGGACTTGGAACTTTTAAGTAAATCAGCATGCCTATATTGTTGTATATTAGTTGTAAAAATGAGGTAGCACAGTATCTATGTACCTACACTTAAAATGTGCACTGAACAATTCTGTGATTCAGTCCTGTTCACAGGTTTCTTTGGAATTTTCTTCTTTGTTCACTGCATGTTAAATATATATTTTTATGATAGATAGCAAGATTCCTGCATTATTTCTGGGATTTTCTCTTTCTTTTGACAAGAGGCCACTTCCAGTAGATGCTGTCCCTATGTTTTGGCCAGAAGGCGAGAGATTTCTTTAAATATTCTTAGCATTTTAGTTGAGGAAATCGAGAAGTGGTGGAGGCTTGCCTGTAATTTCCCTTCCACAAATCTTGCTTCAAGCACTTCTTATCTGCTCAAGGCCCAAAATGTAAATATTAACATTTTATGAATCCACCACTGATCTGTGTTTACTGTAAGGATGGCTCAGAATGTGACCTTTTGTCATGTATTTGCTCTGTGTGAGAGTGTTTAGATGAAACCACACTTTATAGATAATCTGAAAAAATAAAGGTAGGCCAAAAATTGCTTTCTATAAAATGCTAATTTGAAAGCTCTGCTTCAAAGATAGATTCCCACAACAGCTTTGGCTTTGGTTTTGTTGGTTTGTTTTAAAAGTATTTGTGCATAGTAAACATGACTAGTAGATACAGCCTACAGAGTTCCAAGGAGAAGGAATAAATTAGAATACTGGTAGTTAAACATATGGGTTGGCTTTCATCCATGATCTTTTGGCAAGGGAAATCTGAGGAAAGTCCTCAGGGGCAAAATAGGCTTCAACAGAACTGTTGGGAGCAGAAACATCCTCATATTGGACAGCTATCTCTGAAATCAAGTGATTGAAATTAGGTGAAATTATGGAGCATAAGGTAATCATCACTAGAACTGAAGCCAGGAGCAAAAGCTGTCATTGTCACCACCCTGGATGTTAAGAATATTAGAGGCCAACATAAATGTATAAGGAGTCATGTCATCCCCACATAGAGCTATTGTGATTGTACACCAAATTTAGTTTATGAAATCAAGCATTGCAACAATGACCCAATTTTAATGGCTGAGGTGAAAGGGCATCTGGTTTAGTAAAACAGAAAAAGCTCTCAAGGCTGTTATGACATTTTCAAAGCTAAAGTTTTTCAATGCTGTGAGCTATCATTTAAAAAAATATTGTTATCATTAATTCCTTACATAGAAGCTGACTTTAGGCAGAGAATATGCCAATATGAGTTGTTCTTGGCTTTTATCAGTAACTGAAATAAGAAAAAAACAGTGAATTTTGTGTGCTACATTATAATGTGAAGAAAATGATGCTTGTGCTACTCAGGGTGCAACTACAGCCGCCTAGAGTGGTCTTAATTGACTAGATAGGCGGGATATAAATAAAATAAATAAAATAAATAATAATAAATAATAATAAATAATAATAATAATACATAGCAAGGGAAATATGAATTCACTTGCTTTGAAGTCACATGAGGGAATTAGGGTTTCCACAGGTCTGTTTGAATTAACTGGCCATATACAGAAAGAGAAGGAAAGACTTACTTGCAGCATGTGTCCACCTCATTGATGTAGCTCTCTTGTAGCCCAGTAGATGGCACAGCTTCAGAATAGCTACTTAATAAGCTGTAATAAGCTGTAAAAAAGGGGAGAGTGCCAATTTTCTCCTCATTTCCTTTTCTTGCTCTCTCACTCTCTTTCTCCTTTTTATCTAGATGTTGTAGCACGATAGTGCTAACATCAAATTGTTTTTTAAAAACTGTTCTTGTGCAGGATCTTTACTTTTGCCACCTCACTTGTTTTCCCCAGTTTGCTTGCTTGGAAACACAGCTAAGAAAAGAGGCAGAATGCTTTTCTAACTCATGGGCAGCGGAAAGAATCATGCCAGCACTTTTGGTTGCCCATCATCTCATTTTCCTTCCTGGAAATATTGCTTCATCATCCTCAGCCATCCTCAGCTGCTTGATTGGTTGCCCATTTGCTCCCTATCTGTTAAAACTTGCTTGTCTTGTTTGAGTGTTGTTGATGGGCTTGGGTCTTTGCTTTGTAAGTATGTGGAAGCAAATACTGCTGAGAAGAGGCAGTTAACTCTTTCCCTTATGAAGGGCTAGTCACAACAGGTATGGGTACTATTTGCAAAGATCCAGCCTTTTTATTCTACATCAGTTCATGTGCATGGATTCATTTTTTTAAAAGACGTCCCAGCAGCAGAGGGAAAAACAAAGGGGTTGGAGGGGGGAACTCCAGGCTGATTTCTATTTCTATTTGCAACATCTGGTCAATGGAAAAAAATGTGGATCAATCCACCGCAGACCCATATCATTTCCTGCATTTTTGCCAATGTGATTGCACCATCAGTTCTTTGAAAAAAATAAAAGTAAAGACGAAATATTACTGTTTTTCTTATGCATATGTTTGATTGATTGTGCTCTTTGAGAAATGGACAGAAGTATATACTTATTTAGGAAGAAGCACATAGGATGTCATATTAGCAAAGGTCTGAACAAAGAAAAGACAGTATTGTTGATGACTGCTTACATTTCTTCATATGGATGAAGCTCAGATAGACCTCTACCAATGTGTTAGCTTGATAGAGAATTATGGGACAGAAATAGTCTGCTCAATATTAGATGTGCCCCCCTTCAACAAAAAAGGAAAAGATGCATTTGTTTTAAATTTCCTCCAAAATTGTCTTCCCAGTTTTCAGTCCACAACTAGCAAAATGAAGGTATACTCCAGTGCTAGTATATTTTCTTGGCAGGAAGTAGTGATAATGTATTATTTTAGTCAAATAATCTCCTTGTTTTTGCTTCACGCAACATGGATCAGAACCCAACTCTTTGGGCCTTACCCCAGGTAAGAAGATGATTGCTTAGTTTTTATGTGGAAGTGTTTTAGGTATTAAAATTACTGCCAGGGCTATTGAGTCTCTGTAATATTTTCAAGAAAGTTTTACACACTATTTAATTTCATGCAGCCTTCTGGAAAAGATTGAGCAAGAGACTTGGCGGGAGACTGGTGTTTCTTTTGTTACATCGGTTACACGTCTAATGGAGCGCCTCCTTGACTACAGGTAACTTGGTAATTCAAAAGGGTGTTATATAGTGTCTGTTATAACACTGATAAGAAAGATAACTTCTTCCATGTGCCGTAAGCCCTTAAAAAGATAAAATGTGACCTTAAAAAGAAAAAAATCCTAATATTCCAATAATCCTAATAATGAAACTTATTCATTAAGATTCATATTTTCCATGTTAGCAACCAAAGATGCATATATATTAGGGATGAGCAGATTTCAGACTTCCTGGATCTACTTTTTTTTTCATGAAAACCTTCAGATCCATCACTTGGAACGTGATGCAAAAGATGTACATTGAGAAATAAAGGATTCTTAGCCCAGCAATATTTTGTTTGAAGAATTGAACAAAGGCTGCAGGCCTTCCACACTTAAAACCCTCTCTAGGTTACCCTAAACTTTCTTCATTTCAGTATTATAGTTTAGGATAGGAGTCATTTTTTTGCTGCCATTGTAAGATGACTGTGAATCAGAAATCCTTGATGTTCTTACTTGAATCACCTAGAGATCTTCCAGTATATCAGATCTCTTTTCTACCCATTCCTCTTTCAAAGATATTTAATACGTTGGCCACTTTCCAGTATTTTCCATTGTAACCAATTTTCTTCTGTATTATGTTTATCACATTTTAAAAGAAAAAAATAAGAGAAAATTCTAGATAATTAAGGCAAGCCTTCCATTTCTTCTGCAACAATGCTGTCCTGTTTCATAACACTAGGCATGTAATGCAGCAATTTTATTGAAGCTACAAAGGCATAACTCTGACTGGTGCCTGGTTGTGTGATTCCTTGGGACATTAGTACACTGCCTCATTTCCATGGAGGTAAAGCCGCCTTGGGTTCATTAATTGGGAGAAAGGTGGCATACAAATGAAAATAAGAAATAATATACTTTTTAAAAAGCCAGGTTATAAATGTAGTAAATAAATAGCTGTTCCGGTGTGCTTTTAAGAACTATGCATGTCCCAGCTCTCCCTAATCTTAAATGTAATCTGTTTGTCCCAAGCATACATTTTGAAATTTTGCATGTTTCAAGAATGATCTCTTCTTTTCAGAGACTGTATGAAAGGAGAAGAAACAGAAAATAAGAAAATTGGTTGCACCGTTAACCTGATGGTGAGAATACACACACTCTCTTTCTGTTTTGTTTTATTTTTGTTTTGGCTGATCATACTATCAGGATCCTTTCTGCCCTTTTTTAAATTAACAAAGCAGAAACATATTCAGCAAAATTCTTCAGCAGTGAATGCTGAAGAATTATTGACTGCCATTAAGTTCAATCTGCTTTTATATGAAACTATCAAAATATATGATGTGTTTTGGGCATGCAGTTCCTTCAGAGGAAAAGCTAGTAGGTCGTATTTGATTTGAAGTATTTTTGTGCCACAGTGCATATAGTCACCAATTTAATTTCCATTTAATAAATGTTGGCATGACTTTGACTCATCCCAGAAATTTTATGATTTAGAACTGGGGTAATGATCTGTCACTGGTTCATGCAGTGAAGGTCCCATGCTCCTTTTTTAAAGGTCCCATGCTCCTTTTTTAAAAAGGTCCCATGCTCCTTTTTTAAAAAGAAAGAAAGCATGGAAAGTCATGCTTTTGACACAAACCTATGATAAACTAAGGCTAACTCACACATCTTGTTTTGCTTTTAAAACCTAAAATAGAAGTTTTGAAACCAGAAGTGAAGGTTTTTCTTTGATCCTCCCAAGTTGTTTACCTCAGCTCCAGAACACATCTGAAATTTTTAGATCTGTACTGGAAAGTCATTGGACAATAGTATTCTGGTCCTTGTTCCTATCTGCCCTCCACTAGATATGTGGAGGTAGCTCACAAAATCTGCAGCTAATAGTGCTTAACACTAGCCAGTTTTTAATAGTGGATAATATTAAATTATCTCCCTAAGTAGATGATACCGTATGTTTGCTGTTGCTGTTTTATATATTGATCTGTATTACACACTTCCCAATCCTACAATTCATTATTGAGTATAAATTTTATTTACTTAAGATTTTGTTTAATTTGTCTTAAGTAGCTTTAAAGGTTATTTTCAGGAAAAATGGGATACAAATGTTAGCATTTGCAATCCAAAATAAAGGGCAATGGCTGTTCTTGATAAGGCTGGCCATAGAATCAAAATTCCTCTAGTTCCTTTTACTGTAGAGCTTCTGCGGGAGTCAGTGATGAATTTAAAAACTATGAATATACTGGCACAAAAGATAATACTATGAGATTTGCCAGAGGTTGAGCGTTTCACCCCTCATTGTGCCTCCTTGACAGAGACTGAATTCAAAGATTCATAGGATCAAGACTGTCACTTGTTTTCATAAAATGTAATGCATTTATTGCTAACAGTAACCTAAACCATCTTCCAAATTCATATTTCAGAACTTCTATAAATCTGAAATTAACAAGGAGGAAATGTATATTCGCTACATCCACAAATTGTGTGATATGCACTTACAGGCTGAAAACTACACAGGTAGGTAAAAAATAAATGTGGTTTTTTTTTTCAGAGATTACTGAATAGTATCTACTGCCCACTGTTGGTATTTTTAACTATGCATTGTAAAGCCTTAGAGAACATATGTTCTTCATCATGGTCTCTTTGAATCACACATGTGGTTTTTTCTGCACCTCAGAACATACTAGACCTTAAAGCAAAATACTGTTAGAGCAGCCTCTACAGTGTGCATGCTCTAGATCCTAAGATTTGTTTGTTTGTTTAAAATATTTTTACTGTCTTTTTCCTTAAAAAGGACCCAAGATAGCTTACATCATTAAAAGACAATATTGAAAGCTAAACAGCATAGGTTTCCTTTAGCCACCGCTGAAGAAACTTCTCGGAGTGTTGTCTAAAGCCTAATTTTTTCAAGTTTATTGAAAGTTTCTTAGCTGTTCATGTTCTTGTTCATCTTCATCTTTCCATTGATCTTCTCGGTGAGTCATCCTAATTTATATATATAAAAAACCTAAACCAAATCAGAAATCTAAGAGGCTAAAAGAGTAACCAGTGGCTCCCAAGAAATCAGCTACCAGCACCCAGATCTCCCTCTAAGTATGCAGATAAAGAATGGAAGATTTGGCATGCCTCAGGTCAGCCTTTTAGGCAGTCTCAAGAGTGAAGCCAGGTTATACAGCACACCTTGAGTAAGCTTTCTTCACTACAAGGAGCCAAGACTGTTCACATCCATCATCTATGGAGTCACAAACATTCAAACTATGGAGTTTGAATGTTTGTGAAAAGCGTGCACCTCACCATAGAAATGTTTTACATATCTATGATTACTCAGGGATGGAGGGAGAGAAGCACCCAAGTTCTCACCTGAGCATATCACTGTATTTCCCTATACTGCCCTACTGTTGCAAAGGCCCCACTTTGAAATTACCAGATCAAAGACACAGATGCTCCATATCAAGGTTAATGGAGCAAATGTAATTGGCATCAAGGTCACCAGTACAGAGACAAAAAGAGCCAACTTCAAAGTCACTAACTGGGCAGGAATGAGGATGCTTGATATCAAGGTCATCACTTCTTGAGAAACCCTAGCTGATTTTGAAATCCCATTTGATTCTCCTTCTGCAAGATTCTCAGAAAAATGGATACTCAGTAATCCACACTGACACAGGGCCAAGGGGACACCTTAGTATCAACAGCCTCAATAGAGAATGTTCCATTTCCCTATCTTCCCTATCTTCATTCTCCTCAGAATCCACTGTACAATCTGCCTTACATAAGCATAGTTGCAGCCAATGGAAAATGAGTACAGTGGTGCCTCGTTTAACGGGCGCCCCATTTAACGATGAAATCGCATAGCGACGAAGATTTTGCAATTGCTTTTGCGATCGCATTGCAATGTTTTAAATAGGGAACAATCGCTTTGGGATTATCAGTACCCTGTTTCACTTACCGATCATCGCAAAGCGATGATTTTTTAACAGCTGATCGGCGGTTCCAAAATGGCCACCAGGTAAAAAAATGGCCGCCCACTGTTTTCTGGGATGAATTCCTCGCTTACTGGGCAGTGAAAATGGCCGCCGTATGGAGGATTTTCGTTTAAAGGTGAGTCTGAAGCCCATAGGAATGCATTGAAGGGGTTTTAATGCATTCCTATGGGCTTTTTAATATCGCACAGCGACGAAATCGCTTTGCAGCGATTTTTGCTGCACCGATTATCATCGCTATGCGAGGCACCACTGTACTAACCATGACTGAATGATAATTGAACATTATGTCTTAGAATTCATATCGCTCCCCCAACAGATCTCTTTAGACCTACAACACGTACTGAAATAGCTGTACTCTTAAATAACTCCTGTTATTTCATGGTTCCAAAGAAGGATGGAGGTTTTGGATCTGAAAGATGTAAATTCTTCATAGACTTTGGGAAGTTCAGAATAGTGACGCTACAAACAATATTACTGCTTCTCAAGAAGGGGGACTGGTTTGCTGTGACAGACCTAACGGACACTTATTTCCACATTATTATCCATTCAGATCATTACCATTTCCTACATTTTGCCTTAGGCAATGGTATTTATGAGTTGAAGATACACCCTTTTGATATTCTTAGTGAAGACCTTCCTGTTCACTCAGGCTTTCAAAATAATTCATATAGCCTGTGCATTCAGTTTGAAAAGTCTGTCTTTCATTTAATGTTACTGTGAGTTTTGTTGTTGTATTTTACCTTAGTTTTTAAATTTTATGTAAGGTTTTATGTTCTGTTTGTATTTAATTTGTTTATATTTTTCAATTATTAATCAATAAGAGAACATTGTTATGGAGTCAAGGTGTCATAAATAAATGTATAATTATAGATATAACTAAAACATGAATAATAAATATATCAGCATACTTTTCTTTTTCATTCATGGCAGTCTGATTAGTGATCCACTTCCTTCATAGTTTCAATTCTCTGATGTGCTCCAAATTGGAATGTTCTTGAAATAGTTTTCACAGTGTCAATGATTATTTGCATATTAAAATATTTAAACATGGTTGTTGTTGAACATTTTTCCTTAGTGGTTTTTTTTTTTGGTGTTTCACAGAAGCTGCTTTTACATTACTTTTGTACTGTGAACTGCTTCAATGGGAGGAGAGGCCTCTTCGAGAATTTCTGCATTATCCATCTCAGACAGAGTGGCAACGTAAAGAAAATCTTTGCCGGAAGATTATACACTATTTTAATAAAGGCAAAGTATGCATTTTAAAAATATTTTTCTGTATTGCTGTTACTTTTGACAAAGACTAGAACTAGATATTACAGAGAAAGCCTTGCATAGCAGCACAGAATCTTTCCCTCTCTCCTGCCTCTCCCACTAATTCTTTGTGGTATGAGGTTAGGCCCCCTCTTTGATGCACATCTTAACATGGTGAGGCATATACCAAGATCCAGGTCTATAGAGCCTGTGTTCTGAGTACTCTCCTGTACTGCAGTGAGTCCTGGACCCTTTGTGCACGGCAGGAAAGGAGGTTAACATGTTCCATATGCATTGTCTCTGACACATTTTTGGTATCACCTGGTGCGACAAAGTTCCAAATAGAGTAGTCCTAGAATGACCTGGAATTTTTAGCATGTATACATTACTGAAATAGCAACGTCTACGTTGGCTCAGGCATATTGTGAGAATGGTTGATGGTCTGATTCCAAAAGATTTCCTGTATGGAGAATTAGTGCAGGGAAATCGCCTCAGAGGGAGACCACAGCTGTGATACAAGGATATCTGGAAGTGGGATCTGTAGGCCTTAGGAATGGACCGCAACAGATGAGAAATGTTGACGTCTGAGCATTCAGCCTGGAGGCAAGCAGTGCATCACGGCCTCTCCCATTTTCAAGAGGCACTTGTTCAGCAGGCCGAGGCAAAGAGGCACTCCCCAAAGCAGCAAAATCAGGGAGCTAGACAGGGGACAGATTGTTTTCAGTGTGGAAGGGATTGTTCCACTCGTATTGGCCTTCTCAGCCTCACTAGACGCTGTTACAAGATCTATATTCAGAGCACGTTACTGTACTCTCTTGAAACTGAAGGATGCCTACCTAACATGGTGAGGGCATTTAAATATGTCAGGAAAGCTGACAGCAACAGTATCAGGAGTGTAGAGTGTAGTTTCCTAGTAGGTCACACAAGATCAGATGGTCAAAGCTGAGACATCAGATTAAAATACATCCTCTTCAGCAGCAGAAGAGAATTGTTAATTCCACTGGTAACGGGAGAAAAACTCCTGAAGGATTTCTGTGGGAGAGGAGCAATAGTAGAATATTACACTGGCAGAGGATCTTTCACTGACAACAGGAAGCAAACTTTTTTTCATTAGTGCACAAAGTAAGGCAATGGTAAACTATTTCTGACTTCTCAGGAATCCTATAATGAGACAATCCAAAATGAAATTATTTTAAAATGAGAGCTATTGGGTCTCTTGGCTAGCTACTGTATTGGGGAAGGAGAAGTAGTGCTATTCTTAATGAAGCCAACAGGACATTCAACTAGTGATATGCATAAACGTGAAACTCCAAAGCTACAATGCACAGATAACTTGGAGAATTTTAAATAAAAAAATTGAAATATAAATGTCACAATATTTCATGTAAATGAACTAAAATTGACTGGAATAGAACATTTTCATTCAGATAATTGCAAAGTGGTTTACCTTGGGAATGATCAACTTGGAAGAAATGCTGTGGCACAAATAGTGAGGCATGATGTAGTACAAGCAGTTATGGGCTATGGTGTAATATCTAAATGTTAGTATTAGTCAGTCTTCATGGAAAGGCTGTCAGTATAATCATCATTCAGATCTATTCTCCAGGTACTGAAAAAGAAGAAAATGAAAGCTTTAATGCAGGTGTCTGAGGAAATTGATCATATACCAGAACAGAATGTGCAGATAGACCTAGTGACTAAAATACTAAAGCAGGAAATAAAACAGCACCAAACATAAGGATTCAGCCTAGGAGTTAGCAGTGAAGCAAGAGAGCAACACATAGAATTCAGGGGAGTCAGAAATAATAATTATCAAAAATGCAAAGGGTGCTGATGCTGACTCTGATAAAATGAACAAAGGAAGTTTTGATTGACTGATTGAGTGGAGGTATTGTTTAGGCTTAGGTAAAAGGTAAAGGTTCCCTTTGACAATTTGTCCAGTCGTGTCCAACTCTAGGGGGTGGTGTTCATCTCCGTTTCCAACCCATAGAGCTAGTGTTTGTCCAAAGACAATCTTCCGCGGTCACGTGGCCAGCGCGACTAGACATGGAATGCCATTACCTTTCCACCATGATGGTACCTATTTATTTACTCGCATTTTGCATTTTGCATGCTTTTGAACCGCTAGGTTGGTGGGAGCTGGGACAAGCATCAGGGGCTCACTCCATCGCGTGGATTCAATCCTACAACTGCAGGTCTTCTGACCTTTCAGCACAGAGGCTTCTGCGGTTTAACCCGCAGCACCACCACGTCCCTTAGGGTCATCTTTTAAGCTGTATACTATATAGTCTGGTACAACATTTTAATGCATTTCATACATTTTATATTTAGTGTATTTGCCTAAAAATAGTTATGCCACGATGGATGGTTTGGAAATATTTAAATAAATAAATATCATTTTGACACTTGTGTAGCACAGACCTCTGGACATTCTAAGCTCTGGATAGCACCACAGAGAGAACTGGTGTTCATACTTTGAGGGATGTTTGAAACCCAGTTATATGCCTTAGTCAGGGTATTCTCCCATCCATTTATCTTCTGGAAATACCAAACATACATCATTGTGGTCTGTAAAGAAAAATAAATGAGAGTCAGGTTTTCCCCTCCAGCATTAGTGAATTTCCTTTCAAAGATTTTCACAGTAACAGAAACAAAGAGCATTGGTTATTTCCAAAAATTCCAGCTGACCACCAGAAGGTAGCAAGATGTCTAGGAATCAGTTTGACAAGACGATGGACCAAAAGCTTTTCAGATCTATTAAGATCACAACCATGGTTTTCAAGGTCATATGAGTGGCCTCTTCTAGAATAATTCTACCATGACTGAAGGAATTAGAGGGACAGACGTGTAAGATAGTAGCAAATGCTATAAATATTTTTGCAATAATCTTTTATGTTTTGGAGTGTTTTTTAATGATGTGGAAAAACTGGTAGCATTAAGCTCCAGTCAAAATTATCTTAAGACTTATTTGGGGAAAGTAAGATTGTGAGTACCAGTGCAGAGAAATAAGTAATAAGACTGTTATGGTAAAGCCATGAAAGTAAGAGGGGAAAGTTTGAAGATAAAACCCTCCAGAAAAAGAGGTCCAGATACTATTACTTCCTAGATACGGAGGAAACAGTCTAAGAATTGTAACTGGCTGGTATGTGCAAAGTATCCTTGAATTTTTAGACAGCATGGGTCTGCTGAAACATGTCTGGCTTGTTTACAAAATCGACTTGTTTCAGTAGACATTGTTATGGAACCTGAAGCTCAATTGCAAATCTTTGTGTTGAGGATTAATGAAATGGAGTTGGTTCCAAGCAGATGATATGATACTTTAGAATACTTTAAGATTTGGATGAGGTTGCTGTCAGCTTCGCGCTGCAATAATACGCAGAGTTATCTGATTGAAGACACACACACGCTCTTCTTCTGTAACAAGACACGTCTATTATACAAATATATACAAATATACAAACTGGCAGCACTTTGGCATAGCAGGCAATCAACAGACAAACTGGCATAGAGGATAGCAGCAAGAGAAAGAAGGAGAAGATACATTCATGTTCATTCTGTTCACTTATATACAGTTACACAGCTTCTTCTGTCCAATCACAGGACGCATTACATCATCTTCTCCATGTGCGTGTCACCTCTTCTCCAGACATTGCATCATTCTTCTCCTCTGTCACAGTG
Organism: Pogona vitticeps; assembly: GCF_051106095.1. Lineage (NCBI taxonomy): Eukaryota > Metazoa > Chordata > Lepidosauria > Squamata > Agamidae > Pogona > Pogona vitticeps. The sequence goes on along the minus strand of NC_135784.1, from coordinate 79,722,067 downwards.
ACTCAGCAGTCACACAGCTGTTCATTATGACAGCTCATTAATGTTCCATTTAATACATGTTCAGGCCTATACAATTACAATACCTTGACAGTTGCCTTGCATCAACCACACAAAGTGATTAGGAAAGCACAATCCAATTCTGGGCTTACCTAAATCAAACTTGAATGAATAAGATACAGTGATTTGTGTTTATTAAAAAGAACAAAGAATGTACTGTAGATTTATCTGTGGCTTCTCTTTCTTCCCCCCCCTTTTTTAGGAAAGTGATCTCAAATCCATCCTGCTAGTTGATATTCCTGCTAGTTCAATTTCCTTTTCATAAGGAAGATAAAGTAATATATAGTTATTAAATGGCTGCTGGCTTGTTTATTTCTGTGAGGAGAGTTTCTGGCCCAGGATGGTCCCTCTTAGTTGAGCTAAGATAACTTTTCTCCAAAAGGCTTCTTCCTGTTGCCTAGAGCAGAGCTCACTCAGAATCTGAACCACTGCCTAGCTAAGAAGTACAGGGAGAGCTGATAAGAGAGTCCTTAATGTACCATTTCCCCCCCTTGTCTATTCTTCCCTTGAGGTGAAGCAGTTCTAAACTATTAAACTCTGTATCCATGTTTTTACTTTTATGTCTGTGAATATCCGACTTCGTTTGAGGTTTTGATCTTCCTTTTGCAGAGCTGGGAATTTGGAATCCCATTGTGCAGAGAGCTTGCTATTCAATATGAAAGTTTGTATGATTATCAAAGTCTCAGTTGGATTCGCGTAAGTGAAATAATCCTTTTCAATTTGAATTTTTGCTTAACAGTATGCATTATAAATTCTGCCACGCTTTTTCTCTTACAAACCTCTTACCTGAAATACACTGTACTTTGGAAGCAGGAGAATTAAGCAACTACACACTATTTGTCATTATTTTCGCAGCTAGGTTTCATATCCCTTGCTTCCATTTGGCTTACTTGTCTTAAGATGTCACAAGCCAAGCAAAGAAAAAGTCTAGTGTTTTCCAGTTCTCAGAAAAATAGATTGCTGAATGGACCACACCCCCATATTTAACAGTCCTTGACCCTGTCTTACAGTAACAACATCCTTATAGGGAAGGAAGGAAACAAATCAGGAAGCTAATGGTTGTGGGTTTTTCGGGCTCTTTGGCCGTGTTCTGAAGGTTGTTCTTCCTAACGTTTCGCCAGTCTCTGTGGCCGGCATCTTCAAAGGACAGAAGATGCCGGCCACAGAGACTGGTGAAACATTAGGAAGAACAACCTTCAGAACACGGCCAAAGAGCCCGAAAAACCCACAACCATTAGATCCTGGCTGTGAAAGCCTTCGCGAAAACCAGGAAGCTGTTCTGAAAAATGTGTTCCTAGAAGTTGCCTCCCTCAGCATACTGTAAATTATTTATATTGTGGTATCAAAAACCAGTTGGCAGACATGATGTCTTAGGCCAGGCCTGGCTAAGGAAAATAAGATTAAAAACAGAAGGCACATTCACAAATGTAATATATATATATGGTGAAACTAGAAGGGATTAGGCTTATATGTATTTTATTCCTTGTTTGACACCTTATTATAGAATGTAATGTCTGAACTAGGGATCCCACCTTCCTTTGTATTGGTGCTTTCCCTAATTCTGCCATTCAGATTCTTTTTGACAAAAACCTACTCTTCACTGAAAACAGTGGCAGAAATGGCTGCAAGTTATACTCCAACATTCAACTGTATACATAGTTTCTCATGTGAAAATCATATTTCATAATCCATGTCCTAAACAAAGTCACAAAACTAGTATAAAACAAGACAACTGACAGCTTCTTAACCAGTTGCAATCTTCTATTGAGAGCTGCATTGTTCGTTTTAGAACAGCAGGTGTTATTCTTGCTATTGATTAAAATGTAATAATGCACATGTAACTGTAGATAAGATTATACTTTAATATTCAAGAGAGTTAGATCAAGAGTACTTTCATGTGGAATCCTACCTTTCAAAAACAGTTTTGCTTCATCTTCGAGACATGCAAAACTAATTGTTGCATATTTTGGATGACGTAATTAGTGTGGTTTGAAAATCTTCCATGTATAGCACATAATAAATGCAAAAAGTTGTTTTCAGGTGTGTTAAGCTCTAGAGTTCTCCTGTTATAACAGGATTTCAAATCATATATATATTTGTATCCACAGAAAATGGAAGCTACCTATTATGACAACATAATGGAACAGCAAAGGCTTGAACCTGAATTTTTCAGAGTTGGTTTTTATGGAAGGAAATTTCCCTTTTTTCTTCGGGTAAGGCAATTCAACAAACATATTACTTTGTGATTTAACACTTACAAATTAAGGTATTTTGTGTGTTTTTAAGAAATAGGAAATATCAGGCTTTTGCTCTGTCCGTTGTCAAATGAGGATTAGGAATACAACTGCTAAATAGAACTAAAAAGTTGGAATTATTTCTGTGCTTGATATTTATTGTATCGTTGTTTTGTAGCTAGGGAGTATAGGCAATTCATTTAGCCCTTTGAAGACACATAAAAAATACCAAAAGCTTATGTGGAAAAGTACCATAGATCCAGACATAGATTCACAGAATTAACTGACTTATATAGCATTTATTTCCACTGACCTAATCCCATTCTGTATTTCCATTTGTAATGCCACGTGTTAGGTCAAGTTAAAAAAAGTGGACAGATAGCTGAAAAATTGCTACATTCAGAATTAAAGTAAATCAATTACTTTGATGCACAAGATTTATTGATTATTTTATCAGTCAGTCATCAAACAGCTGTTACTCTCTAAGCATCTTACAAAAATGTAACAAAGCAAATCAAAATCACAGCATCAAAAGTTTTATAAAAGGGCACTGATAATAGAAACTTTAAAATTATACTGAGCTATAGGTAACACAAACCTAAGCTATTTTTCTAGAGAGTAAAGCAGCCTTATTAAAATTCAGCATATTAAAAGGTTGAAAGTGTCCTCTTTCAAAAGTTAGTGACAATAAAAAGATACTTGTCTGACACCAGACCAGAGTTCAGAAGTAGATTATTTCCAGTAAGTTAGTTAAGTTGGGAGTGGGGGGATAACAAAGAAGAAACAGTGTTAGTTTTTTCTATATGTATTAATACTACTGTATTGTTGTAATCTTAATGCTATTATTGTCTTTTCAGGTTGCTTGGATTTTTGTTCTTTTTTGTCATTTTATTAAAAATAAAATACGACAGGGAAAATATAAAACAACTAATTTATAAAATAAGCTGTTGGTAATAGTTTGCAAACTTGTTAACGGAACCCCCCAGTATCTATATCAATGTGTTATTAAAGCAGAGCCTAGATAGATTCCTATGGAAAGAGGCAGTTCCTGAGATATCATAGCCACTAGTCATGAAGAGGCAGTTCCTGAGATATCATAGCCCCTAGTATGCAGATGATACCACTCTGATGGCAGAAAGTGAGGAGGAATTAAAGAACCTCTTAATGAGGGTGAAAAAGGAGAGCACAAAAAATGGTCTGAAGTTCAACATCAAAAAAACCATGGCCACTGGTCCCATCACCTCATGGCAAACAGAAGGTGAAGATATGGAGGCAGTGACAGATTTTACTTTCTTGGGCTCCGTGATCACTGTAGATGGTGACAGCAGCCACGAAATTAAAAGATGCCTGCTTCTTCAGAGAAAAGCAATGACAAACCTAGACAGCATCTTAAAAAGCAGAGACATCACCTTGCCGACAAAGGTCCACATAGTCAAAGCTATGGTTTTTCCAGTAGCAATGTATAGAAGTGAGAGCTGGACCATAAAGAAGGCTGACCGCCGAAGAATTGATGCTTTTGAATTGTGGTGCTGGAGGAGACTCTTGAGAATCCCCTGGACTGCAAAGAAAACAAACCTATCCATTTTGAAGGAAATCAACATATCCATTCGGAAGGAAATCAACCCTGAGTGCTCATTGGAAGGACAGATCCTGAAGCTGAGGCTCCAGTACTTTGGCCATCTCATGAGAAGAGAAGACTCCCTGGAAAAGACCCTGATGTTAGGAAAGTGTGAAGGCAAGAGGAGAAGGGGATGACAGAGGACGAGATGGTTGGACAGTGTCATCAAAGCTACCAACATGAATTTTACCCAACTCCAGGAGGCAATGGAAGATAGGAGGGCCTGGCGTGCTCTGGTCCATGGGGTCATGAAGAGTCGGACACAATTTAATCACTAAACAACCAAATTCATGTTGTTGTTGTTGTTGTTTGGACGTTTAATCGTGTCCGACTCTTCGTGACCCCATGGACCAGAGGACGCCAGGCCTTCCTGTCTTCCAAGCCTGAGGGCTGCATTGGATACCCCTCTTGGAACTTGTAATATAGCCCTCACAAATTTGGATTGAACTACTTTTAACTGGATAAACGAAGAATAGGGGCCCAATTGTGCTCCATACAAAAGCTGACTAAGGGCTTTGGCCTGAAACAATCTTAGTGCAGCTGGAATGTACTGACCTCCCTTTGAATAGAAGAATTTTAGTATAGCAAGGCTAGATTTTTGTGCTGCTTGTACCACATTGTTAACATGGGCCTTTTGATTTCCTTTATATTGGAGAACAACGCCCAAATATTTATAAGCCTTAATTTGTTCTATCTCATGCTCATCTATTAACCACTTATAGATCCTGGGCCTCTGAGCGAACACTAAAACTTTGGTCTTTGAGTAATTTATCTGTAGCATTTCCTCTTTACAGTATTGTGCAAGAGTGTGTAAAGCTCTCTTTAGTCCTATTGGTGTCTGTGAAATTAGGACTGCATCATCTGCGTATAACAGAAGTGATATATGTCTATTGGCTAGTTTGGGGGGATGGAACTCTGGATGGCTGAGTGCCGTTACTATTGAGTTGATATAGAAATTAAATAACAACGGAGCTAATATACACCCTTGCTTCGTACCATTATTGGTTGGAACTTTATCAGACAAGTGTCCTTCCTTGTTGCATCTAATTCTGAGTGTTGTATTTTCATGCAGCTTATACATAAGCAGCAGAAGGCATCGATCTATTGTGGAAGACTCTAACTTACTCCAGAGCCTATCTCGTGAAATTAAATCAAAAGCCGATCTAAGATCAATAAAAGCGGCAAATAGGGACCCTTGGGGCTTCTTAGTGTACTTATCTACTAGGTGCCTTAAAATAAGGGCATGATCCTGTGTAGATCTACCATATCTAAATCCAGCTTGTTCATCTGCCAAAACACTCTCAGAGTCCATCCAATCTATCAATTTCCATGATAAATGTCTGGCATAAAGCTTACTAATTATGGGTTGTAAACTGATTGGCCTATAATTAGCTGGATTGTCTTTTTAACCTTTTTTTATAAATGGGGATAATAATGGCTGTGCTCCATACCGATGGCATGTGAGTGTTTTGGTCTATATAAGCGAAAAGGTTTGCCCGAATTGGGGCCCACCATTCACAGTTGTTCTTAATGAGTTTGGGAGGAATACCATCACAGCCTGTGGCCTTACCAATTTTCAGTTGGTTCACAAGGTCTTTTATTTCAGAGATTGATACAGAGTGCCATTCTGGTAGATTCATATATAAATGACTCCCATGAAATGAGGGATTGTCTCTTTTGGCATAAAGCTCATGGAAGTGGGCTTCCCACACTCGAGCATTAATATAAGAGTTCATCCTAACTGAAGGATTATCAGTAGTCAATGTTATGGATTCCCAAAATGATTTCATATCTTTCCCCCTGACTGCTTTGATAAGTTTTTCCCATTGTATCTGTTGAGCTCCCCTTTTTTTCTTTTTAATTAATTTCTTATAGCCTTTCTTAAGTTGCAGCAGTTCCTCCACTTCCATTAATGATAGGTTTTTGTTTTTATTTTGTTTAAATTTTGAAATTACCATTTTTTTTGCATCAACACACTCCTTATCAAACCAGTTATAGAACCTGCGCTTGTTAGTATGGGTTTTTGTTGAGTTATTTGAAACAGCTAAGTCTACTAGTTTATTTATTAGTGTTTCATACAGCGCAATTATGTTGCTACTTGGGCTCGCTTAAAGAAAGGTGGAATGGATCTCAGAGAACTGATTGTTATTAAGTAGATTAGTAAAATAAATTGTGGCCTTTCCTGACCATTTGATCCTGGAGTTGGTTAGTATCATCTCAGGATTCATAGGCAAGGCCTTCTCAATATGAGTGTGGTGTTCTTGTAACTTCAGGGACAATTTTAATGGCAGGTGATCACTATCAATCCTACTGTCGATCACCAGATTGATGACAGTATTCAGTATGTTACAGCTGACAATCATGTAATCTATGGTACTCATCCTCGTTCCCGACCAGAAAGAGAATTCCCCTGGTATGTCACCTGAAGTACTTCCATTTAATATGTGTAGGTCAAGCCGATAAACTAGCTGTGCCAAATTAAGGCCTGCATAATTACTGATGGTATCTTTAAAGAGGCGCCTAGTGACTATGGGGAAGTGTAATCCATCAGGGGAGCCTAAATTATAAGCAGCATAAAGAGCCAAGTCATTTGTACCCAATCTGCCATTAAAATCACCCCCAATTATCATTTGATTATTGTTAGTTAGCAAAAGGTTTGAATATAGGATTGTAGGTCTTGGTAAATCCATTCGATCTGGGCGTTCTGTCTCTGTGGTGGTAAATATACATTGATGAACACTATTGTACTGATTAAATTTGACCCTCACTGCTGCAGCAAATTGATCAAGGGAGGGAAGTTTGGTCATTATAATATTGGGCTTAGTTGAAACCAATATAAGAAGGCCACCCTTAGCTCTGCCGCTCTTTTCACTGGGAGTGGCACATTTGGTGGGCAGAGTAACCATTCACTTCAATTTCCCCTAGTGCCCAAGTCTCTTGCAGCAGTAAGATATCAAACTTGGAAAGGTACTTGATAAAGGAATTGTCATTGCTCTTTGCATTCCATCCTGCTATATTCCATGACAGAACAGAGATGGTGTCATTTATAGTTTTCTGTCACTCCATAAGCTCAGGAGATAGGGGAGGATCCTGAGTGTTAAGATTAAAAGATGTAGCCATGTTGGTCAAACCAGGGTGATGCATGTCTACAGATTGATTTGTGCTGTGTTGTGGTAGAGTGGGTTGAGATACAGTTTTTAGATGGCTAAGTTGAGTAGTTGTGACCTTCTCCAGGATGGCTAATGTTCGAAATTCAGAATCAAATAATTCTCGTGAACTAGCCCCATATATGAGATGTCCTTTGTTGTTTTCAGTTTCTTCACTATCTAAGGAAATCAGAATTGGGATATCCTGATGAGGTACCATCTGTTGCTTAGGATCTTGCTTAGGTTTTTGTATCAAACTGTTATCACCATTTGCTGTTGGATATTGGTTGAGGGTTGCAGCTTTGGCTTATAAGCCTGAGTCATCCGTTATTAGGAAACTTCTCAGTGATATGGTCTTATTACATACTGAAGCAACACTACTTTTGACTTCCTCCCATTTATTGCTAAGGTCAATCAAGGGAGCTTGAGTTTCTTCTCTATTACAAAGGGAAGACCTGTGATCAGATAAGGGGGAGATTGTTAAGTTCTTTGCCTGTACCCTTATTGATTTCCCAGCATTGGAATCAGATCTAAAATTGAAGTCTTCCTTGGTTACTCTTTGAGGATTGCTCTCAGGGATCAAAGAAGTAGGTCTGCTCCATAGAGAGGGCAAAGTCATTGGTTCAGAGAAAACTCTTGAGGGAGTAATTTGAAATTTGGCCAAGTAAGTTCTCATTTTTAGGAGAATGAGAAGGATCACAGCATGTTCAAAGGTGAGACAAACTCTTTTATGACCATACTTGTGTGGGAGCCATCGAATATTCTTGAGGTCTATCTTCTGCGCTTCTAAATTTAACAGTTGACTCAAGGAGATCATTACTGATCTGTGTGTCTCCCATCTCTTTCTGTTGATGTCAATTGGAGCAATTTGTAATATCACCTGAGTGCTCTGAAAGATCTTTGAGGACTTTGTCTCCCTTTTCATTTGGAAAGTCAATTGTTGTGGAGCTGGTTGTTGTATGCCATCTTTACTGCTAAATCTGCTATCCGCCCTTTCTTTGTATCCCCTGGTTTGTGTATTATCCTTTGATTGAAGAAGGGTCTCAGTAAGTTTCCCCAGGGCACTTTCAACTGAGTTCATTTGATTGCAGACCCGTTGTAAGTTCTCAAAGATGGCTATTACTGTTTGAGCTGTTAAGAGACATTGTTCAGCTAGAAAGTTAGGATGGTTACTTTCAGAGGAGAACTGTACTTTTTGGGGGGTAAGGGGAGTACAAGGTGTAGAAATTGCAGATAAGTCACGAGCACCCGGTGGGGATGAGAGTGTTTCATTTCTCAGCAAAGCAAATTTGTTGTTAGTGATAATGCTGGAAGCCATAGGTAATGTAGCAAGGTTACTCACAGGACAGTTGGCTGTTACAAACTCATCAATCTTCAGTTGTTTCACAGCCCTTGCAAGCGGCTGCTCTGGACTGGATCTGCATCATTTACCCCCCATACAGTTCAAACTTCTCTTTTCAACAACTAGCTACCAAAAATCCAACTCAGAGCTACAAGTGTAGCAGTAACTCCTTGCTGCAATTAATCTTGAACAGAAGAGTGGGAGCAACAAAGCCAGAGATAACAGCATCTTGTTAACGTAGCAGCAGCTTCAAGGTTTGTAAATAAATACCTTAAACTCCCAACCAGGAAGAGAGAGAGCTTGACTTCTGAGACAGATTTGGATGTGTCCCGGAAAGAGTCACTTGAGCAGCTGACTACTTTGTAAATATTAAAAATAAAGATTAAAAAAGATTAGAAAGGGAGCAGAGCTTGATACGAATGCTGTTCCTCCCTCAGACCGGAACCGGAACTCGCAACATTGTGTATAAACACTTCCAAAAAAAGAACCATTAACCATAATCGTTATCTTCATGAACGTCTATTTTAATTTGGTGTTGGCAATTGGTTTATGTGTATATGGGCTCATGAATGAACTGATAGCTGTTTCCCTTTTTTTATTTGAAAATGAATTTTTTCCCTACCTCCATTTTGCCAGAAGAAACATTAACTATAATTTACTCCATTTTAAAATGACTGAGTACATATTGGTTATTGTAGGTTTTCCGGGCTGTTTGGCCGTGTTCTGGAGGTTTTTCTTCCTAACGTTTCACCAGTCTCTGTGGCCGGCATCTCCTCTGAAGATGCTGACCACAGACACTGGCAAAACCTCCAGAACACTTCCAAACAGCCCAGAAAACATATAGCAACCATTGGATCCTGGCCATGAAAAGCTTCGAGAATACATTGAGTACATATTGTTTACAATTTCATTGGTGTACAGTATTTAATTTTAACAAAAGAGTACCAGTAATAACTGTTTACATCATTAAGTCATTTACTTTTCATATTGGGACTTATGGTGGCCCTTTGCAGGGTTTTTTAGGTGTAGAGTGGTTTACCATTCCCTTCTTTGGAGGGAGTGCCTTGGGACTGTGCAGCTTGCCCAAGGCCACACAGGCTGCCTCTTCTGCGATGCACAGTGCGGAACTGAACTCCGCAGGCAAATACCTAATGCACTGAGGTATACTATGTTGGTTATAAATAGCATGGAACTTTATTTGTTCCATAAAAAGTTGTCCAGAAAACCATTCCTGTAATGTTTTCCCCTGGAACTGTGTACTGTAAGTAATAAATGTTGAGAGACACACGTCACAGTTGAAATATAGTATTTGTGGCAGGATGGAGACAATTTGTAAATCTCTTGGGCTTGTAAAGATCGTCATGGCTCCACTGTCACCTCCGCATCGCAGTTAGCAACTCTGACTCAGCAGCTCTCTGCTTCAATACTCTAGCCAAAGTGTTGGCTTCAACTCAGGCTGCCTTGATAACTGACCCTGTTAGCACCGAAACAAAATGTGTCCAAGTCCAAGAGCGAGCACTTTTCAAGCTAGCCAGGAAAGAAAAATAAGAAAATCTGGCACGTGACTTTTCTCAGTATCTCATATTGAGGAGGTGTGAGCATTTCTCCTCTGACCCACTCGAAGAAATTCTGCTGTCGCTAAAATCCCTCTGGGGGGTTGCCTACACAATCTCAGAGAGAGAAAACAGGCAGCTATAATAAACCCAGCAATATGCACCTGAGCATGCTGATGGCTCAGTCCTGGCAACAGCATTGATAACCCACACTGATGTGGAAGCATTCTCTCAACTCAGGATTCTGTCTTTCTATTTTTCTTCTAAGGATCAGTGCAGAGAGAAATCTGTGAATGCAACAAGGGTCCAAGCCCAAAACCTATCAAGTACCATTCAAAGTCACTGAGCTGCCGTCAATGGCATTACTCACCATGCCCTGGGAAATATCAGTACTGGTCTCAACATCCTGGGCATTACCAATACCTACCAAATTGGCTGCCAACTGTTTATCCACCTGAAATTCAGGAAGGCCTCCTGTCCCAATACTAGCAAGAACATAGATGCCTCACTGCCAGTATCAACACTCCCATGAATCACCAGCACTGAGTCTATTATACACACTACTTTCAGTTTGCCTTTCAGTAGTTATCAGTGATTCAAGTGTTTCTGACATATATCACAGCAATCAGTGAGGCACTAAGTTGGAGAACATCTTGCCAGCCTCCAATTCAGGAAGAATGCAACACTGAATCAGAAGCCACATGTGTTACAATGGTGTCAATTGAACACAAGGGAGTTCTGCATCATGGGATCCCGTGATGTCTTCTGGTGTCCCTCTTTCTCCACTGCAGGATATCTGAGATATTGATGTGCCTTGCAAGGTGTCTGGACACACATTTTGTTTACAGGAGCCTCATGAAGATGACAACATATTTTGTCCAGTTCCAAAACAGTGCTCTATTTGTTTTACTTCTGCTTTCATCCCTGATAAACTCTGCAAAGAAGATCTATAAGAAGTTCCCATCAATACCTGTTTTGAGCAAGTATGTCAAGAATGTATAGGAAAGTTCGGGAAGGAGTCTGTGAACATCTCTTCCAATACTCAATATGTCAATGTGGCATCTTGAACAAACAAAATGGACCTCAGGAGTTCTACCAGGTGAGGAATGAAGGAAGGAGACATGATTTCCTGGGACAGAAAGCTTACTCTGCAGCAGCATTGTCAGTGAGGAGTGCAAGCCAAAAAGCCTACCTTGGATGATACCAGATGTTCCTTTGGGATGAATTGTTGGCCTTCATGGATCGACTACTCAGCAATGCAAAGGAAGTTGTGGTTTTGTTTATTAAGGAAGCCAACAGTGTAACTGTACGTGGCATGTCTGTGATGTTTAATGAAATCCAGTTACATCCTTCTGCTGATGGAACTGATGCTCTCAAAGGGACCAGGATGGACGGCAATTTCTTCTTTCTCTATAGCCTCCAGTATGGCCTCAAAAACTGGTTCATAGGGTTGAGAGACTCTTTAGAATCATATAGTATTTTGACTACAGAAGGGAGGAGGAGAAAGTTGCAGAAACAGATGTCCCATTGTGCCATTTTGAATTTTGCCACTATTTATCCTGTTTCCCCAAAAATAAGACCTAACCTGAAAATAAGCTTTAGTGTGTTTTTTCAGGGTTCTTGTAATATGACCTACCCCAAAACAGAGCCCTAGTTCAGTGAAACCCCGCCCTCCACCATTGTGCAGAAGAAAATGACATGACTAGAGATGAATAAATATAGAGTGTTGTACATGAAAAAAATAAAACATCCCCTGAAAATAAGCCCTAATTGTTTTTGGAGCAAAAATTAATATAAGACCCTGTCTTATTTTCGGGGAAACATGGTATTTCTTGCTAAGCATAGCCATTATATCCTGCTGAGTTATTAGAAGCATGGTGTCTTTTCCCAATGAATTACCAGCAATCCCCTTAATTTAGATCTCAATTATGCAGTATGCTAAGTTGTAGGGAAAGGAATGCATTTTTGTTAAATGGAGCATAACTAAAACTCTAGATTAAACTTTGTGATGAGTCTTATCATAGCTGCTGCTTGCTCCCTGTGAAGTTTTTAAGCCCTAGTCTCATGCTGTTATTATTGATAATGATTCAATAATTACCAGTTTAATTTTTTTCTAGTTATGTGATGTTTTGATGTAATATAATAGTATAAAGGAAACCTGTTTTAAAATATTTTTTCAGAGAAGATGACGAAATCATTGCAAGGGTTTATTGGCTTTCATGCTTCTGTCTTTTCTTTGTAGAACAAAGAATATGTTTGTCGAGGCCATGACTATGAACGGCTGGAGGCTTTTCAACAAAGGATGCTTAGTGAGTTCCCACAGGCCATTGCAATGCAACATCCAAATCACCCAGATGACAGCATTTTGCAATGTGATGCCCAGTGTATCCTTTAATTTTAAAAAATCAAAATAAGATCAGCAAAGCTGCTACAAGATGCAAAAAGATCCTATAATTAGGATATTTATATAGTACTTAGTGCTCCTCTTATAGATATTAAGAAACATTAACCAGACATTAACCAAAGAAGTTTTCTTTCTCTGACAAAAGTAAAATGAAAATCAAAAATATTTGCTGCTAATTGGCATTTGCATTCCTAATTGCACTCCAATTGCATAACTTGGAGTGTCACTAGGAATGCAAGTGACAATTCATTAATGAGTCACAAGTCACCCCCACAATTTATGTCATTAAATTTATGTGTTGCATGTGCTGATGCATAAATCCACAGTAGGATTATGGTCAGTTTAAACTTTTCTGCTTTGCATTTGTCTGGTGGAATCCAGTAAGTTAAATTATGTGAGATAAACTATCATAAGCTTTGGGCTTATGATCTTCTGACTGCACTGAGTTGAAGAAGGTACTGTATTGCAAAAACAGGGATGTGTACAGATACTCTGAGAATCCAGGATCAGGACTGTTCTCTTTGGTTGACTCTTCCTTAGTTCAAAAGGAGAGATATGGGATAAATTCTCAAAACTTGTCACATGTAGTGCTTCCCTCTTCTTCGGTTTGTATAAATCCGAACTATAAAATGATTTGCACTGAGGAACTGAACACAGAAAGCAAGTATGCTTGTTTAATTATTGCCAGATTAAAAATAAATAGATGGAATGGAAACAATGGAGATTTAAGAACATGACAGAAATAAGGATTCACAGTTTGAATTAACAAATTGGCTTTCCAGATGTATGTCATATTAACAGGAAAGTGTGAAGCTCTGGAACTTCACAAAAATTAGTAGTTTGATAACAAAATAGGTATGTCTTTTCTTACATAGCACTGCTTCTTGATTTTTTTTAACCCTAGTTACTAATACCTCTTTTGAAAAACCAAGACAGAAGGCAGGGTGGTGGGAGAAGAGATGTAGTGTAATCCCTGCCTCACATAAGACGTACAGTAAAGATAAAGAGCTACTTTCATTTTACATTATTATCAATTAGATGTTACAGATGTACATACTAGCTGAAACTGGGATTTGAAAAGCAACATGGACTTCCATGGTTCAAAACTGATGGGAATTGTGGGTCCCGTGTTGCATGTGCTGATAAAATAATAAGCATGATTTCTAAAGGCACTTTACACAATGACAATCTACAGTATACATTTGTTTCTAATGTATGAAGGTGATATATAGTGCCTGTATATATGGTGTTTTTTTTTCTTTGACTGAATTGTATTGCAGATTTGCAGATCTATGCAGTGACTCCCATTCCAGATAATATTGATGTGCTGCAAATGGACCGTGTTCCTGATCGCATAAAGAGCTTCTATCGAGTTAACAACATTAGGAAGTTCCGATATGATAGGCCTTTCCATAAAGGCCCAAAAGACAAGGAAAATGAATTTAAGGTTGAGATCAACGCCACAGAGTAACATTGTTGTAAAGACATATAAGTTGATGATCCGTGTTTGAAGCACATACAAAAAACATTTAAATGATTTTTATCTCAAAAAGAACATTACAAAATAACTTAGAAGTTGACCAAAAAAATAATAATAACAACAACAGTGGAATCCTGTATGTGTCAGTTCAGAAGTAAGACATAACAAGCTTGGTGGTCCTTACCTGTGAGTAGACATACATGGACTTAAGTCAGATCATTTGGAGTATAATGATTATAAATAGTATGAATATCATAGAAAAACATTATAGTCACTATACTGATCTTCAACTAATGTACTATTTTCCCTTGCATAAAAAATTCTACCCATTCTGTTTGTGTTTCTCTCCAAAATAACCTGAACATGAGATTTTAAAGGGGCTAATCAAAGTAGCCTCCAACTGGTAACTTTTATAGAACATTTCTTACTATTTTTTTTTTCAAAAAAAGTAAAACATTAAGATATAATTGTTTTGGGTTGTGTCCTCAAATTAATGTTGTCACTGTATTTAAACTAGACTTTACAAATTAAGTACAGTTTGTTACATACATTATATATATTGAAAGGAAACTTGAGGAAGTTTGGTGCAGCCTTCACCCCTTGTACTTTGAGCAGCATGTACATAGCAAGCACAACGAGAAGGGGAGGCTGTAGAGGGGACTCAGTGTGATTTCTCTCACTACTGATCTAAGCAGATGGAGTAAATGCAAAGAGCATGTGTGAACTGGGTACAGCAGGGAGGAGTCAGAGAGAGAGAGAGAAAGAGAGAGAGGTTGAAATTGAAGAAATCATCACCACAACTGAACTGCAAATTTTTGTTGCCCTATAGTAGTCCAAGTAGATGTTGGTCTGTCAATCTTTCTGTCACCACCAGATGCCATAATCAGACCCAAAAGCACAAAGGGAGAAAATGGGTGGCAGAAGACTTCTGTAGTAACTCAGATATGCTGAAAATACTCAATGTATCCAGTTATGGAATGCAATACACAATTGTAACTGGTTGAGCCACCAGCCTGCCATTTTGATGCTGGCCTTTAATAGTGGATTCCTCAAAGTTGTAGCAAAAAAAAAAAAAAAAACAGATTCTGATCTCCACACCTGATATAAAGAATAATGTTAGATAATAACATTTAAAATAGCAGAGTTCAAAAGCAACAATAAATTGGGTAAGATTTAAATGTTTTAACTTTGAATGTTTGAAATAACATCTGGGAGAATAAAAATACATTCACTAGGAAGAATACACCAGACTAGTTGTAGATTTCCAAAAACAGGGTATTATAGAGAAAATATTCCGTTTTTTCCAGAGATCTTCTCTACTTTCTAAGGGTGAGAGAATTCAGAGAACTTGAGCAGATGGTCTCACCATATGTACAGGCAGGCTGATGTGGTAGTAGGTATTCCTTTAAGTCTTGAAGGCCCAAACAAAAAGTTTGGGAAGGAACCAAACACTTGTGAAGCTTTTCCAGGGCCAGTACTCTTGTTGCTTAGCATAGTAAGACACAACTGGAGTAAATCCATTGAATCAGTAGAATTTACAGAGCAGCTGAGTCATCACATTCCCCTCTGATTCAGTGGGCTTGCGATTGTTCTTACTATGCTAAGCAACAGAATTTCAGCCAATGAGTGGCCGAATTAGCACTCTAACAGCTGTGTTGTATACTAACTGAAATTTCTGAAATATGAAGACCACCCCAAACTCAATACTTTACAGTAATCTAAACAGGATATTAGCAAATCAGGAAAAGCTGTCTCTTGTAAAAATAGAACCATCCATCTCATAATGAAATTGATTGGCATATGATGCAGGGAAACATCTACAAAGTAAATCTTCATACAGTGCTTAAGCAAAGTACAGTGGTGCCTCGCATTACGACGTTAATTCGTTCCAGCAAAATCCCCGTAGAACGAAAACGTTGTAAAGCGAAAATTAAAAAGCCATTGAAATGAATTAAAACCTGATTAATTCATTCCAATCGGCTAAGAACTCACCGTCCAGCGAAGATCCTCCATAGGGGCAGCCATTTTTTGGTGCCTGTGCAGTGAAAAATGGCTCCTAAACACAGCGGGAAGCCATTTTGAGCACCCGGTGGCCATTTTGAAAACCCGACGATCAGCTGTTTTGATCATCAGGAAGCGAAAATCGGTTCCTGAAACAGGGAACCGATCATCGCGCAGCGAAATTCACCCATTCAAAACGTCGTTTTACGATCGCTTTTGCAATCACAAAAACCTCATCGTAATGCGGATTTGTCATTAAACGGAGCACCCGTCTTGCGAGGCACCACTGTATTTAGTTCTCTGCCAAACCAGTGCTGGAGGTCCCTGGTTCACATTGCTCTAAAACAGGATTAGTAAAATTCATGGATGGTAAGTACAGTGGTGCCTCGCATGACGACGTTAATTCATTCCATGAAAATCGCTGTAAAACGAAAACATCGTCATGTGATTTTAAAAAGCCCATAGAAACGCATTAAAACCCGATTAATGCGTTCCTAGGGGCTTCAAACTCACAGTCCAGCGAAGATCCTCCATAGCGTGGCCATTTTTGCTACCCGTGCAGCGAGGAATCCATGCCAGAAAACAGCGGCCGGCCGTTTTTTTACCCAGCAGCCATTTTGAAACCACCGATCAGCTGTGCGAAAATCATCGCTTTGCGATGATCGGTTACTGAAACGGGACCGATCATCACAAAGCGAAATTCCCCCATAGGGAACATTATTTTGCGATCGCAAAAGCGATCGCAAAAACATCGACGTAAAGCGATTTCGTCGTCAAACAGAGCATTCGTAATGCGAGACACCATTGTATATCCTCATAGCTAGGACGTTATCTTTTGGAGGTTTCCTGGAAACATCTAATTGGCTGCTACTTGAATCAAATGTGGACTAGACTTTGCACAACCTTTGTTAAAAATTAAAAGGCAAGTCTTCCTAAAAACAGAAAACATTATTGTACACTAAATGGCTATTTGATATGATCAGCCAGGCAGTTCTTAAATTTTGATCTTCACTTATCCCAAAGGTTATGGAACACTGGGTCTTCATTTTTATAGCTTTCTTTATTTTCTTTTGCAGAGCTTGTGGATTGAACGCACCACTTT
Source organism: Pogona vitticeps (assembly GCF_051106095.1). Classification (NCBI taxonomy): domain Eukaryota; kingdom Metazoa; phylum Chordata; class Lepidosauria; order Squamata; family Agamidae; genus Pogona; species Pogona vitticeps. Next base: position 79,705,130 of record NC_135784.1, on the reverse strand, counting down.
AACCCTGACTCACAGTTTACCTGGGATTTCTCGGTGGTTTGAAGTAGAGAGAAGAGAACTGGTAACATATGCTCTCCTTACTACTTATGGAGGGAATGGGTAGTTAAAGGAAATGAGTGAACATTTTGGATACTGTAAGCCTATAGCTTGAAATAGAATTTAAACATACATATTAACACTCTTGTAGCTTAAGACTATTTGTTATAGCAAAGCATAATCAGAAGAGAAATAATACATGGTTAAAATGGGTTTATCATGTATTTAGAACCAGCATGAAACCTATTACTACCAAAGCTGTATATAGAGTATACTCTATATGTTAGATGAGCATTAGACAAGTGCTTGTTGTGAAACAGCTAGTTATTTAATATATGAGTGGTGCTACAGGAATCTGGATGGTATTGAAATTAACTTTGTTCATTCTGTAGGTTGAAGTAAGCCCCTTGGAAAATGCCATTCAAGTGGTGGAGAACAAAAATCAGGAACTAAGAACACTGATAAGCCAGTACCAACACAAACAAATGCATGGAAATATCAATTTACTCAGCATGTGCCTCAATGGAGTCATTGATGCAGCTGTAAATGGTGGTATAGCACGTTATCAGGAGGTAAATTGAGACTATTTTTTTATTATTATTATTATATGACTGCTGCTGCCTTTGCCTATAATGTGGTAGGTGGGAGAATTTTCTCAGCCATAGGCCCCATGAATTCCAGAATCTTGTTGCTGCTCCAGCTGGTCTTTTTTAAGGCAGGGGAATAAAGTACAGTGGCACCTTGCTCTTCCCATCCTGAGAACCTGCAGAGGGGCTTAATTAACCCCACTAGACCTTTGCTGCCTTCAGTCCCAAAGCTGGGCAAGAATTCCATTCACTGGGCCTCCAGCAGCCGCACAAGCACCACCCACTCCCCCCAGAACTGCCCCCTACTTAGGTTTCATGCCCACAGTTGAATTACTTCTCCAGGCAGATTGCACCAGTAGTATCACCCCATATTTATTTCTATTTTGTTTAGGAATATTTCAATATAAAAAGAGAGAGAGGAGGAAAATTAGTTCCAAGGAAGGGAAAAAGAATATATGGTTAGATTTTTAAAATGTGTCCAATGTCATAACTAAATTGAGTTCAAGTTTAAAAACTAATTATTTAGGCTGTTAGAACTGTGATGCTAAAAGAGCCAGAATCCAGTTGAATACTTATGCCAGCATATATGCAATACCCACAGATAGCCAGTGTACTGTTAAGAGTAAGATTATTGGACTAGGAGTAATGGACTAGGACTCAGGAGGCCAGGGTTTGAGTCTGGTAAAGCCACTCCGTTAACATCTCACTTTCCCTGAAAGCACTGTTACGGTCACTATATGTCAGATCTGATGAGAAAAATGTAATACTGCAATACTGTAGTGTAGCCTGGAATAGCCACTAATTAAAGAGTCTCTAATAGAATTCTTAGTCTTATGAAAGTCAGGGATTTGTTAATTAGCAACTATTCAGTACTCCCAAGATATGCGGTTGTATTTCTGCTGGCCTGATATTCAGTTGGATTTTGGCCATTGAGTAAATGACATTACTAAACTATTCCTAGGAATGTGATGTCTGTTTTTCATATGGTCACTACCAGAAATATATCAGGTCTTAAATAAAACAATTGTCTTCCCTCATAGGCCTTTTTTGACAGAGATTATATCACCACTCATCCTGGAGATGCAGAAAAAATCACACAGCTGAAAGAGCTGATGCATGAACAGGTATTTTCTTTTTGCTTTAAAGAGGAAGGAACAGTGCTGAAGTGAAATGTTGTTTGTTGACAATATATCCAGTGTGGTGAAATAAACTAGCCTTATTCATGTTAATCTGGTAGTAGATTTATCACACTCATTCATATAAGGTATTATTCAAGTAAAGTGTGGAAGTACTGAAATTCTAATGTTTAAATATGCCCCCTCTCTGCAGTAGGAGAGTTTCAAGAATGACAAAATCAATTTCTTGTTTATTTGGATATAGAAACTGATTGTTTTAACCATGTCTATATTGCCACCATTATTTTCACATTTCTTAAAAGCTTAACATTGTAGTCGTCGTTGTCTAGTCGTTTAGTCGTGCCCGACTCTTCGTGACCCCATGGACCAGAGCACGCCAGGCCCTCCTATCTTCCACTGCCTCCCATAGTTGTGTCAATTTCATGTTGGTTGCTTCGCAGACACTGTCCAGCCATCTCATCCTCTGTCGTCCCCTTCTCCTCTTGCCTTCACACTTTCCTAACATCAAGGTCTTTTCCAGGGAGTCTTCTCTTCTCATGAGATGGCCAAAGTATTGGAGCCTCAGCTTCAGGATCTGTCCTTCCAGTGAACACTCAGGGTTGATTTCCTTTAGAATTGATAGGTTTGTTCTCCTTGCAATCCAGGGGACTCTCAAGACCCTCCTCCAGCACCACAATTCAAAGGCATCAATTCTTCGGCGGTCTGCTTTCTTTATGATCCAGCTCTCACTCCCGTACATCACTACAGGAAAAACCATAGCTTTGACTATTCGGACTTTGTTGGCAAGGTGATGTCTCTGCTTTTTAAGATGCTGTCACGGTTTGTCATCGCTTTCCTCCCAAGAAGCAGGCGTCTTTTAATTTCGTGGCTGCTGTCTCCATCTGCAGTTATCATGGAGCCCAAGAAAGTAAAGTCTGTCCTTGCCTCCATATCTTCCCCTTCAATTTCCCTAGGAGGTGATGGGACCAGTGGCCATGATCTTAGTCTTTTTGATGGTGAGCTTCAGACCGTTTTTGCACTCTCCTCTTTCACCCTCATTACAAAGTTCTTTAATTCCTCCTCACTTTCTGCCATCAGAGTGGTATCATCTGCATATTGGAGGTTGTTAATATTTCTTCTGGCAATCTTATTTCCAGCTTGGGATTCCTCCAGTCCAGCCTTCCGCATGATGTATTCTGCATATAGGTTAAATAAGCTGGGGGACAATATACAGCCTTGTCGTACTCCTTTCCCAATTTTGAACCAATCACTTGTTCCATGTCCAGTTCTAACTGTTGCTTCCTGTCCCACATATAGGTTTCTCAGTTTGCTGTGGTCCACACAGTCAAAGGCTTTTGCATAGTCAATGAAGCAGAAGTAAATATTTTTCTGGAACTCTCTGGCTTTCTCCATAATCCAGCGCATGTTAGCAATTTGGTCTCGAGTTCCTCTGCCCCTTCAGAATTCAGCTTCTACTTCTGGGAGTTCTCGGTCCACATACTGCTGAAGCCTACTTTGTAGGATTTTGAGCATAATCTTGCTAGCATGTGAAATGAGTGCAATTGTACGGTAGTTGGAGCATTCTTTGGCACTGTCTTTCTTTGGGATTGGGATGTAGACTGATCTTTTCCAATCCTCTGGCCACTGTTGAGTTTTCCAAACTTGCTGGCATATTGAATGTAGCACCTTAACAGCATCATTTTTTAAGATTTTAAATAATTCAACTGGAATGTCATCACCTCCACTGGCCTTGTTGTTAGCAAGGCTTTCTAAGGCCCACTTGACTTCACTCTCCAGGATGTCTGGCTCAAGGTCAGGAACTATATTGTCTGGGTTGTCCGGGATATCCAAATCTTTCTGATATAATTCCTCTGTGTATTCTTACCTCCTCTTCTTGATGTCTTCTGCTTCTGTTAGGTCCCTCCCATTTTTGTCCTTTATCATGTTCATCTTTGCACAAAATGTTCCTCTAATATCTCCAATTTTCCTGAACAGATCTCTGGTTTTTCCTTTTCTGTTATTTTCCTCTATTTCTTTGCATTGATCATTTAAGAAGGCCCTCTTGTCTCTCCTTGCTATTCTTTGGAAGTTTGCATTCAGTTTTCTGTAACTTTCCCTATCTCCCGTGCATTGAGCTTCCCTTCTCCTCTCTGCTATTTCTAAGGCCTCGTTGGACAGCCACTTTGCTTTCTTGCATTTCCTTTTCTTTGGGATGGTTTTTGTTGCTGCCTCCTGAACAATGTTACGAGCCTCTATCCAAAGTTCTTCAGGCAGTCTGTCCACCATATCTAGTTCCTTAAATCTGTTCTTTACCTCCACTGTGTATTCATAAGGGATTTGGTTTAGATTATACCTGAGGAGCCCAGTGGTTTTTCCTCCTCTCTTCATTTTAAGCTTGAATTTTGCTATGAGAAGCTGATGATCAGAGCCGCAGTCAGCTCCAGGTCTTGTTTTTGCTGACTGTATAGAGCTTCTCCATCTTTGGCTGCAGAGAATATAATCAATCTGATTTCAGTATTGCCCATCTGGTGATTTCCATGTATAGAGTCGCCTCTTGTGTTGTTGGAAAAGAGTGTTTGTGATGACCAGCTTGTTCTCTTGACAAAACTCTATTAGCCTTTGCCGTGCTTCATTCTGAATTCCAAGGCCAAACTTCCCTGTTGTTCCTCTTATCTCTTGGCTCCCTACTTTAGCATTCCAGTCCCCTAGAATGAGAAGAACATCTTTCTTTGGTGTCAGTTCTAGAAGGTGTTGTAAATCTTCATACAATTGTTCAATTTCAGTCTCCTCAGCAATGGTGGTTGGTGCATAAACTTGGATTATTGTGATGTTGAAAGGTCTGCCTTGGCTTCGTATTGACATCATTCTATCATTTTTGAGATTGTATCCCATTACAGCTTTTCCCACTCTTTTGTTGACTATGAAGGCTACTCCATTCGCCCATTCCTGTCCATTTTAGTTCACTGATGCCCAGGATGTCGATGTTTATTCTTGCCATCTCCTGTTTGACCACCTCCAGCTTCCCAAGGTTCATAGATCTTACATTCCAGGTTCCTATGCAGTATTTTTCTTTGCAGCATTGGACTTTCCTTTCACTTCCAGGCACGTCCACAGCTGAGCGTCCTTTTGGCTTTGGCACAATCACTTCATTAGCTCTGGAGCTACTTGTACTTGTCCTCCGCTCTTCCCCAGTAGCATGTTGGACGCCTTTCGACCTGAGGGTCCCATCTTCCAGTGTCATATCTTTTAGCCTTTTGTTTCTGATCATGGGGCGTTCTTGGCAAAGATACTGGAGTGGCATTGCCATTTCCTACTCCAGGTGGATTGCGTTTAGTCGGAACTCTCCACTATGTCCTGTCCGTCTTGGGTGTCCCTGCATGGCATAGCCCAAAGCTTCTCTGAGTTACTCAAGCCCCTTCGCCACAACAAGGCAGCAATCCATGAAGGGATTGCAGTAGCTCCATGTAATTGTTTCACTAATGGGTACAAGCATATTTTTTTAAAAAAACCTGCAGGACAAAGTAGGATGCAAGAGGTGCTCCTGGTGGTCCAGAATACAATAAAGGTCTGTTTGGAAGCAACCAAGAGTAAGGACTCTAGTGTATTAGTGCCCATCCTATGGAATGCCCTTCCACAATTACTGTTGTATATACAGTGTTTTCCAGCAGGATTCCGGCCTAAACCAATAAATTCCAACAAATTGTAGTACAAATATTTAAAGACATGTTTTCCTTCAGCAAATGTGCATTATTTTTGGCTGAATATATGAGCTTTGATTTTATGTTCTTTAGGTACATATCCTAGGCATAGGTCTGGCAGTACACGAGAAGTTTGTACATCCAGAGATGCGTCCACTACATAAGAAACTAATTGACCAGTTCCAGATGATGCGATCTAGTTTGTACCATGTAAGTTGATCAGCACTCTTAACTTAAACAGAGGGATGCATGCAGGCCTCCAGCAACCCTGGGTTCTCCACATGGCCTACACCTCCCCAGAATATAAAAAGGATAAGTCCTTATGACCTGTAGGATTTGGGAGGGCAATTTTGTAATGTTTTGGGGGATCACCGGCATTCCTAGGGACCCCATGTGTCCCCAAAAGTTTCCTTATGCCCTCTAGGGGCCAAAACTATTTTATTTAAACATAGAGAGCATAAGGAAAAAATTTTGGTAAAGCAAAAAGGTAAAGTGAAGTGAAGTTTTGGCTGTGGGGGTCATGAGAACATCCCTTAAAGATCTGAGTCAGGTGGGTGTTGAACCCAGACCTCTGAAATTTACTCCTCTGCTTTAACAGATCCTAACAATGTTTAAATTCTATAACTATGGCATACATATGGGATCTCAAAGAAATTAGATAGGTACTTAACAGATGAATTGATCATCCATTAGAAATTCTTTATCTAGAAAATGTGAAGAAAAACTGAATCTTTTGTATGAGCCTTGTACTTGTAGTTTGCTTTATGAATGTTCCACTAAAAGTAAAAAATAAAAAACTCCACATTATATGTATCTTAGAGATACTTCTTCTTGGGAGATTATTAAAAATAGAACAAAACAAATTGAGGCTGCAGTTTGAAGAGCACAACCAGCCCATAGGAAAAGCATGCCTTGTTTGAGGTGATTTCCAATAAGATGAAGTAAGAGGAAAGATCTAAGACAATTCCTGAACTAGAGGCCTTTCAGACAATGCTTGTATCATGCATTTGCCTTGCATTGTTCATGGAACGTGTCAGTCCAGACGGTTTTGTCTTCTCTTGTAAACCTTCCATGATTCTCTACCATTTCTATTTTTTTCCCAATTAAAAAAAAGAAATAGAGAAAGCATTTTGATAGCTTTAGTGGCCTTCCATCTGGAAGCAGCCATAGCATTTCTTTTCAAATTGTTGTAGAGGTATCAGTTGCCTCCACAATTGTACTCTTTTTCTGGATTTGTGATTTGTCAAAAGCATCACACAACATGGCATCGTGTGTACTTCTGCCCTCAGCCCATAGGCTGCAGAACGTTTGTGTTTCCAACCTTCAAGCAGAATGTGCAGTAAGAACATCAATAAATAATGTAGTCATAGAAATCAATTTTGCACCAAGCCTAAATGCAGGCTAGCAATTTGCAATTAATATTACTCTCAACTAGGAAACCTTTACAAGCAATTATTTTGCATAGGTTTCACTATATCTGAATAGCTTATTATAAATTATAATCTCTGTGTTAAAACAATCCTTGTGTTCTTCCTCCACCTCAGTGAGCACCTACCATTTATGTATTTTATAGGAATTGCCTGCTTTGGAAAAACTTAGTCCAGCTTGCTCAGGTACCAACACTCCGCGCACCAGTATGCTTGTATCACATAGCCCTATGAGTCCAGAGAGCATTAAACTAGTGCATCGCCACAGGTATGTACTTTTTATAATCTTTACATCTTGAAGATTTTGTATATCTTCCTTCACTCCTAAAGGCTGTAATGAAGTAACTCGTGTAGTAGTTAAGATACTAGGAGTAACTTTGGGACAAATCAGAGTTATTGGAACAATGAGGCCCAATCTTTTACATTAATTAAAATTATTGTTTGGGCAACATTTTTTGTAGAGGGATTATAAGTTCTGTGTATGTTGTCCCTGTATACTTGAGGATAGTGAGTTTGTGTTTTGAAATACTGTTCTGAATTATTTTTAGGCTAACGTGAAGTTTGGCAGAGTGTTAGAATGACAATTGATTATGTCAACACATTTTGTTTTAGTAACAACACTAATTCTTAGTTGAAACTAATCATTTTTCATAATTAAAACATTTTTCACAAATATTTGCACCTCTGTTTGTTACAAAATGTCTTATGGAGCCAATTACTGTAGCTAGACTTCTTAAAGAGTGGGACAACAGCTTTTGTTAGCATCTGTTATTTGCACGTTGTGATACAGATGCATGAACCAAGCAAATAATGGCTGAAAGTCTGTTGTGCTGCTCTGTTTGTGCAACAGAGACCATGTCCTCATCTGCAGCAAGTCACCACTGATTAAAAGTTATAGATAGGGAGAAGTATTAAATTAATCATTTAACTAAATAGCTCAGTGAGTCAGAGCACTTGGCTGTAGAGCCAGGAATCAGGCACTTGCTTCCTCACTGTGCCTTGTGGGAGAAGAGCTAGTCTGTAGAGGTACTAGTGTGTAGAGGAGCTAGTCTGCAGTCTGTAACAAGATGTAACATGCAACAGGGTTTCGGCTGTTAACTACTCTGTATTGTACATATTTATTATGTTTATTTTGTATTTATTTCATGCCATAGTAGTTTATTTTTTCTTTGCTGTATGCCACTAGACAATGCACTAGAAATGCAGGATGTAAATATTTTACAGATATAAATAAATATTTAAATACAGACTAGACATCAGTATGGTTAGTTAGCTCAACATGGTTTTTCAGCTCAATTTTTGAAGTTTTAATTGATCCATTCTACCATTTCTTAGTTGAAACTAAGTTGAAACATTTCTGCTCTTGACAAGTAACTTGATCTTCATGGTTGTTGTGGGTTTTTCGGGCTCTTTGGCCATGTTCTGAAGGTTGTTCTTCCTGACGTTTCGCCAGTCTCTGTGGCCTGCATCGTCAACCATCAGAACATGGCCAAAGAGCCCAAAAAACCCACAACAACCATTAGATCCCGGCCGTGAAAGCCTTCGCGAATACATTTAACTTGATCTTCAGTTGGTCAAAACTTCAACTGCATTTATTTAATGTAGGTTTGTGGTTTCAGTCTAACTGAAAATATACAAACGTGCAAATGCTTCATAAAAGTATACCATGGCAAGATATTTTGAACTATAAATACTCCAGCTTCTAGCGAATGAGATGCCATGATTATGCATTTTTAAATCTGAAACTTTCCTGATTAAAACAAAGATGAAGTAAGTTTACTTGGTCTCTTTATTCTGTGTTCTATATAGCCCACTGAATATGTTGGGTACAGTACGACACTCGTCATCTTCTCTTTCTTCGCATACATCAAGTGAAACAGGAAATCTTGTTATCCTGACAGACAGTTCTATTGGAGAAACTGCAGAAGATATGTATCACATGCAGGTACAGCTACTATACGTTAGGAGCAATGTGCCCTCTAAATTTCAGCCTTGCTGAAATTTATCCCGTGACTTCATCCCTGTGTGCACATGCACCTCTGCCTCCTCGCGTGCAGGGTTCCATCACAACCAGAACTAAATGCGATCACTGTGTGGAGGAGGAAGAGAGGCCCAGTCTGTCATTTGAAATTCTGCCACTAGTGGATGTACCAGTGCCCTGTTTTCTGCATCTCATTATCACAGCTGCCAGAACCTGTTTCCCAGTACCTCCTAATTTTTTCCCTTTTTAAAAAACCTTCTGCTGATTTGACTGTTCTTCTCCCAAATACCTAAGCAGAGTCTGTATTCTGAGTGCTTACACACAGACACCTGAAAGAAGTTTCTGTTCTGTGGCCTGATGTGGACAGCTCTAAAAACGTGGCTGTAGAAATTGTCATTTGAAGGACACGTTTTGAGGAATGCAGCTTTGTAATACTCTTCTTAAAGTCGGACAACAGCCTTTGTTAGCATCTGTTATTTGCACATTGTGATACAGTTGCATGAACCAAGCAAATAATGGCTGAAAGTCTGTTGTGCCGCTCTGTTTGCGCAACAGAGACAATGTCATCATCTGCAGCAAGTCACCACTGATTAAAAGTGATTTCTTGGTCTGTGCACAGTACAGCAAAGTCACATGCACCCTGAAGTCCCCAAAAGAAGTATTTAACTAGTGATGATTTGCCAGTACTGCTGACATCATCAACAATGTGCATGTGGAGTTGTAATTAGCCAATTAGCCAAGAGTACCAAAAGAAATCATGAGAACATATAAACAGCAATAAATGAAAAGTGGGCAGAATTTCAGAGATTGAGTAAACAAATATATAAAGCTTAAGCTCCTTCAGTTGTTGGCCTCAACAATTTCTGTCATTTGTACAAAATGTTCCATAATTCAAAATACATGAATTTAATCACTACTGTATTGTCTAATTTTATCTTCTTCCCAGGCCAGTCCTTCTACTTCAAGCCTGAGTTCCACCCATTCTGCACCATCTCAGATGATTAACTCTGCACCACCTAGTGCACGAGGTAGGAAGGAGCACTTTGGATAGAGTTGCTGATATAGAATTCTTCAAATAGCTGGGATCTTTTCCTTCTGATGTTTGAAATGTACATGTAAAGTAATTACTTCCTTGAAATCAGCAGTTGTTTCACTGCTACAGTGATATTTTTTTCTAAAATGTCTTCTAGACGGTCTCTAGAGTATTAGGTTTTGGTTTAGGAGACTGTTTGATACTCAATGTCTTCCATGGCATTTTAATTTTGGTTCTAGTGGACTTTCCCAAAGTTGAACCTGTTCCTTTACACATGTGAACAGACAGTTCTAAGGCAAACAACCTGAAAGATGATACTGAAAATAATAGCCATGTAAGGGACAAAGGTAAATATTAGGCATGGCTGAGACGTAAAAATCAAGATAAAGGTGAACATGAGAACTTGAAATAAGGTATACAAAAATAGCCTTTCCCTTTGCATTACAACAGATACCTGGTTTTACCTTGTTGCTGTTTAGTTAAGTCGTATCCAACTCTTCGTGACCCCATGGACCAGAGCACACCAGGCCCTCCTGTCTTCCACTGCCTCACGGAGTTGGATCAAAGTCATGCTGGTAGCTTCAATGATGCTGCCCAACCATCTCGTCCTCTGCCGTCCCCTTCTCCTCTTGCCTTCACATCCCAACATCAGGGTCTTTTCCAGGGAGATTTCTCTTTTCATGACATGGCCAAAGTATTGACGCCCCAGTTTCAGGATCTGTCCTACCAGTGAGCACTCAGGGTTGATTTCCTTCCGAATGGACATGTTTGATCTCCTTGCAGTCCAGGGGACTCTCATGAGCCTCCGCCAGCACCACAATTCAAAGGCATCAATTCTTCGGTGGTCTGCTTTCTTTATGGTCCAGCTCTCACTCCCGTACATCACTACAGGAAAAACCATAGCTTTGACTATTCGGACTTTTGTTGGCAAGGTGATGTCTCTGCTTTTTAAGATGCTGTCGAGGTTTGTCATCACTTTCCTCCCAAGAAGCAGGTATCTTTTAATTTCGTGGCTGCTATCTCCATCTGCAGTGATCATGGAGCCCAAGAAAATAAAATCTGTCACTGCCTCCATATCTTCCCCTTCTATTTCCCAGGAAGTGATGGGACCAGTGGCCATGATCTTAGTTTTTTTGATGTTGAGCTTCAGACCAATTTTTGCACTCTCATCTTTCATCATCATTACAAGGTTCTTTAATTCCTCCTCACTTTCTGCCACCACAGTGGTATCATCTGCATATCTGAGGTTGTTGATATTTCTTCCGGCAATCTTAATCCCGGCTTGGGATTCATCCAGTCCAGCCTTTCGCATGATGTATTCTGCATATAAATTAAATATGCAAGGAGACAATATACAGCCTTGTCGTACTCCTTTCCCCATTTGGAACCAATCAGTGTTTCCATATCCAGTTCTAACTGTTGCTTCCTGTCCCACATATAGATTTCTCAGGTGATAGATAAGGTGGTCAGGCAAACCCATTTCTTTAAGAACTTGCCATAGTTTGCTGTGGTCCACACAGTCAAAGGCTTTTGCGTTGTCAGTGAAGCAGAACTAGATGTTTTTCTGCAACTCTCTGGCTTTCTCCATGATCCAGCGCATGTTAGCAATTTGGTCTCTAGTTCCTCTGCCCCTTTGAAATCTGGCTTGTACTTCTGGGAGTTCTCGGTCCACATACTGCTGAAGCCTACCTTGTAGGATTTTGAGCATAACCTTTCTAGCATGTGAAAGGAATACAATTGTACAGTAGTTGGAACATTCTTTGGCACTGCCCTTCTTTGGGATTGAGATGTAGACTGATCTTTTCCAATCCTCTGGCCACTGCTGAGTTTTCCAAACTTGCTGGCATATTGAGTAGAGCACCTTAACAGCGTCTTCTTTTAAGATTTTAAATAGTTCAACTGGAATGCCATCACCTCCACTGGCCTTGTTGTTAGCTGTGCTTTCTAAGGCCCACTTGACTTCACTCTCTAGGATGTCCGGCTCAAGGTCAGCAACCACACTATCTGGGTTTTCTGGGACATTCAAATCTTTGTGGTATAGTTCCTCTGTGCATTCTTGCCACCTCTTCTTGATGTCTTCTGCTTCTGTGAGGTCCCTCCCATTTTTGTCCTTTATCATGTTCATCTTTGCACAAAATGGTCCTTTGATATCTCTGATTTTCCTGAACAGATCTCTGGTTTTTCCTTTTCTATTATTTTCCTTGATTTCTTTGCATTGTTCATTTAAGAAGTCCCTCTTGTCTCTCCTTGCTATTCTTTGGAAGCCGCCTAGAGTGGTCGCAAGACCAGATGGGCAGGGTATGAATGAATGAATGAATGAATCAATGAATCAATGAATCAATCAATCAATCAATCAATCAATCAATCAATCAATCAATCAATAAATAAATAAATAAATAAATAAATAAAAGTCTGCATTCAGTTTTCCTTATCTCCCTTGCATTTTGTTTTCCTTCTCTTCTCTGCTATTTGTAAGGCCTCGTTGGACATCCACTTTGCTTTCTTGCATTTCCTTTTCTTTGGGATGGTTTTTGTTGCTGCCTCCTGTACAGTGTTACGAGCCTCCATCCATAGTCCTTCAAGCATTCCGTCCATCAAATCTAGTTCCTTAAATCTGTCTTCACTTTTACTGTGTACTCATAAGGGATGAAAAGCTGATGAACAGAGCCACAGTCAGCTCCAGGTCTTGTTTTTGCTGACTGTATAGAGCTTCTCCATCTTTGGCTGCAGAGAATATAATCAATCTGATTTCGGTATTGCCCAATGGTGATGTCCATGTGTAGATTCGCCTCTTCTGTTGTTGGAAAAGAGTGTTTGTGATGACCAGCTTGTTCTCTTAACAGAATTCTATTAGCCTTTGCTCTGCTTCATTTTGAAAGCCTTTTGTTTCTGTCCATGGAGTTTTCTTGGCAAAGATACTGGAGTGGCTTGCCAGTTCCTGCTCCAGGTGGATCACGTTTAGTCAGAACTCTCCACTATGACCTGTCCATCTTGGGTGTCCTTGCACAGCCCATAGCTTCTCTGAATTACTCAAGCCCCTTCACCACGACAAGACAGCAATCCATGAAGGGATCTGATGCCTACAGACTCTCAAAATGGATTGTGTTGGCAAGGTGTATATGTGGGAAAGCAGTAATTCTCTTTTGTCCCCTTGCTTTTTTAGTTTGGCCCACAGGAGTTCAAATATCCAAGGCAGCTGTGAGACAGTGGGAGGAATGTTATATGATTTGCAGTAGAAAGTCCCAGATTTTTCTGTAGTTATGATATCTCCAGTAGCAGGGTTAAAAATTCTGTGTAGTTAGGCACATGATTTGCATGCTGAAAGTACAAAGGTGAATCCATTGTATTTTCTTGTTTCAAAACTGTTGTCAGGTTGCAAGGTCTGAGAACCCAAAGAGCCGTCAGTCAGAAAAGGAGATACTTGCTATCTAGACCAATGTTCTGCCAGAGTATAAAGTACAGTGGTGCCTTGCTTAACAAGGATAATCCATTCCAGCAAAATAGCTGTAGAGCGAAATCCTTGTTAAGCAAAATAAAAAATCCCATTGAAACACATTGAAAACCCGTTCAATGCATTCCAATGGGCTGAATAACTCACCGTCCAGCGAAGATCCTCCATAGGGGCGGCCCTTTTCGGTGCCTGTAAAGCGAGGAATCTGTCCAAAAACACAGCGGGGAGCCATTTTACACAGTGGGTGGCCATTTTGAAGCCCCTGATCAGTTGTTTTAAAAACGTAGTCTAGCGAAGAATCAGTTCCCGAAGCAGGGAACCGATTGTCGGGAAGCAAATTTTGCCCATTAAAACATCATTTTGCGGTCGCAAAAGCTATCACAAAACAGTCATCATACAGTGGTTTCGTCGTTTAACAAGGTAATAGTTAAGCAAGGCACCAGTGTAACTTCATTTGCATTGCACTGCTGGAGTGAGTTAATATGTAACACTGAAACAGCCTGGGGGCTATATGTTCAGTAAAGTAAGAATGTGATACAGTACTATATTATACTTTATTATACTATACAGTGGTGCCTCGCACAACGATTGCTTCATACAACGATGAATTCACACAGCGATGGGTTTCTTTGAGGAATTTCATTTAACGATGTACTCTATGGGGGAATTTCACTTAACGATGTCCCTTTTTCGCTCCTGTAAAAGTGTCTTAAACTGTTAGAAACCTGTTTTAAATGCTTGTAATCGTTAGCCCACCTCCTGAACCCTATGCAAACTTAATTTGGTGTTGTTCTGAGTCGTTGTTAATTTTTGGTGATTTTTTAAATTCTCCATTGAAAGCCTTTGAATGGTCCGTTCAAAGGCTTTCAATGGAGAATTAAAAAAATCACCAAAAATTAACGAAGACTCAGAACAACACCAAATTAAGTTTGCATAGGGTTCAGGAGGTGGGCTAACAATTGCAAGCATTTAAAACAGGCTTCAAACAGTTTAAGACACTTTTACAGGAGTGAAAAGGGAGATCGGAAAGAGCTTTAAAAGGGAAACGGAGATCAAAGAGCCCTTTCTGATCTCCCTTTTCGCTCCTGTAAAAGTGTCTTAAACTGTTTGATGCCTGTTTTAAATGCTTGCAATTGTTAGCCCACCTCCTGAACCCTATGCAAACTTAATTTGGTGTTGTTCTGAGTCTTCGTTAATTTTTGGGGTTTTTTTCTCTCTCTCATTGAAAAGCATTGGACGGACGGTCCAATGCTTTTCAATGAGAGAGAGAAAAAATCACCAAAAATTAACGACGACTCAGAACAACACCAAATTAAGTTTGCTTAGGTTTCAGGAGGTGGGCTAATGATTGCAAGCATTAATCTGTTCCAATTGGAACGGATTAACCGGTTTTCAATGCATTCCTATGGGAAATGGTGTTTCACTTAACGATGTTTTCACATAACGATTTTTTTAATGGAACCAATTAACATCGTTAAGCAAGGCACCACTGTATTTGTGAATTGCTGTGCACTGAAAGCAAAGTCAAGATCAGATGCAACAGAAGGCCATGGTTTCATTCATGAAAGCTCTTTTACCCACCTCCAAATCAGGCATCACTAGCACAGAGAGAAAAAGGTTGGTTATTTAGGAAAGAAATACTTGTGGTTTTTTTTCCTTAAAAGCATTATTTTATTATATCACTCAGCAGAAATGGGAGGATCAGCCCTTTTTTCCTGCTGTTTGTCAGCTCAAAATTGCCCTTATCCAAGCTGCCTTTCTTCTTAAGAACAAGGGAGAGGTGGTGTCTTTTATTTCAGGATTAGCAAAGCATGGGGGAGAGGTATTTTGTGGTAATGGATTTCTGGGAAGGACGAGGTTAAAAATTTCCTTGTCCTGGAGCTCCAATCCTTGTGAAGAAATCCTTAGCTGTTCTCTCAGATTAATAATAGCCCTTTGGAGAAAAGAATCAGAGTTATAATTCATAATTGTTTCTAATTTACAATTGTATCTTCATTAGTAACCATTGTTCTTTGACAGCCAGCTGTGTACATCCTGCCTGTGTTTTGATGTTACAGAGAGGTAGATTCTCCAGGAATCTGTTCAAGCAGGTCCAAGAATTTCTATGTGTCTTGTATGTAACAGCTGCTTGCTAAAGAAAGATAAAGAATTGCAAATAATGGCAAAAAGAACTATCTAGTTTTTATGCCAGTGTTATGCAAGTAGTATAAATCTTGTTGGTGAATTGCCACACTCTAAATAAATGCAAGCACTTGCTGCTGCGAACTGAGTCACACTGTTTGAGAGGAAATTCCTAATCTCTTAACTTGCGGCAATTCACCAACAAGATTTATACCATCTGCGTTATGCTGAGGGAGTAACTAATAGGATTTTGGCCACTGAAGTTCTGGGAATCTTTCAGATCACACCATTGAAAAAAATTGTTCCACAAGAAGTATATTGCTGAACTTAAGTCTGAGAGCCACCAATCCCCAATCTATGCTCCAGACATCTGTTGGTGCCAAATGAAGTTTTTTGTCAGTGTACTTGCCATATAGGGCAGCAGTCCCCAACTGTTTTGGGGCCGCGGACCAGCTAGGAGGAGCAAGCTCCATGCACGGGGGGTGAGGGCATCCCTGCGCTCATGGGGGGATGTCACACTCATGTAGGGGGGTGTCACGCACGTAGGCGAGCATGACGCCCCCCACGTGAGTGTGGCACACCCGCTGCACATGTGTGCCTAGGGGCGGAGATCCGTATCTGCGGCCCAGTTCCGGCAAACCCACGGACCATCACCAGGCCGCGGACCGGAGGTTGACGACCCTCATATAGGGAACAGTTTTCATGGGGGATTTCAGAGTGAATTCTCTCCTTTTAATATACTGCAGAACTCATAAACCTATCCATTCTTGGCATACCAGCTCAGTTTAGGGGAGAAATGTTTCAATAGTCAATTAACTTTGTTTTTTGCTTAATGGTACGTGATATTCCCCAGCTCTCATGCCCTTACACCACAAGCTGAATGACAGTGTCCTTTTTTCCTATACTTAAATTGCATAGGATGGAAGTAATTTTCCACCAGCAGGGAAAAAAGGGGGCAAGTAAGTGGGAGGCAGGACAGGGATGAATGGGAAAATATGTTTATTTCCTTCTTAAAAAGTTAACTGAAAAAGTTAAATTATAGTTGGGAAAGCTGTGGTCTTCTTGGTGTTGTTTGATTTCCATTCCCATCAACTCCACTCAACTTCATTAATTTTAAGGGATAATGTGAGTAAACATTCATCAGCGTTTCAAGAGTCATAGGTTCCTCATGCGTAGTTAAACTGTCTAGAATGATGTACTTACCCTGAGCATGTGTGTGTATGTGTTCATGAGAATGATGAGGATAATTATGTATTTCTTTCTTCTGTGTTGTGACACATAGGTAGAGAGCATGGAGTGCTCCAGCCTTCTCTACCTGTGTCTTCTTTTGTCTGTAATTGTGTGAATGGTTTTGGCGGAGGATGATCTCAATTCCTAGTACTATGGATGGATGATTCTGTCAAGTCTGTTTCCAAACAGGTTGTCAAATTTCTGCACCAAAACTAATTGTAACCCCTTTCCATGAAGATTTGCTTAAACCCTTTGTTTTACATTTTTCCAAGAGGATACATTTCTATTTTTTGATGTGTGTTTTTCCAAATTTGTTCTTTTTGTGCACATTTTGGAAAGGGAGATAGTGATCCTTCTGCCGATCTCACTCCAATCTTTACAGGCTCTTTCCCTTCCTATTTCCAGGTTCCTTCTGTTTTCTTTATGATGCTTGTTCCTTTTTTTCAGGTCTTTCCATCTGCTGTCCTTCCTAATATTCTTTCTTGCCTTCTTTCCCAATATTTAGTCTTCCCACCTCTCACCTCAGCATTTTGGAACTTCCTCCAACAGAATTGTGCATCATTTTGTTTTATTTTAATTTAAACTATGCAGATATGATAATTGAGAAATAAATTATTGGAGGGAAATTGCTTAAACTTTGGAATGAGGATGTGAAGGATTTGGGAAAATAGTTGGGAGTTACCTCCTTGATTTACCCTCCTGCTTAGCACTCAGTCGAGTTGTTCATTTTGGTAAAAAAAAACACAAATGTCATATTAGGAGTGCTTGTGCACATACATACATGTGTATGTGTGCTTAAGTATTGAGGGAGAGAAGGCCTTGCTTTTTTTCCACACCATTGCAAATTAATAGAAGTTTGGGGATTATCTTTAGGAGGTACAAATTAATTGAAACGTTAATTTAATTTTAGATTATTTAGATAAGAATTTTTTTTTGCTGGCTTACTCTTCTGTGAAATTCAAATTGTCCTAGCAATTATTTCTAAATTTGCTCTCCTCAAAAAGAGTTTGTATGTGCCAGTTTTGTGTAGATTTGTGTTCTATGAGCCAGGTCACTAAAACTTTAAATTACATAGCAGTGTTACTGGTGTATAATATATACTCAGAAGACAATAGTTGCTGCCAAACACTTCTTACCGGTAATTAATGTTTCCCTCTTAACCCATGACAAAACCTTGCTCCTTTCTTGGTCTTTTTATTGGTTATGAACTAAAATATTTTTTTTTTACTTTTGTAATAAAGTAGACACAGCAGCAATTGTGTATCTGGTGGGCTTAGATGGATATCATGGTACATAAATACAAATAATTGTTCAGGTTATCAATAGCAGGTGGGAAAGGAAAGTTTATCAAAGACGAGTAAATGGGAAAATGGGGGAAAATAGATATGTAAATACCTACGGCATCCATTTTGTCAACTGATTGGATCAATCTTCAAAATACAGTAGTGCCTCAACTTACGAACTTAATTGGTTCCGGAACTCTGGTCATAACTCAAAATGGTCGTAGGTGAAAGCACCATTACCCATTGAAAAGCATAGAAATGCAACTAATCCGTTCCAGCTGAAGAAAAATATCACCCCAAAAAATCACTGCAAGACCCATCAGAAACACAATTAATCCGTTCTGGCCAAAGGGGGGGGGGGGGGAATAAGAAAAGCAAGCAAAGCATGCAAGTCCCATCGGAAATGCAAAAAAAAGCAAAGCAGAAAGCAAGCAAAGCATGCAAGACCCATCGGAAATGCAAAAAAAGCAAAGCAAAAAGCAAGCGAGGCATGCAAGACCCATCGGAAATGGGGGGGAAAACTAAAAAGTAAGCAAACCCCCCCAAGACCCATTGGAAATGGGGGAAAACACAAAAAGCAAACAAACCCCCCAAGACCCATCGGAAATGGGGGGGAACCCAAAAAGCAAACAAAACCCCCAAGGCCCATCGGATATGGGGGGAAAATACAAGAAAAACACAAACACCCCAAGAACCATCACAGCACAGAAACATAACCCCCCAGCCCAAAACCACGCTGCAAAACCCATCCAGAACAGTTTTTTTGAAAGCAGAAAGCAGCACCTTACTTTATCAGGCAGTCCAAAGCCTCCTCCAATCGCACTCACTCTAACCATTGGGGTGAAAGAGCTACAAAGAAGCAGCCTCTTTGCCTACCAACGATTAGCAATTTGAATTTCCTGCCTTTTTTTCCCTGCCTTTTCTGTTTGTAACTGGAAGCTCTGGCCACAAGTCAAAGCAAAATTTTGCGTCCGGAGCTGGTCATAAGTCGAAATGGTTGTAAGTCAGGATGTTCATAAGTCGAGGCACCACTATATATACTAAAAATAGGGTGATATGTTGATACATATAATACATACAGTATAGCATTTCATGACTTCCCAGTAGCCTTTCCCATATCTGTGACCTCCACTATTGCTTAATGCATGGGGTGAATAATGACAAAAGGGGAGCTAGTCAAATATATAAAAGATCAGGTTTCACTGACAACAGTGAGTTATTGGCAAAAGAAAGGGGATGAGGGAAGCAACTATTCTTTATTTGAGTGAGTTTCAAAATCCACTTCTTCAGACACAGGGAATACAGGAAGACTAAGTCTTCTTTATAGACATAGAAGGAGCCTCCCTGAAGAATGGAAAAGCATCACAATTATATATGGGCATCCCCCAGGCAACAATGTGCAGCTGGCCAATCCTTCATTTCCAGAAGCATTGCGCTACAAACATGCTGCTAAGCTAAGCAGTCCTTTTTGGAACCACAAATAACAGTAATTTCTCAATTTATGCCACACCACATGTACAAAGGAAGATCTAGCAAATGACTGAGATAGCACTGTTGAAGTAGCCCACCTCTGAACAAAAACAGTTTAATTATCTTTATATTTTAATTTGTTTTTAATTTTATCTATATTTTATATACGTCCACAATTTTAAATTGGGCAATGCTCTAAAAGAAAGAAAGAAAGAAAGAAAGAAAGAAAGAAAGAAAGAAAGAAAGAAAGAAAGAAAGAATTGTAGTCAGAGTTTGTGTGAAGAAGCCATGATCTCTATTTAGTCAGCACAGAGAACACTTCAACCCCCCAGGACACTATAATTGCTCTCAGAATGGCTATTGTAAACTACATAGACAGGTTCCAATGCATCTAAGGGCCTAAATAGAGATCACAGCTTCTTAGTGCAATACATACACTAATAACTTGTAATATCCTATGGGTATTCAATTGTTGTTTCCTTTGATAAACTCTGATCTATCTACTTTATCACTCTGGCTAGGATCTGCTAATTCCTAGAGTTTGATAGTTTCATTCCTGTGTTAACAAACCATTTTCACTTCGCGAATACATTTTCACTTCGTTTATTATCTGGACATGAATCTCACCACCATGGAATTAATATGTATTTCTACATATGGACGTGTGCTACTCCCTGTGTTTGAAGAAGTAGATTTTAATCCACAAAAGTTCACAAAGAAATAAATCTGTTGGTGTTTAGAATGCAACAATATTTTGCTAATTTTCCCCTTTTCCTTTCTCAACACGCAGAGGCAGACTAATGTGGCTACTTCTTTGGGATATGAATTGGATATGTCACAATGATTTTTAAAAATTGTTTGAATATGCGCTATTATATTTAACTTATGCTTTTTATTCTTGCAGTTTCTAATAAGCTTCAAAATACTATTTTCAGACAGAATTAATTGAGAATTTAGTGAAATTTAATTAATATTAACCAAAAACCCATCTTCTTGATATTTTATAATGTGTCGATTTTTAATATAATTATTGTGAAACTTCACATTGAACAACATTGCATGAAGTAAAACTTACGGTATTAAAAATCATGGTGGGTTTTTTTTGTTTGCTTCTTATTTATTTTTCATTTAAGGGCTTTTATACCACGAAGAAATTGAGAAGCATAGGTGCTAAAGCAAGGTGCAGTGCAAAATTCACATGCCGAACTGCCAATCCTTTTATATTTACTCATATTCTTTTTAATTTAGTGCTGATGAAAGGTGCTGGATTGACAACACTGGAGGCTGAAGCCCTCTATTTATCCACAGAACAGATACAGCATGGGCGGCAGCAGGGCAAGCTTCCCCACACTGCCCCCACCAATGTGCCTCATCTTTGTCCTGGAGGGAGCACCTCTAGAGGTGAGAGGATAGATTGGTCTCCATGACCCATTCAGTCCTTGGCCTTTCTGTTGAGGTTGCCAACAAAGTTACTAGCTGTGATGGCATACATGGACACTCTCA
This sequence comes from Pogona vitticeps, assembly GCF_051106095.1. Taxonomy (NCBI): domain Eukaryota; kingdom Metazoa; phylum Chordata; class Lepidosauria; order Squamata; family Agamidae; genus Pogona; species Pogona vitticeps. Next base: position 79,684,195 of record NC_135784.1, on the reverse strand, counting down.
TAGTGAGGAAATGCACTGAGTTCCCCAGTATGTTTCACAGTAGGCACTGAATGTTGATCAAATCCACTGTGATTTGGGAAGTTACAAGACAATATTTGTGTCCTGAATGATTACTAATATACTACTTGCTAAGGTTCGCAGCTGGCCTAGCAAGTTAAACAAAATATTCTGCCAATTGCTCATCTTTGCAGCTTTAATTTCAATGTATTTTTTAAAATTCCAACCCATACTCCAGTGTTATTCTTGGCAGTTTCATGAGCAGAGGTCAAAGATAATTCAGATTCCGATAGAATTTGAATATCTTGAAAAGTCCTGACATATGGCTATGTTCTGTGAAGTATGAAAATACTTCTGAATTACATAGCTTATTTTGTGTGTGATTCACAATTTTTTATTGTTAAAAATATTATTTAATTTGAATGTTTTTTATTGATTTACAATAAAGCCAAGATTTGGGGGGGTATCAGAATGGAATATATTCTGCATATACACCATTCCATTTTCTACAATAATGAATACATTACTTTCTTGATTTTGTATAGCAGTATAAGAAGGCAACTGGAAAAATCTGAAGACACATTTTGGGACTCTATTTGAAGGATGAACTTGATTTATTTGTAGTCTTTAAATACAGTTCAAATCACTCAGGAAGTGCTGTAGACTGGAGAATTACTTGCATCCTTGGGTTCCCTCTCTTCCTTACTGACACTTCTAAATTACTGCTTTTATAGTCAGACCTAGGAAGAGGATTTCTATAACATGTCATATTTTTTCTGCAACTTGTGTTTGAGTTTATGAGTAGGTTTGAATATGTTTATAATTATGTGAGAAAGGCCAGATTACTCATAAACATGCTTGAACATGCTTATGGATTCAAATATAGGCTGCAGAGAAAATGTGAAATGTCATAGAAATCCTCCCCCTTGTATATACAGCTTGTATAATCATGTCTTATTTTTGGATTAGAACATTAAAGTAAAACAATTCAAATTAATCAGTCTACTAGCAGCTGAGAAAAAATACCAACTAACAACCATATTTTATTACAGTATATTCAAGCAGTGTGAGCTGTCCCTAATCCCATGAACAACAAAGTCCAGAGACTGGTAATTTGACTTGTATTTGCATGTATTAAGGGTAAAGACTGAAGCCATGTGTATATTTACATTTATATAATTTTAAAAGTGAAGCTTTCACAGTCTCGACTTTGCTGTTCATGGGATTAGGGACAGCTAACACTGCTTGAATATACTGTAATAAAATAGGAAAGGGATTCTCTCTGAAATACTGGTTTTGTGCCAAAGAGTCTCTGTGTCAGATTATGTCTCTCTGATGTCTCAACCTGAAGTTGTAATGCAAAAGCTTTTCAAATAGGTTTATTTGGGGGGGCAGGGAGAGAAGGCACTTTAAGGCTGTATTCAGATGTGCTTAGTGTCTTTTGAAGGTAGCTTCCTGCTGTATACTCACAGTGGGAGCTGTTAGGTCATTCTTGTTATTCTATTGAGACTGCTCTTTTTCTATCCATGGATAATGTCATCTTTATTTAATTCTACAGTGAATAATAGTATTTAAACACCAGACTTTATATTTAAAATTATCTCTTAGAAGATTTCTCAACAGAGCTGAGGGAATCAGTTTATAGTTACACACCATCAATCTGTCCTGACCTATAGTGAGCCAGTGATTTAATGATCTCCAGAAGATTATATCATTAACAGCCCTGCTCATCTCATTTTACACTGTAGTTATGCTACAGGTTAATTGTTTAGAAATATACTGTAAGTGATAAGAATACTTGCACCATAATCTCTGGTGTAATGTTATAGATTCATTGAGAAGTGCCATTTATTATATTCAGTGCTGCTTGCTCCCAGATAAGAATGCACAGAATTGCAAACTTAGTAGACTAGTAATATTGAGAATCTAGTATTAGTATTATTGTCTAATACAGGTACAATAAGTCAATCTGTTATTTTTTTGCTGTGACAAATTTACAGTCTACTCCTCTGGAAGTTAGTATTGAAAGTATTTCCAGTATTCTCTGAATTAAGCCAGTATTAAGAGGAAGGTTTCAAGATAAAATAATAATAAGTTGTCATATGGTCAGAGCAGAGCAGAGCTGAGATTTGACCCAGATACCTTAATAATTGTAATCTACTAAGTATTACACAGTCTAAAACCTTGTGTATGTTTACAAAACACTGAGTTTAATTTAAAAATAAGTTCCTTAAAGTTAGCTTTTTGAGTAACTTGTACTTCATTCCTTTTCTCGAAAACACTTCATGATGAAATTTGTCAACATTTCATATGATTTGTCTTCTATTATAAAAAAAAATTCAGCGTGTATTCAATATGTGCTGATAAAAAATATTACAAGAAAATAATGGATGTCCCTGGTGCAAATTATTTTCCTTTGCAAACATACTATTTTGAATGGTAATGCTAGAATACATTTCTTGTAAAAGCTTTCACTTTATTCTCCTGCAAGCATTTGCAGAAAGACCATGTTCACTTATCTGGGTCATTTATAACAATCCCTCAGAAAGGGAAATGTTTTTGGTTGCATTCAACAATGTGCTTCTATTCACAGAAGACTCTTCCTCCAGTAGAGATTTATCTATCCAGAAGGGCACAGACTATTTCTGATTTCCACATTTAGCTACTATGTCCCTCTAAATATGGAAGCCATTCTGGAACAATGTCAGAAATAGCACAGGAGGGAACTAGAGGAGAAAAAGATAATTTGAGGGAATTACTCTTCTCTCATTTGTTTACTGTTAAGCCTCCACTGGATTAAAGGACCTTTTATTAACAGAGAGACCTGATTAGATTGTTGCATGAGTTATAGGGCAATCATACTTGAAGAAGAATAAATCCAGAATGTTCTTCAGGTTTGGACACTGTAGTAGACTATCCATGGCTATCCATAATGCTGGATCAAACTATAGAATTCTGATACCATCATTCAGTGTAAACATATTCATGAAGCCCCTTATCCTCTGACATCATCAGCTACAGATCAGATCAATGTTCCTCTATTAGCAAGCAACCATCAGACAGTTTAATTCTATTCAGATCATTCAAAACACTGCCATGTGAAGCCATAATTCATCAGATATGTAAAATACATCTTCTCCAAACAATTTTTCAGTGTGCAGAATTGTTTACAGGATTGGCAAATCACAACCTTCCAGAAGTTGCTGAAGTGTACTTCTCATGATTCCTTACCATTGACAATGCTTGCTGTCCAAATTGAGCAGTGGCCAAAATCCTGTTGCCAAGCATAATGTGATTTATTATGCTAAGCAACAGGATTTTGGCCAATACCTGGAGGGCCGTAAATCGAGCTACATGAACTAAACAGAAACAAAGTGGAAACACTCTGCCTTTTCAAAGAAACACATCCTTCATAGAGCCCTGAAGTACTTAGTGAAGAGCAGGAATAGTTCTCCCAGATGCCAGTATAGTTATCATAACAGCTTACCAAGATAGGCCTTTTCAAGATGTAAATTTTATGTCACATTCAGTACATAATTATTACTTAAGTGTTGAACATCCAAATATTACTCTCTGCCTTTCCTATCTCTTGCAGAAATACCACATTATCCAAGCACTGAGATCCAGTATTTTCTTTATAGGAAAACTTTAACCATTGCTAATGCATCTGTTGCAAAAAAAAATCTAAGTAGAATGTGAGTGAGCTAGGGCTGTAGGAATCTACTAAACAATGCCAGTGCTGTAACTGTTGATGAATCACATAGCCATATCCATTTCCTCATGATTGTGCCATTTGTTTACTACTTTAAGAACTGAGTGCTTCCAGTTTTTTGCAGTATGTTTAAACATGTTAGTTGAATTAGGCCGTCTGAATGTGCATATATGTTCATTGTATAAAGAAACCCTATTCATAAAAATAGTGAGCATTCCACATGGTAAGTGCATTTCTGAAATTGTCCATAGACGTGAGAAACAACAAGGAGCTCTGTCATTAAATACTGTACCTGCATTTTCTCTTAAGGTGTCTTTTTCTCTGTGTTGAAAATATTTCTAAAAGCTTGCCTTCTAGGGCATAATTTTTTTCTATTGAAAATAAGCAATGTGAATTTTTCATTATTTTTTTTTTCATTTTAAAAAATTATTTATTTATTTATTTATTTATTTATTTTATTTATATCCCACCTATCTGGTCGGGTCAGGACCACTCTAAAAGGAGTTTTAGACAAATTCTGCCCTCTGTTAGTTATTTGCTTTATTTGCATAGAATGAGTGCATGGAAAGCAAAAAGCAAATCAAAAATTATCATACTTCCCAAAACAATAGAAATGTTGGCCAGAGTCCTCTTACAAATTTACAGGTCAATGGATAACTGTGAGTTGCCATGGCAAATTGTTGTAAGTTGCTTTTTGCACTTGTATGTCAAGTCATGTGACTGCACTGTCAGGAATACAAGCAGCAACTCATTAATTAGCAGCAATTTGCCACCATACGTTAAGCAATTACACTTATGCTGGTGAAAATCTCCAATTGGATTCTGGCCACTATTACAAATCATGCAATATCCATAGCCTCTTTGGAGTCATAGTGGGACATGGTGGCACTGTGGGCTAAACCACAGAAGCCTGTGCTGCAGGGTCAGAAGACCAAGCAGTCGTAAGATCGAATCCCCGCAACGGAGTGAGCGCCCGTTGCTTGTCCCAGCTCCCGCCAACCTAGCGGTTCGAAAGCCAGCAAATCCGAGTAGATAAATAGGTACCATCTCGGTGGGAAGGTAAACAGCGTTCCGTGTCTAAATCACACTGGCCATGTGACCACGGAAAGATTGTCTTCGGACAAACGCTGGCTCTATGGCTTGAAGAGCGGGATGAGCGCCGCCCCCTAGAGTCGGACACGACTGGACAAAAATTGTCAAGGGGAACCTTTACCTTTACCTTTGGAGTCATATGTTTTCCCTACTTTGTGCTACAGAAGAGCTGTATTTGTATTCTTTAAAAAGTGAGATAAATATATTATGAAACTGAGGAAATTTGTTTTATTGCCATTAAATAATGACTGGAACTCTTACAAGATCAGAATTTTATATTTTATCATGTAGAAACAGGAGTATTTGTAATGTGTATATATACAGTGTATGACAGGGCATTCACAACCTTATGTGTGTTCTTTCTTGCAACAAAGCAATAAGAATTAGGTAATGTTTAATCCTGCAGTAAAATTTGTATTTATTCGAACTTAGTAACATGGGAAAAACCTTAGCAACCATGGGTCTGTCATGTGCACAGCTAACGTATTGTTTTCACTGTTTGTGCTAAATTTCAGTCTACAACCTGCATATTATGCTTCTGTTGATGTGAAAGCCGTTATGAACTTAAAATAACACCTGTGTTGGAGGGGTTCAGATATTATTTGTGTAGTGACAGAAAATTTTCCAAAGAGAGCCTGTTAACCCCAATAGCAGGCATATATGTACAATATATTATGTGTGCCTGTCCTTAAAGAACATGTTCTTGCACAGACAAGCAACAAGTTAAAAACCATATCAGCAGCTTTAAAATGTGTGTCATGTTTTGCACATTAGTACATCCATGTAGAGGAAGTGATTTTCTATTTTTTTCTTTATTCCTAGGAAAGGTTTTAGATAGCAACACATTTCAAGAGGCACTACCACTTTCCCTACAGAAAGTGATAGTAGACTTGTAAATTGTTTAGTGTCCCAAAACAGCCCAAAGAAAATAGCTGAAAAAAATGAGCCAGTCAACTACGTAAGTGCAATATCATGTAGCAAATACACATTATGGTTTAGTAAATAAAAGATGCTGTACTTGTGGAAAGATAACTATTACTGAGAGATTTGCTGGCTGCAATTTTATTTGGGTAAAAACAAGCTTACAAAATGCATTAATTCACTTGCTAAGCTGTGTGTTACAAGCTTGTCAATTTGTCTTTGTTTTTATTTTTGTTATGAGCTGAATACTAGCAGAGTGATTCTGATGAATCATTATCTACTCATTAAGCTCATTGCCATCTTATTCTATAGTTTTATAAATGTTTCATACTTGTGGCTCATGTGTCTCAAGGACTAGGTGTCTGGTCCAAAGGGAATGTCTGTCGTGTTTTGTCATGTGTACGTGATTGTTCTCACTTGTTTACAGGCTCTCCCTCTCTACCAGATAAGTACCGTCATAATCGAGAGCTGATGATGCTGCTGCCGACACACCGGGACAGACCTAGCAGTGCCATGTATCCTGCAGCTATCATGGAAAATGGGCAGGTAATGATTTCAAGTTCTTTTTTTCTTGGGGGGAAAACAGCAGTAACATGGAATTAAGGAACAAATATTTCAAATAGGTAGGATGAATTTAAGTTCACCTTACTTGAGGAGGAGGTCCTTTTCCAAGTCTCTCCTGCTTTGGGTAAGATCCATCGCTGAATACCAGATTGTGCAGATCCAGATGTCTACCATTAGCTAAAGACACACAATTGCTTTTTCCCAAGCTCCAGCTCTTTGTGCAACTTGTCCAGACTATTCCTGGAAATTCTCTCCCAAGCCTTGATGAAATCACCAAATCTATTTTCATCTTTCTCCACATTCTCCATTAAAGAAGCAGTTGTAAATACTACGGCACCGACCGAAAATTAATTTTTAAGACCAAAAAAGATATTGAACATTCATGTTCTAAAATCCTTTACATGTCTAAAGTTCCTATCTATTTCTGACATTGGACTTTCACCAGTTCTGTCAATTCTGTTTTACTGAGAAGCATTTGTCATTTTATACCACATATCCTTACTTTTTCTATGTTTTCTTCAAACTCCTCTGTGCTGTATGAATTGTTAATTTTATTCTCCTCAGAACTCTTTTTCCAGTGAGGGTGTGATTACACAGCGGGGAAAAATGTGAATGGATCCACTGTGAAGTCACACCTGGTAAATTGGATTTTCCCCAGTGAATTTGCTTTAACTGTCCACACAGGATTAACAGAAAGGAGAAAATTGGCCAACAGCTTGTTAAGGTAGCTCTCTTGTGGCTTTACTAATTTTCAGGAGGCTTGTTTATAGCAGAGCTACCTTAACAAGCTGCAAAGAAGTGCTGATAAGAAATTTCCTCCTTGATCCCTGCTGAATTCTCCCTTTCCCCACCCACCACCCACTTTGGTCCCCCTGGTGCCCTTGTGCTAGGCCATGAAGCTGGAATGGAATGGGAAGAAGAAACAAGTATCAGGTGTGCAGTGGAGAGGATTCAAACAGCGTTCATGTTGCCCTCTCTGTAACCAGAGTGAATGGCTTCAAATAGAACAATTACAAACCCTTCCATATCGGCTCAAGTGATCACATTGCCTGAACCAATGCAAATGCATTTGCTTCCAGAAGAAAAAAGTAGAAGCCCCAGCAGTGAAGGGGAAAAAAAAAGAAATTCAGATTTGAGGGGAAGACTCCAGTCTGATTTGCATCGACGTACATGTCATGGTGTCAATGGAAAATAATGCGAATTTGACCATCCCAATCCCAGAGCATTTCATGCATTATTTGTCAATGTAGTCACATCCTGAGTGACTTGGCATAATTGGTCCTTGTTGAGAAATAACAATAACTGTGTGACATCAGGTCAATTCTGATTGATGGTGACCCTTTTCAGGGTTTTCTAGGTAGAGAGCACTCTGAAGTGGTTTACCATTCTGTTCTTCTGGAGCAGACCTGGGCAAAGTGCAGCCCGGGGACCAGCTCCTGTCCAGCCCGCAGACAGTTTTGAACATCAAAACCATTTATAGATTTTTGTCTAAAGTTGATCAGTTGCTTATCTTTAACATACCACAAAAAACTCTTTAGTATTTGTGAAGATTAACAAGTTTAAAATAAAAACAATCATAACATCACTGTTTCATTTTATTTTTAAGTAAAGTTGGTTCGGCCCCCGAACACAGTTCAGATTTTTCATCCCCCCCCCCGATGGAAATTAATTGCCCACCCCTGTTCTGGAGGCACCCTGGGACTGTGCAGCTTGCCAAAGACTACGCAGGCTGGCTCTTTGGGGATGCACAGTGGGGAATTGAACTCTCAGTCTCTGGCTTCATAGCCAAATGTTCACTACAAATATAATACATTCTTTGGTTAGGAATATGACTGTTAAATCTTCCCTCAGGTTTGATTATTTTCTAACCTTCATTTTACCCAGATGAAGTCATGTCTGAGAAAGATGTTTGAGTACATGTTCAAATTCAACTTTCTTCAGACTTCTTTTACCCCAATCAACTCTATTTAGAGTCAATTGATCATCAGTTTCTGCTGCCTCCTATACAGTCTGTGGAATTTTATCTTTCACAAGTAGTTTTATTTCCTTGAAAAATTGGAAAACCAACTGATTAAAATAATTAAATATTTTAATTTCATACTAGCGTCTGCTTTAGCTCCAGAAAACCTCTTCTCAAACAAATCACATAGTTTAGAAAAAAAATCAGTAAAGGATTTTTAGAATGAGATTGTAGTGTCTTATACTTTTTTCTGAAGAAATCAGGTCCTAGTTTAAATAGTGCAAACACCATAACTTTATATTCCTCATAAGAGATGTCTCTGTCTGAGGCGAGCAGATCCAATTCGCCTTTCACTAGACCAGAATTAAGCCAATTTGTCCTTCACTAAACTGGAAATAAACTTTATATGATCAGTTCTGTATCTCAGTTTTATGTGCAGCTTTCTCAAATGTAAATATTTGAGGATCTTGTACTGGCAAATATGTAATTGTTTGAGTATTCACAATGGCCCTCTCCGACATTTACTTCTTAGCATCCAAGTTTCCAGCGAGCCTTGTTCCAGCAAGTGATTGGACCATGCAAACCATGCAGTGATCCCAATCTGTCCGTAGCTGAGAAAGGTATGTTTGCCTGATTTTATAGAATTCTATTTATGGCATTTAAGTTAAATATTTGCACTACATTAATTTGGTATTAATAGTATTTCTTATATAGCCATTAGTGCATTTGAATTATCAATAATAACTTAAGGCAAGTTCATGTGTGACATTTGAGAGGGGACATTGAGATAAGAACCAAGCTTATATGTCATAAGACTTGACGTGTAGCAAGATGGGGTTTTTTATCATTGATATATGGACCAAGCAGCTAATGTGTGCAATAGTTACCCAGTCCATGTACTCCCCAGCAATATATATATATATTTGTGCTGTACTTCAGATGTAATCACAAACCTTTGGCCTATGTGAATTTTCACTACAATACGTCACTTATGAACCAAGTTCTTCTATTAATATATGATCCTTTTAAAGTGGATGTATACCAACTATAACTTGTACAACACACATCTCTATGTATACATCTGCCTAATCACTAAGATCTTTAATGGAGGGCTCCTCTAAGACCAACCATGCAAAACAGTCCACTATGAGGTGATATGGTGGAGGGCTTTCTTGGCTGAAGTGCCCGTTATGAAATGCTCTCCCCTTAGAGGCTTAATGGTGCTGACATTAACTGCTGTTCAACATCAAATTATAATATGGTTTAATGTATTCGCAAAGGCTTTCATGGCCGGGATCTAATGGTTTGTTGTGGGTTTTTCGGGCTTCTTGGCCGTGTTCTGAAGGTGGTTTTTCCTAACGTTTCGCCAGTCTCTGTGGCCGGCATCTTCAGAGGACAGCAAACTGTGCTCTGTCCTCTGAAGATGCCGGCCACAGAGACTGGCGAAACGTTAGGAAAAACCACCTTCAGAACACGGCCAAGAAGCCCGAAAAACCCACAACAACTATTATAATATGGTTGTTTGTCAAGATCTTGCAGATTAAGGCTTTGGAAGCTTCTTTATTGTTACTGAATGTTTAATGTACGTATATATTTTTATGCTTTTAAGTCTTTTACACACACACACACACACACACACACACACACACACACACACACACACACACACACACACACACACACACATGAATGTGTGCACACACACAGTATTTTAGGTTCCCATTAATATCTGGAGGACTTGTTAGACTAAATCTGCTGTTAGTGTGAGTACAGTTTAAGTACTGGAATAAAAATTATTTTGTTGCTTTTTAACATCAAAATTTTTATTTTACTAAAAGTTGATAAACTTCATAAGTCTGGTACATTTCACAACATTACATAAGTGTGTTTTAGCAAAGATCCCACCAAATGAATGGGAAAAATTCTCTTTCATTTGTATGTCATCAGTTTTCACATACTTTGAGTAAAATGTTGACTATAGCCAATGCTGTATTGCCCCCCCAGTCCCGGAATAAAGACACGAGACAGTGATATGGATTAAATATGGGCCACACTTTATTAAATCAGATCACATCAATCTATATCTTCAAACATTATCAAAAGAGGGGGCCTGCTGTAGTGCGGAAACAGGATAAGGCGGGGGTATCCAAATACCCCCTGATCCACCATTGGGCGAGTCCCCGGCCCCAGGTTCCAGCGGTCTACCAGACAGCAGGAACCCGGCAAGCCGCTAATTAAACACCCCCAGACCTCAAGACATCTTTAATTGATGACTATTGGTCCGGAAGTGGCCCAGCGCATCTTCCCCGCACCGGCCCTGTAATCGCACGATCCGCAGAGCCGGGAGGTCGGATGCGCTGTTGGCTTACCTGAATTACAAACGGGACACACCGAGACTACCTGTTTTTCCACACTACCCGCCACAGCATAAGGACTAGCCTAGCTATGTCCTATGCCTGCCACAGAGCCCCACAAGCTCAACAAGCAGGCCCCCTTTAATATCTTCCAGGAATATGTCCATACCTGCCTCAGACAGGGGTACACTGGAGCTTTGAAAAATTCAGTGTTGCTTAATTGGATCCTATGGTGAAAATTACCGATCTCAGGCCGCCACCGCAGACACCTCTGTCACATCTGTTAACGCCCCACGGGCCTAGTTAACATTGCCAATATTCTGGGCGCCTTGTCAGGCTAACCACGGAATGATCGTGGACGACACGATCCGCATTGCACGATAATGAGGACGCTGCCGCAGACACCTCTGTCACATCTGTTAACGCCCCATGGGCCTTGTTAACATTGCCAATATTCCAGGCGCCTCATCAGGCTAACCATGGAATGATCGTGGACCACGCGATCGCATCGCAGGATACCTGCCATTCAACCAGTAAGGCAGAATGTCCAGGTTCAATACCTTACCTGATGATCCAGATAGATCATTGTCTCCGAGGTAAATCATCTGGTGGAGACTGGTCAAATGCCTTCATAGTGCCACGTTGGATCCACTGCTTGCCACACATCCCCATCCAGGCTATGTGTGCATGTGCTCAAAGCTCTAGATCACTCACACATGGGGATAAGGCAGCATAGTACTCTGCCCAATAAGCAAACTATATCCAATGGTCCTTATGTGCTTCCACCTTCACACCTTAACGAACCTGCAATGACATAAATGTCCTCTGCCTAGATGTTAGATAGGTTTCAGTGGTACGTCCGAGAACTAAAAGAAGACCACAGGCCTAGCTATTGAATTTGGTCAATGCTATACCTTGGGCTGTTGCTGCAGATGCCGCTCCAGTCCTAAAAGAGTGAGTTACCAAATCCTATGCCCTTAACCCAAACCTTTAATTGATGTTTAGTCACGGTGACTTAACAGTGAGTCTGAGAAATTATCCTACTTCTTAACCCCTAGGTTCAATAAATGCCTACATGGCCGTAACGGGGCAAGTGCTCAATACTGCCATGCCCCAAAACCAACTGCTTCTCGTTGCCTATTTCATCAGCTTCAGATCATCCAATAGTGATTCTAAGTGACCATCCTGGATTCGAATGTCTTGTCTCTGTAAGGCTAATCGAGAGGTGTCTGCCTTCCTTCCTGCCACTAACTCACTGGTCCTGAGGGCACCGAAAATTGCTATTAAGATTGTCTTAAACAATTACCATCATAAAATTATCTCTACAACTGTCCCGTTACTCACATATGCGCTACATAAGAGGTAGGGAAATAGGTGTTCTGATAAAAACACCTTCCCCCACTCCTTAGGCCACCCCTACTAACCTTTTCTGTATCCTATAATCCCCTGAGATATCCCTATCCATTTATGTTTGCTTGAAAAGCCAGCACCAACAGCCTACCTTGAATGGTGCCTGGGGCTAACTTTTTCGTATGAAGGAATATCATAAATTGCTGCAAGTATTCTACTGGATCCAGCCAACCTGCTCCAGTTCCAGCAACCTAGTAATCTGGAATCCTCTTCACACCACTCCGCCAGACCCCTGAAGGAAGGAATTTTGGCAGCTCACTAACATCTGGGGCAAACGCCCTAACCGCTTGATCTATTGGCGTGAGAGAGCCTCGGCCATTCCGTTATCTAAATCAGGTGCACGCCAGGCATACACTATTATAATAAATTGCAATGCTCATGGAGTAAAAGTACTAACTAAAACCATCACACTCTCATAATCTGACAAGAGGTTGTATATAAAGCAGACAACCATTTGGTTGTCAAACCAAAAATTTGGACCATTTAATTTGATCACTCTTCCGCCGAGAGCCACAAGACCCTTCCTCGTTTACCTGAAAATCCACTTCCAGGCTGATATTAAATCTACAAAAGGAGGCAGTAAAATTCTCAAGGAAATGTATTCATACAAGAAGATCTTCCTTCATAACTTTGTCACTCTGGTCCTCTGCATGGGCTGCTTAAGGCCCTGCAGCATTGCAGGGATGCCATAGGAAAGCACGGGCCAGTGCTACTACTCTGCATGTGAAGCTTAAATGCCCCGCTATCACCTGTAACTCTGTAAAAGACGCTTTCCCCACATAGGAAATCCTAACGCTAACATTAAGATCAACCCCATTTTACCATGAAGCATCTGTGAAGTTTGCTGCAGCGTATTGATATCGATCAAGAGGTGCATCTAAAAGTGTATAGTTCCCGGGGGATGGCGTCATAACTGACATTCCCTCCAGATAGGACAGCTGATGCATTAATTAAAATCACCAGGTGCCTTGGTTACTAATCCTAAAGTGAAAACGCTCGACTATGCCAAGGGCTGCTCAGAATAAAAAGGGGGCCTAGGACCCTACCTTCCTACACCTATTTATCGATTTTACAATAGCCTCCAAGCCAGCTATCGATTGGAGGCTTTTAGCCAAAGCTTTACATTTAACTATTGCAGGGGTTTTAAACCTGTATCAATACCCTAAAGTAAGCACTGCACTCCCTCCATGTGAGTTGTGTCCATAACCAAACTTCCAGCACTTCATTCTAATTGGGTTGGTTCCCCTTGCCAGGGGTACCCCCGCCACCGCTAGGCTTTTGCCTCCTCCTATTCCCTTGTTCTGATGCTGGAAATGTGCTTTCATATAGATAATATTTTTAATGTTGCCCACCGCAAGTGATGCATTCATGTCAAAACTTACCTGGCCTTCTGGAACAAAAACCCGTGGAGTTGTATGCAAAACATGGCAGACGGGCGAAACTGCCTACCCTGCTCCAAGGTGGGGAGTTTGCGAAGTAACAATTTTTCTGTTTAGATGGCTGCTATCAAATCTGTCTGCTGTATTGGGCCTAGCCAGTGTCATATGTTATAACTACAAACCCGGCTGTGGCTCATCCCAATGCAGGTTGGGCTGAATGGACACACTGAAGCAGTGCAAAAGTTCTCCAAGGCTGAGCCTTCACTAGCATTCCAGCATAAATAATTAAATCCCGCTCCCCCATGACTAGAGTAGTTCCCGTAAGGCAAAGCCGCTGAGGGAATGGTATTGTAGCCTGTCTTTGGCACTGATGAGTATTGCCACTCAATGATGGTAGTCCCTACATTGGATGTACCTGCAGCCAGAGGAGCTGTATATGGCGTACTCCATCCACTAAGTGTGTATTAGAATAAGGCCAAACTACATTGGGTAACCCCGTGGGCGTTAGGGTGTGAATGTGGAATGTGCAAGAAGAGAACCACAGGCCCCTGGCCAACCCGGCGGGGTTGTTTGTGTGCAGTGCACAGCTGAAGACTCACCAAATGATGCAGCAGCTGTGCTGGAATCATCCAACCCCTGTGATGTGCTACCACCTGCCTGATCTGTCATGTCGTACCCGACCTGTGTCACAGCAGTTGCTCCAGACGTCCCCATGCCGGATACCCTTCCATGTCTTCTTACGCAGAAGACGTTGGGAGTAGCTGAAGCTCCTTCTGATACCGCCGCCTCCTTGACCTAAGGGACCTGTACAGCTTTCAAGGCAACAAAACGCTCCATCAAATCTTGAGTGAAAGATTTCAAATTAGCCTTCCACCTGGCCTTAGCATCCCTAACCAAACTGCGAGGAGAAACCTCGTGTTGCTGAGGTGTTTGTTTTGCCAATCTCTGCACCTCCAGGGCTGAAAATTTTCCTTGTAATTTCGTCACAAATCCAGGCCTGAATGCACTGCCAAGGACCTAAACCACTGAGTTATTCGGCAGGCAGCCCCAGCTGCAGCATGCGATTTTATAATATTCAAATGTATACTAAATGAAATGCATTTAATCAGACATCACTTAATATTTATTCTAAAACTGATCACGAGTTATAATATTCAACTTTATAATACCTGAAATGTATTCAATCAGATATCAATTAATATCTACTCAAAATTAATTACCAGTTTAAATATTCAAATTTACAGTGGGGTCTCTACTTAAGAACTTAATCCGTATTGGAAGGTGGTTCTCAAGTTGAAAAGTTCTTGTTGAATCTGCATTTCCCATAGGAATGCATTGAAAACCATTTAATCTGTATCTGCTCTTTTCCGTCCATAGAAACTACAGTGGAACCTCTACTTAAGAACTTAATCCATTTTGGAATGGTGTTCTTAAGTTGAAACGTTCTTAAGTTGAAGCAAAATTTCCCATAGGAATGGACTGAAAACCAATTAATCCGTTCTGGCTGGTTTTTTGTTATGTAGAGGTGTGTTCGTACATTGAAGCATTAGTTCCCATAGGAACTAATGCAAAGCTGGTTAATATGTACTCTACCACTAGGGGGAGAATTTTTTTTAACCTAAGATGACCTACGGTTAAAAAAAGAGCAGGAAAGGTTTTTTTTCCTGTTCTTATCTTGGATTTCTGTTCTCAAGTAGAAGCAAAATTTAGCAAATGGAGCTGTTCTTAAGTTGGATTGTTCTTAAGTAGAGACGTTCTTAAGTAGAGACCCCACTGTATACTATGTGAAATGTCTTTAAAAATTAATTAATATTTATTCTAAAACTGATTACCAACATAATATTCAACTTTATACTATATGAAATGTATTTAATCAGGTATCAGTTAATATTTATTCTTAACTAATTAACTGACTACAATATTCAAATTTATATTATATTAACCTTATTTAATTAGTTGCCAATTAATATCTAGTCTTAAAGCTTTCAAACACAAAATGGCAGAGAGAGAGAAAAGAGCGGGAAAATTCATCCCCTATATGACGTCTGCGCCCAAATACTACCAATTTAAGTTAATCAGTAAAAATGCAAATTAAAATAGGAATCACACTAGCACAATACCGCTTGTAAATAAGTGCCCTGGATGTTGTAATATGCTCTATAAATAATATATTGTTGACTACAATTGGTTACTATTAATTCATCTGTGATTAAATTTATTAAATATAAACAGGGCAATGTTACACTTAATATTCTTAGCATTCAATCTACCATTAGCTTTATTCTACAATAATAATTGCCAATTAATAGTAATATTATTCTATGCCTATGGCTTATTTCCCATATATTCTAACTGCAGCCAAACACTAAATCACCATGGTGGAGAGGGGGGAAAAGGGCGGGAAAATCAGTCAATGAAATTGCATCAGCTCCTCTCTGTAACCCACTGCCAAAACTCTTAAACCAGTTAAGCCCTAAAATGAATAAAAACTTAACCGGCTGGCAGAACACTCATATGTATAAAGAGAGACCTCCTGCCTGAATATGCTATGATTTTTTTTTCTTTCTCAATAGAACTCGCGCCACGCCCCGGCGCAGCGGGCGCAATCCCGCGCTGCTGCTACTCCTCTCTCTCTCTCTCTCTCACACACTTTCTCTCTCTCTCTCTCTCTTAACCCAGCTGAACACTAAAGGGGATGAATTAAACTCTAAATCTACAATTAAAATACAGCCAAGGGAGGGAGTGTGAGGCTGCCGTCCCGTCTGTAAACGTGACTGCTGCTGCCTCCAAAAAAGCCGAGCACCACCAGCTCTTTGAATCACCAAAACCTCTTTCAGATCGCCACTCTTTCCTATCAGAGGAAAGCTAAAGAAAAGACAGGCAACTGGGGAGGGAAGCTAAAAGCCGCCCTCCCGACCACCAACTCAAACCGTTGCTTGTTTGATCCTCAGCCAGCAAAGCAAAAACGCTTGCACGCACGAGCTCAACCACTCCTGCTGCATCGGTGCCCGAACAGGAAAGAGGGTGATCGAGTGGGAGTGCTTGCTTAAATAACATCACTCGCTCACCCACACTAGTCATGTGACCTGGGACAGTCTCGTGCCATCCAGGACGGTGGGGCAAAAGCCAGCTATGCTGTTCCAGGGCGGCAAACCGTCCGTCCAGCAGCTGAAACCATCTGACTAATAATAATCATGTGGTGCCAATTAATTCTGACTTATTGTGACCCTTCTTCAGGCTTTTCCCGGTAGAGAATACTCAGAAGTAGTTTACCATTTCCTTCTTCTGAGGGTGCCCTGGACCTGTGCAGCTTGCCCAAGGCCACGCAGGTTGGCTGTACTAGCCTGGATAAATTGAACTCCCAAACTCTGGCTCTGCAGCCAGATACTTTTAAGCCACTGAGCTATCCAGCCAGTGGGAAGCAAATTACATCAATGACAGCCTTGGCTTTACCAAATACAAAACCAGTTCTGGGGTTGGTGATACCTTTCTTGAATCACTAAAATGTTAAAACAGGCAAACTTCCGATTTCTCCAGAACTTTTCATCAGCCAAAGATGTGATAAAAGTTGCGGTAAAGACAATTAGCCCTGATTCACTTTCCTTGCTTTATCAGTCTCTGAAAATGGGGTGAATTTCAAGGCTGCAAACAGCCTGTTTCTTTCTCTTCCAACCATATTACTTTCTATTGCTACTGAGGCTGACGTGTTCCTTTGAAGTCCTATGCCCAAATTGTACTTTACCTTATTTCTTTTTTTAATAAACATTTTATTAGTTTTCAATCTATCTACGTTGTTTTGGGCTTATCAAACATCGTGTTGCATGCTTTGCTTACAATTATTTGTTTTTTACATCTCAGTGTCTTCCCGGTGCCCCCCCCCCAATTCCAGACATCTTTCAAACATTCAATCCATTCATGTACAGATTTTAGTATATAATATGACTACTATCATAATATTACTCTCATATTGTATAATCTTCTCAAGGTCTTTAATAACATTATTATTGAAAGTGGTTCCAGATCCATGACCCAGCTTTATATCTAGTTCAGTTTACCTAAAATAAAAAACCACCATATTACCTCTTTACCCTGATTAAAGGTAAAGGTAAAGGTTCCCCTTGACAATTTTTGTCCAGTCGTGTCCGACTCTAGGGGGTGGCGCTCATCCCGCTCTTCAAGCCATAGAGCCAGCGTTTTGCCCGAAGACAATCTTTTCCGTGGTCACATGGCCAGTGCGACTTAGACACGGAACGCTGTTTACCTTCCCACCGAGGTGGTACCTAATTATCTACTTGCATTTGCATGCTTTCGAACCGCTAGGTTGGCGGGAGCTGGGACAAGCGACGGGCGCTCACTCCGTCGCATGGATTCGATCTTACAACTGCTTGGTCTTCTGACCCTGCAGCACAGGCTTCTGCGGTTTAGCCCACAGCGCCACCACGTCCCTTTACCCTGATTAGGGCTCCCTTATTTCAATTTAATTCTCCTTTTTAATATACAAAATATACCCTTTAACGATTCCCGATGTTAAATATATACTTATTTCCAATATTAAGGGGCCCTTCCTTGTTTTCTCCTTTTTCATCTTTCTCGGTAATTCCCTCTCTGATTTCTCTTTTTACATTTAGTATTTCTGTGTGTCTAAGCATTCTGTCATCTTTCACGTCCTCTGAAACCATTTTATACATCTGATTTATGTCCACTAACTCTTTATGTACTTGGTCTATCTTCAATGGATCTTCCAAGCTTTTCCTCTGATCCAAGACTGACGTTTCTCTTAGATTAATTTCCTCCAGCTCCTGTTTGGATTGGCATACATCATCTGGAACACTCTCATTTCCTTCTTCGTTGTTCCCTGTTGCTTGCGGGCTATAATTCTTCTCATGTTGATTAGATAGTTTTACCTCCTGATAATGGGATCTCACTATTGCTAGTATTGTTTGAAGTGTAGATTTTATTTCGTCCCAAAATTGTCCTTGTTGTGCCATTCTGTTCCAGCTGCCCAAGTGTTTAGGCCAAGATTCAAGGTGCCCAAATATTTGTATCCGCGGCCTGATGGCCTAATTCCACAGGTTTACGAATATTCAAGGCACAGTTTTTTTTTAATGGTCCACTCTAGGGTTAATTGTCCAACCAGGCACAGAGGGAAAAAAAGTCAAAAAGAAGTAAACAGATTCTGAGGCTTTAAGCAACAGCAGTGTACTCAAGGTCACCCCTCCTGGGCTCCATGCCAAAAGACTTCAAATAGTCAAAGCAAGGTCCAGATTTATCAAGTATAACGGAAAGTTTCTTAAGCTTTATAATGCCAAGTTGTAATATTCTTGAAGTATGTTTTAAATGTATTGAATGAATATGTTCCATAATCTTTAAGAATATGTTCCATAATCTTTAAGCTATCCCTCTCACCAGATTTTTTGCCGCATTGTAGTTACTGAGATAGATAGCGGTTCTTTTTTCCATATATAGAAATCTCCAGGGGTACAAGCAATTAGTTGTAAAAATATATCTCACCCGATGGTAAACAACGATGTCAAAAAGCTAATTCTCGCCTCTTTTAGCCGGCTGCCGACGACTTGCAAGCTAGCCTAAGCTGCTTGTTACTGTCCGCTGGCTGATTAGGGAGTTTCCTGGATCAAACGGGGGTGGCGGCCGCCCCCCCTGATCAACAGGTTCCCCCCCCCCCAGTTCATCACCCCTCCGGGGTGGTTCCGACACCCTGCGATGTCCCAAACAGGTCAGAATTCAGCCTAGGAGACAGAGCTCTGTTCTCCTGCTGCCGTCTCGTCGCGACGTCAAGCCGGAAGTCTCACTTTACCTTATTTCTTGTAAAGGTGCTTGTGCAAATACTTGTTTATATGGTAGTTATTGTGTAAAAGTTTATATATATATTTAAAGAAAGCATCTTATTTTATGTTTGATTGCTGTCATGGCTTCTGTTAGAACATTGTTTATATAAATCAAAATGTAGCTCCCTTGTTTGATTGCATTAAAAAGGTTGATTTTTAAGGGGGGTTGGAACCAGAAGAGAAGTATTTAACATCTTGGTCATCGCGGCATAGTAACAGGCTCTATTGTGCATACTGAAATTTCTGTTCCTTTTTCTTTATTGCTATTTCCTTTTTAACTTGCCTTTTTAAAAAAATTTTCAAAATCTGTTCTTGGTTTTCTGATCTTGTTGACTCCTGTAAATTGATCTGTTCTTCTGACCAAAAGTGTACCATTGCTTATCACTCACTACATTTAAAGAACACACGTAAGAGCTTGGGATCCATCCCAAAATGCTGCAGTTTTTTTAAAAAAAGAAAAGTCAGCCTTCAAATCCATCAAATCCCAGTGACATTTGTATTATAATATTACCCAAATTCCATCTGTTTCCATCCTTCAGCTGTTCCAGCAGCACCAAGCAGCTGGAGTCTGGACAGCGGAACCAGAGAGGCCTTGCCATTCCTGTCTGCTCATGTTGGGAGCATCCTGGCCCCACCAGTGCCTCCCCGAAGCCTACCCCATGGTAAGGAAATGGCCAGTGGGTCTGCAGAAAAAAAAAAACAACTGAATTTATGCCCAGTTAAACCATGTGAAGGCCAACATGTTTTGGTTCTGTGAAAAGGAACAAAAACAAGAGAATTTTTTCCTGATTTTCTTGGCTGACAATTACAGGTTTAAAATTTCAGCAGTTCTGTGAATATGCTCTGCAACTGAAATTAAGCTTGTGAGTGATGCAAACTTAACCTCACATCTTGCTTCAATCTAGAAATAAATATTTATTGAGATTCCATTTACTGAAGAGAAATTGAGGTTTCAGATGTGTAATGCTAAGAGCCTGTTGTCTTGCCACGGGAGCCTTGATATGACCTCAACTGGGGATGACATCATATTGCCACTAATGAATGTGTCTATAGTTTTTAGTGTTACTGTGAACATGTATGTTACTGTGAACATTGTCCAAGTCATCATATAAATGGATTGGTTTCTAGGAAAATGGCAGCATACTATTAGGATTTATCTCTCTTTTCACTATGGGTCAAAGAAAGCTTTAAAATTATCAATATAAATACTGTGACATATTTTTCTTTCATTCATCTCATTTAAGGTCACTACTCGATACATTTTGATGCCTTCCATCACCATCTGAATGATCCGCCCCCAGCACTACCTGCACGAACACTGCGTAAGGTAAAAGGTTTTCTTTGCCTGCATAACCACCCAAAAGAATCCATTAATCTACTGGGACCAGTTCTGTGTTCCCCATGTGTTATCTCTACTGAGTACCTCCAGTGTTTGTCCTGATAAACCAGCTGGCTGTGTCACCCTCATGTTGTTTAGACTAGAAACTGAAGGTGTCTTGTTTTCACCTGGACTTTAATGAAATTTTTACCCTACAACTCTGAGAAAAATCAGCTTATAAAACTAGAGTAATTAAAAGACATAAAGTTTAGAGTTAGCTAAGTCACATAAGATAGGAGTGAGGAGTGAGAATTTAACGTTCACCTTCTCTCATTTTACCAGTCTTAAACTCCCTCCCAGCTGCTGTGTATCCCACTGACTGAAATATACTAGTCCAATATGTAGCAGAGTGGAAAAAGCCATTCTAAAGAAAAATAAAAACAAAAATTATTATTCCGTTAGTTCCTTAACACTGTTTGCCCTGATGATCAGTTTATCAATTATTAATTATTGGCATCTTTAATTCTGCTTGCTGTGATGTATGGTAGGCTCCTGAATCAATATTTCCTTCTAACCATGGCACTGGAAAGGGGGCATTGGTTCTCCTTGCAATTATCCTGAGCTTCTGAAATTCTTGCAGCACCTCTTACATAAAATACATGTACAAAGAGGGCTGGAATAACATCCTCTTCCTCAAAACCACTCTATGGCAATGAAACATTTTTATTCAGAGCTAGGAGCGAGCCCCAGTCCTTAGCCCTTTAGTGCTATGACACAATAATGGAAATTTCAGGAAGATGGGAGAGGAGAGATAGACTGTGCAACCTTTAAACAATGCAGCAAATTACAAGTGGCCATGAAATTGCATGGCTGCCTATAAAATCTCTTACTGTTATTTCCCACCTACCAAAGTTTCCTCCTGTTCTTCCTCTGTAATATTACAATAGAGAATTTAGCTCAATAAACTGTGTAAACCTAACCATATTAAAATATGCATTATTTTGAACTCTCCAAGCAAATCCTATCTAAATAGCATAGGCCAATTTCCTAGATAAGGAAGGGAAGCAAGTCATTGTTAATAAGGACAACAGATGCAAAGGAAGACAAGACCTCTTTATCTTTTTCAGTATAGTCTTGTCAAAGAGTCAAAACATGTCAAAATATTCCTTATTATTGTTTGAAACCCCACCCCCAATAATAATTCATATTGCAAGTACAGTATAGCAAGTTTCATTTCATCTCAATGAGCTCTGCATTGTTTTCTTCTTCCTTTTAAACAGTCACCTCTTCATCCAATACCTGCATCACCTACCAGTCCACAGTCTGGCCTGGATGGAAGCAATTCTACTCTTTCAGGCAGTGCCAGCAGTGGAGTGTCTTCGCTGAGTGAAAGTAACTTTGGTCATTCATCTGAACCCCCACCTCGAACAGACACCATGGATTCTGTCCCTAGCCAGGCCTGGAATACTGATGAAGACTTAGAGACACCCTACCTTCCTGTCAGGTACAGTCTGTCAGAGCCGGATGTTCTGGAAACTCTCAAATCTCAGCCATGCCGAAGCCACTCTGCTCCATCAGGAGTCATTCCTCAGGACACTATAGACCCTCCAGCTCTTCCTCCTAAACCGTATCACTCCCGTCTCCCAAACATGGATAATGAGGAGGGGATGATTTTGGAAGAGGAAGAGAAACACCGGGCACTGCATCGCAAAATCTCCCAGCCAATTAGCGGCACAAAAGAGGAGCAAGCCAGGGTAGCCTGGGAACATGGCATCAGTGAGCAGTAAGCAAAGCAATGATGAAGAATAATTTGCATGAGCATTCCAGTTCTAAAAAACCAGAAGAGGGATACAAAATGAGGCTTCAGAGAAGAGATAAAATGAACTGATTTATACTCTGCTGTTGGAGCCAGAGACTGAGGCCTGCATGTGCAGTTGCTGCTTTCCTTTTTATTTAATTTTATACTTTTCAGATTTTCAGTAGTTGGGGGTTTTATCAATTTTTTTGCAGTGGGTGCTTCATTCCTTCTACAGTTTATCAGACAGCAGGAAATGATATGTTAGCTGTAAACACCTGTAGAAACTGAAAAATACTAGAATTTTGAGGGGGAATGCAGCATGGGAATCTCCAGCTTTCCTCCCAATTTTGAGATGCGCACAAGTTGAAGCAGTTGCACTAGGAGTATGTTTATTTGCTGTAGTAAGTGAATGCTCATTTCAAATTCAGGGATTCCATGAAGTGTCAAGCCAGAAGATGCACAGTGTAGAGGCACTGAAATATGCTTAAGAAGAAATTTAATCTTCCAGGCTTGAGGTGTATAAACTGCTAAGCAGTGGTCTTTGTACATTGCCTCAAGTGTGTTGAAGCAATCTATCCAGTGCTTACTGGCTTCCATGTCAGCTTTAAGGCATCATTTCATACATTCTTTCTGGTTTGTCACAGACTTTCTGATTTCTTGCTTCCCCCATTTTCATTGTCATTTGTATCTACCAATGATATAAGAAGAGGGAGATACCTAACTATGAGACTTTTGGTCTTTCTCTTACTAAATCTGGACACGTTGTTGTCATTATCATGTTTATTCCAGTTCAGGAAGAAAAGTAATAGTATGGCACAGCAATCAGAATAAAATAAATATTTGAATGCATTTCCCTGAAGGTTAAGAATCTGTATAGTTCAAAATATTGTCTGTTACTGTACCATCTCCCCCAAAGTACTCC
Source organism: Pogona vitticeps (assembly GCF_051106095.1). Classification (NCBI taxonomy): domain Eukaryota; kingdom Metazoa; phylum Chordata; class Lepidosauria; order Squamata; family Agamidae; genus Pogona; species Pogona vitticeps. Next base: position 79,660,922 of record NC_135784.1, on the reverse strand, counting down.
TGCTACAGGACATCAGGACCTCTATTTGTTCCAGAAATACCATAATCATCAATAAATATCCACTATGTTAACACTATAAAAGTAGGCATTTTAAAGGCGGCTAGCAGAAAATGAAACAAATTTCTTATGGAGCTTTTTATTTTATTTTTTAATAAAAAGGTCCTTAACTGTGTCTAAAGAAAGATGAACTAAAGTAATGAATAATGTTGTGGAATGCAGAAGTAAGAAAGGAGCCACTGTTTGTACTTGTACTCAAGAACTAAAGCAGCCAATTGGCACGTTGTGATTGTACATTTTAATCAAAGATACTCTAGAACAGTGGTGTCCAACCTTGGCCCTCCAGATGTTCTAAGACTACAGCTCCCAGAAGCCTTCACCACCACCTCTGCTGGCCAGGATTTCTGGAGGTTGAAGTCCAAGAACATCTGGAGGGCCAAGGTCTACCACTGCTCTAGAACATGCTGCTATAAGCTATGTGATAATTAGTGATAAACTTAAGCTCAGAAAGGGTCCTAGAAGATACACAAAGAAAAATAATATCAACACACATAAGGCAATATAACAATATACTGGCAAATTAGAACTAATTATACATTAGAAATTAATTCATTTTATTCAGTGTTGAGTATCCGTTTGTTTTCAACACCTTAAATATGATAAAAAGGCTATTTAGTTCAAGTTCTAATCTTGTTGCACTTCCCTCTGAGGGTTAAAAAATTCTCTTTTTTCATTAAAAAAATCACATTTGTGAAACCAGTTACTGTATATTAAAAGTGACTGGAGCACAGAGAATATGAAAGATTGGTCCAAAATGCCTATTAACTTAAGGGTGAAATCCAGTTGCATCTCAACCACATGTCATCAAAATTTATTCTAGAACGTTGAGGGACCCACCAGACCGAATCTGACAGGTTCAGAAGGGCAGAAATAAATAAAGCACTGTATAAGCAGAAGTCCACCCACATTGGATGAAAACTTCAAAGTCCTGATGTTGCCATTCAGTAACTGAATAATGGATTTTGCCCTGAACAAATGGAGGGAACAGTATGCTCACTGTGCAACTGAAACTGGTAAGGTAAGTTTCTAAGACAGTTTCACCAAGATTTCTCTAAGTCAAAACATCTATTACCCCTTTCTTCATATTTCAACTAAGCAACATGGTATTAAAAAAAAAGAGTATCAGATTTTGTGCTCTTTTTGAGCCATTGGTGTTCACAACTGCTTTTTGCATCCCTCTTAACATTGGTCCAGAAGCACCATTTTTCCCACTAGGACAGGATGCTCTCCAGAACTACCAAAAACATCTGGCAAGCACAATTTAAAGGCAGTAGGTGTGCTTCAGATTAATATTGGCATGCCACATGTCAAACTTCCAGTCAGGATAACTATTATTCACCTAGACCTCCAGGAGAATGATTAAGGCATATTGCCTTTTTTGGAGTTTGAGGAACTTGCAAATCAATTCTAAATATGATTATTTAGACATCTGAAATCTCTAGGACCTACTCCCCAATAAGAATGTTTAGAGGATTGCAAGATCCATACAGCTCTGAGAAACCTTTTCTGTTGATACAGTTTTAAAGGCCTTTTCCCTTCAAGGGCCATGCAACAAGTTGGCAAAGGTAACAAAATAGGAAGGTCAGAATTTCTCTCTAATAACCTGTGTATGGAGGGAGGCAAATTTAAATGGTAGTTAACAAGGAAATTTGTGGGGAATCAGTTTTTCAATTTCTGCACAATGTTGTAACGTGTGTGCGCGTGTTAGTGGCTTTTTAATGAAGGCAGCTCTGTGTGTTTTAATGCAAAATGAAATTTACATTGTATTTCAGTTAATGAATGTGAAGCTAAGCATCCTACAAAGCATAACACAAATGGAGCTCCAGTTAGGTATCCTATGCTGTGCTTATTAGATTTTACAGACCACTAATACAAGTCCTGTTTGATGGGGCTTGTGGTGACATGGCTTTGAAAGCCAAAGTTCCTGACAGAAACATAGTAATAATTGTCTTTGGATAGCAAAATGGAAATTTTTAAAAATTATATTTTTGGACAGTGAAATAGCACACTCAATCATGGTGCCTTGGAAAAGGTCTAAACAGCTCCAGAATAGTTCTTGTCCTTTGTCTAGAGGAGAAGACAGTTTAAAAGACATTGGTCATTGAGAAATAGGAATAGTTCCATCATGAAGTAGTAGTGATACATACATTTTGTTATAATAACAGAATTATAAGGTTTCTTCCCCCCCCATTAACCCCACCACTCATTCCCCCGTCTTGCTTTATCCTAAAAGAAATTAAATCATATCATACATGGGGAAGGAAGACAGCAGGAGATTTGGGGAGGGGATATCATGTTGATTATTGTTCCCAACATGTTTCAAATGTAAATATATCACATGAATGCTGTGTATTTGTACAGGAAATTGAGCAAAAAAATTGTATAGATTGTGATGTCTGGTTCTCGCGCCCTGTAAATGTGTTTTTAACCTATGGCAATCTCCCGTTTAAAAAACACACAGGAAAAAATCTCTATTCAATTCTCTTTTTGTGTATTCATGTTCAGAAAAGTTATATTAACCATAAGAAAAAACTTGCAGGAAAAAAAATCACAAAATTTGTACCAGAGTCCTAAAGATATTTCGTTGTATATATTGTGATAGCATGTTTCTGGAATCAACAAATAAGTGATGTGAATTTTAGGTGTAAATATGTTTTATTCTGGGGGTTTTCCTTCCCTCCCCTCCCCATTCACTCAACTGCTGTGATGTGGAATTAAAGATCAATATCTGATATTTAAAATCATTGAATAGCTGTGCTCTCTGAGGTACCAATCACACATTTATTTGAATGCCCTAGTCCATCTCAACAGATTTTGAAAGTGCTAGGTAAAGCAGAGGATGCACTTTATATTTTCAGGTAATGTCAAATTAAATTACACTTAAGAGTTTAGAGGAAGGGAAACAGGAAAATGGGAAGACTACTGCAGTCTATTTCATACAGGAATTAATCTGATAACTGACCCTTAACTGACCCAATTTTACTTAACCCATATTAAAAGACTTCCAGTATGACATATGTATATAATTTTAATATTTATCTAATTCTCAAAAGTAATCACTAATGAGTGGAACCTTGTTGCAAGGGAGAAATGAGTTATCTACAGCAATCCTGCTGACTAGAATGACTTTCTTCTGGCTCTGTGAGACCTAAGACAGCTAAAATAACCCTTTATCAGGTAGAAAAGCCCTTACCTGAACACTTGCACAGATTCTTAAAAGTTTCTGTCTAGATTTCATTATGCCCTAGGTACTGGTGGCAGCCAGTTACCATTATGAGTCCCAGGTTCATTTAAGCAATTCACCATAGTCTAACACGTACCTGTTGCCAGTTATGTGATCGATCAATTCCCAAAGCATGTTCTGTGTCTGAACTGTAGATACATAATCCACTTCTAGCAACCAAGGCTAGAGCTTGTAAAAAAACGTTTAATTTCTTCTACCTATGGCAGAACACAGCTTTGAGTGAATACATACAGAGAACCAAAACAGATTGTTTCCCTATCACACCACCAAATTATTCTGATTATGGTAACTGCACATAGTTGCAGCAGAAATCATGCACAAATATCACACTGCACGCAGAGAGGAAAGGCAGAATGTTAGGAATGATAGGAAACCAAAAACAAGAAGCAACCCTCTGTAGGGTAAATATGAAGGCACTGAAAGGGGTTAACTAAGGGTTTATATTTCTGCATATGCATTCATGTCAAAGTTTAATTAACAAATGATTGTACTGAAAATACAGAGGAAAATATGGAACAGCCTGGTGCAAATCTCTGCTCCCCAAGAGACTCACAGAGAAAAATAACACTCTGGAACTAACTTAAGTAACGTGGTTGTGAAAATCTTTCTAGACAATCATTTCATTGCACAATGAATGTGCAGAACATTAAGCATCTTCCCTCTATTTAGCACATTTATTGTGAATAAATCACAATACCCATCATCAGAACAGCAATATTGTGTTGCTAGGATAATCCTATGCCTCTTCCCAGTGTACTAGTGACTGCTATACAGAATGTGATTATGCAAACATTATAATTATATAATTATTGATGACACTGGCAGTGAGCAACACTTTGCCTGTACCATTTTGTAACTTTTTTAAATGGTCTAATTTTTCCAACAGCTAAGTATTTGCCCACTGTACAAGTCAAATATGATTGCACTCATGAAGCCCTTGAAAAGAAGCAAAAATATTTGTGGGTTTTTTCCTCCTAGGTTATTTATTTCAACATAGGCTGGGGGGAAAATTGTTGCATTTATATATTATGATTGATTTATGCATATTGTCTTTTTAAAATGCTGTTTAATGTATAGATTACTTGAGCATACATAACTGTAATTCTGTTAAAATATGAACAGTTAATAAAAATATAAAATTAAGAAGGGCCAAACACAAGCAGGGATTCATCTTCCATCTCCCCACCAAAATACCATTTTACTTTAATGTTTATTTTTCCAACAGAATTTTTGTGAATCTGTTGCTACTTTGCTCCAGTGCAAGATGTTTATCTTCCATTAGACAGTTCTACAATGACTTACTCCATGTGCATGTAGCTTTAAAAATAAAATCTATGAGATGGGTGGATATTGTTCTCTAAAAAGACTCAGCAATTATACCTAATACTATTTTCAGTGAACACAAATTCTTATCAGTAATTCCATGTAGTGAAGAAGCATGTACAGAACAAGTTGCTATGTGTACCTGATCTTGATACTGCTACCTGCATGCAAAATGGATAGACCCAAGGATCTGCCATCTTGGCAGAAATACATCAGAATGTGCATAAGATAATTAGATATGCAGCTCAAGCCAGGATACCTGTCATCTAATGTGTCTATTATCGCTGCTGTGTAAATGAAAATATGTATTTTCACCTGCCTCTATTCTCACACACAACTTAGGGCCATAGTACATAGTTAATACTGGTTATGACCACTTTATTTTCTTGCCTTTATGTTGAGGTAGTGCCTTCCTCAAACCATGTAAATTACTGTTCTGTAACTCCCACCTTGACTTTTGGGAGGCTCTTCATATATGATTATTCATGTTCAGTTCAGCATTGGCTTCAGATAAGAGATGGAGGCAAGCCCTCAGTTTGAAAGCTGTTATGGTCCAGTTCAGCAACACTCCACAAATTGCAGGTGAGCTGTAGCCACCTGAATCACAGATTCAGTAAGCTGAAGTCCAGGTAGTTACCCATGCTTTTAGCAAGGCTTTAGGACGTGGACAATATATGACCCTCCCAATATTTTGGAATGGATGTCATTAGATAAGCTAACACCTAAACTTCTTCTAAGATTCCTAGTGTTTGGACAAGCATCTCACAAAGCTTAGAGTCAAAGGGGACTATGGCATTGAAGATTTAAAACTGAATTCTTAGAAAACCCACTTAAACTATAATATAAAAGCATTAGTTTGAAACTACAAGGAGTGCAAAGTATCAAATTTAAATACAGTACATCACCTCTTAAGTTGTAACCAAATCATCCTTCAGCTGTCAGAATGTTATGATAGTGACCTTGTTCAGCTCAAGTACTAACCAATTGTTTTGAATGACATATAGAAACCTATTCTCAAACCACACTTTTAACCAGATTTTAAATGAGTCTGGTTAAAATTCTTCTCAAGATTGGATGTCCACGTTGACACCTTAACATAATCAAATCATTTCATGAGGAAAAGAAGGTCACTGTAGTTTCTGATGGCTCAACATCAGATCCCTTTGACAATCCAAAGTGGAATGAAACAGGGCTGTGTCCTCATGCCGACCCTATTTGGGACCTTTCTTGCTGTCATGCTGAAGCATGCTTTTGGAACTGCAGCAGAAGGTGACTATCTCCAGACTAGATTAGATGGAAAACTCTTTAATCTCTCTAGATTGAGAGCAAAAACCAATATCCAGCTGAAATCCATGCGAGACTTCCGCCAATGATGCAGCTGTTGTTGCCCATTCTGCTGAAGATCTCTAACAATTTATGAATTGTTTTAGTAAGGCCTGCCAAGATTTTGGACTAACAAATCAGCCTGAAGAAAACACAAGTCATGGGCCAGAACGTGGACTCACCTCCCTTTATTACCATCTATACACAAGAATTGGAGGTTGTTCATGACTTTGTATATCTTGGCTCAACGATCTCTGACACCTTCTCCCTAGATGTCAAGCTGGAGAAACACATTGGCAAAACAGCTAGCATGTTCTCTAGACTCACAAAGAGAGTATGGCTTAATAAGAAGCTGACGACATATACCAAGATCCAGGTCTATAGAGCCTGTGTCCTGAGTACACTCCTGTACTTCAGTGAGTCCTGGACCCTTTGTGCACAGCAGGAGAGGAAGTTGAACACCTTCCATATGCATTATCTCCGACACATTTTTGGTATCACGTAGCAGGACAAAGTTCCAAATACGTAGTCCTAGAACGAACTGGAATTTTTAGCATGTATACATTACTAAAACAGCAAAGTCTACATTGGCTTGGGCATGTCATGAGAATGGCTGACAGTCGGATTCCAAAAGATCTCCTGTATGGAGAATTAGTGCAGGGAAATCGCCCCAGAGGGAGACCACAGCTGTGATACAAGGATATCTGGAAGCGGGATCTGTAGGCCTTAGGAATGAACCTCAACAGATGGGAAACTTTAACATCCGAGTGTTCAGCCTGGAGGCAGGTGGTGTAGCATGGCCTCTCCCAATTTGAAGAGGCACTTGTTCAGCAGGCCGAAGCAAAGAGGCAGTCCCGAACCCATCAAAATCATGGAGTTGGACAGGGGACAGCTTGTATTTGTCTTCAGTGTGGAAGGGATTTCACTTTAGTATTGGCTTTCTCAGTCACACTAGACGCTGTTCCAAGACCTCTATTCAGAGCACATTATTCTCAAGACTGAAGGATGCTTACAATAATCAATGAGTCCAGTCTCAGAAGCAAAAAACTAGGAGTGCTCAGGTTACACACTGAATCCCAGTTACTGCTCACTTTCTTGTTATAAAGTGACATCATCTGCCACAGAACAGCATGTAAGAATGAACAATACAAATTTGGGAACTTTTCTGCCTTTTACAGACACCAGGGAAATGTAGGTAATGTCTACCTGTATAGTTCCTTTTCAAAATCTGCATACCTTTTATAATATTTCCTAATTTTAGTTTTAGTTCTAATGTAAGTGCGGTGCCCCAAGCATTTTTCTAATAGACATAGAATCCTAGTAAAATATATGATAAACCCGAATGTGATTTCAATAATCAGTGATGGGCTAAAAATGGTTTACTATTCCTTTCCTTTCTGCAGTCATTTCTCAAAAGATTCAAGAACTTTTCAATCCCAATAATTCAGAAGGTAAAGAGACCTGTGCCAGTGCACATACTGTATGTGACTCTGAATACACACATATAAATTTACAAACAAATGTTTCTAGTACTAAGTGTTTAGTTGTGTGGTCTTTGAATATTAGATATTCTGTAATTAATTTAAGGATGAATGGATTTTACAGTCTTGATTTTAAATCCTACCTTTCACACTAAATAAATATATAACTTGATTGTGATTTCTGTGCATTTTCATCATTTTAACAAAAAAGGTCATTGGCCAACACGCTTAATATTCTGCGCTTCCATTATATACTATATCCCTCTAGGAAAACGGTGGGGTGAGGGAAGGTATCTTTCTGATTTGTTACTCCTTAGCAATAACTTGAACTGTATTACCAAAAAAAAAAAAAAACCAGGAATTTTAAAAAAGCGCAAGAGGGAGCTAAAGTAACACCGAAGTGCAAAAAGTTGGCTTCTCCATCTGTCAACGGAGGTAAAACAAAGTACTGTACTACAGTATTAAAAACAAGGCACATTTGTATACTTTTTGTAATTTTAATACTGTTGCAGCCGCCAATTTGGGCATTAGCATTATTTCCTACTTCCGTGAGATTTGTTAACTGGCAAGCAATGAGTAAGGTGGCCCCTTTCTTTTATCAGCATCCCAAATGATCCTACGAGGAAAGTCCACAGAAGACGTGTTGCAAAGGAGGATCTGCGCAGAACAGAAAGGGCTGTTGCGTGTCTTGAGCCCAGCGTTTCAACCATGCATCAGGGATCCATAAGGTTTTTTTTTTTTAATTGAGAGGTCCTTACTGTCTGAAAGCATTTTGAGCAACTTATACTACTTCGTGTTTTCTCGTTTGTTAAAACGAGGCTGGATTAGGTCAGTGACTCAGGCGTGAGTCCCAATAAACCAGTCGGTGCAGCCTTGGGCAAAGAGCGCAGTCCCATAGCAACTCCAGGAAAAAGTACCATCTACCTTAGGAGAGGGTGACCGTACGTCGGCATCGACTTGACAGCAGGTAATTATTATTACACGGGCATCTGCCAGAAGGCTTTCCTTTCCAACCTGTGGCTAAGGTTCTGTTTTCGGGGAGCTGCCGAAACGCCTGGTCCTCGGCAGCTGCCTCCCTCTCTTCTCCTGCCCCCCCAAATCTTCCTCAGCTCTGGCGGGGAGCAGCAGACAAGACTCGCCTTCGCCCTTGACAGACAGGCATCCTGGGACCGGCTACGGCTTCTGTCATCGCACGCAGGCGACGGTCGGCGCGTTTGCCTATCTTTCTCTCTCTTCCTCCCCCCCCCCCCCCCGCTCCCAATTAAGGACCTGCAACCCCGTATTTCACTCTAAGGGTTCGAGGCCCTCGCCGGCCAGGCACCTTTCACGCTTCTCTGAGGAAAGACTGCGCCGAAGGGAACGACTACGGAGCGACCGGCCAACCGTCCGACCTGCTTCCGGGCTGAGGAGATTCCCAGCAGCGGGCGAGACTTAAAAGAGAGCGTGGTTTTCCCTCAGCTTTCCCCTCAGGAACCGCCTCCCGCCGGGTTTAGAGAGCGAGCTGGCCCGTCCGTTAGGCGGCGCTCCGCCAGTCTTTCTTCGGATGCCGGCCACCTCAGAGTCCGCAGAGCAAATGCTTTGGAACAGAAGCGGCTCTTACGCCTCCGCCTCTTCAACCCCCCCCCCACTCCGTCCTTAGCGCGCGCCAGTGCCCTGAATTAAAATGGCGAAACTTCCGTCTTACGTGGAACTCACGCCCTTGCCCTAGATAAGTATGGTTCAGCGCCTGCGTTGAGGTTTGCAGAAAGAGAGCGTCTGTCTTACTTGACTTCCTTGATCCAATCGGCGGCCGCCAACTCTCCCGTCCCGAAAACCTCTTGACCAATCAGGAAAGGCAGCGTGGAGACTCGGGTTGGGGTGGTCCAATGGCAAGGCCGAACGTGGGAAAAGAAACAAAGAGCAGCCAATGAGGAAGCGAATGGGCGTTGAGCATGTCGTCAAGGCGCCGGCTGTGGAGAGAGGGAGCCCAGCCAGCCGAGGTGGTGGTCGAGAGCGAGGATGCGGGCGGCCAACGGGCTCTGGGCGGCGCTGGCTCTGATCCTGCTCCCGGCGGATAGCCACGGTCTGCGGGAGGGAGACTGCGAAGGTGAGTCCACTTTCGGGGCCGGGAGGGCCGGCGAAGGAGCAACCGGCGTGGGAATCAGGCGCCTCCCCGGGGGCTGCGCCGAGAGAGGCAGCGAAAGGTCTCCCTGGTCCCGTCTCCGGCCTCGAAGTTAGGCAGCGCTCTCGGCGCCCCCCCCCTTTTTGTTTTTGGTCGAAAAGAAATAGCATTGGACCACCTCGCGGGGTCGTTGTGAGGAGGAAAGTAGCCCTGCCGCAGCAGGCGCTAAAAACCGATTGCTCCGGAGAGAAAGCGGGCGTCGTGCCCGCTCTGGGTTGAGGGAGAAGGGGAAGGACTGCGTTGTGCGTCGACTTCTGCTGTTCATTGGCCTGTTTCATTGGTGAGAAATCTTCATCCAAGGCAGCCCAGATCTTGGGCTGAAAAAAGTTGATAGGAGTCTCACACACACACCCCAACTCGCTGGCCAGGGATGATGCGAGTTGTAGTCCCGCGTGCAGAGTGCCAGAGTGGAGCAAGTTTATATAAAGTACACCTGCTCATTTAGAAGTCGTTATTTTGAAGGTCATTTTCTTGTAAAATGGGTCATCCTTTAGGGAAGTCAGTGTCCTGTTCCTAATAAATAACGTTGTTTCTGTTATCAGGAAAACGGGCTGCTCCAGCCAGTTGATCCCGCTAGCACCAGCTTTTTCTGCTTGATGCATAATTCTCACTTTGAGATTGGTACTGGTTTAGGATAAGTAGCGAGTAGGCCTACGTTCTGCCTTACACTCCCTAGAACTGCAGTAACACCCATTGAATCCTCTGCTTGTAGCAAACACTCCCACAGGCTGAGTTTCCCCAAAGATGTATTTTAATTTCTGAGCATTCATCAAAGCAGGGACGATTGCCCAGTTGTTACTGTCTGAGTGCTTAGAACATGCGTTATAAATCAGTGATAAAATGCAGCTATCAGAAGACCTTACTGAGGATTTTGGGGGGTGTCATTCCTCCTCACATTCTGTTTCAGAAACTGAGCATCTCTCAGCAACAGTCTCATCAAATAAACAGCAAGAGATGGCTGTGCCAAGGCAAAAGCATCTTTGCGAAGGACAGATTTATGCTGGCGAGTTTTATGAGACTTGTCCCACTGATAGCTGTTTATGATTAAAATTATGTACCTTCATTCCTTCAATAAGCTCAAGGCACTTTGTACTGTTGTACTGCCTCCCCATCCACACCCTATTTTTTTCTTCACAACAACCCTGTGATATAGTTTGGAGTGAGGTGCAAGGTAGTTGTGATGCCTTGTGAGATTCACAGATGAGGTGGATTTAAATTTGGGCTTAAACTAACCAATACATCACATAGGTCTGGTCAGATTAGAGCACATTGTTACCCATTGTATGTATATGATGCTTTTGCTTTCAGTTTCACATTATACAGCTATCACTTTATTGCCCATCAGTTCATAGGTGCTGGCCATAATTTTACAGGCTAAGTTTTGAAGTAAGTGGTATTGAGCTGCATTACAGGAATACTGTAAGTGCTTAAAGGGTTATCTTATGTAAAAGGTATGAAAATGTTCTACTGTAACAATATATGGATACGGCTAGCATTGTGTTCTCTTAAAGGATAGTGCTTGCCTGCCTGTGGTATGTCCCCCAGCCAAGACAGGAAAGATACTCACTGAGAATTGTTGGGGAGTTGTTTATTTCTGTCAGAGAAAATTAGACAAGCGAGCATTGTGGCCATTCAGACATCAGATTTTCAGAATAAAAAAGTATTTTCCATTATGTGCAAACCAATCAAAATAAGTATTTGGATTCCAAGCCAGTACAGGTCCCAAGTTGTCAATGAAACTAACTTGTGGATTGCAGCTTGTCGTCCTGGAGCTAGCCCATCAGTCTTGGCATGGCCAGTGGTGAAGAATGCTGGAAGTTATCATCCAACAGTATGTGAAGGGCCACAGTTGGCCCATCCCTACTCTAATTCTTAGACCTTCTGTATGTACCATATTTCACTAGTGAAAACCACACTATTCTGGAGTTCTTTATCTTGTTACACTGATAGTATGGAAATGGCTGGGATTGCAAGGCTTCATGCAGAGGTAAGTGGATGCTTCGAAGCCTCTCTGTGCTGAAACACTGTTGGCATGCATTCCTGTTATGTGTCCCAGAGAGCAGTGCAGGAAGGAGCAATACCTAAGCCATCCCCATGGTATAAGTATCATACAAGAAGGAAGTTTTTAGTGACAAAATATGCCCAGTGATTTGTATAATTTGCAGACAGTAAGACCCCAGTCTACATCAAAGGTTTATTCTGTGTGTTGTGTAGGTAATCTCTAGTCAGTCTAATTCTTCTTCTCATGCTTCTGTCACAAGAGATTTACTCTTAAAACATTCAGTCTAGAATCGGATGGAACAGCAAGGAAAGACTAACATGTTTTTTTCCTCTTTGAGCAAAGTCTAAGCAAGCTAGGTTTATGACTAGGTAACAGGCACATTTCCTGTCTTCTGACTTGGTAAGAATATGTTCAACCTCACACTGAAATAACCTGCTAGTCTTAAGGTTACCACAATACTTTGCCTTTTGTTTTTGTCCTGTTTTATTTTTAGTATTAACTTTGTTATATAGTGGGTTTTACTGACTGTTCAGAGTGCTCCATTGTAGTCACTTCAGGAAATATTTACACTGCGTTTTCTGTTTTGTTATGTGTGTTTTTTTTTCTTACTGCTTTTTTAGTGTGTGGCATGAAGGCTATATTTCCCCATTCTGTTTTGTCCTCTAGACTATTAGCAGGTTGTCTTTTGATGCAGTGTCCTTTGTTTATTTCAAAGTTGCCTGAAACAGTTGGTTTCACAGGTTCGTTTCATGTTTGTGTCTCTTTTCCTCTTCATAGTGTGTGTGTCATTCCTGGGAAGATTCTACCAGAGCCTGCGTGACAGTAATGCTGAGTTCACACCAAATAGTATTGAAAAAGAAATTTTGAAATCCTGCAAAGAAACAAAAGGCAAGGAGAACCGTCTGGTAAGTAGCAGAGGCATGTTTCATTTCTGTGGCAAGTTGGATGAAAAATGTTAATTTGACATAAAAAAGGGTTGTGAAGAGATCAGAGTTCTTTCAAAACAAAGAAAACCTGATAAAAGTATTGAACAGACACTACTGAGAACTGAAGGAAGAATCTAGTTATTTATGTCTTCCTCTTCACCCCAGTTTGATTCTCCAAGATGATTAGCATATTCACTTAAAGGAATTGTAGGAAAACAGTACAGCGGTACCAATACCAGAGGTAACAAGATTAGCATTTCTAGGATAATCTAGGTTTCTAGCATGTGGCAAAGGAGACTTCATTTTGATTATTGCTGATACTTGTCATTGGTGGGTCTGGGCTCTTTTCTTGCTGTCTGTCTGAGATTCGGAACAGTATCTACTCTGAAGATTTGAGTGGCTGTGTAGAAATATATCATCATGGACAGTCTTTCAAATACCCTTTAAAACCAAGCCTTTAAGGATGTATTAATGGTAGTAAACTTCTAAGCACACATTCTTTATCTAGTAATTGAATCAGTTGGATTTAAACAAGTATTCACTCTCATTGCAACTAATGATTGGATTTAGGCCTTAATGTGTGATTTCTGAGGAAAGGGAATCTAATTGTGTCTGCTATACCTTATCCTTCCCAAGACTTCTTCAAATATCTCTTAAGCAGCCCAATTCAATATGAAAGATGGGGGGGCAGATGATTCATTGTTCAATAGTTGTGCTGATCCTTTAAGATATTCTGCCTACTTTGATAACATCCCGTGTTAGACAGTTCCCTGGAGCACTGAAGGTTTCAGCAGGCAGAAACAGAACTGCAGGGATGCTGTAACTTTCTTTTTCTGTTCTGAAAGAAAAGTTCTTTTAGGCTAACAACTGCCATCTTTATGTTTCAGACAAACTTGACAAGGCAGCCCAAAAGAAAATATAACTATTTTTAAGTGTACTGATCATCCATTGTCTGCTTCTTCTTTAGTGCTATTACATTGGAGCAACCAGTGATGCAGCCACTAAAATGATTAATGAGGTGTCAAAACCTCTAAGTAACCACATTCCTGTTGAGAAGATTTGTGAGAAGCTGAAAAAAAAGGACAGTCAGATATGCGAACTGAAGTATGGTGAGTACAATTATATGTTGGCTAGAAGTGAGTAAAAACCTTGATCGACTAAAAGCTGGGCTAGTGAAGAATTTTATTCACGCAGTGTCAACCTGTGGGAAGCCTACAAGCAAGACGTAGGTGCTCTGCTCATGTATCCCTTAAGATAGTGATTAGAAACTTGTAGACTGATACTGGAGATTAATTTACAATTATTTGGACTCATAGGCATTGATACTGAAATGAAGGTAACACTGGTTATTGCAACTCAACATTGATAATGTTGTTTTCCATGAACTTAGGTTTTTTTTTTAAAAAATGGGTCTGTTGGTGGCTGTCATATCTCTTGTTGTAATGAATTCCTTTATTTAACTTTGCATTGCACAAAGTACTTTCTTACATCCATCCTCTGTTTTGCACCTATCAGTGTCTTTGTATGGCTGCTAGTTCTTTTATTAAGAAAAAGCTGCTTCCAATACATTTTTCCCAGCATAAGCATAATTGTAAGAACCTCTATCACACTGGTCATCACTAGCTGTTTTGGTTATAGATGTACTCCCTTCTTCAGAAGTAACTTTGAATTGTTTTAGGCAGAGAGAATGAGCATGCAGAGTACCATGCTTTAGGCTAGGTCTCATCATGCAGTTTTCCTTTGTGAAAGAGTGTCATGATCTTCCAACAAGTAATCATTATTTCATCCAGTCATATATTGCAGTACTCCCAATACTGAAGTATATCTCCTTGGACTGGTTATGCTTGCAATGCTTGCATTGTCTCTATACTAGCATTTAGCAGCCAAGAATAAAATACTGACTTAATTATGGAATATTTACTGGGGAGGGATGGTGCTGAAAAGCAGGAAAAACATAGTTGCATGTTCAATTAGGAAAAGTCTAATCCTGGAGGTCAGTGGTTCCCAACCTTGGGTCCAGATGTTCTTGTACTGCAAGTCCCAGAAACCATGGGCAGGGCAGCAAGTGGTGAAGGCTTCTGGGAATTGCAGTCTAAGAACACCAGGTTACCCAAGGTTGGGAAGCACCACTGTACATAAAACAAATTGGTAATGTTTGACAGGAACCTTCTTGATAATCTTCTGAAGGAGAATTCTAGCATGGAGTAAATACTAATTGATCTCAACTAATTGAAAAATAAAAATAAAAACAATCTTATCAGATTTATTAGAGCAGAAGAAATCAGTTCAGGGTGACACTGCATCCCCAATCATTGAGAACTAAGATGAACACATATGTCTTGGTATGTGTTCTGGTTCTCTTTGAAAGAAAGTGGGAAGCTTATAATCTTTCCCAAATTCTTCACTAATTAATGTAGGTACTTGTTCTCTTGTTTTGTCCTCTCTTGGGGTAATACTCAGTTCTGCCTTACTACTTACATAGGTAATATTTTGAGTTTTCATAGTTGCTTCTGAAAGCTGCGAAAGTGGAAATTTCCCCCAACAAATCTTTATCTGGATTTCTACTTTCCTGGATGAGAAACACACGCACACACACAGACACACACACAGACACAGACACACACACTATTGTAGGACAGTTGACAAAAAGATATGTACCTCTGTTAGTTTGGAAAATGCAACAGTGGCCAGAGAATTGGAAAAGATCAGTCTACATCCCAATCCCAAAGAAAGGCAGTGCCAAAGAATGCTCCAACTACCTTACAATTGCACTCATTTCACACGCTAGCAAGGTTATGCTCAAAATCCTAGAAGGTAGGCTTCAGCAGTATGTGAACCGAGAACTCCCAGAAGTACAAGCTGGATTCCGAAGGGGCAGAGGAACTCGAGACCAAATTGCTGGATTATGGAGAAAGCCAGAGAGTTCCAGAAAAATATCTACTACTGCTTCATTGACTATGCAAAAGCCTTTGACTGTGTGGACCACAGCAAACTATGGCAAGTCCTTAAAGAAATGGGAGTGCCTGACCACCTTGTCTATCTCCTCAGAAACCTATATGTGGGACAGGAAGCAACAGTTAGAACTGTATATGGAACAACTGACTGGTTCAAAATTGGGAAAGGAGTACGACAAGGCTGTATATTGTCCCCCGGCTTATTTAACTTATATGCAGAATACATCATGCGGAAGGCTGGACTGGAGGCATCCCAAGCCGGAATTAAGATTGCCGGAAGAAATATCAACAATCTCAGATATGCAGATGATACCACTCTGCTGGCAGAAAGTGAGGAGGAATTAAAGAAACTTGTAATGAGGGTGAAAGAGGAGAGTGCAAAAAACGGCCTGAAACTCAACATAAAAAAAACTAAGATAATGGCCACTGGTCCCATCACCTGCTGGCAAATAGAAGGGGAAGATATGGAGGCAGTGACAGATTTTACTTTCTTGGGCTCCATGATCACTGCAGATGGAGACAGCACCCATGAAATTAAAAGACGCCTGCTTCTGGGGAGGAAAGCGATGACAGACCTTGACAGCATCTTAAAAAGCAGAGACATCACCTTGCCAACAAAAGTCCGAATAGTCAAAGCTATGGTTTTTCCTGTCGTGATGTATGGATGTGAGAGCTGGACCATAAAGAAAGCAGACCGCCAAAGAATTGATGCCTTTGAATTGTGGTGCTGGAGGAGGCTCTTGAGAGTCCCCTGGACTGCAAGGAGAACAAACCTATCAATTCTAAAGGAAATCAACCCTGACTGCTCACTGGAAGGACAGATCCTGAAGCTGAGGCTCCAGTACTTTGGCCATCTGATGAGAAGAGAAGACTCCTTGGAAAAGACCTTGATGTTAGGAAAGTGTGACGGCAAGAGGAGAAGGGGACGACCGAGGATGAGATGGCTGGACAGTGTGTGCGAAGCAACCAACATGAAATTGACAGACCTCCGGGAGGCAGTGGAAGATAGGAGGGCCTGGCGTGCTCTGGTCCATGGGGTCACGAAGAGTCAGACACGACTAAACAACAACAACAACACCTCTGTTATAACGCCCTGTATCTATTGCAGTGATTGTGTTCAGTTGTAACTCTGGTTTGACGTCATGTGAGCAAATCTTGTATGCGCCTCCTCTATTCCTTGTGGACATGTCCCAAACAAACTGTGCCTGGTCTTAACTGTGAAAAGAAACAGTTGCAAAACCCGGTTTGAAAATCCTGGCCTGTTTGCTAAAACTGTAATTGCTTAAGTATACTTTCAGTTTTTTTCCTAATACTGTAAGCAACCATCGTAGAACAAGGTCCAGTGCACATTTTTCAAATTCTGCTCATGCAACACTTAACCCATAATTCAGCATTGTGGATCAGCCAGATCATTATTTCTCTTTTCAGTACAGTGGTGCCTTGACTTACGAACTTAATTGGTTCCGGAACTCTGGTCGTAACTCAAAATGATTGTAAATCGAAGCGCCATTTCCCATAGGAATGCATTGAAATGCAATTAATCCATTCCAGCTGAAGAAAAAAATCACCAAAAAGAAAAATCACTGCCAGACCCATCAGAAATGTGATAAATCCCTTCTGGCTGAAGGGGAGGGGGGGAGAAAAGCAAGCAAAGCGTGCAAGACCCATCAGAAATGCAAAGATAGCAAACTAGAAAGCAAGCAGAGCGTGCAAGACCCATTGGAAATGCAAAGAAAGCAAGGCAAAAAGCAAGCAGAGCACTAAAGACCCATAGGAAATGCAGAACAAAGCAAAAAGCACGCACATTGTGCAAGACCCATCGGAAATAGGGGGAAAACCCCAAAAGCAAGGAAACCCCCTAAACCCACCAAAAATGGGGAAAAATACCAAAAAATAAACAATCCCCCCAAGACCAATCACAGCACAGAAACATAACCCCCAGCCCAAAACCATGCTGCAAAACCCACTCAGAACAGTTTTTAAAAAGCAGAAAACAGCACCTTGCCTTATCAGGCAGTCCAAAGCCGCCTCCAATCGCACTCTGTTGGGGCGAAAGAGCTACAAAGAAACAGCCTCTTCCCCTACCAACAGTTAGCAGTTTGAATTTCCCACCTTTTTTCCCTGCCTTTTTCTGTTCATAGCTGGAAGCTCCGACTGCAAGTCAAAGCAAAATTTTGTGGTTGGAGCTGGTCGTAACTCAAAATGGTTGTAAGTCGGGACATTCATAAGTCGAGGCATCACTGTACTGGCAACCGATTGGAATCATTTTTTTTTATCTTGCTTTGTTTCAGTGTGTCCATTTCAGAGGTAGTTGAGGAAAGCTTTTGCTATATATAAAAAGTTGTAGTTATGGTGTTGTGTAGTTCATATATTTTTAGCCCATGCTAACCAAGCAAATTAGGACAGTGTGATTTTGACTTGGAATTTTCAGTACATACGATGCCTTTATTTTCTTAAGACACGGGAAGCATTTGACACTTAAAAGGGTGTTGTGTCTTTAGGGTCATATTGCTGTGCATCTTTACGTTAGAGCAAGTCTCAGTCAAATTTATGAGACATCTCCTAAGTAATCATGCATAGGTTTGTGTTACAAATATGAAAGGGATCCTTGACTAACTGATGAACTACTGATGCTTCATACAGTAACATGACCCTCTCTTTTACCAGATAAACAGATTGATCTCAGCACAGTGGACCTGAAGAAGCTGCGAGTGAAAGAACTGAAGAAGATTCTAGATGATTGGGGTGAAACATGCAAAGGCTGTGCAGAAAAATCGGACTACATTCGGAAAATCAATGAACTGATGCCTAAATATGCCCCCAAAGCAGCTAGTTCACGGACAGACCTCTGACCACCATTGTGGCCTCTAGCACATTAGCAACTCACACACAAACTATATTACTCTTCCTATTTTTTCTTTCTTGGAGAGCTGTTTTTGTAACTTATTTAACAGGGTTTCATGTGTCAGAGTGGAGCGGTTCTTGCAATGCTGGTTCAACTGCCTTGTCATGTCAAGTTTTTCTCTTGTCACTGATTTATGTTAAAATACTGACATGTATGGGTTTTTTGAAATAAAACTTGTGAAATCCAGTGTCAGTTGAATTAATGGGAGTCATATGAGTTCAGTGGCAGAAATCCTACTGATGATTTATACATGTATAAGTGAAATTATGCAAGTTCTTATGGCTGGATTGCTATTGTTATAAAGTCCTGGCCATTTTCCTACTCATGTGCCCACTGCATGAACAGATGTCTGATCAAGAATGCAATAATCACATTAACTTTAATTGGCTGCTGAAATTTACATAATTTCATTAATGCATCTATAAATGATCAAAGCAGCTTTTTGCATAAATAGATATAGGTAATGAGGGAACCTTGCAGATTCTGGATAACCTTTTAAACAGTGCTATTTGTACAATTATATTCTTGCATGTTGCTTCAGTTAAGTCAGAGGAGGGTCAAAATAGACTGGGAACCAGTGCTTTATTACATTTGTCTGGTAGAATGAGCTAAGCAGTTAGTATAAATGGGTAAAAAAAATATGTGTTGCACCATCCCTCCTGTCAAAACTGCAGTCCACAACTTGCTGGTCTTTGACCATAATAAAATCCATCCATCTATGCAGTCCACAGCCTGATAAGGAGTGGCTGCCAGAGTGTACACAGGACAAGATGGGCTTAATTTTGCTCACTGACTTTTGAAAAAGACAATGTGGTAGATTCATTTTGGAATTTCTTCCATCTTGTTAATAGGTGCCTGTTATAAGGGGTCATGCATTAGTACACACAAGGGGTAATTGACTACAAGGCCCAGTGCTAGTAGTGTTTCTGACAGAAGGGGTTGCATCCAGATCTACCTGTTTTAACAGTAGACGTGGTCCCTCAGATGCTGCCACTTCTGCCTCAAGAGGGCTGGTAGATACACTCTGGAGCAGATGTATTGTTCCATGAGTGGACTCTCAATCATGTAACATTGGATGGTCAGAATACCTTAAATACTGACCAAGGACAAAGGGTACCTTGCTTTTAGCTGATTTTTTAAGCTGCTTTGAAGTTGGACTGCAACTTAAAAAGGGCAGCAATTATGCATTTTAAGTGAAACTTTATGCAGATATTATAGATGTAAGTTGCATCTTCATCCCTACCCAGGGCGCTGGCTAGGAGTCCGCATTTGCGGGATTGTACGGTCCCTAGCCTGAAACTGCCCCATTAAGCACTATGCAAACGGTACATAAAGTAATATTTACATAATACCGACTTTTCAAATGCAGAGCAAGGGAGTTAAATATTATTTCAGCAATGTAACATTTAGCCACGTCGACTGTTTATGGCAATAGCTTTCATTTCACGGGAGTTTTTCCTCAGGTTCTAAAGAGAATGCGATAGAAGAGCTGCCGCCCTCCTTCCTTGACAGGCTGTACTGTATGAGAAAAGAAAGAAAAAAACGACGGGGATTCCTCGAGGTATTAAACGCCTCTTAATCCCGCCCTTAATAAGGAAGCAGAGGTTGCGTTCCACCGTAGCCGGACAGCCTTGCGCGGCAAAAGTTTAGGAAGGCGGTGGGGAGGTGGTCTTTCTGCCCTCACTTTCCACAGCCCGCTTCCGTAAGGGGCCTTGAAGGCGACCGTCAAAGCACGTGAAAGCGGGAAAGGTCTCGCACGCGGCCCCCATCCATCCAGATCTCGCCTTAACCGGGCACGAGGGATGGCGCCAAAACCGACCCGAGAGCTTTTTGGCCCCCTCCCCCACCCGTTATTTGCGAGCGGCGGTAAGCGAAGGAGTCGCCGTCGCAGCGCGCGGGCGGGCGGGCTCGCCCACTGGGGGGGCCGCGAGGGCGCGGGATGATGACGTCCAAGGCGCGCACGGCGCGGCAACTGGGCAGAGCCGCCTTCGCTCGTTCCCTTTTGTCCAAGATGGCAGCTGCCGCCGGAGGCGCCTCCTGAACCGCGGGCCCTGGAGCCATGAAGCGGGCGAGCGAGAGGGATTCCAGCCCGGCCGGGTCCGGGGGCACGCGGGGCGCCTCCTCCGCCAAACGGCCGCGGGAACGGGAGCGCGAAAGCAGCACCGGCGGAGGCAGCGGCAGCAGCAGCCGGCGGGGCCCGCACCGGAGCTCGGGCGCCTCTTCCTCCTCGTCCGCCTCCGCCTCCGCCTCGTCGCGCAGCAGCCGGGACAAGTCGGCCGCGGGCGGCTCCAGTTCACGCAGCCACCGCGGGGAGGAGCGGCCCGGCGGCGGGGGCGGAGGGAGCGGCGGCGGCGGCGATTCTAACCACCGCGCAGCCTCCTCTTCGAGTGCCCGGAGTGGCGGCAGCAGCAGCGGCGGCGGCCAGCCCCCCGCCGTCACGGCCGTGGCTCCGCCGCTCCCGTCCTCCTCGTCGTCGTCCTCCTCCTCTTCGCGGATCCTCGCGGCCGCCAAGGCCAAAGTGCCGGCGGCCGCGGTGGTCGCCCCTTCCTTGCTGCTGGGCGGGCCCCCGCCGGTGGCAGCCCCGTCGCTCCTCCTGACGCCGGGGCTGGGCCTGGCGGCCGGCGTGGGCCTGGCGGGGGAGCCCCCGGGCTCCAGCGAGTACAAGACCCTGCTGGTGAGCGGCCTGAGCCCAGCCCTGCCCGACCAGCTGCTGGAAGATGGCCTCTTCCGTCAGTTCCAGCGATTTGCCAGCGGCGGTGCCAGTGACATTAGCGTCAAACTCTCCCACACGCCGGATCTGGGCCGGGTGGCTTACGTGAACTTCAGACACCCGGCGGATGCCCGAGATGCCCGGCGGCATGCCCGAGCCCGGCAGCTTCTCCTTTTTGATCGCCCCCTCAAGGTGGAGCCGGTGTACCTGCGAGGGGGCCGACGAAGCCGCACGCCCCCGCCAGCCCCAGCCCCTGAACCGCTGGCGTTTCTGCCCCACATCCACGGTATTTATCCCTACAAGCAGAGATCCCTGTCGCCGGTGGCTAGCCCTTTGCTGCGGGAGCCCCGGCCCCGGCATGCTCAAGCGGCTGCTGCAGCCTTTGCCTTGGAAGCCGTGGCCTTGGGGCTCTCGCGGGAGCGGGAGAGGGTGCTGGATTACTATGGGCTCTATGATGAGCGTGGACGCCCCTATAGCTACCCCCTGGTAGCAGAGGAGGATCTCATGCCAGAAGATGATCAGAGAGCGACTCGGAATCTCTTCATTGGCAATCTCGACCATAACGTCTCTGAGGTGGAACTGAGACGTGCCTTTGAGAAATATGGTATCATTGAGGAGGTGGTAATCAAGCGGCCTGCACGAGGCCAAGGTGGAGCCTATGCCTTCCTCAAGTTCCAGAACTTGGACATGGCCCACCGGGCCAAGGTTGCCATGTCTGGCCGGGTTATTGGCAGGAACCCTATCAAAATTGGCTATGGGAAAGCCAACCCCACTACCAGACTATGGGTAGGTGGTCTTGGTCCAAGTACTTCACTAGCTGCCCTTGCTAGGGAATTTGATCGTTTTGGTAGCATTAGGACTATTGACTATGTGAAGGGTGACAGTTTTGCATATATACAGTATGAAAGCTTGGATGCAGCCCAGGCTGCCTGTGCACAGATGAGGGGCTTTCCTTTGGGTGGGCCAGACAGAAGACTCCGGGTAGATTTTGCCAAAGCTGAGGAGACGCGCTATCCTCAGCAGTACCAACCTGCGCCCCTGCCTGTACACTATGAGTTGCTACCTGAAAGCTACAGCAGACACAGGAGTCTAGAGCAAGACTTAAGGGTGAGAGACAGGACTCCTCCTCATCTCCTTTATTCAGACAGGGAAAGGAGCTTCCTAGAGGCAGATTGGGCCAGTCCTGTCAAAAATGCAGAGCGCAGAAATAATTTGGAGACATATACTCGGTCAGTACGCAGCCGGAGTGGAGAACGTTGGGGCAGCGATGGTGACCGCAGTGCACTCAAGCCTTGGGAGGACAGGCGTAAACGTCGTAGCCTTTCCAATGACCGTGGGAGGACTTCTCATTCCCCATATGAGGACAGGGGCAGGGTAAAGCCTGGTGGGGCAGCTGTAGATCGCAGCCCAGATTTGACTCGGAAGGAGAACCACGCCACTGAGTCCCCCACAGAGAAGGAGCAGAAAAACTCCCTCCCAAACAACCGGCATGCATCGGAGGAGAAACCTCATCGTGAAACATCTGATCCTCCTCAGCCAAAAAAAAGGGACAGTGAACGCAATCATCGAACTGGTGAGTCTGAGTTGAAGACTCAAGAAGAGTCCAAACCTGAAACCAAGAAGTTAAAAAGCTTGTCAGATTATGCCCATACACTGCAGCTTGCCTGGAATGGGCTACTTGTCCTGAAAAACAGCTGCTTCCCGACATCTATGCACATCTTGGAAGGGGACTTGGGGGTCATCAATGGGCTTCTGAAAGACCACTTGTCTGGGGGAAAGCTTACACAGCTCAAGATTGCTCAGCGGCTTCGGCTTGACCAGCCCAAACTGGATGAAGTAACTCGACGTATCAAGCAAGGAAGTCCGAATGGCTATGCTGTGTTGCTGGCTACCCAGGCTGCTCAAGGAGCAGGCACTGAAGGGGCCTTCCCTATGGTGGAGCCTGGCTTGCAAAGGAGGCTTCTCAGGAATCTGGTCTCTTACTTGAAACAGAAACAGGCTGCTGGGGTAATCAGCCTTCCTGTGGGAGGGGCAAAGGGCAAAGACAGCACGGGCATGCTTTATGCTTTTCCTCCCTGTGAATTCTCCCAGCAGTACCTCCAGTCCGCACTAAGGACATTGGGAAAGCTAGAAGAAGAACATATGGTGATAGTGATAGTCAAAGATACTGCCTAGTATTTACTCTCAGTCTCTTCTCTTTCCTCGCTCTGATTTCATGTTTATTTGTGTCTCACACCGCCTGGTTACTTTTACAGCCAATTATTTGAGTGGGGCCCCAAAAGTTCTCCAACAAAATCCTACAATTTTCTTAGTTTCTAATTACTTTTAATACCATTTTAACAAATCCCACTTTATTTGTTTTTAATATGTGACACTGTCTGCTGTGTTCTTATTTTTTAAATGTATGGAAAATTGTCAGTAAAGCCTTGTTCACTGATGGATTTTTAACTTTGTGCAGTGTCCTGGTTTCTGTAGTCTGCCAGTGGCTGGCTCTGTGTTCCAGTAGATACAGGTATCACTTGCTTCCGTTCCTAACAGCACCTCCTTGCACTGCTGTTCAACATTGTTATACCAGTTTTGTGCTCTTTGATTTTCCTTTTGATAGTTGAAGCTTGGTTGCTTCTTTCCTCAACAGTTAAGTAGTTTATTTCAGTTTTTTCTTAAAAAAAAAAGATGAAATGGAAATGTATCTTTTATAAGACCAACCTTTTCTTGGTGAATAAGAACTTTTTCAGGTGGTCTTAGCCAAAGAACAGCTCTGTGAAACGTAATACTTAGCTCTGCCCTAAGATCTTGGTGCAATAAAAGATGTGAGGCACCTTGGGGTCTTTCTCTCTTGCTCTTTTTGTATTTACTCTTGACTATAGTACTGGAAACTCATAGCCATTCTTGTACTCCCTGTTTAATAATAATTATGGGCCTCTCAGGAAGGCAGATAATCAGACACTTGAGTAGGACCTAATAACAAAATCTGAATGATTATGTTGTTCAGATCCTTCATCATTTACAACAGCAAAAATAAAAAAGAAACTGTGGCAAAGTTGCCTGCTTAAAGTGTGTGTGCTCCGTTACATCTAATTATACTTTTCCCCCCAAATTATACATCACTGGCTAGGTAGGTAGGTGTACTTTTTAGAAGTACATTTGCACCAGGAAGAACCTAACTTGCACATTCTGCAAGTGCTGTCACTGATGTGGGAATAGTACAGGGTTAGATTATCCTTCAGAACATAAGGTATCATTTCTGATGGTGAACTTATCCCCTGTAACCAATTTAGTGCAGAAAACATGCATAGAATGTCCAAGTGCACAGTTGTCTGTTTTACCACATACTGGAAATCAAAATTGCCAGAGAAGTCTCACAAGTATGAAGAGACTAAACAGCTGTCACAGGGAGCTGAATGTAGGAAAACTGCCCTTTGTGAAGTGGCTGTCAAGTATGTGCGGATGCTATGACAAAATATTCCCACTTTGTACATAGCATAACAGTTTCCCCACTTGTGTTTTTTTTAAGTTAGGCAATTAATAGATGTATGCACACTTATTAAGCTTGGAGACTTCCCTGTCTTGAGCTTGCTTTTCAAGGAATTTGCAGGTTTTTGCAATAGGAGGCTGAAGAATGGAAGGATTACACATGCTTACATTGCAGTAGTGCATGCTGGAGTAACAGGAACTGTATAGAGTGCTGTTTTTCTGACTCTTCTGAATGCTACACAGCCCTATTTTGGAGATTTCACCATTTCAGTGTATTTCGACAACAGACGTAAGCCAAGCATTCATTCCATACTCACTTTGAGGCTACAAGATTCTTTTCTTTTAAAGTGAAATAATGGAAGGAGTACTGCTTAACCCCACTTACTAATGAAGTATTGTTTTTGAGAAAAACAAGCAGTGCTCAAAAGGGTTTGTTGAGGAACCTTTCTTAAATGTTTAATTCTCATATTGGAAGGCTGAGGAGCTAGATGCTAATGTAAATACATCTCTTTTTCAAGATTCTAAAACTTGCCACCATATCATTTGTCTCCAGTACTGGGTAGCTAGTCAAAAATTATAGCAAAGAGGACATAGCAAAATGCAGTTTCCAGTAGGGACATTCCCTGATGTATCAAGATGATGCAGCTCACTGAATGCTAGCTTTCCATCTAAAATGCTATAAAAAGAGAACAAATCTGGCATAAGCAGGTTGTAAGCCATATTCATAAGACAAAGTTGTAAGAGAAAGGTCCAGAAAATAAGTTTGTTAGGTTTTGAACAGAAATAGGCTTTCTTTGTAACTTTTAATGTTTTCTGGAAAGGTCTCAGTAGGGTATGAACTTTGAGAAATATATACACGAACAAAGTAGCTTTTTTCAAGACGTTTTCTTATAGTGCAATTATAATCACATCATTGAAGTGTTCTTATTCATTTGAAAAACTTTGAAACGGCATTGTATGCTTGAGACTGAAGAATCTGTAGATAAGCAAACAAACTGACAAATTTGAGTATAACCCTTAATTGCAAACAAAGAGTTATGGACACAGGCAGAAGACAAAAACTGTTGTAGTGGTCTCTCAGTATTTGGAAGCACTTAGTTCATATGCGATAAGATTCTTTGCTATCTTTATAATGTGTGCAGTCTATTTACGAAGGTAATGATCATGAATAAGTAAATCAAGTTAGTCATAGAATTTATTCTGCTTTTCAAAATGAACCCATCATAGATTTTAAGGCTTTCTAAAATGCAACTTAGTGAAGATACTGTCATATCACCATGACCCAGGGGGAGGGTAGAGAGATTGTGTGAAATGCACACAATGTCCCATTGTAAACTGGATCCTGCCATTTTGGTTTGCACACAACAGCTGAGGATACCACCACCTGAATCCCTTGTAGCTGTTATGTATCCAACCTGGAATTTTAAAAAGCAGCTTCACTTAGACAAAACTGCATGTCTGCAACTAATACTGAGAGCCTACCATTATCTCTTGAAACAGTGAGAGGTGGGGCAAGAAACTGACTGGATACTCTATCATAATGTAAATATTTCAGCAGAGCCTTAGCTTAGTCACCTTAAGGTATTAGAGCAATTCAAAGCAGATGGATCTGTACAGGATCTACCAAAGCCCAACATCAATGTATTTAGGTGGCAGACATAAGCCAAGAATTATATAACATGGGGTTAAGAGTTTTTCATCCAATTCTAAGTAAATTGGCTGGGGAAGGGGCCCCTTGCTCAAAATGAGGGTACTAATATGAGCAGACATTTCAAGAGGTCTGAGGCCTGTTCACGTGTTTTAGCATTAGCTGAAACAGCCCTTTTCATTTTTTCAGCACTTGATCAGGGAGGCAACTAGCCCTGCCCTTTCAATCGTGTTGAAGCGATCCATCTGATCAGAACAGGTTCTTGTTGTGCAGAAACAATCCACATGAGTGGGAATCCAAGAACATTGGAGATCTTGATTGCACCAAAGATACAGATTCACCAGTAGAATTCACGGTGCACCAATATATTTACAGGAAGATGTAGACAAATGGTGTAAAATTAATTGGTAAATAGGATTGATTAGTTAGGGTTCAGATCATCCCAAGTTTTAAAGGTTTCATTCCATAGATCTGGTGTGGAGCAATAGATATAAACGGAAGCTCTGCCTGTAACCTTCCTATGAAAGCCAGGGATAACAAGCAGTTAAGAGACATGGAAGGTCCAGTCCTTCTCTGTGTGCATATGGCTGTGGCTGCATTTTATGTAGAAACCTTCAAAGAGGCATTAAAGTGAGAAAGAGTACTTGCCCCAGCTCCTGAACCGAGGGCTGTTCATGTGAACATAAGACGTACAATATTTTTTTTCTCTTTCCACCTATTAAATACCTGCTCACTTAGAAAGCAGGAACCCGGCATCACATCATGGGGCAAAGACAGCCTGAAGACTTCAAGCCCCAACAAAGGCAACCAATGTATACTATGGGAGTCAAGAGCGATGAACAGACAGGACTTCAATTTTATTTTATTTTTTTTAATAAATACAATTTACATTAAAGAAAAAGGCCTTCAGTTTGTAGTTTCCACACCGAGAATGGGGATGGGGTTTAAAAATTTCAATCACAAAAAAGGGTGGGATGGAGGGGGGGGTGGGCTCCAGCAATGGCAGGTCTGAGCGGGGCCTTCAATCTTCCACCATGGCTACGACAGCAGGATCTCTCACACAGCTGCTGACAGGACAAAAGGCGCCTAACAGAAATGAACATTTCACAGCAGGTAGCAGTACCTCCATTTAAAAAAAATTATATTCAAAATAAAAATCACTCATCCACAGTTACACAATCCATGATTCAGTTTTTTCCACTCTTCTCCTTTCAATAAAAATGCCCTTTTTGTTATTTTTAAAGATTTTTCCTCCCCTCAAAATTCATCATGGTGACCCAACATTAGAAGGATACAAATTCATGCCCTCTTTATAATGCCTGCCTGTTTTTTAATCCTTTTTTTGTTTGTTTGTTTGTTTCATATAAAACTATTTCTGTTCTTTAGGAAAGAACTTTATACAAAGAAAATATACTGTGAAATATATTCAGAAGTCTCCATGGAGAGTCATGTCTCAGCCAAAAGCCAAAAATAAAAGGCAGAGAAAATAAAGGCTAAACCCCTGGTCTCTTTCATAGGAAGGCTCTGGGTGAGGCAGAAGCCTTTAACCGTTCCACGGCAAGGTCGGATGGGCTGGAGTTCTTTAGTTGCCCTCCCAAGAATTAGAATCTGAGAGGGAGCTCAGTCTGGCCTCCTAATTTGGTCTCCTGGCTTCAGAGATGGGGGTGCTTTTTCCTGCTGTCAACATCCGGTGGGGTGGGGTGAGGTGACCACTCCTCACTCATTCAGTGACAAGATGATATCATCTTCCAAATCCAAGTTATCTGAGCTGTCAGCTGGAAAGGAGACAAATGGGTTATTTGAACAAGACAAAGTTTCACATGTTAAAAAAAAGGGGGGGGGGAAGCAAGCAAGGCAACCTGTTCCAAACAAAAGGCCATCTCTATAGATGGGCACTAAGTACTTTGTGCCCCTTTGTCATAAGTCGTCTATACAGCAACACAACTGCCCGTGTGCTCCTTTTCCCCACCCCACCTGGGCAGGAGTCCAGACTTCCTTCCTCCACCTCTTCCAACAGCTGGGCACTCAGACAAGGAGGTGGGCCAAGGATTCCTGCAGATTTCCCTTTGAGTGGGCAGCTGCTGGAAGAGGGGAAGAAGGGACGTCCGGGCTTTTGCTTGGACTGAAAGATTGTGCGACGGGAAGGGAAGGAGCAATGCATGCCAGCTGGTAACTGGAGGTATCAGCGAGGGTGGTGGAGTCAAGGAACAAGCTGCCGCGCAGATGACTAACAACAAAGGAGCACGAAGTACTTCATGCCCATCTCTAACTATCTCCTTAACGGTAGCTGCCATTTGTCAGAGCCAACAATGTGTCATCTGGGAAGTCTGCAGAAATGGAACAGCAAATCCTCTGATGCTGAACAATAAGAAGCCAAGCAGGACTTTCCTCCACAACAAGAGCCTCGTGGCGCAGTGGTTAAAACGCTGTACTGCAGCTAAAAACTGTGCTCACGACCTGGGGTTCAAATCCCAGGTAGCCGGCTCAAGGTTGACTCAGCCTTCCATCCTTCCGAGGTCGGTAAAATGAGTACCCAGCTTGCTGGGGGGGCAATGTGTAGCCTGTATAATTAAAAATTGTAAACCGCCCGGAGAGTGCTTGTAGCGCTATGGGGCGGTATATAAGTCCAATAAAATAAAATAAAAATAAAAAATAAAACCCAAGCGCAATTTTCCATAAGCAGATCGCTTGCCACCAGCACAAGATGTTTTGTGATTTGCAAAGATGACACTGGAAAAAATCCCTAGGTACCACAAGCAAATAATGCAGTTGACACCAATACAGTACATACATCACGGACACAGAATTTTCCCCATTATTTAACTATTTTTAGGAGGGGACTGCCTCAGGTTTAGCAATCACAGATATTTTCTGTTGTGTGCCAAGCTGCACAACTTTTATAACAATTTCTTAATATTAAGAGCAATTTGAAGATGTGGCTATACAGGCTGGCCTTCCCTACTGCCATCACCTAGTCTATCTTTCCTTTTCCCTTTTTTTTTTCTTTTTCCATCTTGGAGTCTGCTGTTAATTGGGGTCTTATTCTTAGATTTTACTTTCTTGCGCTCAGTGATCATTGCAGAGGGTGACAGCAGCCACGAAATTAAAAGACACCTGCTTCTTGGGAGGAAAGCAATAACAAACCTAGAGAGCATCTTAAAAAGCAGAGACATCACCTTGACGACAAAGGTCCACATAGTCAAAGCTATGGTTTTTCCATTAGCGAAGTATGGAAGTGATAGCTGGACCATAAAGAAGGCTGATTGCCGAAGAATTGACGCTTTTGAATTGTGGTGCTGGAGAAGACTCTAGAAAATCCCCTGGACTGCAAGGAGAACAAACCTATCCAATTTGAAGGAAATCAACCATGAGTGTTCACTGGAAGGACAGATCCTGAAGCTGAGGCTCCAATACTGTGGCCAGAAAAGACTCCCTGGAAAAGACCCTGATGCTGGGAAAGTGTGAAGGCAAGAGGAGAAGGGATGACATAGAATGAGATGGTTGGACAGTGTCATAGAAGTGACCAACATGACTTTGAGCCAACTCCGGGAGGCAGTGGAAGATAGGAGGGCCTGGCATGCTCTGGTCCATGGGGTCATGAAGAGTCGGACACGACTTAACGACGAAGCAACAATTCTTAGTACATTTATAATTTCATAGTTTATTTTTTATATTTTTTGTAAACCACCCAGAGTAAACATGTTCTAGATGGGCGGTATATAAGTTTAATAAAATTAAGGTACACTGCTTTCCTTACATGGGTTTAACCAGGAAGAAGATTTGGGACATTCAGTTCAAATGTTGGATGAAATACATCTTGAGTTATAACATGAGAAAGCTCAAGTTCTATTGTGCATGTTATTTAACATCTGAGTTCATTTGAAATACTATACAAAAAGAGAAAGACGACAGCTCGGTTAATAAAGGGAAATTTGCTGTGGTGCAAAAGCTCTGGACGTAAGACAAGAAAAGAACATGGTCACTCCTTCCCTTCACAAATGGTGCCATTACTGCCAGTAAAAAAATGTTATCTTTATGCAACAGCAACCATACTTGGGTGACTCTACATATGTGACTGGACTATTCCTGAACTCAATGGATGAAAGAGGAAAGATGTTATTTATCTCCCTGTCTTAAGACTATGCTCTAGCTGAGTTTGTACCTGTGGTTGGAGATGAAGAGGAAAGATTAACTGTTCTATGGAACTTGATATTATACTTCAGTTGGAGAGATGGTTGCTGAAGTAAAGGTTAGTAAGTAAGTATTCCTTACCCCATTAGGAAAATGGAACTTTTAGGACCTGAACACCAGAAAAAAATATGTGAGCACTGATATATGACAGGATATAGAAAAATGATGTTCATAGACCATCTGCAAACATTTCCCTTAATGAAATCTGGTGATTTATGGGCAGATGGTATTCTGGATATTGGAAAACCCAGCAAAGGACTGCAACCATATTGCATGTTTTTTTTAAAAAACATAATATTCATGAAAATATAATTTTCCAAAATAGCACCTGCTTCTTTGTAAACTGAATGCTAGCTAATTTCCTTCTCTTCCATACAAACAAATTACTACTAAATAGTGGAGAGAAAGGAAAGGATTGAAAGGAGAGGGAAGGAGGGAGGCAGGCAGGCAGGCAGGCAGACATGGTTGCAGGGCAGGGACTAGATGTCTTTTTTTCTCAGGAGATATTATTGCTGATCTGCAAGCCTCTCTTGGAGGGACATTACAGACGGAGCACTAAATTCCTGTGCATCTGCCTATGCTTAGCAGCCTAATGTCACAAGTCTACAGATCAGATCCTTAGTGTCGGTATTTCATGATTCCACTCCCTTGGCCCCTGAAATGCCCATCCTACATCATATTCTTCACACACATTTGTTTTTGATAAGTACTTCTACCAAGCTATACTTCACAGCACTGAAGAGTTACACAGAAGAGCAATGATGGACAAAGACTTCCATTTCATCTGGCGGACACTGTCTTTTCAACACAGGGAAGGTTCACAACAACCAACAGGCAGTTTAAGTAGAGACTCCTTTTACTTATGAGAGCAGACATACTCCCAAAAGTCAGAAGTATCATTCCTTTGTACTTTCATGTACTGATATTATAGGTAAGAAATTGCTTAAGGCCAGGGAGGAGAACGGGGCATTTTTAAAAGCAACAGCGGATATAAATTTAATACCTAAATAAGAAAAACGTGATTAACAGTTTGAAATATTATTCTGACTGGCCTTGTTTACAGACAAAGCTGCAGTGGTGTGACCTAGATGAAGCTGGCGATATAAAGGGAGGGCTCCCTAGTCTGGGCATTTGTGGCAAAATCAACTCTCCAAATGAAATTTTGATTTCTTCCGAATTTGAGGAATGGCAGGCTGTAGAAAAATGATGCCTGTATAGTCCAGAAAGAACAGCCTGAAGCAATCTATTTTCATGCATCTTAAGCTTATTACATTCATCCACCTGTATGACTGCTCTGAAAAGCTAATGAAAGCAGAAAGGAGATGGCAATGACTAGGGGGAGGATTTCTATGACATGTCATATTTTTTCTGCAGCCTATGTTTGAATTTGTAAGTGGGTTTGGACACCTTTATAAGTAATCTGGTGAGAAAGGCCAGATTACTCATAAGATGTTTAAATTTGCTTGTGGGTTCAAGTATAGGTTGCAGAGAAAGTGTGAAATGTTATAGAAATCCTCCCCCTAGTAATGACTAAACTTCATTATCTTCCACCGGGGGATTAAAATACAGTATGGGATAAAATGGTAATCAGGAGTAAATCCCACTGATTTATTCACACCTACACAGTTTGCAG
The DNA here is from genome assembly GCF_051106095.1 of Pogona vitticeps. Lineage (NCBI taxonomy): Eukaryota > Metazoa > Chordata > Lepidosauria > Squamata > Agamidae > Pogona > Pogona vitticeps. Next base: position 79,628,890 of record NC_135784.1, on the reverse strand, counting down.
AGGCTAGTCTACCAAACCAAAGCCTCTCTCTCTGCAGATGACCAAGAACTCCTACCATGGATAACAATCAAGGATGATGAAAACTGAAGTTCAAAACAAATGGAAAGACCCAGCTTGGAGAGGCTGCCCTAAGTTATCCCACAGAACCCCCACAGTTCTCATCCACCAATGTTTTATTTGATGAGGATCTCACAAGACAGAGAGAGACCAATGGGTATTTACTGTTTTGTAATTGGGGAAATGAGATAATGAAACTATGGGCAAGTGCAGTTTCCCAGGAAATATGGCTCTTCTGAATCACCTTTGAACATGTTCAGGTACATCTTCAAACACCCACACATTCACACCTAGGACTGTATTTGTAAATACATGATTATGCTGCAAATGCTTTACTGTGTGAGTGTATCAAGCATGTGTGTGTGGCAATCCATCTTATCATTTAAATTATGGAGTTGCCTTAAATGAGTTGGCTATATCCAGAGGCTAAATTAAACAAGATTTCCTCACTTTGCCCTGCAATAGTTGCAGCACTTTCTTAAAAATCTTCAGTTCTTCTGAAACTGAATGAGATCCCCCAAACCCTTAACTCTGTGTGTCCAGAGGTGGGTAACTAACAACAGCGCCTACGGAAATAAGGCTGTTAGCTCAAAAACCTTTGTATTAGTTTGAACTGGAAACCAAAGGCCAAATGCTCTGCATTTGTATTGCAGAGACAGGGAATGGCTTCTCTTTCTTATGAGAGTGGCAGGGGATAGAAAACATGTTGGCACACTGGAGCTCACAGAAAAGCCTACACCAAAGTGCTCTTTCACAATTCAGATGGGGATCTTAATTCCTCATACAGTATGTGCTTTCTAGATTCATCCAGGAGTCGTCCTCTATGGAACCCATACTTACTATCACCAAGGATCAGCTCAACCTCCTCATCGGCATCAGAATCTTCATCCTCGCCTTCATCCCCCTCTTCAAGCAAATTGGCCAATTCTTCATCATCAGAAGGTGAGAAGTCATTTTCCCCATCCTCGCCCGCATTCTCATTGTTCTCCTCTTCCTCAAGATCAGCATCCAGAAGCTGATCGGTGTCTAGTTCATCAAGGTCATCTGTGTCGTCTTCATCCTCATCATCATCTTCTTCCTGTTCCTCCTCCTCCTGAAGAGATATTATAGAAGCTTCATGAGAACTAACTAAAACTGGATGGGCTAATGAAAAAATGTAACCAGAGACAAACGTGCTCCAGGGTTTTTACACTTCCTGAGCAAAATGCTTCCTCCCTGCCTTCCATCAAATGTCATAGATCTGTACCCAGAGACACAATTCTTAGCCAAGTAATACCTAGAGATGGATTGAAACCTTATGCGCCCGGAGGAGGCAGGGCAGAGAAGCCGGGGGGCTGCCTCTGAGTGGGTGCCTGCCTGCTCACGGGGTCAGTGGCTTGTGCCCATATTTAGTAACACTGCATCAGATCAACAGGTTATACATTTTAAACAGGTCTGGATGAACCAAATGGCAGCATAACAATGGTGGATTACTGAATTTCAGCCCCAGTGAAATCAAAGTGACAAATTAGCTACTATGTAACATCTCGCTGATTTTTCAATAGGAATCGGTTCGATTAATTTTATCCTGGATCCAAGCTACAATTACTAGATCAACAGGCTCAGGTTTTTAACAGCCAAAGGAGAAACAAGCTTCAACTAAGCAATACCTCGGCTGGCGTCCTCAAGAACACAAAACTGATAATTGCATTTCCAAAGAAATGCATATTTTGGTTCACTGGAAATTTGTATGTCCTAATATTCTTGCATTTCTCCATATGGTAACATTCTAACAACCATTCTTGGTAGAGGAAAATATTTCAGTTCTTATATCTCAGTTAAGGTAGGGAAGGCACCTATTTGAAAGAGAAACTGATGTCTTCCTGGTCTACAGGTTACTTTAAACCGTAACTGTGAAGTAAAAGTAGCAGCTTTCAATCAACAGGCAATAATACTGCTTAATAAGCATATTGTTCACTTTCTAGCTACTGAATGAATTTCAACAGGCATACACATTTATCAGAATAATGGCAATTCATTATTAAATTACACCATAAAGGTAGAAATGCCTACTGTTGACAATACTTGCACCAGACGACATTTTCCAAACTAAATCATACCTTTAGTGGCAGCCTATAAGTTCAATAACAAATGAAACTGCAGAGCTGGAAGGGACCCTATGGATCATCGGGTCCAGCCCCTCTCAAGGAGGCACAAGAGGAGAATCGAACTCCCAACCTCTGGCTCCACAGCCAGAGACCTAAACCACAGACTCTTTAAAGTTGTGTCCTTACTCTAACCACACAGAAAGCTTCAAACACTCATTTAGGATGCAATTCCTAATCATGAAGGATTGGTACAATCACTTTATATCTGTTTCTAGAGCCTCAGGCTATTGTAACAACATAACACATTTAAATTCACTTCACAAGTTTTTCTGTCCAAACAGATCCTCCAACATTTCCAACTTGTTCACTGCAATGGATTGTTGTATTTCAAATTATTATAGCACCCAAAGTCCTATCAATGATAGCATTGATAGGACTTTAGCAGGCCCCAAAAACGACCAAACCAGCAATTGTTTGAAGAAGAAAAAAACAAGCGGGGGGGGGGCTGAACAGGGACCTTCAGAGGACGGTGGTTTGGTTTTAAGAGGGACGGGGAAGCATTCAGAATCTACCTCTCAAGAGGCAGGAGTCAAAAACTGCGACATCCAGGGCCTCCTTTTTACTAAAACAGGCCACATTTTGTTTTTTTGTTTTTAAAAGAGAGGCTGTGAGGGCCTGGGATGCCACAAAAACATTCCTGGGAGGCAGCATGCAGCCTATGGGAAACACGTCATTTGCTCCTGCCTTAAGGACTATTTCAGGCACATTTCCTCCAAAGAAACCACCACCACTACACAGAAAACCAAGTTTCCAGAGAGGCCTAGCACTAGGTAAGAGGGACTTGTGAAGCCCCTGACTGTTTCAACATTCATAATGGATCCAAAATTAAAAACAAAAAAACAAAACTCTGTGCAACAAAGAAGGTTCCCCCCCCCCAAGTAGCCAAAAGTCTACTCATTTGACTGAGAATAACAAAAACACATGTGGCCACCACCACATCCTTCTCTATTCTAAGGATAAAGATCAATTTCCTTCTGTCCAGCAAAGCATCAAAACCTGTTTTTTTGTTGTTGTTTTTTTGAAGACTAAGACCATATTTCTTTAGAAGTAGCTATTCTCTGCTTTGGACAAGTTTAACTGCTCTTCTCTCAATGCATCTTTCATTCTATAAAGCACATTTTCTATGCCTTAGTTATAAAGTTTCAGGAGAACACGACACTTTTTATATCCCAGGTCATTCCATTTTTGACTTCATAGTAATTCGAGCCTTGCAAACAAAATAAAAAGCAAAAGGGAAAAGGAAAAAGAATTAAGTGCTGCTGAACTGGAATTCACAACATACATGGCAAAATTTCTGTTCTGAATTGTGACCTACACGGGGCTAAGCTTCTACAGGCAATGGTTCCCCATTTGCCATGCTATGCAAAACTCAACCAGATTTGCCATAGTGAATTTCACACTGAATTGCACTAAATTCCCTACTTCAGGTGCCACTGGGACACATATGTTTGCAAAACGTGCTTGCCACATTCATACATTATAGCAATTTTTCAGGAGTTCAGTCAAAAAAAATAATAATAATGCGAAACTGAATAATGCCAACATGACAACAATTCCTGCCTTCACATAATGGCCAAAATCCTGTTCTGTAAGTTATGCCACATAAAGCTGATAATGTCATCAGCCACAGTGATTTTTTCAGAAATATAAAAAAATTCCTATTACCTCACCCTCAACTGAGGCTCCAATAGGATCCCCTTGGTGTATGCTTGTTCACATAATGTACACTTAGGCACTCTTCATTAGCCATTTCATGTATCTGATGGATACACACTTGTCCATAAAATCTCACAAACGTGGGTGACCAAATATTCTTTGTGGCTTTTTTCTTTAACCTATTGAAACAACATTACATCTAGATAGATTTTTACTTTTAGTTGCTGGCGTTTATGCAGGGTTTTTTCATACCCAGCACAAAGTTGTAGTAAAGTTTAGGGCTTATATGGTCATGACTGTTTTCATACCATGCTATATGATGATTTCAAAAGTCTGGACATAACAATACTTTATTATCCATTTGACACAGAATTTATTAGACATTATTATGGATGAAGCTACCAAAAATATATGATTACGTTTTCATACTAAAAGGGTAGGGAAATATCCATTTGCCCTTGCTAAGCTTCAATAACTATAACTGTTTCAGAGTGTCACTGCCACTGAGTCATGTAATACCTGGATATTCCCTTTCCTCCTCATCTCTCCTCTAGCACAACTGCAGACAGATGATCAGATGCTCCTCTGTTCCAGCAACTGCCATTTAGCCAAAAGTTCTTAACTGCAGCTAGCCTTAACTATGGTTAACTGGCACAAATGAAGTTCATGTCGTGACTTTTGAAGTTGGCTTATTTCAACAAACCAATTAATATGAAGCACAGTTAAGGAGTCAAATGTGAATCTGAACTGCAGTTAAAAAGTGGAAGCAAAAATCTCCACTTCATCCCTGTTGCCACAAGGATGGGAACAGGATGAGGAAGCACTGCATTACTGCAGCCCAACTTCGCCACTGTCTGCAGCCAATTCCTAGTAACTTTATGCTTCTCATTTCCCTGTCAAAGTCCTATTGCGTAAGTTACACCAATGGAAAGGTGATAAACAAAACATTTGCTCTAATTAAGGACTTCTTGCCCAACTTGCAAGGAGTCGATTCTGCTGTATGGAAGCTACGGGATGGAAGGAGGAAGTAACTAATTGCCAAAAATTTCTGCTATCACCAGGCAGGCAGAGACTGTGGCTAATTAAAGTCTTTCTCCTTCCATGCTACGGCTCCCAAGCCATCAAATGATTTACTCACAAGTCAGACACACAGTGAAACAGGAGGAGAAACTCTTTCACTATCTTAATATCTCCTCTTGCCAGTGACATCATCCTTCCACAAGTATAATCTACACAATAGGAGTCTGCCCTCTATTTTACATACATGTATATCCATGCCAATGACATACATACATACATGTGTGTGAATGTGTAAATAAATGATCTTTAGTTCCTTTCATTAAAAAAAAGTATATTGGAATATTTAATGTATTCCAGTCAAGAGTAAATACATTTTATCTCTCTTAAGAACTATAGTTTATCTTCATGATAACTGCTGCTTTACAAATGCTGACGTAGTGCCTGGGTAAATGGTGTAACTGTTTTTCTGTTACAAGACAATTAGCATTCTTACTTCCCTTCCTCTGCATTTCCAGTCCAGATTTTCTTCTCACTTCCCTCCCTTTGTCCTGACAAGCCTTGAGCGTGTTTGTGCCTTTCGTCCACAAAGGATGGAGTCCAGACAAAATCTTGCGTAACATGGCTCGTTTTTACCTCGCAGATTCCATTTTTCTGGCACACGCAGACCCCTTATGGGCCACATCCAAGGCATAATGTAGAACTGACTAGGTATATTAACACTGAGAAGACAAGGTTCTTACCATAGGCTTCTGTGACGACCCAGAAGACAAGGACAGACGGAATACACGTAACACGGCAAACAATTTGTCACAGATGCCAAATTGGAGTGAAAAGATAAAACACAGTTATTCCCACTCTACAGCTTTAGCCAACTAAGTTAGTGAGTACTTATCTACAGAAACTACAAAGCAGTCAGTACTAAAACTGTACTGTATTTTTCATATACTTTTGTTTAAGTTGAGTACATCAATAAAATTTACTGCCTTTAACCTGTACTAGAGATTTAGAGAAGAAGCAAGGCTCCATGGTGGAGCATGCAGCTGGCATCCAGGAAGTCCCCTGCTAAAATGGGACCAGGTAGCAGGTGATGTGAACATCTTTCTGCCTAAAACCTTGGAGAACCACTACCAGCAGAGCAGACAACAGGGAGCTAGACTGAAAAGTAACAATGTTTACTGTCAAGACCAGCTTTTATTCATAAAGCACATTCATAAAAGCTCAGTGAGTCAGATAATCTGGCTGCGGAGCTAGATGTGAGGAGTTCAATTCCCCACTCTGTCCCTGGGAGAAGCAGCAGCCTGCGCTGCCTTGGGGAAGATGCACACTCCCAGGAGACCCAGAGGAAGGGACTGGTAAAACCACTTCTGGGTACCCTCTGCCGACTAATTTCACGTTACATAATTGTTTGTATTTCATCATAAGAAAACCAATGCCTCATATGTGAAACTCCTACATTCATTAGGAATTGGCGTGCTAATTTCCCTTGCATTGGGTGTTTTCTGCTATACAAATCTGTTCAACTGCAAAAACAAAACAAAACAAAAAACACCAGTGGCTAATTGCATTTATTTACAGGGACACAAGGTGCACCACAAAGGCCCAGTCCTTTAAAATGTTGGTTTTCACACTAAATGGTGCACTGCTTGCCTGGCTAACCTCTCCATTCTCTACAAAATAATTCAGTGATGGAGGAGGAAACGGGTGAAGAGGCATCACATATAAGAGATAAAGCTGTGGCTATTCAGGAACATCGTTTAGAGATGTTGTATTGATTTCCTTTCAGGGAGAAAGAACAATGACCACATGAAAGCCTTGCCAGTTTGGAGAAAAACATCCACTGCCAGGTAACAAACACTTCACATCCAAAAATCAAACACTTCAGGGTACAAGATCCCTGAAAAGAAAACCCATCGTGGGACACACAACACAATGTACCATTTCCTTGACTCTCTCAGAAGTACAAATTAACCTTGAACAACTGTGCACTGAAAATTACTGTGGGCCAGGACAGCTTGTCACAAGTGAATAAACTGCTTGTTCATGATAACCATCTGAGCTTTGCTCTAAAAGGGAACATAGACTCACCTGCTGTTACTCATATCAAATTCCTCAAGCATTTGCATTTACAAGCGATACTGTTCTCCACACAGCTTCACACCAGCTACCTCTCCATTTTAGCAGATGAAAATGTTTACACAATATTTACAATGAAAGATGGACTAATTTACATTCTTTAGAAAACACTGTGTTGTACAAGATAGGAGGCCTGATACAGGGCTGTTATTTCCCTGATAATTGCAACCTCAGCCTTATGACATGTGACCAGGTCATCCAACACAAAGCACATAATGGTTCAAGGGGCCATACCACAAACACACAATCACAGCCTCTTTTGCCAGTAAGTTCCTTTTCAACCTCACCCAGTGATGTTGCTGATTCAGTTTGTCTTATAAGGTGGTCTCAAGGGGCCATCGAAGATTTATGAAGACTAAGAGTGCTTCCAGACAGAGACCTTTACACATGACAGAATCAATGTTTTCTACTTTCTGTCCCAGTAAGACCAAGTGGCAAACTAAAGATTCACATGAAAAGGTACACAAGGCCTAGTTCAAAATAAAACAGTGTGGTATCAAAGGGGAACCATAAAGCATAGCATCTATCCAAGATGCTGATTTTCCTGTGCACTCCAGTGCAAAACTATCTGCAGACAATCTGTTATATATACCTCTCCTAAAGAAAGTTTTCAATACTAGCAACTAGGGGGGAAAAGCAATACTGCTAGAATATCAAATGTAACATTTTGATTTAGCTATTTATTTTTGCTTTCAGAACTTCATTTAACTAGCAGAGCACTCTGAAAACCTTACAGAACGTAAGCGGATAATTCAAAACACGGGTCCTGTGTGCTAGGCAGGACCTGGCTGCTTCCATGTCCTTTTTTATATTGCCTTTTTTTTTGTTGCTAGCCCTTTCTTTGCCTTTTTCTGTGCTGCCCAAATCCAGAGTCTGGTGCAACGTTTGGCTATGATATCTCTTTCTCATGTACTGTTGCCTGCTTTCAAAAGCGTCATTCTCTTGTGACTTGCTTCAATTTTTTGTTGTTTGTTTTAGTATTTTTAAATAATTCTTTAGGGTTTCTCAAGTGCCAGAAAACACAAATAGGATATATGAATGGGAAGCCAAAAGAGGGTTTTTCTCTTTCATATAAAATGAAAGGGCTGATGCACTAGAAATAAGAAAATAAAAAAAGTCTCCCACCAAAAGAATTTGGAACAAAAAAAAATATGAACGATGTCGCCATTCATATCCCGGAAAAGTGTCATTTTATACAAAGAAAAATACGGTAGTTAATAAACCAGTTCTTTTGGTCCACTCCTCGTGTAGAAAGCAAGACTGAGGATACAAAGACAGCTACTGTCATCACCTTGGGAAAAGGAGCACTGGCTCAGAAACCCTGTTACTTCCCAGGACAAGTATTAAGGCTTCAGGGGAAATGAGTCTAAGAAGATTTTTCCCCCTGCAATCTAATGTAAAAAAAAACACTTTTGAAAACCGAACAGCAAATTTATTTTATTCTCAGTTAAGCAAAATGAAAGCATTCCAGTATCTTCCTGATATGTTGGCTATAGTTTCTTTTGCCATACAGCACCCTACCTCTGTTTGTATTGTAAGCACTGGCTCTGTTTTTACTCTGATATGAACAAAGTAAAACAATTCACCTACTAGTCTTACAGAACCTAGGCAGCAAAGTGCAAATCATTTTGACAGAATATAAACAACTAGGAAATGTACCATAAGCTTTAAACCAGCTGAATACTGACAGGCAATGTTTATTGTGGTCAGTCATATTATTTTCCAGAATCACAAACTGCTATTACAACCATGATCAGCTATCCTAGTAAGAGACAACAGGAAATGGACCTCAGTGTTGTACTGGGCTGAGGCAGATGCTGGCATGCAAGACACAGGAGATTCCATAAATAAATGTGGATTCTTTTCCATGGGAAGCTAAGAACCAAATCTACGCCTTTCACATGTCATTGCTGGAAGCAGAGACCTGGATGAACACCATAGAGATCCATACATCACAATGAGAAGGACATCTTAATATCTGTCTCTTGCCTCAACCACCTCCTGAGCAGAGTTCTCAGAGTGGTTCTCTGTTTTAAAATGTTACGAGTGATCATTTTAACCATATCCACATAACCAATTAATGTCTAATATAAAACAACATTATTAAGATATGTATTTTAAATCTAACATCTCAATACAAAGCACTTACAACAGTTTCAGTGTACAGTGGTGCCCCACATGACGACAATAATCCGTTCCAGGAAAATCGCTGTTAAGCAAAATTGTCGTCATGCGGGGGGAAAATCCCCATTGGAATGCTTTGAAAACCGGTTAATGCGTTCCAATGGAGAGATTACCTCATTGTCCAGCAAAGATCCTCCATAGGGCAGCTATTTTGTGAGCGCTGATCAGCTGTTTTTAATCGCTGTCTTCCAAAACAAGGGTCGGAAAACAGCAGGAAGCCATTTTGAAAACCCGAATCAGCTGTAAAGATCGTCATCCCTCTAAAAAAACGGTTCTCGAAGCAGGGAACTAATCATTGTAAAGCGGATTTTCCCCACTGGAACCATCGTTTTGCGATCGCTATAGCGATCGCAAAAAAGTCATCCTGCAGCGGGGTCGTCGTAATGCGGGGCACCACTGTACTATCTTTTACACCAGTGGTTCTCAACCTGGGGTATGCATACCCCCAGGGTATGAAGCAGGACATTTAGGGATAAATGAAAAAAAAAAAACCCGATCAATGGCATAAAAAGTAAAGCAAAGCAAAACAATGCATGCTGCTTATATACTGCTCCACAGTACTTAAAGCTCACTCTGGGTGGTTTACAATTTAATTCTGCAGGTTACACATCCCCACCCCACCCCCACCCCAGCAAGCTGGGTACTCAGTTTACCAATCTTGGAAGGATGGAAGGCTGAGTCAACGTCCAGCTATCTATCGGAGTCTGGGATTGCACTCAAGTCATTGAGCAGAGTCTTCATTTCATTATTGCAGTTTAACCACTTCACCACAAGGCTCATATGGCAACAGTGTAAGTTGCTTATTTATATCCTAAGTAGTGAGAAACCTCTTGGCTTTTTTCTTCTCTCCCTGCCCACTGCATGATGGCCCAGCTTTCACTCCAAGGCAGCGCCCGTTCTTGTTCTACCATGAACCCAGGGGCTTGTGCTGCTGCCTGCTGCTTTCTTATCAATGGCCGTTTGTATGGGACAAAATTCCTCACAGGTTTCAACCCCTTCACTGGCACTCTCCTACACACTACCAGAGGAGATGTGAAGGTGGCCTGAGGATGAGAGGGCAGAGAGTCCCCCAAGCTCCAACCCCCTCATATGAATTGCACATAACAAAAAGGTTGAGAACCACTGTTTTATACCAAACCCAGATGATGAAATTTTACATACACACATATATACTCATGCTTACATATTAGAGTCTAGTTTCAATTGTTTTCAAAAAGGAAAGAATCACCTAAAAAGGTTTGCTAATAACAGCAAAAAGGAGATGAAGCTGCTCACCTGGTCTTCTTCCTCATCTTCTTCATCTTCTGCCAAGCGCTGCCTGCCCACCTCATAAAGCCTGCAAACGGTGTCCATGTTTATGGAATCCATGCTTCCTTGGTTCTGAAAACAGGAGCCACACACCCAACAGATTAAGTTAAAGCAAGTTTTCCCGACTTACATGCCAGCAAAACCACGTCACCTCCATACCACCAGTTTGTAAGGGAACCCATGTTTCACAAATGTATTTGGCCAAAGAAAGAACTCAAAAATACTGATAACATTTCTTGTTACGCAAGAATCACGCTTACCTCAATAACTGCCAAGTAACAATCTTTTGTGTCTGTACATAGATCAAAGATGTTTCTTTTTACATCAATGGTAGCTGGAAAAGTAACAGAACAGAATCAACAGGTGCCTACATGCTTCATTCCAGGGGTGAGTAGACTCCATATTTGTTTCTTAAATAATAAGCAGAGCACGCTGCTTATATATTGCTGCACAGTGCTTTCTCTCTTGGCAGTTTACAATTTTAATGATGCAGGCTACACATTGTCCTCTACCCCACAAGCAAGCTGGGTACTCAATTTAACAGCCTCAGAAGGATGGAAGGCTGAGTGAATCTCAAGCTAGCTTCCCGAGTCCAGGAGCAAACTCGGGTCGTGAGCAGTTTTCCCTGCCGTATTGCAGCTTAACCACTGTGCCATGAGTGCCTCTATTCAATTCCTAGTTCCAACTACAGGAGACCCACTAAAGCACATGATAAGTCTGCAATTACATAAGCTTCAATGATTTAAAGGTTCTACTACAGCTGGGACTAACATTTTGAGCTCATCTGGTCTCTGCACTGTATTGTATCACCTTCTTTGAAGCAAAGAGATTCCTCTTCTTTCAAAGCATGTCTGCTCAGCATGCTTTCTCTACAAAACGTGCCGGGAATCACACCCATTTTTGAAAATTATTCTGAAGCGCCACCTTTTGGGGGGCTTTGACATTCAGTTCCCCTTAATTCAGAATTTTTCTTTTCCTGCTGTTCACAAGGAAACCCTTTCTACACTGCAGAACCAAAGCAGAATTCTGGAAACAAAGGGTAAGGAAATCTCTCCCAAGAGGTTGGTTACATTTTTTCAGCAGAGGGGAACATCAACATAATTTTTAAATGCAATTTCAAGAAAGTGCTGTCAGGATCTTTACCAATCGGTTTGTAGTCTGTTGCATTGAATGTCCTGAAAGATGACCCGAAAGGACTTCTCATGCTCTCTTCTAGCAGGTCACCTTCATCATCAGCCTGTAACATAGCTGATCAAGGAGAAAATATTAATTAAGTAAATAGTTGTTTGCGATTCAAAAGTTCTGTAGGAGGCTGCATGTGACACTGGTATGTCTTGACACTGAAATGAAGCTGGCATGGAATAGAAGTCTATAGTCAGAATATGAAAATGTTATAGATTTATGGCTTTAGTGTATGTGCTGTACCCATTACTTGCTGAATAATTATGGGTTGTTTTTGAGGTGGATTTGGAAAGAGGAGGTGTTGAGCACAAAGGAGACTGAGTAAAACAATAATGATGGAGTGGCAGGGGGAGGCACCAGACAAAAAAGGAAGAAACAGTGGAGGCAAGGATGAAGATATTTTGGAAGGAGAACTCAACTGCCATATACAACAAGGATATCTATCTGTCTCGCAAGAGCAAGCTGCTATTGTTTCCACATTTCTGCAAGATGGAAGAGAGTTATAAACCAGCTAATTCCCATCTCCCTCCTGGATTTAGCCCATCTTATTTATTTATTTATTTGTTTGTTTGTTTGTTTATTTAATACCCTGCCCATCTAGACCGAAGTCTACTCTGGGCAGCTAAAAATATAAAAATATAAAATAAAAACAATTAAATAAAAAAACAATAATAATACAGTGGTGCCCCGCATAACGAGCGATTCGTTTAACGACAAATCCACAGAGCGATGTGTTTTTTGCGATGTTTCTAATGGTAAAACATCGCTTTGTGATGATCGGTAAGCATTTCGCTTACCGATTTTCGCATAGCGATTTTTTTTAACAGCTGATCGGCGGTTCCAAAATGGCAACCGGGTAAAGAAAATAGCCACCCGCTGTGTTTTCGTGCCCTTTCCTCGCTTACCGGGCAGCAAAAATGGCGGCCGCATGGAGGATTTCCGCATAACGGTGAGTTTTTTTGCCCATAGGAACGCATTAAACGTGTTTTAATGCATTCCTATGGGCTTTTTTGCCCCTCATAGCGACGAATCCACATAGCGATGATTTTTTTGGAACGGATTATTGTCACTATGCGGGGCACCACTGTATAGTTCAAGATGGGGGCAATAACTTGAACTTTATGCTGATTTTGCATATCCTGACGGCACCTAACCTAGAACTTAGGGGACTTCTCTATTTAGTGCCAGTAATATGTAACTTTCTAATGTACATTTCTGTTAATTTGTTCTGAACTACAAGCACAGGGGAAAGAAAAGCTCTGACTCGGTTTCTATGGTCAGTTCAAGGAAATACCAGGAGGAGCATCTTACAAATGGGCATCTTACCTCCATACATAACTGTTCCAGTGTGGTTGAAGACTACACGGCACTGATCCAAGGCTGGAACGGTGTGTAACAAATGGAACGTTCGCAAATCCCACTAGAAGGTATGTTAAGGAAGATTATACACTACCATCTGTCACCATATTTATTGCCATGGTAGCCAGCAGAACCCCACACCATAGTAACCACCAGTAACCACAGCATTAGCTGTGCAGATTTCTGTTCTTTGATTACAATTTCCCAGGTTACAATTTCCCAGGTTCAGAAGCACAAATCTACAGAGCCTTATCATTACAGAGAATACCTAGAGCTAAGCTTCCAGCAATCATTCAGCAACTGCCACCAAGATCAAGAGAAGCTACCAGGTTACTCTAATTCCAGGCCCTGCTCTAGTTAACTGACCTTCCTCCTAGCCCCAAGGCAGCCCCACAACATGTCATTATTAATTCAGTCAAGCAAAAGAGTAATTTCATTTTAGTCTGTGAAGTACCATATGTAAACAGTTTAATGAATGTTTGCATGTTTCTCCAAAATTTGCATGAAATATTCCAATCACAGAAGAAATACTCCAGCATTTCCAAAAGTTGTGTTCCTTTAACACAGAATTCTGCAGTGAGAGTATTCAGAACCCTTAAATTGACAGTGCTATAGATTCTTCTCGGTACATTAGATATCTGAGATTCGGAACCAGTGTGATAGAGTGGTTGGACGCAGAAGATCTGAGTTCAAATCCCCACAGTCATGAAATTCATTAGGTAATCTTGAGCCAGTCAACAGTTTCTCAGACTGACTGACCTCACAGGCTATAGCAAGAATAAAGAAGGAGAACCATGTATGTTGCCTCAAGCTCACTGTAGGAATAAGCAGAATATAAATACAGGTAATAAATATATAAATATTTCTTTTGTGGGGAGGGGGAATCGTTTTTTCTGTGCTACATATTGTTGAGAGCTAGATACTGTTGGAGGTGGCAGAAATAAAAATGAGGAGGGCAACTCCTTTTCTCTCGTGTTTTAAAAGGGGAAATCTATGTTGGGATCACTAGAATTCAAACTTCAAATTGCCAGTAACTATTATATTTATATACAAATGTAGGGTGTGACCAGACTTATGGTAGAATTCATATCTCAATAGAAGCCTACTAGTATACCTGGAGTTTCTCTCTCCTGTCTCTCCTTGCAACCACCCCTCAAAAGTAGTCCCAGAAGAAAGTCCCAAGCCTTTGGAACAGGTTTTGATGACAAGTGGAGAAATTCCCACCCCAAGTTCCACCAACAGAGACTCTGTGAGCCAAAAGCTACACTGTCGAAAGACCGGGTAGGCTTTCTAGTTGTCGTATCTCAGAAAGAATACTGTAACTATCTTATGTTCCTGTCTCACCCTGTTATTTCCCCTCCCCAACTCAGCTTCTTCCTTCTTTTATGAGTAACAGTCTGCCAGAGATCCAAATGATTCCCCAGCTCACAGTTTCTCCATCATATCACAGCTTTTCTCACCCAGCCGCCTATGGATTTCACTCACTGCATGAAGTTAGGCTAAGAGCTGCAGATGGGTTTGAATGGCACCTTCTGCTAAAGTTCCCGATCCTAACCACCTCTGGCACAAAGAATGGCCTGAACTGGTTACTGCACCATGCTGATCCAAATTCTACCCCCCCATTTGCTTTGACCAAACAAAGATTTGTTACGGTGCAGCTGTGAGGTTGTCAAACCAAGTTCTTTAAAATTCTCATGTTAGCAACAGTTGAAAAGAAAACAGGATACAATTTCTGTGTTGACTATGACTTCCAGCCCATTTGGATGAAAAACACCACTAATGGTCATGTTAAATTTATCAAACTTATGTATAGCCTGCGCAGAACGAATATCCCAAAGAACGCCATCGTTTAAGACAAGATCATCCGTGGGATTAAAGGTGGCACAATTCTTCTTGTAGTTGTTTGCAAGATCTGGATTAAACAGAGTCAACAGCTTGTTGCCAGTCTGAATATCATAGATCTTTCAGATCCGGAGAAAGAGAGAGAGAGAGACAAAAGAAAACAGATCAGTCAAGAACACATAAACCCAAATTATGTGCAGTCATTTCCAAAAGAGATGTCAAGGGTGGCCATCTCTCCTTGCTCATTCACCTTCTCCAAGGGTTTAATAGTTCACACACAGCTTTCTTGGAGTCCTCTGCCCATTCATTTTATATTCTGATAGTGCCAGAAGTCATTACAGATATAAGTGTAATACAGGGAGAAAAAAACAAACAAACAAAAATGGCTTTTGAACTTTATTCTTAGTAACACAATCGCTTAGTAAGTTTATCATAAATGTACAAGTCTGCTAAAATTCCATTTGCTGCCTTAGGAAACTGGATAGTTCAGTGGTTTAGGCGTTTGACTGGGAAGCCAGACATTGGGTGTTTGATTCCCTGCTATGCCTCCCTTAATAAGGGCTGGACTTGATGAGCCAGAGGATCCCTTCCGGTTATGCAGTTCCAAGATTATTATAAGTCAACAGAATTATTCTCTTTTACTGCCTGCCTCCTTTTTTTCAAAGCGCTACGTTTTTCTTATTCTTATGTGCTTTATAAAACTTTTTAATTTCTTTGGCCCCCATGCTATCAAACAAGCAGCAGGAACCTTACAGGTTTAAGAGCTGAACTCTTCCCTTTGTAACTCTCAAATGGAACTGACTTTAACTAAGCCTTAACAAATCTCTGGGCTTCCTTTTCCCTGCAAACCTCTGCCATCTTCAAGAAGAACCATAGCATAGTGAGAGAACGCCGGGCAGAAATGGCAACAATCACCCACTGTTAAGTGGCAAGCCAAATTTAATTTTATCAAGATGCTGTGGTGGCTAGCTTTCTGAACAATGGCCATGATGCAGCCCTTTCAGAGCAGTAGCCACGTTCATTTGCTCCAAGAAAAGCAGCAAAGACTCTTACAGCATATCAAAACTAAAACAGTGATGAAGATACAAAGTATCACAAAATAGACTTTGTTTTAACTGATTGACTCTAGACTACAAAAATCTGTTCCACAATAAAGTTATTATTTTTAAGATAGCAAGAGAAGCTTTGTTGTGTTTTGCACATCACTTAAGATACATATATAAATAATAATACCTGCAATTGACATATTTTGTTTCTATGTAGGAATATATTTTTTATTTCTCCAAGTGAAGTCTGAGGAATCTCCCAGCCCAAATTAGGTGAGCAGTCTTCTAAAGCAGCGGTCCCCAACCTTTTTGGGATTGCAGACCGGCTGAGCCTCTGAGGAAGGCAGGGCACCCCCCTGCATGTGCGCTCTTGGGCGCTTGCGTGAAGGGGTGGGGTAGCGTTCACGCCGGCACTGGCACACACACGCATGCGCAAAGCAGCTGTGAGGAGGGGCGTGCATGGGGGGGTCTGTCTCCCTGGCCTGGTCCGGCTCAGCCTACGAACCAGCACTGGGCCGGGGTTTGGGGACCTCTGTTCTAAAGCACTACACCCTCAAGCAAAATAATCCCGTTCTAACAAAGCCACTCCTGTCACTGCTTGATAATAGTCCTTTATAGGCTGCCCAACTATATGAATTGCTACGGTGAAAATTTACTTTGAACTCTCTGTTTGTGGCCTTTTAAAGAAAAGGGTAATTACTAAGCACAGTTGCTTACATGATGAAGAGGTCATCATAAAATAATTTCATGACCCGTTGTGGAGAAAGCTTCACAATGCCAAAGTGAAGAAAGTTAGCATCCTGACATAAATGCCAGGAAGCATTTCACGGATTCATTTTCTCTGATATTGACACTTAAAGTGGGAAGCAGTCCCAACCTTCTTAATCTGAGTATTTGAATTTGTTTCCTTTACCCTTTTATCAGATACATTTCATTTGCTGGTTCCCTGTGATATTGATTTCCCTTTGCTAAAGCTAAGAATAAATGTTCTTAGCGTGCTGCCTCACAAATTACCAGAACACGAGGGAAGATCAAATTTCCCTCAGAGGCTGTCAGAAGCACCAGCAAGGCAGTAGAGGAAGATGCTTTGTGTAAATGCAAACATGTAGGAAAATCAACAAAAGGGCAAGGAAAATCAAGAATTTGAATAGTTCACTCCATTGTAAGAGTATTTCCTTTTTCCACGGCAGAAAACCACTGACACCAAATAGGCTTCCCTCTGCCACCTGCAGATTGTTCCCGACCCTTCAGAACAGAGATTTCACTGTTCTATACTGTTGAGATAGAAACGCTGTGTTAAAATTACAGGGTTGGATCCAAAGTATCACCTGAGAAAGTAGAAGGGCCTGAGAGTCACTGGAGGCTCCTGCTGGAGGAAAGGCGTAGTGATTTTTATCAACCTCCAACTCCGTTCCCTACACCAGCAGGCTCCAACCTTTTTGGGGCCGCGGACCAGTTGGGAGGGAGGGCTCCGTGTGCGATGGGGTGGGGGCAACCCGTGCTCATACAGGGGACGTGTCATGCTCACATGCAAGCGTGACATACCCCTGCGCAAGCGCGACACACCCCTGCACGAGTACAACATGCCCCCCAAGTGCGACACGCCCACCGGGCGGGTGGGCGGATATCTGTTTCTGTGGCCCAATTCCGAGAAGCCCACGGACTGACACCGGGCCGGCGACCAGGGGTTGGGGACCCCTGCCCTACACCACCCCCCACACTGTTTTGGAGGGTTCATCTTGTATGCCTGGGGTTCCAAACCCTCCCGGAGAGGCAGAACGAACTAGGGAAAATCATCTCCCTGTCCGCACCCTTCTCCCAACAAAGAGAATCCCATGACTGGAGGCCTTCTCACAGGCTCTCAAAATCCACACCAACATTCCTTGTTCATTCACCTGCTGCTTTAAGAAGACCACACAAGAAATGTTGCACTGATTTCAGATATGTGGTGCTGATACTTACATGGGCAATGTCCCCCTTTGTGCCAATAACCCTGTCCTGAGAGAGCTTGCTGAACTCCACATAGTGATCATCTGTGAAGGAATGCCTGCACAGGAGAACCAAATACGGGATGAGCAGCAGAACATTGAAGGAAAACCTTTTCAAGCATTATTCTCTGCACGTTTATATACCATCATCAAACGCATTAAACTCAATCGCACAGTACAGAATACTAGTTCCAGAACTAACAGCAATATCTAGCCAATTCCCTCCCTACTATGAATACAACCCAATCTCAACTTCTAAAGCAAGTATTACTTTTCCATCATTAACTCATTATGCACTTGAATAATTTCTACAGTATATAAAATACCTTGGAGATTCCTTGTAAAAAACATACATACTTGGTTTCAAAGACAGACTTCATTCCCCACAAGGCAGAAAGAGGCTGGCCCCATGAAGCAGATGTCAACAACAAAGAGCCATCCTGTGGTTTAGGGGAAACAACACAGAGAAACCAAAGTATATTCTTGTTATACACCTGTATGTACTGCTAATGTTATACACTGTTATACTGATGGATGCAGAGCGCGTTAGACGAACTCCTCAGAAACTAACAGCACAGCTTGTTATGCCATTAGTGCTATATTATTAATTAAAGAACCAATAGGACCATGTTGATCACACAGCCAGCTATCATGCCCTGTACCTAACAGTCAGTGTCAACTAGAGTTGACCCACTGAATGAAAGGGAATATAGTAAATCAGCAATTATGCAAATTTTATTGACTCAGTGGGTCCAATGTAACTAGAACAAAGAACAGGATTTAGGCCCATATGCTTGGCTCATTGGGTCAAGCAGCTATTTCAAAGAATTTAACATGATCCTTTGGTAATTATCAGAGAACAAAGACCTGAGAAAAATGGCCAGTGCCTTGCCAGCAGGGGCTGGTTTTCAGAAGCCATTATCTCAATATCTTAAAAATTGGCCCCCAAATCCATTTCCTCTATAAACCTACAATGCAGAAGATAATACACTGCTCTGTCTTAACTCTACCCATTCAGGAAGACTAGATTTCCACAATTAAGAACAGTTACCCACCATGCCCTATTAACATTAACCTCAGCTTGCTTGATGCTTTCCTTACCCTGGATGGCTCAAGGTGTGTGATCGCAGTGTTGTGGCACTTATAGCTGGCCTCCTCCTGCCCACTAAAGACATTGTAGAGTTTTAGGTGTCCCGTGCAAGTGCCCAACATAAGGAATCGCTCCCGCGCAGAGAATGCACAACATGTAAAACCACTTTCATCTTCATTTGCTTCTCGGAACACTGAAATTGGACGGAACCTGAGAGAGAGAGAAAGGGGAATGTTATGTGAGGGGAAAACAAGAACAAAGATATGCCTGAAGACAGCTGAGCTTGAAAATGCACTTGACAGCCTGCACTGTGGATGGAAGCCTCAGCTTCAGCATTATTCTTAAGACATGGTTTCATAAAAGTTCAACACAGAGAAAATAATGCAGGTAACTGTCAGTAAAGAAAGAAAAACAAGCAATGGACCTATGGAGATATTCTGAGTAGCCACTGAAGCACTGTAGCTTTTGTTCAAACTGCAGCCTGGTAACAGGATCCACTTTTATACTGCTTGGATGAAAATATCCTATAGGAATTCCAGAAATGAAATGATCTTTCTTACCTGCTGAAGATAAGGTGTCTATCAAAGCATCCACCATCCACCCCGCCATACTTTGGAAATGCTGCCCTGCGGGTAAGCCGCGAGGTAAAGTTAGTTGGCGCTTGGCGCCTCTGTTTTGGCTCAGGACACTGGTGGGGTGTAAAAAGAGAAAAGGGGGGACAAGTGGCCACAGGGTTCTTGCAGCGAGCATGCTGCTCCCTAAGGTACTCTGTGATTATACTGTCCAGCGTGGGTGGTGAAGGGAGATGCCGGTCTAGCTGTTTTTTGATGGCAGGGCTCTGACTGTAGGCACCATGGTCTGATTTTTGCCGAAGAACTCGGATTTTCCTGCCGTTGCAAGGAGACGGCCTCTCTCGGATGAAACTAATCCTGCCAATCACAGGGGAACTGGAGGCATGAGATGGGCCTGGGAGTGCAAGCGAGCCCTGGCAAGCAGTGGGCCTCTGCTGGGCATGGACAGAAGCAGCGCTGGAGCCCACAGCAGGGTGGCTAGTCAACCGGGCTGAAATGCCATTTGCTATACGAGGAGTACGAGGCAGAGTCACGGGGGAGGCAGCAGCTGGAACTGGCGTGAAGGCAGAGGAATGAGAAGCTGCCGTCATCGGTAAATCTGCCTCCTTCGTGAGGACAGTTGCCGTTTCCCCAAGCCCTTTAGAGATGAGGTGGTTCCTGATCAAAAGCAGCAGCTCCTTCTCGGGAAAGGAGATCCTCGACTGAGCCACCACGTCTGCCTTCTGGAGTCGAGCCAGGGAGACATCGGTCCCAATCAGCAAGGGTTTTCCTGAGACCCGCTCTATCAGCTCAGCCGCATACTTGCAGAACTTGACGTGTTCACTACGCTTGTCTTGAAGCACGGGCTCCTTCATCAACTGCTGGATCTGGCAACTGCTGAAGAGGGGCAACTTGCTGATGATCTGCCGGACCGTGCTGCTCCTGGACAACCCAACCAAAGCTTTGCAGGCCAGTGCTCGGATCTGGTCTGCATCCGTAATGGGCATCTTGACGGACAGCAAGGACAGCAGAACTTTGATGCCATTATTGGACTGGACCACATTCCACATCTTGGCCAAGGTGTGTTCACTGCTCCTAGGCACCTGTGGGAGGGCCCGTCGAGGAGTGCCGGAAATGAATTTGCCAATGCTGGAAATGCGGTTATCTGGCCCACACACACAGTTAATGATGATCTGAAGAGCTGATTTCTGGATCTCAGCATCATGAATAAAGAATTCACCTTCAGCAAGTCCTAGAATGATGCTGATTCCTAAAACAAAAAATAAAAATAAAAAAAAATAAAAGGAAGTGTTCTGTAAGGGACAAGTTGGGTCACAGATTTTACAAGCAAGAGTGTCACCATTGCTGCTCTGATTGATTGGGGGGGACTCTGCATGGTCTACTTTTATCCTGGGAGGAGCTGAGAGAGGTCCAAGGCAGTATAGACACTTTCTTTTGGGCCACATGTGGTTTGTGGGCCACCCTTCTCCCACCCATTCTGATCCATTACAGGACAATAAAGGACCCATAAGTAAAGGTAAAGGTTCCCCTTGACAATTTTTGTGCAGTCGTGTTCGACTCTAGGGGGCGGTGCTCATCCCCGTTTCCAAGCCATAGAGCCAGCATTTTTATCCGAAGACAATCTTCCGTGGTCACATGGCCAGTGCGACTTAGACACGGAACCTTCCCCCTATTTATCTACTCGTATTTGCATGCTTTCGAACTGCTAGGTTGGCGGGAGCTGGGACAAGCGACAGGAGCTCACTCCGTCGCGTGGATTCGATCTTACGACTGCTTGGTCTTCTGACCCTGCAGCACAGGCTTCTGCGGTTTAGCCCGCAGCGCCACCACGTCTCAGTAAAGGACCCATAAGACTGGCCAGCAAAGTGATTGTTTTTAAATGTCAAATCTGACACAGATCAGAAGACAGTGAAACTCCCAAGTTTTCACACATGCACATTTTCCTGAGATATATCTATTCATTTACTCCGTTCTCAAAGAATTCTCAGAATAAAAAGGTTTTAAAGGGGTGTGTGTGGGGGGGTCCCCATCTCATGGCTTTTTTGTGAAATATTTATAGAGGTGGGAGGGTTTTTTACACCAAAATATTATGTGCAAAACCAAACCAGAACAAACAAAAAACCAAAAACACCCTGCCTTCTTTCTACACAAAATACAAATTTTCTAATGCAAAAAAATCCATGTTTTTTAAAAACCAAGAAAAAAAAACAGGAGTGGCTTTGCAAAAAGCATATTTTGCTGCCCAGTGAAGCTGCTAATGAAAAAAAAATTCTCTAGTCTTTTTGCCATCATGCAGGAGCACAAAATCTTCAAACAGTCTTTTTTTTTTTTTAATGAAGATACCTCAATATATCAAGATATTCTTTTCCACTAAGGATGAGAAGCATTTGTTACATCCTCACCACCTCATTTTAATGTTACTCAAACAATATACAACAAAGCCCTGTGATAACAGCAACCACAATGCTCCCACTATCCAATAAATGGCAAACAGGCAACTCACAAAAATACTCAAGTACAGTGGTGCCTCGCACAGCGAGGTTAATCCGTTCCAGATTAACCCTCGCTGTGTGAAACATCGCTGTATGGAAATAAAAAAGCCAACGTTTAATGCGTTCCGTTTACTTACCGTACAGCGATGCCAGCAGCCATTTTCGCGCCCTCCCCTCACAGAACGAGGGCACGAAAATGGCTGCGATCAGCTGTCCGGCGGGTCCCAAATGGCCGCTGGAACAGCCGAAACGGGCCGGGGCGCAGTGTTTTCACGCCCTTGGTAAGCAAGGGGAGGGAGCGAAAACACTGCCGGAAGCCCCGAAATGGCTGCGCGCAGCGTTTTCGCGCCCTCCCCTTGCTTACCAAGGGCGCGAAAACGCTGCACCCCGGCCCCTTTCGGCTGTTCCGGCGGCCATTTTGAAGCCGCGGAACAGCTGATTGTCGGGTCGCAAAGCGAAGGTCGGTAAGCGAGCAGCTTACCGACCTTCGCTCTGCGATTTCCCGCCTATACAGGTACTGTTTTGCGATTGCAAAAACGGCCTCGTACAGTGAATTCATCGCTCTACGAGGCGCCTGTTCTGCGAGGCACCACTGTACGTTATCGCATTCTGGGGCTCATATTTAGTAGCCCAGTTTTCTCTAATGTACTGATCCACTGACCCAGCATATTATACATTGCTGATTTCCAAGCATGAAATTCAGAAGAATGTAGGTCTCATGCTGGGGGAATATCCCTCTTATGGAAAAGAAATATTACAGAAAGAAAAAAGAGAATGAAAGAAACAGTGTTTGAGGTGTTCACAAAACAATAGAAGGCTCCCATTGATTCTATTTCTCTTCAAATGCACTGGCAGACTGCCAGACAAAGGAAACACTGAGATGTGCAAGGGTAACCTTCCTACTTCAGTATGTACAATATTTTGTTATGTCTCTTTTTCTTAGAACTGAAAAATTAAAAATTGAGGCGTTTGTTCTTATGCTGGCCTTTTGAGAAACTTTAGGAAGCTCAAAACGTACTGCAGATTTCAGTACCTAATGATGTAAAATCATCAAGGAAGCAAATGAAGAGGCTAGGCTATACATACCCACAATGGAAATAGACGTTCCTCCCTCATCCACCGTATCCACTGCCTCGGCTAACTGTAACTGGATTTTTGGAACCACAGTAAGGATGGCCAGAACATCCAAAGCATAACGCACTGTATCATTTCTGGCAAATGAAAGCAAAAAATCCATAAAACAGTGTTCAAACAGATATTACAGGCAAAAACGGAATACTCCATGCCCATGGGTTACATGGCACCAGAGCCATTATCAGCAACAGGGGAGTTACAAAATTGTGCCATATTGCATCATTCTCTCACCTAGCATAATAAGTCTTCCAGTTGCATGCTATGGAAATAAGCTGGAGCATGAGCTGCACACAAGACAATTTAAGAAAGACCTCTGCTGGATCCCAATACAACTGCCCTGGCCCATACTCTATGAGAAACTCCATCATCTCCACAATCTGCTCATGTGTGTAGGAACAAGCCTGCAAGGAGAAAGAAACATAATATGTTGCTATTCTTTTTTTTTTTAAAAAAATGAACTGTCTTCCCACAAACATACTCAGGTTTCTATAAAAATGCTGAAAACTAGATTTTAAAACGCTAAAAGTCAAATTTAAAGCACTTAATTTTACAGCAGGATGATAAAAACCACAAATGATTCCCACTGTCAGCACAAACCTCAGATCTAAATGCTTGACAATATAGCAAAGTCTACATGCAACTATAAAACAGGGTCCAGAATGCTGCTGCCCTGTGCAATTGTGCAAGCTATCCTACTTGTTAGCAGGCCTGTCTGTCATGGTCCTCACACTGAGTTGATAAAAGGAAATGACAACCAATCCGGTCACGCTCCCAGCAACATAACAGACTGCAAGGCAAAGAGGAACGCCGCTTGCAGGACTGCCCTCATCCATACGGTTTTCCTCCAACAAGATTCTGGACACTAACATTTGGTGGCTCTCTGAGAGAGAAGAATCCAATGTTGTGGTACAACAGAGAAATTCCTACCCTGTTCACTTGAGGTTTTTATCTTCCTCAGAAAATAAAACCTTCTTTGCTAAACTAAGCAAAGACCTTATCTGCCTATCTCACTGTGAAGATGATAGCCCTGAAGGTACAAGAAACCAACACATGGAGACGTAGGACTAATATCTATCATTTTCAGTATTGAAGATTGTTTGCACAGCAGGGAGACAGCCCAAAAGCAAACAGAAAGACAAGGCAGATGAGCATGAATTGATGGGACGTGCTCCATTCATCCAGCCCATGTCAGGAGAAAGATGGTAGAGAACAGGAAGCCAATCGGTCTATAAGAATAGACAAACGACAACAGCCGAGTCTTCCAGCAAGGAATGCTCGTGGAATATTGATGGCACTCTCTTAGATTTTTGTATTTTTTGTTGCTGTTCTCATTATTTTGCTTGCTTGCAAAACAAAAGTGGCAGCAGCAAGAGGATCATCTACCTCTACAAAGCACACTATAGTCACCTTGTAGGGAGGTTGTGGGTGGATGAGAATTCCACCCTCTGTGCGCTGCAGTGACTGTTTCACTTGTTCCACTTTGATGGCTAGATGTGCCTCAAAATACCTTCGCATGGCCATGCAAGTATGTTTTCCAGTCTGCCGGCTAGCAAAGATCTCATCATCACTTAACAGCGCACCTTGGGTCTGCAGGTTTAAGATGTCAAGAGTGCTGATCTAAAATGAAAACGAAAAAAAATAGTTATGATTTTATTCATACTATCAAACACACCCTTTCCTTTTTGACTCATGGAAAGCTATGTTCAGGCAAAGGAATCCTGTAAACCATAAAAAACACGAAATAAACTCATAAATATACCAGAGACCACACAAATCAATAACGGCTGACTCATTTTTCATTAATTATCCAAAAGATCAATATTCACTTAGAAAGCTATTGGGCAATATTCCCAGATGGCTTGAATAAGGAAAAGAGAGAAGAATAGATAAGGACCATTATTATGTTTTTGTAGCTAAATCTGTTTGCTAACGTCAATCAAGTAAGACATCTTTCCGTCTTCCAGCTATGAACAGTGAAAAATCCACCTCCATGAACCATCAATTACCACAGACACTCAAGGCTCTTTCTCTGAACTTTTTTTTTTCAAAACAGCATGTTAGCAAACACTATGGCTACTTTACTCCTAGCATTAGTAAGCTCACTAAGGACTAAACAGTATGTTATGTTAAAAACCTAAAGCACAGCTTGCGATTAGTTTATTTTCTATACTGACACAGGCACTGCATTACCCATCCACACATTAGGACCATTGTGTGAGAGTACTGAAAGGTTCAAACATTCCCCACTCCTAGTCAAAATTCTACTTCTTCCTTGCAGGATTTCTTTTTAAAGAAAAACTCCAGTGGCAAGAATGAGGACACACAAACACACACTTGCCAATCATTTTAGCATTTGCAGAGGAGAGGAACTTTTGGTCTAAAACTGGCTGGGACAGTTTAAGCCTCCCCAATCTACACACAGGGGTCCAGAACTGGATCAGAGCCACGTATGCTTACTTCTGCATTTTTTAAAAATATCATAAAATGCGCACCACATATTTAACTTATTATCTAGTTTAGCCCTGAAAGTCTCTGAAACATAGGAGAACATGTCCCCAAATGCACAAGTTATCAGAAACACATGTGTACGCTGTACCTTCTCTCCATGCTATTGAGATAAACCGAGTATCTAACAGGTGGTGAAAAAAACTAGAATACTGTACTACACAGTATGCGACCAGCAAAGAAGCGGCAGCTGCCTGTGGCACCCAACTCCACTTTCACTTCTATTTCCACTTCAAAAGAAGGAAAGCTTCCAAGAAAGTATCTCGAGCTATGAAGCAAAA
Source organism: Pogona vitticeps (assembly GCF_051106095.1). Taxonomy (NCBI): domain Eukaryota; kingdom Metazoa; phylum Chordata; class Lepidosauria; order Squamata; family Agamidae; genus Pogona; species Pogona vitticeps. The sequence continues at coordinate 79,602,894 of NC_135784.1, read as the reverse complement.
CAGCTGCGGTACTTACCAAGTTAACAAGGCGTCGTAAACCATCGTGCCTATCGAAAAGCTCCAAGACCGCACGGAATGAGAAACAAATAGAGAAGAACATGGTAGCGTGGCAGCAGCCTGAGGCATGAGAGCACTCCATCAACCACAACGTGTAGTTGACAACATCAGATAACACGTGGGGGTGCATGCAGACCTACGGAATAAGAAATCCCAACGACAGTCACAGAAAGAGAGGTGACAATAATTGCTGTAAGACGGGACCATTCAAACAATTCAAACACTTGCAAACTCAGTGTGCACATCTTGAAGCCTATCTGGACACTTGTCTCTGCAATTACTCTTTGGAGGATGGTCAGCGTAAAAATATCATAGTTTATAAATAAATCAAGGGACAGAAAGCAATTAGTGAAGAAAACAAACAAAGCCACTAAATGGGAGCACATACAACACATGTACGAAAGCTAAGAGCAGAGAAAACAGGGAGAAGAGAGAAAATGTGGAAATGGGCATTAAATTAATTTGATTTAATTAGGCATTAAAGCGGACATGGAAGTTTATATTCTCTGGCTCGGGTCAAACAGAGGCATGATAATAGATAAAACATTTCCTGATCACCTAGTGTTTCAACAGCCTGACAGACGCATTCTTGCACATCCTCATTTGCTACTTTCAAACTTTCCACTTGGAACTATAAAAGTGCATTTATTATTTGGTGAAACCCACTTTGCACATATACTGTGTGTATGTTAATGACTCTCAACTTTTACCACCGTTGACGGAAAGGAATATTCTGTATAAATTGAATGCCCCTTTATACTGATGGGATATATGTAGAACTACCTACTGATGCTTCTCTCATATTCAGTATTCTCAAATTATGGATCCGGTTAAAGCCCAGGAGGGGATGCCCCTTTTTAAGACACACTGTGTATGTGTTATGATTCTCCACTAGAGATGGGATAGTCGTATTTCTCTCCCCCTAGAAGACAACTACAAATATCCCATTTCTATTCTCCACTTTTGAAAGCAATAAATTTATATTGTTATGTTACTAAGATTCACTCTGGGGCTTGTTTTGCAACCCCCAAACAGCAAAGACAAGGGATGCCCTCCCCCAACACAAAAACTGAGAGGCATCACAATGATTTTTGCAATGTCTTTCAGATAACGTCAAACCTAGTGGATATACAGTTGGACCCCTGTATCCACCGAGGACAAATTCCAAGCCCCCTCCCCCCATGGATGCTGAAAAACGTGGATTATAGCAAATTCTATACATAACATGGTCTCTGACGCCCTCTAGTGGCCAGTTCTGGTAGCTTCATCTTTAGAAATATATATTTTTTTAGTATTTTTAATATTTTCAGAGTGTGGATAAAGAAATCAGCTGATACTGAAACCGTAGATAAGGGAGTCTTGCTGTATGTGGATCAAAAAGTACCAGTCAGATAATATGGATTATATTATCTGCATCTTACTTTATATATGCCTTTTAAAACTGAGCTGCTGAGTTACACAAGAATTTGGAAAGAGATACAGTACAGATTTCCATGATTGCAAGGTCTGTCCATTCAACTAATGCCAGAACCTTCACACATACAGTCAAAAGAACACATAAACTGCCTCACATATGTTAATGGCACAGTCTATACAGATATAAAGGGGACAGTGAACTTTCAGTTAAGGTGTATATTTTTATCGTTGCTCTGATTTCAGTTTCAGATGGGCAGGATAAAAATCAAATAAATAAATAAATAAATTTCAGGACAACTGCTGAACTGAGATGGACTACTGACAGTCTAATGATTAATGGCAAACTGTTCTTGATTAAGAATTATCCCAAAAGCATATCAGAAATAATATCCCATGGAAAGGCCACCATACCCCAGATGTATCAAGTTATCACGATATCATGAACAAGTTCCAGCCTCCATATGAGAAATATGGATACAGTACGTGTTTTCACCAAACAAGGAACCTACAGTAAACAGATCCTGTAAGCATTTTAAAATTTTTGCATCCTGCACTAGCAAGCTGGGTTCTTACCCTTTCCATAGCATCCTGATTGTAAGACAAATAGTATAGGCACATGGAAACACCTGTAGCTGCCATGGAAGGACGAGGAATCTCTAACAGCTTCTGCACCCCTCCATGAGCCACAAACTCTGTTGCAAACTTGTTGTGGAGAAGCAGTGATGCCAAATACTGTGGAAAGAAACACAAAGTTAATGCGGAAATTGCTAGCTTCAGCAGACAACAATACAGAGAAACCCCATCCTTCTGCTGCCTGTTCTGAATTACAAAGGAAAGATGAGGTGGTTCTCTTCACCCAAAGATACCCATTGTCACCTCCCTCCCAAAGACAACAACAAAAAATGGTAATGTATAATGAAACTTTCTGAGGTAAACAACTCAAAAATATTACCATCTTCATATTTCTCTCTTTCTCTACCTCTGTCTTCAAATGGTACACAAACATTGCTATTTACAGTGGTGCCTTGGCTTACGAATGTCCCAAGCTATGAACAGCTCCGTTCACAAAATTTTGCTTCGACTTGCGAACGGAGCTTCGACTTATGAACGAAAAAACCCACAGGGAAGGCAAGAAAATTGAACTTTCAGTTAACGGCCAGTGAAAAGGCTGCTTGTTTGCTACCTTGCTCGCCCCAGCAGTTAGAGAATGTGGATACAGAGAGAGACTTCAGACTGCCTACTGCCTGGTACTGCACTGTCTTCATTTTTCTTTGCTTTTTTATTTTTTTTTTAATTTTTTACTTTCTTTTTTAAAACAGAGAGACTGCTTGTTCCAGGTGAGTACACTGTATTTACTGTACAGGGGTTTTGCAGCTTGGGGTTGGGGCTAGGTGGCTAGGTGGATGGGTGGGGTTATGTTTCCGTGCTGGCTGTTGGTTTTAAAACCAGAAAACTTTTTGCAAAGGTCTGTCTGGCTGTTGGGCTCTAAAGCTAAGTGACCTCTCTTTGATTTAAAATGTGTTTTAAAAAAGTTGCTTGGTTTGTTTTAAAATGTGTTTTGCTTAAAAGTTACTTGGTTTAAAATGTGTTGTAAAATGTGTGGGTTTAGCATGTGTGGGTTTAAAATGTGTTTTAGACTCCAAACTCTCTCCCCTCCCCCATAGTCCTCTCTCTCTCTCTCTCTCTCTCTCTCTCTCTCTCTCTCTCTCTCTCTGTCTTCTCTCTTTTTGTGCTCAAAAGCACAAACCTTTGTCTGAGGGGTCTGAGTGCCCCAGTGATGACCTTCTTTTTTTCTTTCCTCTTTTCCCCATTGTTCCCTCCCTTCCCCCCTCCCTGCCCTTTTTTTAAACTAAGTTCATCTTAGGTTAAAAGAAGAAAAATTCTCCCCCTAGTGGTAGAGGACAGATTAACCAGTTTTGTATTAGTTCCTATGGGAACTAATGTTTCAACTTACAAACCGTTCCTCGACATAAGAACAAAAAACAGCCAGAATGGATTAGTCGGGTTTCAGTGCATTCCTATGGAAAATGCTGATATGATTTATGAATGTTTTGACTTACGAACATCTTCTGGGATGGATTAAGTTTGTAAATCAAGGCACTCCTGGATTTAAACAACAGAGAATTTGCCTGCCATTTTAATAAATTTCCAAGATAAGACACACAAAGCTTCTGAAAAAGGGAAGTAACTTCCCTCTTGCACAGCTCTGTAACTACAAAAACAGAAACTTCTGCAATCTCATCTCAGGGACCCAGCATAGGAAGAAGCTTCGGAGAAAGCAATTTTAAGCCCCATTAATTTCAATGGAAAACAAGACAAATGTGGGGACAGGGCAGCCTAATGAAGCTCTCCGAATGTAGCAACATAGAACGGACTGAGCAACTAAAGGTAAGTGAACAGTGCCTTTCCTGGGACCACACTACACAGGTTTTAAATCTTTCCTAGTCTACAACTGTCTGAACTGGATCTCATTAAAGATCAGTGGATTATTAACATCATAAAATGATCTGCCTTTCAAAATGACATCCCCTAATGACAAAACCTGAAAGTTTAGGATATGAAAGATAGAAATGTGAAGAAATACATTCAAGCAATCAATCATGGCAAACCCAAAATTAGAATCAATATCAAGCTCTACCTCCCCTACTCTTGAAGACTATGCCATCAATTAGCTATCTACAGACCTAGAATACTGTAACACAGTACAGTGGTGCCTCGCTTAATGGGCAACCCTGTTTAACGACGAAATCGCATAGCGATGAAGATTTTGCGATCGCTTTTAAGATCACTTTGCAATGGTCTGAATGGGATTTTTTCGCTTTGCGATGATCGGTTCCCTGTTTCGCTTACCAATCATCGCAAAGCGACGATTTTAAAACAGCTGATCGGCGGTTCCAAAATGGCTGCCAGGTTAAAAAAATGGCCGCCCACTGTGTTTAGGGACGGATTCCTCACTTACCGGGCAGCGAAAATGGCCACCGTATGGAGGATCTTCACTTAAAGGTCAGTTTTAAGCCCATAGGAACGCACTGAAGGGGTTTCAATGCATTCCTATGGGCTTTTTTAAATCGCATAGCGACGAAATTGCTTAGCAGCGATTTTTGCTGCACCAATTAACGTCGCTATGCGAGGCACCACTGTGTTGAAAGTCAGGGACAAAGCAATCAGGAGAAAAAAGCATTTTGTGTAAACAATACCTTCTTACTTGTGAGGAAAAAAAAGGACTGTAAATTTATCACAGAAGAAAGACCAATTGCTACTTTTGCACCACTTAGTCTAAAACACATATAAGATCATACTTCAGTTATTGACACAAGACATATAACCGGCATAGCGCTAAGAGTTGACCACTGTTCTGCCACTTACTTTTAGAGCTTCAAACGTGAGTAACACATCATTGGTCCGTTTCAAATCAATATAAAACATCATCAGCTCTCTTGATCCAAGCTGCATGAATATAGGCAACAACTAATAAAAGAAGAAAGGGATTTGTTCAGAAAGCTTTGTGAGCTTATATCTTCTGGGTCAATTTTTTCCTTACAATTAACTTTAAATGGAATTAAATACTGAGAACAATAGGAATCTTTGCTGGATAAGTGCTACCTTGAATTTCTTACTGCTCAGCTAATTGTTTCTTACTTGATGCTTTTTAAGCAGCTGACTAAGAAAGGGAAACAGTAGTTCCTTGTTAAATCTCTTCAATACTTTTCAACAGTGAATCATAACTAATATGCTTCATTTATTACAGAGGAACTTTAGTTTCAATATAAAAAAACACAAAAGACAATAAATTAAGGAAGCAGAATTTCACTAAAGATCTTCTCACTTACATGCTCTTTGTATGCAACTGAGGAGACATCTTGATTATGACATTCAACCCAAAGACAATTTAGCTTCTTCATTAAAGGAACCCAGACACCCTTCCCCTTTATTATACCTACCTCTTGATATTCTCCTAGGGGAGTCAAGTATTGCAAGATCAGCCTCTGCTCTATAGCAGGAGTCAAAGGATATAAGCTATAGTTCGTGCCAATCACCCACGGAGACATTTCAGACCAGCTGCTATTAGAAAGTTCAACAAACATCTTATCTGGCTCTGACGAAAAGCCAAGTTTTTGTTTCGCTTTCCGGAAATTCTCTCTTTCATGTGGCTTCCCTGATTTTTTTGTGGCAGAGTTCACCCGACTACTAGTTTTGTGGTTTGAGTCAAGATTAAAGGAGATTTCCATGTCCCCCGGAACTTCCTCCTGTTCACCATCCACGGCCATCTCCCCATAATCCATGTCCACAGCCTCTTCATCTAGAGGCAGCAGCGGATCCAATGGCAGCTTTCGAGGACTGGGCCGCTTGTTTTCATGTTTTGTGTTCAGTTCATGAACTTGCAGCTCTCGCAAGCGCTGAAGTACAAATGCCACCTGTTCAAAGAAGAGACATCATTTTCACATAAAGGCACTCAAGTCAAGCTAACCCTATGAGTCTATATGGTGTATAGAGCCTGTGTCCTGAGCACACTCCTGTACTGCAGTGAGTCTTGGACCCTTTGTGCACAGCAGGAGAGAAAGCTGAACACATTCCATATGCATTGTCTCTGACGCAGTTTTGGTATCACCTGGCAGGATAAAGTTCCAAATAGAGCCTCGCTAGATGATGATAATCTGTTCCACTGAAACAGCTGTTTAGCGAAATCATCGTCTAGCAAAAAGCATTTCCCCACTGGAATGCACTGAAACCTGTTCAATGCGTTCCAAAGGGGAAGAATTGTCATCGTCTAGCAAAGATCAGCCATAGGAAAGCCGCTTTGCGAACCACCGATTAGCTGTTTTTAATCAGTGTCTTGCAAAAAATGGGCCCGAAAACAACCGTTTTGCAAGGATCAAGCCGCTGATCAGCTGTTTTCAAATCGTCGTTTTGCGAAAAAATGGTCCGCAAAGCATGAACCAAATCGGCGTCCAGCGAAATTCCCCCATAGGAATCACTGTTTTGCAAAGCAAATTAGCTGCCGCAAAATGTCAGTGTCATGCGGATTTGTCGTTTTGAGGGGTAACCATCTTGCAAGGTACAGTGGGGTCTTGACTTAAGAACTTAATCCGTATTGGAAGGTGGTTCTTAGGTCGAAAAGTTCTTATGTCAAATCTGCATTTCCCATAGGAATGCATTGAAAACCATTTAATCCGTATCTGCTCTTTTCGTCCATAGAAACTAATGGGAAGCTGCTATTCTGCCTTCTGCCACTAGAGGGGGATATTTTTTCTTTTTTCCTTTTAACCTAAGATGACTTAGCTTTTTAAAAAAAGAAAGAAAAGAGTTCGTAACTCAAATCTAAGTTCGCACGTCAAGTCCATATATTCCTATGAGAGCGGTTCGTAAGTCAAAACATTCATATGTCGAACCGTTCGTAAGTCAAGACCCCACTCTACCACTGTAGTCCTAGAATGAGCTGGAATTCTTAGCATGTATACATTACTGAAACAGCGACGTCTACGTTGGCTTGGGCACGTCATGAGAATGGCTGATGGTCAGATTCCAAAAGATCTCCTGTATGGAGAGCTAGTGCAGGGAAAGCACCCCGGAGGGAGACCACAGCTGCGATACAAGAATATCTGCAAGCGGGATCTGAAGGCCTTGGAAATGGATCTCAACAGCTGGGAAATCCTGACATCTGAGCGTTCAGCCTGGAGGCAGGCGGTGCATCATGGTCTCTCCCATTTTGAAGAGACCCTTGTCTAGCAGGCTGAGACAAAGAGGCAGTCCCAAAACCAGCAAAATCAGGGAGATGGACAGGGAAGAGATTGTATTTGTCTTCAGTGTGGAAGAGATTGTCACTCTCGAATTGGCCTTCTCAGCCACACTAGATGCTGTCCCAAGACCTTTATTCAGAGCACATTACCTTAGTCTCTCAAGACTGAAGGATGCCATTGACCCATATGAGACCATGGAAGGAGACATCCAGCTCAATTAATCAACAACTGTCTACTATTATTATTCCATTAGCTGCTGAGGAAGCAGGGGAAACAGGATTAGGAGAGGGCCTATATAGAGATTGCCTGTTTTCTAATAACCTTCTGACATAAGGCCTTGAAGTGTTTATACACACACATCTTTGGCCTACTAAGCTTATTCATTTTAATGGTGCTATATCTCCATTTAACCAGCTACTGTCTTCCTTTGTTTTACTTAATTTACTGACATCTTCCTTTGTTCCAATTCTTCAGTTGTTCTGATACCTAGTGATTTTTTTAAAAAAGAGAACATTTATAGTAATAGCCACCTTAGGCCTCATTCGGTGATCAAGTGCTTAACTTCTCTCAAGAAAATAAATCATCCCATTTAATCCGGAATTCAAATGTGAATGTTGAGACAAACACACTGTACCAACCCTATTCAAAGCTACCAAACAGGTAGCCTGTGACACCCAGCTGGAAGCAAAAAATATAGTGCTATGAAGCTGCTTCCTAATTTCCAAAAACTCATAGGAAAATTTCACTACAGACTAGTCCAATCTCAGAAACGCTACTTTCGGGACAAAAAATACTCAGAATTCCTAAGGGATTCCTGCGAGTGGCAATCAGAATTGTAGGGTTGTAAACAACCGTAAGAGTCATCTAGTCCACCCTCACCAATGCAGGAAAGCTTAGTTATACATTTCCAAGCACTGGCATTAGGAATGTATAGTTTTCCTGCAATGTTACCACTTTCCCTGATACTTCTGAAATCACGTGTGCAGCAAGAGCCCTGTAAAAGTCATAAAAGTTTTCTATTCCAGCTAATTTTCCCGTTCCTTATTTTGCAATGGGATATTTGCCATTAGAATTACCAGCTGCGAATTCTCATCTCTGTAGTTCGCAGCAATGTCCTGGTTTTCCATGGCACCTCCTAGCAATCCAGTTGCATAGGTTCTCAATGGCTGATCAGCTTCTCGTGCCCACTTGAAGAGATTTTCAACTATGCCCTCCTAGATGGGGGGAGGGGGGGAACAGGAGGAAGAACAGGTATTACACCAGGGACTTTAAATTCCAATCTTCATAATCTGTATGTCACAGTTCAACCTACTGCAATACTACTAAATATGAAATTTACCAAGAATTCAGGAATCTTACCTTCCAGGATGCATGTCATCATTTTCCATGCAGAACAATTAGCACTATTTAATGTGATTAACTTTCGGTATTAATCCTAAAGCACCTCTATTGACTCCATAAAGATGACACTGTATTTATATCAGCATATAACTAGTATAATTTATCTTTTGTTTGTTTGAACAAATCTCTCATCTCAGGTTCATCATCAGAACCACTAAGAAGCAAGCAGAATTGCTAGCATAGCTACACTTGGAAGTAGCAATAAGAATATACAGTGAAAAAGACACCCTGAGTCATAGCTTTCCAGATATGAGAATCCCTACTGGTTACGTAGAAGTTACTGCTTAAACTGTAAAACATACCCTTTCATCAAAGAAAAACCGCTTCAGGAAAGTAATCAAAGAAAGCTCTGTCTGCACATAAGATCGCTTGTCTAAACACATATCACCTCTTTGGATCATGGGCCTAAAATGTAAGAGTGCCACGCAAAAATGTCTTCAAGAGGTACATATTGTGCCGTGTTTCCCCAAAAATAAGACAGGGTCTTATATTAACTTTTGTTACAAAAAATGCATTAGAGCTTATTTTCAGTGGGTATTTTATTTTAATTTCATGTACAACAATCAACATTTATTCAAATACAGTCATGTCATCTCCTTCTGGTTGTTGCACAGTGGTGGAGGGTGGGGTTTCACTTAACTGGGGCTTATTTTTGGGGTAGGGCTTATATTACGCGCATCCTGAAAAATCATACTAGGGCTTGTTTTCAGGTTAGGGCTTATTTTCAGGGAAACAGGCTATTTGAAGGATGGGCTAGTGGTTTAGGTATCTGACTGCAGAACCAGAGGTTGGGAGTTCAATTCCTTGCTGAGTCTCCCAGGAGAAGGGCCAGCCAGTGTGGCCTTGAGCAAGCTGCACAATCCCAGGACATATCCAGAAGGAAATGATAAACAACTTCTAAGGATTCTCTACCTAGAAAACCTTGAAAAGGGTCACCAAAAGTCATAATTGACTTGACAGCATGCTATTACTTTTATACAAGTGGAGCTTCAAATAATTTTGGAGACACATTGCCATTTCTGTTTTCACCACAAGCAAAAAATATTACAGTGGTGCCTCACTTAACGAGCGCACCATATAACAATGAAATCGCATAGCGATTAGGGTTTTGCGATCGCAAATGCGATCGCATACCGATGGCCCCTATGGGCAAAACTCGCATAGTGAAGATCGGTAAGCGTTTCACTTACCGATCTTCGATTTGCGACGCCCGGCGATCAGCTGTTCCGCGGCTCCAAAATGGCCGCCGGAAGCCCCGAAATGGCCGCCCGCAGCGTCTTCGCGCCCTCCCTTCGCTTACCAAGGGCGCGAAAATGGCTGCCGGCTACCGGAAAACTTCGCTGAACGGTGAGTTTTGGCGCCTATTGGAATGCATTAAACTAAGTTTAATGCGTTCCAATGGCTTTCCCCGTTCCGTACAGCGATGTTTTCACATAGCGAGGGTTAATCCGGAACGGATTAACCTCGCTATGCGGGGCACCACTGTATTAATCTTCCTAGAAGGCAGCTAAAAACCTCACTGAGGTTAATGAATAAATTTGCCTTGTTTCTTCTTCATAGTAAAAGATGCATAAAACTGTGAAAATATATTTTTCCCAACCAATCTTTGCAGAAGGTACAACTATGTGAAGTAAAAATATTCTGGAAATTACCTTCCCTTGGAGCTCTGCAAGATGGGTAATGGTTACAACAGAAAGCAATAAATACATGAAACACTTTATTAACTTTCAGAGTCTCTCTCTTACTTTGTATCTTAGGCTGAACTGCAGAGGCAAGAACAAGTTACATGAGTTCCAGACAGACCTGCTCTAATTAAAAAGCTGGTGGTTACTGATTGGAAAAGTGCTGTGTATTTCTGTTGTTTTCTATAGGAGTCAATAATGAAACAAATAGCTCTTAATCAGTTAGAATACCTGACAAGATACCAGCTTAAAAAAATTCTCTACAACTGCTGTTGTATTGGAGAGAAAGAGAGAGATTTCATAAGATCCTTCAGATTTTCTTTTCTTTTATTCTTCTTTTTTAAAAAAAGCTTTTTAAAATCACTTGTTGGCAAAGGAGATTTTTTTTAAATGGATCATTTTATCCGGTGTAATAAATTATTATTTGGTTTTTAACTTTGTTTCTTTTAATGTTGTAAGCCGACTTGAATACTTCAGGAGAAAAGTAGCATATAAATATTTTAAATAAATACATTAAATAAATGTATTTAGAAACCAAAATGATTATTTTTATTATTATTAACAAACAAGATAGCACACCTCATTACATTGTGAGCCAGGGTCTTTTGTGAAGATATTTGAAAGGCATTTATTTTGACTCCAAGATATCCTAGAAAGCAGGCTTCTGGCTTTTCAGCTCTCTTTTTAGACACTGGAAAGACCAGAGTGATAACATAATGGAAACACCAAAAATACAAGAAAAACTGCTCCAGATGCAAACAATCCAAAATTCTGCAGTTAAACAATGTAACTGAAAACAGAAAGTAGAAAGTAGGGGCTGTGAAATGGCACTCTACATATTTTAATGTGTCAAATACCTTCTCCTGAAAGACAACAGCAGTTTCCAGCCCAGGCATGATGTCCAAAAGAAGTCGGCAGGCAGCAGTATTCAAGGGTGGTTCTCTGCTTGTCATCACATAAGCATTTACCAGCTAAGAAGAGGTGAAGAGTAGAACAAACTTGTCATCTCTTTCTTTTTTAAAGAAATATTGGTCTGTACAGGAGAGGAGGAACCAAGAAGTCTGACTATACAATCTTAGATTGTAATATATATTTCAGATTGTTTTTCTTATTCTAAATGAATGGTTTATTACAACTTGGATCCTCAGACACCCTTTGAGTCACAAACAAACAGAAACCTCCCATTCAGCAGAAGCTCTTGCTGTTGGCAATGAAACCCAATTTTTGCAGCCCCCAGCATCTGTTCTGAAGAGTGCCCCAATCCTCCAGAACAGATTTTCAGATGACACAGGACTATGAGGGAAACAGGGAACTGCTGAAAAGTGCCTGTGGCCTTTCCCGCTTAAATTGATTTGCCGTTATCTACAAATCTTCTCAAGCTATATAATTAATGAATTATACATTAATTTCCATAATCAAATTCAAACTGCATGTTTCTGGAAAAGATAGAAGAGTATTTTTCAAGATGGCGTGTCAGATGTACACACAGGCCAAAATCCTAGTGATGTAACATGTATGGCATATCTTACGGTAGTAAAATTTTGCCAGTTAGGAAATCAACACAGACATTATTTGTTGCTTAGAGTTGTGTGACTTAGCAAATAGGTAATGTCCACTTTGACTTTATAACTTTCAGCAGAAAAGTTGTTACCAAAAGTTATGCCATACACATGGTGCCAGAAATCAGACTGTTAACCATTCAGCTTAACAAAAAGATCCTCCAAAACTGTTCTTGTCACAATTCACAAGTGAAGCTTAAACCAATTACTATATCAGTTATACTTAGTTGTACCTTCAGAACAGAATTAGTCTACAAGAATTAATCTACAGAACAGAATTTCTGTTTGTTTACAAATCTACAAAGACCCTGGGCACTCCTATTCAAGACAAAAATATGACTAAGCAATAGAAATGGGAAACACTGTTAACTACCAGGTACAAATCTATGGATAAATGTAAAAGGCAAACCCACTGCATTCATGAAATCATCATTCTTGAAAAGTATTCTTAGCAAGTGACCAAGCATACATTTTGGATCCGCCCGACCTGGAAAGTGATGGATAAGAATATCAATTAGGCATTTACACTTAAATATCATGAAGGAAAGAATGCATGGCTAACTGGGGAAAAAAAGAGCCTCGTGGCGCAGTGGTTAAAACGCTGTACTGCAGCTAAAACTGTGCTCACGACCTGGGGTTCAAATCCCAGGTAGCCGGCTCAAGGTTGACTCAGCCTTCTATCTTTCCGAGGTCGGTAAAATGAGTACCCAGCTTGCTGGGGGGGCAATGTGTAGCCTGTATAATGAAATTGTAAACCGCCCAGAGAGTGCTTGTAGCACTATGGGGCGGTATATAAGTCCAAAAATAAATAAATAAATAAACAAACAAACAAACAAACAAACAAATAAATAAATAAATATTGGCTGAGATCTCGTTGCTTAGCATAATAAGTTGCAACCTGAATCAGTGGGGACCTGGAGAGTCCTCCTTAAGTTCCACTGATTCAATTGACTTATTTTGGTTGCAACTTATTACACTAAGCAAGAGGATTTGAAACATTGACAAATACCTTCAAACTCATAGCTTGTTCACTCAGAATAAAAAGATGGTCCATTTCCCCTTAAACAGGCTTCAGGAGAGAGTTGCAAAAAAAGAAGGGGAATCTGAGGACCCAGAAGAAGCCTAGGTCATGAAAAATGCTCACTGAAGACTATATATGGCCACTACTCTTGTTCTTGAGGTAAGCCTCCAAAATGCAAACTGGGTTATTAAAAGTTATTTACAAATTGTTTAGATTCTGTTTATTTTACTGTTGTATTTTTAACTGAGTATTAGTTCACCTATTTTATGTATTTTTTAATTAAGACATTACTTTTTCATATTTTATTACTGTTGTTCATTTTCTCACTACCTCATGGGATGTAAATTTAGTGATTTTTAATTTAATTAATCGTTTAATTATTGTATTGGAAAAACTTTCCATCTGCAAATCAACTGAAGGGAAATATTGGGATTTTCAGATTTTTAAAATTAATATTTTTGGTGACTAATCGCAGCCTCCTAATCAAAGCAAACAGCGTATAACACAAACTTAACATATTCAGAAAAAGGAAGAGAAGATTGCTGCATTAACGTAATCTATGCAATAACATACTGATCCAAAAGCAAGACCCAGCTAGACCACAACGTATGGTGTTATCATGTCATTTCCAGCATAAAGAATTCCTCATGTTTTAAAACAAATGATCTTAATTTGTTTCTGGTTTGAGTGGCAGAAAAGATCTCACAAGCATCACAAATTCCAAGCCTTTCATAATACATGTAAGCTTAATTACATTTTATACCTAGTTACCACTGACTCAATAATCTTCTAGGTGGCTTCCAGTTTGAGCAGTAAAAGAGGTATCAGAAGCTTTGCAAGAATCAGGGCCAAAAGTGTGAACAAAATATCTTAGTTGCATGCACTGTCACTCCAGTAATGTATGGAAATTGGCCATACAATCATTGTCTTCAAAACTGAATAAATCAATCTGGACCAGTAAATTGATGTAAGTTCAGCTACTGTCTAGGACCTCCAGAGAAAGGATGTGCCAACAATTTTTGCCCTACATGCATCCATAACATGTAAACAAAATTTCTATAAAACATCAGTCGAAATGTGTCAAGTGTTGGATGAGGCCCAAGAATGAAGTATTGGGAAATAAATGTGAGCTTACAACTTTATAGTTAACCTTCCTTGCTCTCCATACGAATGAGAATGAATTTACATAAATTTGCACATGAGCCCATCATATCTTACCTGGGTGCCTATCATCAAACGGATCTGGATCTCGTTTCCGGTACTCTTCTGTCTCCTTCTCTATCAATTCTGACATTCTAGAAAATAAGTTTTAAAATGTATCATTCTAACTCCCCCTTCCCAGAAGGCTACTCTTTAACTTTTCCAGGACTGAATAATTACAAAACCACTCACACGTTTCCTCTCAATTACAGTGCAGCTAAGCAAGATGTTACCTTGAGCAATGGTAATTCAGCCAAGGAAGAGAATGGAAGTTTGAGAAACTGCACCACTTTCTAACAAGATCTACAATGCTAAGAACCACACAGACCAACTACATATGTCCAACATTTATTTATTTATTTATTTATTCATTCATTTATACCCCGCTCATCTAGACCAAAATCTACTCTGGGCGGCTAACAATAAAAAATAAATTAAAAACAATATAATAAAATAGAAAACAACAACAGCAATATAGTTAAAGATGGGGGGAAAATATTCAAGTGATGACAGGAGGGAAAGCCTAAAGAGCCAGGTCTTAAGTTTGCTCTTAAAAACACCAGCAAGGGAGCCAGACAGATCTCTGGGGGCAGACTGTTCCAAAGGCGAGGGGCCACTGCCAAGAAGGCCCAGTTTCTTGTTCTTTCTCTCTGGGCCACCCTCAGTGTTAGGCCCCTCAGCCGCCCTTCCTGGCTAGAAGGAATGATTCGGGTAGATCTAGGTGGGAGGAGGCATTCCACTAGGTATTGAGGTCCTAAACCGTTTAGGGCTTTATATGTCACCATTAACACTTTGAAATCAATGCTGAAATGAACAGGCAGCCAACGCAAGGCAGCCAGAGTGGGGAAATATGCTGATATTTTCTTGTCCCATTAAGAAGTCTGGCCGCTGCATTCTGCACCATTTGAAGCTTCCGCATCAATCTCAAAGGTAACCCCACATAGAGTGCATTAGAGTAGTCTAATCACAAGACAACAAGTGCATGGACCAGAGTGGTGAGTGCCCCAACATCAAGATAGGGGCAATCCACCAGAGATGGAAATAGGCGGAGCAGACCACTGACGCCACCTGGGTTTCCATGGTAAGCGACAGATCCAGATGGACCCCCAAGCTGCGAACATCACTCTTTGTGGTGAGAGTCACTCTCCCAAAAGAGAAGGAGTTTCCCAAACCACCAATGGAGGGGCCACCCACCCTCAGGACCTCTGTCTTGTCCGGGTTCAGCCTCAGTCCATTCTCCTGCATCCTTTGCAGTACAGCCTCCAGGCAGCGCTGAAGGGATGGAATGGCATCCACTGTGGTTGGACAAAGGAGATGTAGAGCTGGGTGTCATCAGCGTACTGATGGCACAAAGCCCCACACCCTCTGATGACCCCACCCAGCGGCCTCATGTAGATATTAAACAGCATTGGGGAGATAATCAAGCTCTGTGGAACCCCACAATTAAGGCTCCACGGGGCCAAAATGCTCTCCCCAAGCTGTACTCTCTGAAGACGGTCCTCCAAGAAGGATCAGAGCCAGGCAAGCACCTGGCCACCAATTCCTAACCGAGAGCCTCCCCAGGAGGATACCGTGGTCAACGGTATCGAAGGCCCCTGAGATAGCGAGAAGGACCAACAAAGACATTTTGCCTGTCAGCCTCCCTCAGCAGGTCATCAAACAGGGCAACCAATGTCGTTTCCGTACCATGGCGTGGCCTGAAGCCCGACTGGAAGGGATCCAGGGCACTGGTTTCATCCAAAAGAGCCTGGAGCTGGTCAGCCACCACCCTCTCTACCAATTTGCTTAGGAAAGAAACATTGGCGACGGGCCTATAATTGCCAATACTGTCCACCGTCAAACTTGGTTTATTCCTTATGGGCCTAATGAATGTCTCCTTGAGAGAACCATTAATTATTGCCATGGCCCATTTGGTTGTTGTAGGCCTGGCTGCTTTGATTAGCCAGGCCGGGCAAGAGTCAAGGGAGGAGGTGGCTGCACAACAGCGGTCAAGCACTTCGTCCACCATATCTTGCATCACAGGCTGAAAGAGATCAACTCTCATTGGGCAAGGCAGAACGCTGGATGTCTCCTGGATACTGGAGACAGTAGGGAACCATTTGTACTGTGAACTCCTCAGCACTGCAATCCAGCCAGGCTCCTAGGCTGGTAAGTTACTGTAAAACTGTCACATCTCATTCTTGTGGAATGGCAGCAAGGAGAACTATTTTAACTACATCTTTCTTTTTCTTTCATTTTTATGATTTTCTGCTCAAAACCTCAATATGTAGAACCTAGCTGTGTAAATATACTTCCAAACAACAATACATACCGCGTAAGTATCGGAACCATGTCTTGTCCACTGCCATGATCTTTCTCCCACTGCTCCAGTAAAGCAGTAAGCTCCGCTTTGGAATCCACAAGCTCTGAATTTGAAGTCATGACTCACCCTAAACAAAAAGAAGACATTAATTCTCCTTTGCCTCCATAAAAAACTCCAAGGGCAAGAACAAAGTCATTCCAAGTCCTATATAGCACTATCAGTTCAGAATAAGTACACAATCCATACAGTTAACTATTCTCAGACAACAAGTGTTAAATCTAATTGATCTAACTGTTTTGTGGTTACAAACCAATTCCACCTCCTTCAGAGAAAAATCTATTGCACAAGTTAACCAAAAATGTGAGTACAAGTGGGTACATTTTTATGTCAACCGTTTATAGTTAAGTATTTCACTGATTATAATCAAGTATATAGCAAGATAGAGATCGATAAGGTTTGCCCCTTAAGAGTATTTTCATTGTATATTAACAAAAGGAAACCACTTTTCAGGAAAATAATCCATTATTTCATATTTCTTATGAGGGAAGATGCTGTTGAATAAGTCTTTCTTACAGGTCAAGACGCCAGTTCTTAGAACACCACTAGAATTCTAACAGAATAGGATGTTTGACTCAAACAGACAGTAACAGTTGTCTTAGCTACTGCTCAGAAATATCAACAAGACTCTTCTATGAATCATTTTGATCACCTCTGCCTATTCATTTCCAACTGTTTGCCAAATATTTAACATTAATATAATTGACACAATGACAATCTCATATCTAAAATCTCAAACCAAGAGAGCATAAATCATATATTTATACATGACAAATTATCAATGAATGTCAGAATCCAAAGAGGTAATTCTGCTGACAGTTCTCCCTCCATCAATAGAATTGAGAGAGTTTAAACCCAGCCTTTGCCCCTGCAGTCCTCATGGACCCCAAACCTAGCACTAGACTCTAGGGTATGAAAACCCTCTGAAGCCAACCGCTACCCATGGTGAAAAGACAATTTTTCTCTCCCTCCTTCTGTCTACATACCTAATGCCCCTTCCACAGGTAATTACTTGAAGGTCACTACATATCTATCCAACATCACAATACAATACGGCTTTTTCCTCTTAAAAACAAAAAAAGACTTACTAATTACAGTCTGGTATCTGGACTCTTAACCTGTCATGCACAAAATGTACATAAAGAATTGCCTGTACTTTCAGAGGAACACGGGGGAGTGGCTTTACATCAAGTCAGACCATTGATCCAGCTAGTTTGGCCAAATCCACTCTGACTGGCAGCAGTTCCCCAAGATTCCAGACAGAAGCCATCTTCAGTCCTAACAAGAAATGCCACAAGTTACATCTGGAATCCTCCATACGCAACGAATGCATCACAGAAATGAGCTACCAGCAACATTCCCTCTAACTTTTATCCCCACTGCACGGAACCCTCACCTGACTGCACACGGGGGGGGGGGGGGCATTCATCAGAAACCTGGAAGGAAACACCAACAGCTGCTGTGCGGTGCTGATGGAGCTCTGTGCACACACAACACCTTAGAGGGAACGTTGGCTACAAGCCTTTTACATCATGTTCCAGCACTAAGGAATTATTTCTTCTCCTCTAAAATACACTTCAGAACATGAAAATAACTAGAAAAAGCTCCCTCCTTATGGCACCATAAGACTTAGGAGGAAATCATCTTCCTATTCTTGGATAAGTCAACTGGATACTCAGCTTCCACCTTTTCAACTGCAAGATATAGTGGCACTTGATGGGAAATACTTCCAAAATCTTCACATAGTTAAAAGCCATTGAGAGAGAAAGGTAAAATGGAGAAATAAAAGGAACACCTTACTGACACATGCAAGAGTTAAGCACCGGAAAAGGCTGAAGGATGGATCATGAGGGTGAAAAGACCAGAGCAACCTCAGAAGGTAGCGGCCTCTCCTTCATTCAAGTTTTGTAAACAAAGATTGCCTGGCCCATCTGTCAGGCATACAGTATTTTAACTGTGGATTTACTGCTTTGGCAAGAAGTTGCCCTGGATGACTTCTGGGGTCCCTTCCAGCTCTACAATTCTATGACTATATGATTCAAAGGCAAAGGAAAACAGAGCGGGGGAAAGAGAAAGACAGGGAGGGAGAAGGGGAAAGACCAACAGAGCAGATAAGGAGGCTCTAACTCTTGAAAAGTTGGTATAAAGTAATTGATGCATGATACATTATTTTAGAGAGTTGGGTGCAGCATTCAATCCTGCAGCACTGCTGATATTAAGTCTGAATGAACCTGACCATTGAATGAATGTACAATAAATTACAGAAAACCCAAGTACACCACTCTGACGTAATGAAGAAAAGACAAGAACTTGGAATTTTGACTAGTTTTATGGCCAAATATCTGTGGCGACCATGACCCCCCACCCTCCTCCTCTAAAGTTGTTCCTGACCTCGCTCTGCATCTTCAAAATATGGAACAATGTCAAAGTCAATCTTCGGTTTTACTCTGCAATTTCAAAGCTTGGAAAACAGGTATGGGGCTTTTCTTGTAAAAAAAAAATCCAAAACTCCTCTCCTTCTTAGAACACAAAGGGGGGGGGGGCTACCTGCATTTGCCCTGGGCTTCCAAGAGATTTAGAGACCCAGCATAATTGTGAGGATGCTCCCAATCGCACACTCTTTAGATCCAAACTAGAAAAGAAAGCAGGACTTTATTCTCATTGTCTTTCTATGGAGTTCATTTTTTCCAAGAGTAAAAAGATCCTGCCCCCCCACGCGTGTGCGCGCGCACACACGCACGCACGCACACACACACACGCGCACGCACACACACACAGGTTCAAAAAAGAAAGAACGATGGAGTCTTATTGGCTTGCCACCATGCCTCCAAGGGAAACATGCTAGGATACACCAAAATATTCCTCAGCTAGTGAGGGAAGAATGATCCCATCAACTGCACTGCCTCCATAGCACCACAAAATTACAGAGATGACCTCCAAGGCTGAGAGGACACCCAGGATTTGGGACACCTAGGATGTGCCATGGCAAGCATGGCAAATGAAAATTCAGGACCCCAACACCAGAAAAAGGTAGGTGTACTGTAAAATAATTGACATAACTAAGGAACATGATGATCTGAGTAATTATATGTTCCTGATTTAAGCAAGTGACTGAGTTAATACATTTGTTGCCTCACTGAACATTTCTGCAAACTACAAAGAATGAGTATGTGTAGCAGCAGTTCATAACTAACAAAAAGGCAATCTGAAATGCCCTATAACAGAATTCCTGAAGCAAGCAGCACAGCAAAGCCTACCCGATTCTAAATGCAGCCATTAACAAACTCCGCCCCTCACTAAGAGGTGGCAGTACGATGCTCCAGACAATGCCACTGTACAGTACTGCTGGTTGGATGTTTCACTAATTCAGGGCTCAAGGTTCAGCTTGCTTTGAATGAAGCTGAACTGCCCTTTGAGAATCAGGAACACAGTTTGAGAATGTTTCTTGGACCCAAGACCACCCATGGATGCCCAGGTAATGGCAGTAGTTGGGACTGTTTTTCAGCAAGTTCTGCTAGTGTGCCAAGTGTAAAACAACGACCGACCACTACCATTCATGCCACAGTTCAATTCACAATAGGTTACTAAAGTGCACTTTTATATGAAGTTAGCTTTGAAAAGTGTTGAGAAGCTTCTGTTGGTTCAGAACACAATACCCAGATTGCCATTTGGGGTGAGGTATTCCAAAATAGACATTTATGACTTTTTAGTAGGTATATTAAAAGCATTACCACAAGATAGAATTTAGGCATCAAGTTGTCTTGGGTGCTCCCAGACATATCTTATGGGGTCACTGTGAGACACAGGAAGCTGGACTAGATGGGCCCTTGGCCTGATCCAGCAGGGTTCTTCTTAATTTCTTCTGCAGACATAATGTCTTTCCCTGCTTATATCCCTTCAAAATTCTTTATTTAGCACAGCTCACTCATTTTGGTATCTGGCTGCGGAGCTAGAGGTTGGGAGTTCGATTCCCCACCGTGCCTCCTGCAAGCAGAGCTAGCCTATGTGGCCTTGGGCAAGTTGCACAGTCCCAGAGTGTTCCCAGAAGAAGGGAATGGTAAAACAATTCAGAGTATTCTCTACCTAAAAAAACCTTGAATAGGTTCACCATAAATCAGGACTGACTTGACAGCACATTACTGTATCATTATAATATATCCCACTGTTCAACAACACTCACATCAAAGTGTTATTCTGACTTCATTTCTATACTCACTTCAAAAAGCTGGCCCTTACTAAGGCCTTAAATAGTCTAGAGCCATTACATCACAGTGACTTAACTCCTTCCATGCAAATCCATCTGGATGCATTATTCAACAAGTATGAGGCTGCTGAGTCTCCTGAACTTCACATTTAGTTCAGAAGATGGGAGGGAACACACAGCAGAGCTGTTTTAACTGAAGAATCTGAATTAATGAACAGAATCACAAGACTTGGAAACAATTTATTTAAAAAGTAATTCATTTGATCTAATTAGTTATAATTTTCAACAATCTTTTTAAAATTTATTGACTTAATCAGTAAAGAACCATCACATTAGCCAATGCCTTCTTGCACAGATATGTCAGCAGAATGAAAACACAATAACTTGTGGTGGCAAATTGCTACTAATTAATAAATTCTTGCTTGGATCTTCCATTGTGTGCTAGTCAGGTAGCTTGGCACATGACCAGAAAATCCAGGGAGGGACTCATTAATTAGTGGCACTCTGTCACTCTACACCACTCTACACCATTGCTAAATATATATTTAGCAATGACTAACTTGTTACTTTAATGTGTTGTTTTAAACAATTGGGTTGATCACTTTTAGTAACTT
Source organism: Pogona vitticeps (assembly GCF_051106095.1). Classification (NCBI taxonomy): domain Eukaryota; kingdom Metazoa; phylum Chordata; class Lepidosauria; order Squamata; family Agamidae; genus Pogona; species Pogona vitticeps. The sequence continues at coordinate 79,581,643 of NC_135784.1, read as the reverse complement.
TATTTTAATGTAATGAATTAACAAGCTTTAGAAATTTCTGTTTCCATTTTATCATTAACAAATTAATTCTCTGTATCAAAGTAACATGAAAACATTAGATTCCAAAATAACATTTACAAGACCTTGGGAAAGTTGCAGAGAAGTCATGTCCTAAGAAAATAACTTTTTCGAATTCCCACTCTGCAGCACCCTCAAGGAAATCTGCATCTTTCACATTACTTATGTCTCCAGGAAAGTCTGTATCTTCCTTATTGATGATCTTTTGGCACTCGGCCAAAAAAACACACTACCTAGGAAAATGTCTATGGGCTGATAGTTTTGATGGACTTTTCTTCTGCCCACTGTGAATTTTCTATTCATTCTTTGTTTATAAGAGTAACGTTGTCAGTAACAGTTGCATGCTATTAAAATACATTATCTTAAGTTATCTGGAGTATTTTACAAAAGAAGTGGTCTAGCAATATTTTAATAGATAAATACAATGGGAAATTCACCCTTGCTGAAAACAGTTAAGATCTAATAATATTTTCCTATTCTGGTGGTGAATCTCAACAACACTTGTCTGTGGTCACATACAATATGTGTTCACTTGACAGTTAACTGGCCACTTTCCCAAACACATCCACGGTAAAGAAGAAATAACTTGAAAATAGAGAAAAAGAAAATTTAATGCTCAGTAAATAATCCTGGGTCCAACCTTTTTGACTGTCTGCTTTTATTATCAGACAGCTTATTTCTGGCCATTTTATTCATAGTAAATATTCATCCTTTGGTTTACTTAAAGACATCTAGTACAGTTTCATACTTTTCCCAAATACTGTACCCAAAAAATGAATCTTGCTCACTAGCTGCATGTGCCAAATGATAGTAAAAAGCAAAGTGGATAATACAGTACTGATAAATAGCATCTACACAGAACTTTTCTAATTTGGATAGGAAAACCCAGGGCTTTTTTTTCATGGTCCTATATGATCTTGAGGATTCTACACAATGGTGCGGAATTTCCCATTAAATAGCATAATTCTGAATGTCACCAGCTTACTGTCACCTGAAGGACAAAAGGTATTTTCTGGACCTATTCCAACATACACATTGAATACCTTCTTCGATTTCATTCGCTACACTATTCTAAGTGGTTGTGAATCTACTGGCAAGTGATCATAAAAAGCAGAATCAAATAACTACAAAATACAATCCAGAACTAAATAATATCCAATGAGTCATTTAACAAAGTTAAACACACAAAGACCCTTGAGAACGTTAACTTACTGAATAACCTAAAGCACAAGACCTAAATGTTCAATCAAATCAGTTTACCATTTTTTCTCAAATCTTTTAACACACACATTAACTTTTTTAATTACAGAACAGAAAAGGGAAAGGAACTCTTTTCAGTTGTTTCAAATACAGGATGCATAGAAAACAGCTGAAGGGCATACACGGGACAGGGTAACTGAAACCAGCCATTCTCAACCATTTTTGGCCACAGCCATAAATGCAGTATGAAAAATATATAGGCTGAATTACGATTGTAAAAATCACATAACGAACCTTATAAAGTGGTGTGTGAAAAATTGTTTCCAGTATGTGCCCCCCTTTATGTGTGTCAGGGGATCATATGTGTCAGGGGATCATATGGCCATGGATGAGAATGGCTGGTCTCTATGTAAATCTAGTCAAGCAGAATGTGGCCCCCCTAGATGTCACTGGACTCCAACTCCCAGCATACCTCATCAATGGCTATGTTGGCTACAGCTGATGCAGTGGTAGTTCAACAACATCTGGAAGGCCAAACTGTGGCTTGTTTATCCGTGCCATAAACAACAATAAATATTTGTATTTGAGCTCTGCCAAGGGATGTTACTCAAAAGGACAAACCAACCCTCTCTTTTCTAAGACCAGGACCATGTATTATCTATAATTTTGGTATAAATTTTAGTGGATAAATTACTGCACTGTTTATATTGCTTGCAATTATAATATTAACACAGTAATTCCCAACCTTGGTTTTTGGACTAAAACTCCCAGAAATCTTGGCCAGCACAGCTACTGGTGAAGGCTTCTAGGAGTTTTAGTCCAAGAACATCTGGGGACTTAAGGTTGGGAACCACTGCACTAGAGCAATTACAATATTAGAGAGAGATGACAAGATATTACACAGATTTGTTTCAGAAACAGCTTCTACAAAGGCCTACCAACAAGGATTTAAAGGTAGTACTTAACAGAATTAATGTAATGCCCTTGTCTCTAAAATCAAAACATTAATCCCATGCCAGGACCACGTTTTGCTTCAAGTAATACATGTTTTGTTCATCCGTAAACTCCCTAGTTCAACAAGTTTGCCTGTATTAAATGAAGACAAGATTCATGAGTTGCTGTTCATTGTTACAGGAGAAAGAAAGCCTTAACTTAAAATTAAGGCATAAATGTCTAGCAATATTTTCAAGACAGAAAAGTGTAACAGTAAGATACAGAAGTCTCCATTTCTATGACCTAACAATGAAACTGCAAGCACTGAAAGCAAATTATTATTTCAAGCAGTAAGTTAGATAAAAACCTGTACTGTATCATCCTTTTGAAAAGGAAATGTCAGTCAAGGAAACTCTTCATAGTAGAGTGAGCCTGGTACTTGGTAGAATTAAGCTGTCATGTGAACAGGTCAATCTGCTCATATTTCATGTCTCTGTCTAGAAAGCAATCCAAACATTCTACAACACGGTCCTATGGCACCCAGAGAAGCAGCCAGTAGGTCTCTAATAAGGGATTCAATACTGTATATGGAGTACTGCTATTGCTCAATTCCCCATTTAGAAAATCACTACACAACAGTATTGAAATTCACAGGACTGGTGTTAGGGTTCCAAATACAGTCTTCTGTATATCAAAAACATAACTGAAGGCATAGGGTAGACATTTTATCACTTTATCATTTCCTAACACTCTCCTGTGATCAAGAAATTTAACCCATAGTAAGTCCAGATGGGGGGAGGTGAGGAAGGAGAGTAGCAAAGAACAGTTAAGTTTTAGCATCTCCCACTGTGAGTCAAACTACACATGACTTAGGACTGCGATCATTATCTGATATGCTTGTTTTAATTCAGTAGCAGCTGCCAGTATTGGGGCAAATCACACTGGAATTACAGAAGAAGGGAGGGGGGACACAAAAGGCCATAAAGAAGAAACATTTTTTTTAAATTCAGGGATATATTCTCTCTGGAGTAAAATATCAGGGACTACACACTGAAAACTGACAGAGCCCAACTCTCAAGTGGAAGAAGACACCCATTTTCTCAACACCACATATCCATTCACTCACATTTGCTTTTCTGCAACTATGCTACCAGTTATAAACAGGTAGACAGAGCGCCATACTGGGATTCTGGACACCTGGGTTCAAAATCCTTCTTAGTCAAGGAATTCATGGGTGGATAGTACTGGTAGAGCACTCCTTAAATATCTCACACACAACTTGAAAACCCTATTAGAGTCACTACAAGTCAAATGCAACTTGACAGCACACAACTAGACAGATATAGGCATGTGCCCTACTTGCCATGCACAGGAGAGCATTCCTAGGATTACACCATTTGGAGATTGCAGTTTTGCCATCTGAGGAAAATCCCATTAGTCTAGAGTGTGTTCTCCTTCTCTCTCACTGTCCTCACTGCAACCCAGTTGGGAGGGGAAAGACAGAAAGAAGGCTGGAGGCAGGCAAGTGCACATTAAATTGTAGGCCTAATACCTTTGAACAAATATTATGGAGTTTTATGGGAAAAGCAAAAGGGCTGTACTTTAGGAACCAGTTTAGCAGTGGAAGTTGCAGAGACTAGAAAGATGGCAGATTTAGCTACACATATCACCCTAAATGTGGTCATCAAATACACATCTTTATCATCTACACAGGATAAACAGATGTAATGCAATCCTGTAAGATCAGCATTCAAACATCCTTAGAGTACGATGCTATAGTGAGACCAAAACCTTCTCACAATGTTTGTTCTTGGGTGGCAATGGCCTGCACTAAAAGAAACCAAATCAATGGGATTAGAGGAGATCTACATATTTACTGCATTGTCTCCAAGGTCTCCACAGTATAAAGCCACCTTCCCCATGCACACATCCTGCCTATGATGGCTGGCATAGTATATTCTTATGAGAAAAGGATAAGCAACTTCTGGCAAAACAGTAGGAAAGGGAAAGTTTGGGCAGGCAGTCTCTTCCTCTTATTATGATTTTTTCAGAGATTATTTTATAAAGCCAAACGATGATACAATTGAAACAGCTCTTGAATTTCTGAAGAACCTTTAGCCCAAAAGAGGGTGGGGACAATTAATAATGTTTAATCCCGTGAAAGGATTTCCGTATATGCACAGAGATACTGCCTCACAGCATAGTTTCAACTTTCAGGAATAAATCGAATATCATTTTTTTACATCTTGGCTCGAGCTAAATATGGTTACCAGGGGAGCATGTGCAAAAAGATCAGCATCAGATGCCCAAACACGAAGAGTTTACATTAAAGCCTCCACAACACCACCGTCCTTAACCCACTCTTGAGGTAGGGGGCAACCAGAGACCGAAGAGAAGGGAAAGCGGGGGGGGGGGGGGTTTAAAAGAATAAAACAGGGAGGTGAGCTGCCGCTGGGATCAGAAAGGAAAAGAAGCCAGGGCGGGCAGCAGCAGCAAGAGAAGGAGGGAGATCCAGCCTGATCTGCTCTTCAAAGCAAGCGTGGCGGCCTCTGACCTCGCTGGCTCGGAAACCGGGTGGTGGGGGGGGGGCTCCGCAGGCGTGAGGGGGATGGAGAGCCGGAGAAAGCGACCGGCGGCCCCCTCTCCGTGCATGGAGGGGCAGCGCAGTCCTCCTCTGGCACCCAGCTGGGTCCTCCCGAGGTTTGCGCGGAACAAACTCCCCTTGCGGCCAGAGAGAGAGAGAAAGGGGGGGGCTTCCTCCCCAGGTAAGCACGTGCGAAAGCTCGCAACTCCCTCCAGCATCTTCTCCCCGCCCCCGCCTGCCCCCCAAGACGAGGCGCCTTCCGCTTCCCTCTTCGTGCGGGGCAGCCCCTCCGTCGGGGCCGGAGAAGGAAGGAAGGAAGGAAGCCAGCGAGCCCCCAGCGACGGCGGCGGCGTCCTTCAGCGGCGGCAGGGAAGCGGGAGGGAGGGAGGGAGGGAGGGAGGGCCAGCTCCCCTCCCGCCCTCCCCTCCCCTGTCCTCCCCCCCCCCCGTCGGGCGCTCAGGCGGAGCGAGGGAGGAACACATGGAAGCCTCCTGGCTCCGCCGCGCCGTCCACCAGGCGGGCCGGGCAAAGAAAGGGGGGGACCCGGCCTCCCCCGCCTGTCACCGGCCTCGGCTCTCCGTCCCGAGCCCTTCCTCGCCATACCTGTCCGGCACCTGCCTGCCCGCCTGTAGCGCCACGGCCGCGGCGGCTGTCCCTCGTTCCTCGGTCTCCTCCCGGCCTCCACGCACCGCGGCCCGGCGGCTGCTTATCACTATGGCGGGCACACACTTTGCTCGTCACCGCGCTAGAGCCCCGTCACCTCCCCCTTCCCCCTCCCCTCCCGCGCATTCAGCAGCCGCGGCGGCCCTTCTCCGCTCCATCCAGGAAGGCGGGGCTTCCTCCTCAGAGGGCCGGGAAATGTAGTTCGGGCAAGGCGCCCGCGCCCCCCCCACGCCATTTCCCACCCATCCCCGCGGAGCAGTCTGGGAATTGTAGTCTCCGTCTCCCTGACACGTCCTGAGTTCCTCCTGGTGGGTTAATCCCTGCGGTTGGCCGCGTAAAGAAGGCGGAGGCGGTGGAAGTTGCCGGTGCCTGCTTAGACCGAGGAAAACAATACCGAAAGGAAAAAAGAAAACTGAGACGAAAGGGTTTTCCTGTTTAAGACAGTTCCAAGCTGAATGTTATATTAAATCGAACCACGGCGGGAAATCTAAAGACCTAGGAAAACTGAAAAGTAACAGTTTCACGCGAAAAAGGTAAATAAACGTTTGGATCTTAATGGAGAGGTCAAGGAACGAAAGAGGACCTTCTTGTTTTTGAGTGTGAGGGAACAGCCGACAACAGCGCTTGCAGCCTGAAATGAACCCCCCCCGTCTATACATTACGGGGCGTTGAGGACCAAGTAACCCCCATTATCTATCCACTGGTTGAAAGGTTCCCCCCTGAAGTCTGCGGGACGTGCAGCATAACAAAACAGGCTTCTCGCTCCCAATAACTTTTTTTTTCGGGGGGGGGGGGAATTGGAACTTTAGTTTGTATGTAGAGCTTGGGGAAAATTAACTACAATTCCCATAGTGCCTGAGATTCCGCGCTGTGCAGTCCCCCCCAAAACAAACAAAAACTTTCTCAAGTTTGGAGAGTGAAGGACACTTCGATCTCCCAAGCACCTGGTGGGAGACCCATACTTTCAGACAACCCTCACCCACAACCTCAAGCAAATGCTAACACAGTGGACCACAAAACAACAACACGGACAGGGGGCTAAACCCTGCTACAGACCCAGATGCCAATTCTGCCCACCCATCTATTCTGGCAACACAATTATGAGGCCTAACAATACTACGTACAATAGCAAAGGCACCTCCACTTGCTCCTCAGCTATTGTGATCTATGCCATCTTTTGCCAAAAATGCCCCTTTGCACCCTTATCTCTACAGAAACGGGTAAACAATCACAAATCTGACATCAAAAACTACAACATTCAGAAGCCTGTATCCAACCATTTCAATCTACCAGGATACTCGCATAAGACTTGAAAGTCACTATTTTAGAACAGAATAATTACAAATCAAGAATACAGGAGGAAACAGCTGAGATAAAATGTATACGCCCGATGGACACCCATATAAATGGGTTGAATATAAGCCTAGATACTAAATGTAATGCTTCTGCTGTTATCTACTGCCACTGTTATTTCATTCATAATTACCAAGCCCATCTCCCATCACAAAGCTCAAAGGTAAAAACTGTCAGTATTCCCTACTTTAATACGTGTCATTCCTCTGCTATCTTTTTTTACTTTTATATCTACTTTTATTTATTCTCCGCCCCCCCCAAGTTTTAACTGAATCCCCAGTCTTCCAGCCTGCTTCCTCCACACCCCTTCTCTTTACACACACCCCGTCTTTGCTCAGGCCTGGTGTCTGTCTTCTGGGGGAAAGTTTACAACAGTGTCCTGAAACAACATAGGCCATAAATGACTTCACGTAGACGTACCATACAACCAAGAGCCAATTAATATTTAGAATGATCTACTTGTGAAGACCCTGAAAAAGATTCTGATGCTGGGAAAGTGTGAAGGCAAGAGGAGAAGGGGATGACAGAGGATGAGATGGTTGGACAGTGTCATCAAAGCTACCAACATGAATTTGACCCAATTCCGGGAAGCCGTGGAAGACAGGAGGGCCTGGCGTACTCTGGTCCATGGGGCCACAAAGAGTCGGAAATTACTAAATGACTAAACAACAACTTGTGAAATCAACCCTGAGTGCTCACTGGAGGGACAGATCCTGAAGCTGAGGCTCCAATACTTTGGCCAGCTCATGAGAAGAGAAATCTCCCTAGAAAAGACCCTGATGTTAGGAGAGAGTGAAGGCAAGAGGAGAAGGGGATGACAGAGGATGAGATGGTTGGACAGTGTCATCAAAGCTACCAACATGAATTTGACCCAACTCCGGGAGGCAGTGGAAGACAAGAGGGCCTGGCGTGCTCTGGTCCATGGGGCCACAAAAAGTTGGATACGACTAAACAACAACAACAACTTGTGAAATCAACCCTGAGTGCTCACTGGAGAGACAGATCCTGAAGCCGAGACTCCAATACTTTGCCCATTTCATGAGAAGAGAAATCTCCCTAGAAAAGATCCTGATGTTGGGAAAGTGTGAAGGCAAGGATGAGATGGTTGGACAGTGTCATCGAAGCTACCAACATGAATTTGACCAGACTCTGGGAGGCAGTGGAAGACAGGAGGGCCTGGCGTGGTCTGGTCCATGGGGTTACGAGGGGTCAGACATGACTTAACGACTAAACAACAACAACTCATGAAACTGATATTTCATTCAACACTTCATTCTGTTTTCATATGTTTGACATGTCCATGAAAGCTTACAATAAAATATACAGGTAATAGTCTTTAAGGTGCCACATGTTTTTGTCTTTGTTTTGTTTTGTTTCTTTGGGGTTTTCCTAATATACTTGCATAGACTAATATGGCTACCTCCTCCAAAACTACTTTCTCATGTTCTGTTTGTTTAAGACAAGGCCAAATATCTGTGCCACTTAAGAACAAAACACACTCCAGACTTTTGCGTGTCCAAAGTGGGTTCTAACTCTAAGATATAGGGGGAAGAACATGTTGCATGTGCAGACCACTACTAGGACAGTGTCATACTTAAATCGATTACAATTTTAAAAGTTTATAGCTGAATTCTTTGTATTTCTAGATTTTAGATTTTTTAAATTAATACATAAAACTCATTACTTTTTTATGTGACTCCTTTCCACAATTCGTTATGTAACAAGGAATGCATCACTGATGATATAGAGTCATAGAATCATGGAGTTGTAACAGGCCTATAAGGATATGGAGTCTAACGGCCTGCTGAATGCAGGAATCCAAATCAACATGTATCTTAGCTGTTGGTTGTCCAATTTTGTCTTGAATACCTCCAACGTTAGAGCACTCACCGCCTCCCAAGGTAATTGGTTCCATTGTCATACTGCTCTAACAGGAAATTTTTCCTGATAATTCAGTATTCAACTTAAATGTGGCTCCCTGTAATTTTAGCCCATGGGATGATCAAGAACAGATCCTGTCTCCTCTGTAAGACAATCTTTCAAGTTTTTGAAAAGTGCTGTCATATTTATCTCCATCGATCTTTTCTCAGGGCTAAACATGCCACAGTTCTTTCAGTCTTTCCTCATATCCACTTACACCATGCTGGCAAACTCTAGAAGTACTTTTCATCATTAACAAAAGTCACATTACACCTTTCTTATTGGGGTAAAAATTAATTACAAGTAACTAGTTGTTACAGTTACTTTCAAGCTCTGACATGAATTGTATGAACAATACAAGCCTAATGTATTCTCAAAAGCTTTCATGGCCAGGATCCGATGTTTGTTGTGAGTTTTTTGGGCTCTTTGGCCATGTTTTGAAGTTTGTTCTTCCTAACATTTCACTAGTCTCTGTGGCCAGCATCTTCAGAGGACAGGAGTCAGAACTCTGTGCTCTGGTGCAGTTTGTTTGGATAGTTGAGTATTTATAGCTGTGGGATTAACTTTTGTCCTTTTTAAGAGATGGATGATTGTGGTGATCAGGGTATTTTTTGTTGTGGGTGTATTGTTGTGATAAGAGGGAGAGATTATCTATCACTGTGATTGATGGGTGTCATTAGCTGGTCTTTTGCGTGCAGTGATCATCGGTCCTTGTAGCTGGGTAGAGCTCGTTGACCTTTTGCAAGCTGTATTTTTCAGTCCTGAGAGCCAGGCTTTGTTGAGTTTTAAACTTTCTTATTTTTTGTTGAAGCCCTGCTGGTGTTTGTGGATTTCAATGGCTTTCCTGTGCAGTCTAACATAATGCTTGCTTGTGTTGTCCAGTACTTCTGTATTTTGAAATAGAATTTCATGTCTAGCTTGTTTTAGGGCATGTTCAGCTACTGCTGATTTTCCAGTTGTTTTAGTCTGCAGTGTCTCTCACGTACTTTGATTCTGGTGTGAATGCTGCATTTTGTGGTTCCAATATATACCTGGCCACAACTGCAAGGTATCCAGTATACTCCTGCAGTGGTGAGGGGGTCCCTTCTGTCCTTTGCTGACCGTAACATTTGTTGTATTTTTGTGGTGGGCTTGAATACTGTTTATAGGTCATGTTTTTTCAAAAGTTTCCCCATGCAGTCCATGACCTCTTTGCTGTATGGCAGAAATATTTTATTTGTGGGTGGCTGTTTTTCCTCTTCAGTTTAGTGTTGTTTTCTTGGTTTGATGGCTCTTGTGATTTCATTTTTGGAGTAGCCATTTGCCTCTAGGGCCCAATTCAGATGGTTGAGTTCAGTGCTGAGAAATTGAGCTTCACAGTTCCGATTTGCATGGTCTACCAGTGTTTTGATTTTGCCTCTTTTTTGCTGTGGGTGGTGGTTGGAGTTTTTTAATAGGTTCCAGTCTGGGTGGGTGAGTTTTCTGTAGACCTTGTGTCCCAATAGGAGGTCAGTTTTGCATATGACCATGACATCTAAGAAAGGGAGTTGGGCCTTGTGATGACTGCCCACGTCACTCATGCCATTCATATTGATGAGTGGATTTGCATGAACCTATGGGAGGATTGGAGAGGCAGAGTCAGCAGCTACATAAGGCTTAGCGGGAGAAGGAAGAGTCAGAGATAAGGGATGGTTAGTCAGAGAGAGGGAACAGATACTGAGAGATAGATCTGGTTAGGAAAATAGGTAGAGAAGGTGGTGATGATATAGCAAGAGAAAATATGTACTGAGAGAACTGTTGATGAATTGCTTGTGTATAATGTTTATCTGAGAAACTTATGTTATTATTCAATCTGCTTAAATTCAATAAATAAGTTCTGCTTGTGTTCACAAGACAAGTGTTCTGACAAACGTCATTTAAATTGTGGATAAAGGTAATCCACTGGTGGCAATGAGAGGAAAATGCGACGTGAGCCTTTGTGAGGGAAAAACAAGCAGGGGCCACAAGGCTGAACAGCACAGCCCTCTATTTTTTTTTTCCATGATGAATCGTATATTTGGTTGGGTGCTGTTTAGATGGTTTAGAAATTCTTCCAGATTTTCTTCACAATGGTTCCAAATTGTGAAGGTATCATCCACATATCAAAACCAAACTGTGGGTGCGAAGGGTGTTGAAGCCAGGGCCTGTTTTTCAAAATGTTCCATGTAGAGGTTTGCTATAACTGGACTGAGGGGGCTCCCCATGGCCACTCCATTTGTCTGTTCATAGAACTCATTATCCCACTAAAAATAGCTGGTCGTTAGGCAGTGTTGGAAAAGGGCCTTGATGTCTTCTGGAAAGATCTGCTGGATTAGTGTCCTTTATCGGTACCTTGGTGAATAGGGATACTATGTCAAAGCTGATCAGTCTGTCCCCAGGGTTGAGTTTCAGGGTGCTGATCTTGCTTACAAAATGTCCTGAGTCTTTGATGTAGGATGAGATATATCTAATGTGGGTCTGTAGGAGGGTGGGTAGGTATTTTGCTAATTCATCAACCTGTCTGAATGCCAACTCTCCCCAGAAGAAACCCTTACGGACACCCCAAAATCCACAAAGACTCAATCCCACTCAGGCCCATTGTAAGGGCTATCAGGTCCCCAACATATGAATTAGCAAAATACCTAGCTACAGATGCCAGCCACAGAGACTGGTGAAACATTAGAAAGAACAACCTTCAGAACATGGCCAAAGAGCCCAAAAAACCCACAACCAGCAATACAAGCCTAACCTTAAACAATACATGAACTGCTACGTCGATGCTTGTAATTCTTAATACATACAGAATAAGAAACTCCTTGAAAGCTCATGCTATAAATCTTAAAGATGCCACTCCACTCTTTCCTGTATTTTTGCAGCTTATTTGCTTCTCAGTAAAAATATGTGGGATCCCACAGTACCATATGGCAATTAGCAAAATAAGCTCTCTTGAGAAGAGCTGCAGTGAATCAGACCCAAGACTTGCTGCAATCCAGAATTCTGTTCACCTGATGGCTGAACAAAGGAGAGGGAGCCAGCAGGATGGTCCCTCTCATATTCCCCTGCAACTGATAAATATCCATAGCTACCACTACTAGTAGCCATTGTTATCCTTATTCAACATCGTTCTCCAGGTGCTGATCCTTATGAAAGGATGCAGGAGCAGCCTCAGGAGTATTTCAAAGCACAAAAATGTTTAGAGTCAATAAGTGGGTGGGGATGCAGAGATCTTGGTGGAATGTGAGCATGCTCAGTAACTACAAGATGGTGGATGGACTGTTGGAGGCAAGTATGGAAAATGGGGTGGCAGGATAGAATGGTGTGTCTTGGGAGGGTGGAGGACCATCTTTGGCAAGTGGGCTGGCTGAAATACTGAAAAGGACCACTCCAAGGGGCAACATTTTATTACATGTTGTTCCTCTTGTGTGTGCTTTTTTTCTCTTAATCACCCTTACAAAATAGTTTCAAGGGATAGCCATGCCAGTCTGTTGTAGCAAAATACCCAAGAATTTTGCAGCACTTTTAAGGTGAATGCATGTGTTACAGCATCTGCCATCTTGCATCCCATATCATTTATAATACCTAAGAAGTTTCATACTATAATACATTTGTTAGTCTTAATGTTGCCACAAGATTCCTTGTCAACTAGTGACAGCCATAACATTGCAATAGGCTGTCCTTTTATAGCCTTTGTGGACGCCCTCATACCCTGACAAATATAGTCGAGTCAGATGGAGATGAGACACACAGACACACTCCATGGTTTAATTTTCATGGAAATTAACAGTGTTCTGCCATGTCACTCACTTTCCATGGTGTATGTCAGTCTTGCTTACAATCAGATGGGTCTCTGTTATCTGAAAGTTGAGTCATGGCTACTGGACCTACTAGGTTGAAACGTTTTGCTACTCATCCAGGTAGCTTCTTCAGTCTGAGGAGAGCTGGTAGGAGGCCCCTGATATATCTTCCACCTACCAACTCTCCTCAGACTGAAGAAGCTACTTGGATGATTAGCGATAAGTTCAACTTAATAAGTCCAGTTACCGTGACTCAACTTCCAGATAATCTCACCTAGATGACTGAGAATCTTCACATATATATGGGTTTCTGTTCTTTTCCATATTCCATTACTGCTGCATTGCAAGAAGCCATGTGGTTTCCTCCAATAATTTTGGCATGGAATAATTTCTTTGTTTATAATGGCTGGAAACTTCCAACTTCTTTGGAAATAAATGCTGCTGTGAATCCTGCTGAACTGTATTCAAACCAGTGGAACCTTCTTCCAGATATATTTATGGTGGTAAATCTTGTAAGTAAGTGGACCAGGGTTGGAGAAGCTATGGCCTTCCTGACGTTGTGCAGACTCCAGCTCCATTGACTCATCTAACACAGCCAGTGGTTAGTATTGATGGAGCTTATAGCAGTATCATACTTGGAGAGCCACAGGTTCCTAATCGTGCAGCAGGCCCACATCCTTTAACGCTGGTGTTATGAATGCTGATGCAAACACACTTCCATCCCTCATCATAGGCATAAAATACTAGATTATTTGAAACATTAGAGAGATCACTCAGGTAGAACAGGTTGCATAATAATGCAAATGCTATATAAATGTTACACATTGTTATGGCCTATTACCTGAGAAGCAGCAATAAAAACCTCTCTCCAAATTTGTTTGTATTATGTAATTGCCCTAGGAATTGCTTCAGGCCAAAAGATACTGGGTATTGTTTTTTACGCTTACAGACCCTTGCTATACTATCTTTCAAACTTATTCTCTCAAGCGTTTCAAGAAACCCAGAGCGTTTTCACAGATGAACACAAATCTTTGATTGCATATTCATTCCCCATGGCAAGAGACAATAAACCCCAGGTTCCCACTACCCTACAGACTTTTTCAAACCTTAAAACAGCAGGTTAAATGCAAGCAGCAGTGCAGAAAAAGTCAAGGTGACATCTATTTCTATTGCTAAGTGAAAGAACAAAGAGTGCCCCATTGCTTTGGTTTTACTTTAGAATTAATTTGTGCTTCACTTTGATTGTTAATTTTATTTGAGAATAGAAGTTGCCATTATGAATCAGACTGGGTTTAAAACCCTGGCACTCTTATCAGTCTCCCTCTTGCATACCTCTCTAATACACTTATCAGCTGTTCCACTTTGTTCTGAGAGGTTCTGAAGAAATATAGTTGATAATGGCTGCTAAAATATTCTGTTATTATTGTTCAGCTTCCTTCTTTCTCTTGCTATTATGGGGGTGGTCTCACAGAACGGACTATTTTTAGGCTGAGTGGTATGGCATGTTTCTTAACATGAAGCATTCTGACTCACCCTGTCTTCTGTAGCTTTTCACTGGCTGTGTTGACTTACAACAGTGTAGCAAGTTGTTTGCCAAGATAAAATTTTCCTTTTCCCTCTTTCCAGTTTGCAAAAGGGCAAGTAAACCAACAAAGATGCTTAAACACCTCTTCAGAAACCAGAAGAAAAAAGCTATGAAGTTGTGATTTAGAAGTCTTTTTCTAGACCTTTCAGGGATACTAAATCTGTTTCCTTAATTCCTTTGTAAATCAATCTGGTGTACATTTACTTGGAAACTGTATATTAGGTAAAGATAGGAAGGCCTGGAAAAAATAGGGGAAAATAGGGTTTTTTCCTGATTTTTTCCAAATCATTTTTGTTTTGTTTTTCAGAAAAATTAAAAATATAGTGTGTGGAATATATTCTTTTACAATGATAGGTAATATGTCTGTGACATGGTATTCAAACAATATAACATGAAGACCTTAATGAAAGAGCTTTGAGATTTTATATATTTAAGTTCTCTGAGAGATTCTTAGGCAGATTTATCCCATTGAGTTCAATAGGAGGTATGACTTCATCAGCATGCAAATGATGCAGGACTATTCTAACCAGCAAGCGATTTGAAGCTCTTGGCTTTATTTTTCTCAATTTTATTGTCTTACAAACAAATTTTCAGGATGGCTCAGAAATACTGTTGTGCCAATTGTATTATCATGTCTTGCTGTGTTCTGTTGCTTTGCCATTGTGAATCTAACTACATTCTCATGCCAGTACAAAATATCATGGTGGTTCCCATTAGCAGTTTAGTGCAGTAGGACAGCTGGCTTGATTATTTTAACATCAGTTGATTGGAAGACAGGGATTGAAAAAGGAGGAAAACTAAGAATGACTTACCTCTGAATTTCAGCTGTCTTGGAGCCAATACACTTTGGTACGAAGTAATTTATCAGATATGTAGGGTTATTACCAGGGTGGATAAAAATCAATAAGTGTAATTTTAAAAAATTTAAGTGTTTTTAATTTAAATTGGATTTGTTTACATTTAAATTTGATTTTTTGAAATAAAATTGCCTTTGAGGAAAAATCTATCTAATAGTTTTCTATGTAAGATACATTATAGTCCAAATGTTATTCATCATGAAATAAGGATTCGTTTTTAATTACCGTATTTTTCCATTTATAACAGGCCCCATTTATAAGATGCCCCCACTTTTCTAACCCCAAAATTACCCTGTTTCCCCTAAAATAAGACCTAACCTGAAAATAAGCCCTAGCATGAATTTGCAGGATGCTCATAATATAAACCCTACCCTCAAAATAAGCCCTGGTTAAGTGAAAGCCCGCCCTCCACCATTGTGCAGCAACTAGAAGAAGATGACATGACTGTATTTGAATAAACATAGATTGTTGTACAGTGGTGCCTCGCTAGATGATGATAATCCGTTCCACTGAAATCGCTGTTTAGCAAAATCATTGTCTAGCAAAAAGCATTTCCCCATTGGAATGCATTGAAACCTGTTTAATGTGTTCAAATGGGGAAGAATTGTTGTTGTCTAGTGAAGATCGGCCATAGGAAAGCCGCTTTGAGAACCACTCATCAGCTGTTTAAATCGCTGTCTTACGAAGCTTAGGTCCTGAAAATACCTGTTTTGTGAGTGCGGAGGGAGCTGCCAAAATCATCAGCTAGCGAAAATCGGCTTGCGAAGCAGGGACCAAACACTGTCCAGCGAAATTCCCCCATAGGAATCACTGTTTTGCGAATCGCTATAGCGATCACAAAAAGTCAATGTCTAGCGAAAAAACTGTCATGCGGGGTAACTGTCTAGCAAGGCACCACTGTACATGAAAAAAATAAAACATCCTCTGAAAATAAGCCCTAATGGGTTTTTTGGAGCAAAAATTAATATAAGATCCTGTCTTTTTGGGGGGAAACGGTAAGAAAACTCAGCTTTGAGGATTCAGCCTCTGAGCTCAGAAAATCGGATATTTTGTCTTTGTTGAATCTTGAGCCTACAGGCTCCACCTCCAAGGAGGTGTGTTCCAATTGGTTTGTTCAGGATCAGCTGACATCAGTTCCATAAGGCTCATGATGGAGGAAACTAAGTTTCCTGTCTGAAGGAAGCCTGTTTAGAGACGCAAGGTATGTGCCGTTTTGTTCTCTCCTCAGCTGTCTCAGCTTACTTTGGTGTAAAAGATGCCCCTCAACTTTTAGGGTAATGATTTTAGAGAAAAGTAGCGTATTATAGATGGAAAAATATGGTATGTAGTATGAGGCTGTATAGTCATGCAATGTTTAATTTTTTTTTGGTAAATTAGTCCATTTGCAAGGTCATGCTCTTCCAGAGATTTCTGTAAGATTATTAGGCACTTCCTCTGTCTAGAAGATATTATCACAGATGCTTGGTTTTACACTTCTCAAAACTGAATTTGTGTCTGCAGAGTTCACATGCCTCTTCTTCACAGCAAAAATGTTATAAAATAAACATACGCAGTTGAGAAAAATACCTCAGTCGCATTGCCCCTTTGTAATCTATGTACACAGAATCAATTCCTCACCTCTTTAAGTTACTTTGTACCAAAGTTTCAAAAAATTTCAATGAAGAAGATTGTTTGGGAGTCAGATAGATCTGCACAAGAAGCTAAGTGTGAGGAGGGAGGGGCAAACAGGAAAAATGAAAGTGAAACCTTTTGAGCAGAATACAAGTCTTTGTGTACAGCCCGACATTTATCACACTGTTCTTTCCCTGGTGGAGATGACCTATAATACCAGTAGGTCATAAAAGAAATCCAGTTTTGAAATGTTTTAATGAAGTTCCTCCACGTATAGGTAAGACAGGCATGTGTGCAAAATGCAAACACTGCAACAAAGAAATGCAAGGCCTGGTGGTTCTGAGTTAGCTCTACCTTTCTGTGTTAAATTAAATGCAGCAATGTTGTAATTAAAGTAACCAGCAGGGGTTGACAGTTTAATGGGCAGCCAAGTGGGCTTTGATATTCTGTTCATCTGGCTGAGAGATGGGCACAAACTGCCAGTTTGGCCGACAGTTACACAAGTGTTCCACAGTTCGGCACCCCACCCCCTCTGGAGGGTGCCCACTCGGAGGCAACATCTCAGCTTCCCTTCCCTGCCTCCTCCAGGCACTGCCTCTGAGGGGACGCGCCCACCAGAGGGGGATGGGGCACCCAACCACAGAACACCTGTCTGGCCAGCAGCCGAACCAGCACGAACTGATGAACCAGCACTTCGTACCCATCTCTAATCCTGATCACCAATCACTCCCTTCTCAGGTCAATCTCTGTTTCTTCCGGAAAGGCATTTGCCTTTGTTCCCCTGCGAGGAAGGATGCCTGTGAAGTATCGATGTAGATACTTCAGTTTTGAATATGTGGGAGCCAGCTCTAGGAATTCTATGCTAAGGTCTCTAGAGTTATCCTATTGTATCACAGACAATCCTATTGTATCACGGACAATATTGTCTCATTGTATTACAAACCTGATCTTTTCCTTTTACCTTACTGTGACTGTCTTTGAGTTATTATTCCTCATTTATAGCTCTAAGCTCACCTTACTAACCTGCTGTACTCTACTAACATAATTACCATATATCTCCACAAGAAATGGTTTTCTTTTTACATCATACCTTTTACTTACCATTAAAGAGATATCCAGTGATTAAGACTGATGATTCTGGTTCAATAACAAGAAAAGAGCCAACACATTCTCTTCTGGTAATAGATGACTTTTCCTATGTGATGTTTCTTCTGTTACATCTACCATGCATTTTTTCAAATACAGGATTTATCACAAGATTCCATTCTGATGTCATAAAGCAGACAGTTATTTCCTTGAAAGCTTTCCCCCTCTTTAGCAGCTTAGATATGTATGTTGTAAAAGGTAAGGACAAAGTTCAATACGATAAATTGGGTGAAGAACACGATTTCCCTTAATGCTGGGAATTTTCCACTGTCTGTCTCTTTTGTACAATTCACGATTCCATGTTCCTTTACAGCAATTATTTAAAAGCTGTTCTAAAATGAATCCTACTAACATCTTACCTTCACATATCACATATATCAATTTTATCCATGGATTGTGCGCAATAGATCATGAAAACATATTTTATTACTTTGGATATGGTTGGTTTTTAAAGTGCCATATGCTCTTGGTTGATGCAAAGGTTAAATGAAGGAAGAAAACTCAATTTATCTTTCCTCTGCCATTAAGTTATTACCTGCCATGGCTAGTTCTTCATGCCTCATTCAAATTAAACAGCTTGGTATCTTTTCATCCCTTTAACATATAAAAGCAACCTTAGACTTTCAGTCATTTTCTTGTTCTCTGTACTTTTTCTGTTTCTAACATATTCAGATTGAAGGCTAAATGAGGGAATTTGAATATGTCTGTCTGTTTGTGGGTTTCATATTGATTTTATATAACAAATTAACAATTTAATCCTTAGTCTTATTTTGTTCACCAAAAATTTTCAACAAACATATCAACCAAACTTAACTGGGGACCCTCCAGGTGATCTGGACCACAGATCAGCTGAATCACCGTTTCCATCATCATGATATCAGTCATGCTTTCTCTTAGGAGTCAGGCTCCAAAACATCAGGAGGACACCATACTGGGGAAGGGTGCTATATGCTAACATCTAGCTCCGTTGCTAAACTGTTTAATTGAAAATGTAATTCTACATAGGTCTATTTAGTCATAAACCCTATAAAGCTCAGCAGGTCTTGCTTTCATGTATGTTTCCTTAGGATTGTACAGTATGCTTATAATTCCAGTGAGTGAATGAAAAGTTTATATCATTTATTATTTCTTTTATATTAAATTCATGCCCTGCCCCCTTCCCTGTATATAAACTGGCTATGGCCCTACTCTTGGTGGGGCCCAGAGCCTCTTGTCCTCGAGTGCCAGCTGAAAGCTGACAAGGAGCATCAGAGGAACATAAAGAAACACAAAGGGAAGATGTGGCAACCCCAGACCTACTGGAGTATCCCACCCTGTAATTATGCTGCCACCAACCATTCCCTGTAAGGAGTCACACAGACCAGGAATGGATTTCAATAAATAAAAGAACAAGGTTTATTGAAACAACAAACAGGGTAAACAAAAGAATCAGGTAAATAGGATAATGTAACGTGGCATAGCCCCAAACACACACATATAACAGATTGGTTCCCACAGAACACTTTAAGGTAACGCACAGACCCTGAACCTATCAGTTCTGGCTACCTAGAAAGAAACCTGAACCTATCAGGTATGTACTAACTGACAAACAGTTGTACCCAGTCTGACACACAGACTCCAACTCCTAACTCTCCACACAAGCTCCAAATATATATACAGTACAGCTCCTCCCCCCTGATGTCCCGCCTTCCACTCCCATAGGATGGAACTTTCCCTCCAAACCCATGACAGACAGGTACCATCAGTGCTGTATGTGACACCTCCCCTCTTTATAAGTTGTTTTGCGGGGGAAAAGCTAAAGTGCTTTTCTCCAAAAAACAACCAGGATCAAACACAAAACAGTTATACATTATCATACACAATCCCATACTTACTCACTCTAGGTCAAACATATCAATTATGCATTTAAACATTAATATTTGCAATACATTAAGTTACCTTTATTAATACAAACTAAGCCTGTTCAATAAACAGGTACATTTAACTTTCGGTCACCAACATATACATAGTCCATGGTTTCTTCGCCGTCTTCACTCGTCGGGTCTTCTTGACAAGGCGTCAGCAACACAGTTCATTGACCCTCTGACCACCTTCACTTCAAAGTCAAAATCTTGCAGGTTTAAAGCCCACCTCATAAGTTTACTATTATGGGTTTTCATTGTCTTTAACCACTGCAGTGGTGAGTGGTCAGTGCACAGAACAAAATGTCTTCCCCAGATGTAAGGTTTGACCTTCTGAATCGCGTATACTATGGCCAGGCACTCCTTTTCCACGGTTGCCAAATGTCTCTCACCTTTTTGAAGTTTCCTACTCAGGTAGGACACTGGATGCTGGTCACCATTCTCATCCTCCTGGCAAAGAACTGCTCCTACCCCGCTGTTAGACGCATCGATGTAGATGATGAACTCCCGGTCGAAGTCGGGAGCACGCAGCACTGGATAATGGATGAGCGCCTCCTTCAACCTCCGGAACGCCTCCTCACAGTCGCCGGTCCACGGGATGCGGTCATCAGTCTTCTTCCGCGTCAGATCGGTCAGCGGAGTCGCTATCTCGCTAAACCTCGGGATGAACTTTCTGTAGTAGCCCACCAACCCAAGAAATGATTTGACTTTTTTCTTGGTGTTGGGTCTGGGCCAATCACGAACGGTTTCTATCTTGGCCTCTAGGGGTTTGATCACTCCTCCCCCTACTATGTGACCCAAGTATTTTATTTCTGGGCTACCCAGCTGACACTTGCTTGCCTTTACTGTTAGCCCTGCTGCACTTAACCTCTGCAGCACTATCTCCAGGTGTTTCAGGTGATCTTCCCAGGTATTGCTGAAGATCCCTATATCGTCAATGTAGGCCACAGTAAAGTCACTGAGCCCTGCTAAGGTCTGGTCCATCAGCCTTTGGAATGTGGCTGGTGCATTTCTGAGACCAAAACTAAGGACTCTAAACTCATATAGACCGAAAGGGCTGCAAAATGCGGTCTTTTCCTGATCCCTGGGATCAATCCTTAATTGCCAGTAACCCTTTACTAGGTCCAACGATGAAATGAACCGACAACCCCCTATGGTTTCAATCAGGTTGTCTAGCCTGGGCATTGGGTAGGCATCAGGAGTGGTTACGCGGTTTAATTTCCGGTAATCTACACAAAATCTAATGCTCCCATCAGGCTTGTCCACCAGGACTATCGGAGAGGACCAAGGGCTAGAGGAGGCGACGATTATGTTCTCCCTAAGCATCTCGTCCAGCTCCTTCCGCACCTTGTCCCTATAGGGTCCCGTCACTCGGTACGGGGATACTGCTTGCGGGGTTGCATCCCCTGTGTGGATCCGATGCATCACTCCCTTCACTATCCCCGGCTTATTCGAAAAAAACTTATGATATTTAGTGAGCAGCACTTTTAGTTCTTGCTGCTGGTCTTGGGTGAGTGCAGGACTGATCTTCACCTCATCTGGGTTGTATTTCACTTCCCCTCTACCCTCCCAGAAAGGTAATTCAGCTTCCTCACTCTCAGCTGCTTTTATGGCAAATAAAACCCTCTGTTCCCCTCTGTAGTAGGGTTTCAGGGCATTCACATGTACCACCCTCCGTGCTTGGTGTTCCTCCTGTTCTATAAGGTAGTTCAGATCTGACATCTTGGAAATGACCCTGTATGGTCCTGCCCATTTGAGCTGCAGTTCGTTCTCTTTGCAGGGCCTAAGCCAAAGCACTTCCTCCCCTGGGTTAAAGTGCCTCTCCCTGGCTTTCTGGTCATACCAGGTTTTCTGTCTGACCTTCTGAGCTTGCAGGTTTTCTGCTGCTATCTCTAGGTTTCTCTTCAGGTCATTCATTAAAGTGTCTATATACGTCACAACATCTTGTGGGTCATCCTGGGTGATCTGCTCCCAATTTTGTTTGATTAAATCAAGTGGACCTCTTACTTTTCTCCCAAACAAAAGTTCAAACGGACTGAACCCGGTACTGGCTTGGGGCACTGATCGATAAGCAAACAAAAGGGATTGCAGCTTCTGGTCCCAATTGTTTGGATTCTCTGCCAAGTAAGCCCTAATCATGCGCATCAGAGTCCCATTGAACTTCTCCGTTAACCCATTACTTTCGGGGTGATAGGCAGTGGTTTCCTTGTGTTTAATTCCACAGATTTGCCATAACCGTTTCATGAGCTTTGATGTAAACGATGTGCCCAAATCTGTGATTATTTCTGAGGCAAATCCCATCCTGGACATATACCCCACCAAGGCATCTGCCACTGTGTTAGTTTCGATATTAGTCAAGGGTATGGCTTCGGGGTACCTCGTGGCATGGTCCACAATGGTGAGAATGAACCTGTTCCCCCTCTTTGTGGCCTTGGGCAAAGGTCCCACAATATCCACTCCTATACATTTGAACGGGGTGTCAATCACAGGCAAAGGGCACAACTTCGCTTTGGTCCTGTCACGGTTATTCCCCTGCCTCTGACACACATCACATTGTTTACAGAACTCCTTGATCTGCTTCCCTATTTCCGGCCAGTAAAAATTTTGTGTGATTCTCTGCTGTGTTTTGTTCACCCCCAAGTGCGCAGCAAACATGTCAGAGTGCCCCCTTTGTAAGATCATGGGGCGATACTTTTCAGGTACCACTAGCTGACTTCTGATCCCATCTCCCCCTTTTGAGATATTCATCAGGGTCTCTCTATATAAAATTCCCTTCTCCTCGCGAAATCTCGCTGGGGTTTCAGGTGTTAGCTGGGTGTCTGTCACCTTTTCAAAACACTTTTGGAGAGTGGCGTCTGCCTTTTGCTCTTGGCCAAATTTGCTGTCCGTGGCTAAGGTTTCTGCCACAGCTTCGGAACTACCCTCACCTGCTTCAACCTCGGGCTCTTCAGTACCCCCCTGAACTGTCCCCGTGGTAGCTTGTGAGCGTGTAATCACTAGCACCCGTTTCACATGTTCAGCCAGGTCATTTCCCACGAGCACGGCTGCTGGCAGAGTCGATGAAATCGCTAGCCGCCAAACTCCCCTCCAGCCTTGAAAGCTCACAGGTACCTCAGCTACTGGCAGTGAGATCACCTGCCCCTCAATCCCTGCCACCTTCAGGCTCTCATTTGGGATTATATACTCCCTAGGAATAATGTCTGGATGGCACAGGGTCACCTGGGAACAAGTATCCCTTAGCCCCCTATACTGATGGTCAAGTATTCCTACGTCCACCCCTGCGGTCTCAAACAATTGCGAATCTGTCCTAACTAGTAAGCAGCGCTTGACCTCCACAAGAGGACCATTTTCCCCAGCCTGATCAGCAGATGTAACTGGTTCAAATTGAGTAGCCATGGTAACAGGCTCCCTCAATGGCAAGGAGCTTTGCTCTGTCTGGACACAGAACACAGCTTTTGGCTTGGTTCCACTCAAATCATGAGGCAAATTTCCCTTTAGCTGCTTTAATTTCTCACACTCTGAGATTAGATGGCCCTTTCCTTGACAGAAATAACATTTTCTGCTGTACTTGGAGTCTTTCTCATCTGGTTTTGGTTTTCCCTCCAAAATCTGAGGTCTTGGTGGTTTCATGTCTGAGGGCTTCCCTTCAACATGGGCCCCTCCCCCTTGCTGGTTTTTCCCTGGTCCCTGAGAGTACCTGCTGTAGGTTTCTTTGGGCTTACCCACAGTTTTCCCCTCAGCACCTAAGGGCTTCCTTATTTGGTAAATAAAATCTGCGATCTCTGCCGCTTCTGTCACCGATTTAGGTTTCCTCTCCCTCACATGGAACTTTAGTTCCCCATGCAGGACTGAATAAAATTGTTCCAGCGCTATCAGGTCTTTGAGCTGCTGGAAGGTCTCTGTCCCCTCCTGAGACAGCCATTTCTCTAGCAACCTCAACAGTTGGGCCCCCACTTGGGTAAAAGTCTGCTCTGGTTTTTTTGTGAGTGACCTGAATCTTTGCCTCAGCTGTTCAGCATTTATCCCATGCCGGGCAAACACCAGTTTTTTAAACTCAGCGAAGTCCTTCAGCAGTTCCACTGGCATCTCTGCATAGACTTCTGCCAGGCTGCCACTGATTAAAGATCGCATAATGGTCATCTTCTCAGTTTCCCTTACTGAGAATCCACAAACGCTCTTTCCACGAGGGAAAAGAACACCTCAGGGCAATCTCCCTTGTGGTACACAGGGAATTTCTTCAGGTCAGTTTTAGACAGGCTGCCTTCCCCATTCCCTGGGTTCCCCTCATTATTATTGTTATTCCCATTTCTACTTATTATTTCCAGCTTCTTCAGCTCAAACGCCATTTTTTCTAACTCCAACTGTCTCTGTTTCTCTTCCCTTTCAAACGCCATTCTTTCTCTCTCTAATCTTTCTTCTTTTCCCATTACTAATTGTTTCATCCTAAATTCATGCTGTTGGGCTAGGAGCATTTTTCTGAGTTCTGAGGTCAGTTCTCCCGTGCTCTCATCCTGCACTGAGCCAAATTCCTCCTCAGAACCTTGGTCTCCCTGTGGTTCTCTCACTTCCCCCATTTCTGCCATTTGGCTTCTAGTCAAGGGCATAATCCCCCCAGAACAGGCTGCCTTCAAAAGTCACGCCTCAAAATAAAACGACGACTTTTTTCCTTTTGCCTCAGAAACAGCCTTCTATAGACTGCTGCTGTCCCTCCAGCACCAACTTGCAACTGTTGCCAGGCAGAATCCACCCCCTCTGCTAGGCCTCTCAGCAGACAGGCTAGATCACTGTCACTTCACGCAGCTTTGCCTCAGCCCTTTCCCGCCAAAACGGGTTGCCTCAGAGCTCCCTAATCTAGTCCCCCCAATCTGAGTTTGCACGTTCTTCCACTAGCCTACCTCCCCGTGAGGTAAGCCTAGAAGATTACCTACGCGCCCTCAGATTTTCCCTGACTAGACCCCCCTTGCTCTGGGCACACTTGCCAAGGCTTTGCTGGACCACTGGACAACTGGACTAGTCGTATCCCACACGCTGGACACCAATCAATGTGGCAACCCCAGACCTACTGGAGTATCCCACCCTGTAATTATGCTGCCACCAACCATTCCCTGTAAGGAGTCACACAGACCAGGAATGGATTTTAATAAATAAAAGAACAAGGTTTATTGAAACAACAAACAGGGTAAACAAAAGAATCAGGTAAATAGGATAATGTAACGTGGCATAGCCCCAAACACACACATATAACAGATTGGTTCCCACAGAACACTTTAAGGTAACGCACAGACCCTGAACCTATCAGTTCTGGCTACCTAGAAAGAAACCTGAACCTATCAGGTATGTACTAACTGACAAACAGTTGTACCCAGTCTGACACACAGACTCCAACTCCTAACTCTCCACACAAGCTCCAAATATATATACAGTACAGCTCCTCCCCCCTGATGTCCCGCCTTCCACTCCCATAGGATGGAACTTTCCCTCCAAACCCATGACAGACAGGTACCATCAGTGCTGTATGTGACAGAAGAATGGAACAACTTTTGTCTTATGTACAATGCTCTTCATACTGTACTTTGAAATGCTGGTTGTGTTACCCTACCCAAAGTGGATAAGACCAGGCTGCCTGCAAAACACCAAGGTAACATGAGCTAGAACTGTATCACTGGAGAGAGCAAAAAAGTGTCAAGAGTTTCCAATCTAACTGGGGGCGGGGGTGGCGGAAGTGTTCTTTTTGTTGGAAAAAAAGGCTTGAGACTCTGAGACAAAATATAAATAATAATCTTTATCTAGTTCTCTTAGGAAAAGGGTAAAAAGGACATCCTAAGAAAACAATAAAAGTACTAAAACTACATTACAAAACATACCAAACCGTGAAGGGAATTAAAGGCAGGGGCAGCAGCTCAGGCAACACCCACAAACTCAGGCAAGCACACACAGTCTCTGCCTTGCTTGGTCAGTCAACACCATCTAAGGGTGAAGGGGAGGGAGAGTCAATGCGGAAGTGAATGGGCAGCCAATGCAAGGCAGCCAGAGTGGGAGAGATGTGCTGGTACTTTCTCACCCCACTAAGGTGTCTGGCCACCACATTCTGCACCATTTGAAGCTCCCACATCAATCTCAAAGGTAGCCCCACATAGAGCGCATTACAGTGATCTAATCTCGAGATTACAAACGCATGGACAAGAGTGGTGAGAGCCCCGCCATCAAGACAGGGTCGCAGCTGGGCAATCCACCACAGATGGAAATAGGTGGAACAGGCTATGGACGCCACCTGGGTTTCCATGGTAAGTGCCAGGTCCAGATGTATCCCCAAGCTGCGCACCACACTCTTTGCAGTCAGTCACTCCCCCAAAAAGAGAGGGAGTTTTCCAAACCGCCAATGGAGGGGCCACCCACCCTCAAGACTTCCGTCTTGTCCGGGTTAAACCTCAACCCCTTCAGCTGCATCCATTGCAGCACAGCCTCCAGACAGCGCTAAAGGGACAGAATGGCATCCACTGAGGTAGGTGAAAAGATGTAGAGCTGAGTCTCATCAGCGTCCTTCGGCTCCACAAGAAGGAGAAAAGGAGTGGGACCCCCTGGATAACTTGCCAACCCTAGGTCAGCTGCCACTAGAGGGGCCAGTGCAGCAGCTAGAATAAGCCAAAGGGAAATCAGAGGTGTGATAGAGGGAAACGACCATTATGGGGATGGTCGATCCTTCCGAACTGTGGAAGAAGATCCCACGGACATTGGTGGGGCAGGAGGTAGTGAAGGAAAGGAGGTTGGAGCTGTAAATCTTAATCCATTCCGTCAGGTCCCACAAGGAGGAGGACAGATTGGGTATGTGGATGCTCCCTTAACTTCCACGGAACTAAGAGCTGTCCGAAACCAGTTACCTAAACTAACAGAAGACCCAGAGGGATTTTTAAAAGATCTAGAGGGAATGCTCGGGACATCCACATATTCAATCCAGGAGTTTATATTTATATTGAAGCAAGACACAAGCCGCTACAGCCTAGGTGGGAAGGGCCCTTCTTGGTGTTGCTAACATCTGAAACTTCCATACGAACAGCCGAAGGAGGGATGGACCCACCACACATGGACAAAGTTGGTGCCAGCTCCAGCAGAGGAGAATTCTAGTCAGTGGACGTGTTCCCAAGACCCGACAGATCTTCCGAAGATAAAGCTAAAGAGGTGCAGAAGTGTGGACTAAAATAGGTTGCCTGCTTTTGTTTGTGTTGGGAGTGATACTGTTCTCACTGGTTATTAGACCAGGAACACATGTTAACTCCTGGGCAAGACATGCACACCACATTTTTATAGCAATGGGAAAGGGTGTGACCTTGATATATGAGTCTCCAGCCTCTGTAGGATACATGAGTTTGGTACCTGGACTGATAAATGATGCCTCTTCAATAGTAAGTTCATTACAGAGTATAAGTGAGGGAGAAAGAAAAGAAATATTATTTCAACAAGGTATCTGAACATTTAAATGAAACTGAAGTTAGATGGCTGAGATATACGAAAAGCACTAAAGGGCTGTGCTTCTGTTGTACTAATCAATGGAAGAGTACCAGGATTTAACAAATCTAAGGAAAGATTTGACCAGTTGGAAAACTATACACATTGTAGGGACGACTTTTGGCTTTCTGGTGAAGGGACAACCTTGTTTAGTAATGGTAGTGGATCAAGTACACACGGGGTGGTGGGAATGAATGCAAGTGATAGCACTCTAGCCGACATATATCCTGCCTTTCCTCTTCTGCAAGCAAATTATTCAGAAACAGGAAGCATTTGTGGACACATGCTTCTTAAAGATCAAAATCTTTGGTTTCTTTGTAGTGGCCTCTGTGAATGCACACAAATGGATTTCTTCTGCGCCTGTGCAGGACGTTTCGGATGATTCTAGAGTTTAAAAAAGAATAAAAATTAAGATTCCCCCCCCAGGGCGCAAGCTCCGCCTTCTCAACCTTCCCCTCAGTTCCTTTTTTTCCACTGTTTGGTTAGAATGTGAGGAATAGTAGAGCTTCTATACGGAAAGCAAATATAGCCTTTTCCACCTAATTTGTATTTTTCTTCTAGCTATTTCCTGTTGGAATCGATATTAGTTATTTCCCTTAGTGATTAGAACCTTTTTTTTCCCAATATGACATTGTTCTTTTCGCTTTCCCCCCTTTCCCGCCCTCTTCCCTGGGATTTTTTCCCTCTTTTCTCCTGCGTTTTATGGCCCCGAGGGGATTTAAGATACCGCCCGTTGATGTGATACTCCCCCACGAGATCTCCTCCCACAAGTCATCCTTGACGCCAAGAAGATCAACCTCTCTCTCAAGACAGACCATCACGAAAGAGAATGGCGGCGCCAGAGATAATTGTGCCAGCAAAACAATCCAAACATACTAGGGGTCAACCCACGGTTGAAACATCAACTATCTATTCTGGACCTCATAGACACAATGTCGAACCTCTTTCGATATCTACCCAACCAGATAACGACCTCATGCCAAGGGCCCATATTGAGGGATCAGACCATTCACCCTCTATATCTTCCATCTCCTCCCAGAATGACGGTTCATCCTCATTCAAGATAAGACACCTCCACCTAGCTTGAGCCTCATACTGGCACTACTTCAATTTGTCAAAGAATCATGCATGGGACAAGCCGCCCTCAACACTGCAGACTCCACGCAGAGTAGAACACCATTACAAGATGCACGGTATAGATGCTGACTTCTTACTCAAACATCCGACCCCTAACTCAATAGTCATTGAGTCCACCCAATATAAGTTGCGCACCAGATAGTCAATGACCCTGATGAACAGAGAGGGGTGCAAAGCTGACTCTTTGGAGAGAAAACTCTACTCCCTGGCAGCACTGTTGATTAGAATTTCCAACTACCAGGCAGCTATGGGCGCCTATCAAAGGCACTTATGGGACAGAATACTCCCTACGCTGCAAGCAGCATCCGGATCAACAAAATTGGAACTGCTGAATATACAGAGGCTACGACTCTAGCCAAACAGTGGCCGTAAGGCACACTGCGGACACGGCATTGAAAACCATGGCCACCTCAATAGCAGTCAGGAGACATGCCTGGCTTAGGTCAGCTAACATTGTTGACAGTACCAAGACCAGGATAGAGGACCTCCCGTTTGATGCCATGGAATTCAATTCAGTTCCAAAATTCAATTCAATGCCAAAACGGACGACATGATGGAAAACATCCATAAGATGAGAAAAATGGCAAAATCTTACGTACCACAGCAACCCTATCGATATCAAAAACCTTCCTACAAGAAGCCGTTCTATCAACAACAATACCAACCTTTTCGCTCAAACAGACAGCAGTCTCAAGAAAGACCTTACCAACCAGCGCAGACCACTGCTCCACAGTTCAGACAGCAGCAGCATCAGAGTGTTAGATAGCCCTTTCGTAAGCAACAGTGAAAGGGTAAGCATTATTCTTAATCACTACCACTATACTAGCCCTGCAAGACTTTCCACATTCATATCAGAATGGCAGCGGATAACAGCTGACTAGTGGGTCTTGTCTATCATTGAGAAGGGCTACCTTATCGAATTCTTTAAAATCCCACCATCAAACTCCATCAATAGCACCTTGTTCTCATTAACATTACAAGAGGAAATATCATCACTCCTCCAAAAGTGTGCTATAGTCAGAGTCCCATCTTCTGAAATAAATGAGGGTTCTACTCGCGTTATTTCACAGTCCCTAAAAAGGATGGAGGTCTTTCACCCATCCTAGACCTGAGATGCCTTAACAAATGTATACATCTCAGAAAATTCCATATGTTAACCCTTGATACCATTATCCCTCTTCTATCCCAGGGAAACTGGTTCGTGGCCATCGATTTGAAGGACGCCTACTTCCACATAACGATACACCCTACTCATAAAAAATTTCTCAGGTTTCGACTCGAGAACTCGACCTACCAATTTTGCGCCCTACCATTCAGACTTTCAACGGCCCCCAGAATGTTCATGAAATGTATGGCTTCTATTGTGGCGTACCTTCAGCTCAGAGGGATTACAGCCTTCCCCTACAACGACGACTGGCTTATAGTGGCTCGCTCTTATCACGATGCCATCGAAGCCACAAAAATCACCATGGACACTTTACAAAGACTGGGCTTGAGAATAAACCTCAACAAATCCCAACTAGAACCCTCACAGATGATCAACTACATTGGAGCAAACCTGAACTCCGTAGATGCAAGTGCATTCCTGCCTCTACAAAGAATCATAAAGATACAAAATGCTGTGCACCTATTTCAGCCATACAAAACTGTATCGGCTCACAAGGCACAACATCTACTAGGTCTCATGGCAGCTACAACTGCAGTTGTCATCCACTCAAGGCTCAAAATGAGACCACTCCAGGCAAGGTTTCTATCCATGTTCGACCCATTAATAGACCATCAATCAAAACGCCTACTGGTAACCCCAGAATTGGCATACCAACTTACCTGGTGGACATCCATCCAGAAACTCACAGTGGGCAGACTTTTCAAGCCACTACACTTATCTATACAGATGGCCACAGATGCGAGTCATCGGGATGGGGAGCGCATTGTCAAGAACTCTGAACACATGGCCTATGGACAAAGAGAACATATAAATCAACTGGAATGCACGTATGGACATTAGACGAATCGGTCTTTCAGATCTGCTGCAAGTGGGGCTACCCAACGTTAGACCTCTTCGCAACTCGATACAACACCAAGTGCCTGAGATACTGCTCAAAGCAGGCATCAATGCCAAATCAATGGGAGATGCCTTTATGATAGATTTAACGGGATAACTCCTCTACATCTTCCCACTGATACCAATGATCCAGAGGACAATCATCAGGGTCATTCAGTATCGATCGGACGCTATACTGATCGCACCATGGTGGTCCTGCCAACCATGGTTTACTCACCTCAGGACGATAACAACAGAAATGCTTCACTTGAAGTCAATACCGAACCTTCTATCCCAGAACAGCGGCTCCATTCTCCACCTGGACGTATACTCGCTGAATCTGACTGCGTGGAAGATAACTCCGAATTCCTCAGAATTTTAGAAAGGGCTCGAAAACCGTCTACCAGGAAACTGTATGAGAACAAATGGAAATCATTCCTAAAATTTTTGGAATCCAAAAGCTTAACTCCAATTCCAGTCTTGCTCAAAATGATACTTACCTTCATCCTCCACCTGTTTGACCTTGGAGTGTCCCATTCCACCATCAAGGTTTATATTTCAGCCATAGTGGCTCATCAACCACCTCATTCTTGGTCTGCTAGACTTTTCTCTCATTCTACTCTCAAAAGATTCATGAAGGGCCTTCGGAACATCATTCCCCAATGGTCCCTACAACTAGTTCTGGAAGCACTAGCCAAGCCTCCATCCGAACCAAAGGCCACCTGCAATAAAAAATTACTGTCCCTAAAGACAATCTTTTTGGTCACGATTACATCAGTGAAAAGATCCAGTGAATTGGCGGCTCTGTGATCTAATCTCCCATACCTGCAACTTCATCCGGACAAGGTAACCCTATACTTTGATGTCTCTTTTCTACCCAAGGTAGTATCTGAATTTCATATGAATCAACCAATAGTGCTACCAACATCATTCCCTTCTCCGTCCACCCCAATCGAGCGCATGCTCCACACGCTAGATGTCAAACGAGCTTTGGCTTTCTATCTAGGTAGAATGAAACAATTCAGACAATCACCTAGATTGTTCATATGTTATCATGGACCCAACAGAGGTGCTCCAGCATCGACACAGACTATATCCTGATGGATAGTTCACGCTATACAGATAGCTTACAAACTCTCTGGCAAGTCGATACAAGACAATCTGAAACCACACTCCACCCGGGCAGCCTCGACATCGACTGCACTGCATTGTGGAATTGAGGAACAGAATATCTGTAGAGCAGCTACTTGGTCCAACCTGTTGATGTTTACGAAGCACTATAGCCTCAGCGTCAGAGCAAAAAAATGATGCTGCCTTTGGAAGGGTGATCCTGACATCTCTGCTTCCATGACGGCCCTCCATCTGGTAAGTGAGCTTGTCAGTCACCCATTTGTCTGTATTCACAGAGGCCACTACGAAGAAAGAAAGGTTACCTAACTGTAACCATGGTTCTTCTAGTGAACCTTTGTGAATTCACACATCCCTCCCTTCCTCCCCTCTATCCATCACATTGTCTATTATTAGAACTACTTGGCAACGGTGGACTGCAGGAACTGAGGGGAAGATTGAGGAGGCGGAGCTTGTACCCTAGGGGGGAATCTTAATTGTTACTCTTTTTTAAGCTCTAGAATCTTCTGAAACATCCTGCACAGGCGCAGAAGAAACCCATTTGTGTGAATTCACAGAGGTCCACTAGAAGAACCATGGTTACAGGTAGGTAACCTTTCTTTTTCTTTTCTGGATGGGCTACCAATTACCAACTACCCTCAGGGTTTCAAAGGGGTACTTATGTGGGAGTAGGATTTTTTACTTTCCCGGTACAGGTAATCAAGCCCCAAGAACGAAGAAGATCCAAGACGGAGTGCAGATGTGGGAAAGGACCAAATAAAAGGCCCTTTGGGACCAACTTGTATGGATGAAGTAATAACTGATGAACAATTATTAGGATCAAGGGGAAGTAGAGAGGGTGGTGGTGCTGTAACGGGAACATTAACCCTAGGATCTTATCCAGGGATTATAGCACAGGAAAACAGAAGTATCCTGGGTCTTACCTGTAGGTTAGAGAAAAGCATTAAAGCCACCACGCAAGTAGAGAACTACAAGAAGAGACTGAGAGTTTGAGTCAAGTACAAATGAAGCATCACCTGGCGTTGGATTATTTGTTGGTCAAGGATGGAGGGTTTTGTAAAATAGTAGGTTCCGGGTGCAAAGTTATGTATCAAGACATGAATAAATCCATAGAACACCATTTGGGGAACTTGCAAGATCTAAGAAGAGAATAATATTACAGAAAATGACAATACGTGGAGTTGGTTCGTGGCTGCCACATATTACATGGCTGAAACAAATATTTGCTTTTGGAATTCTGGGATAGTTGCTTGCTGTTGTATTCAATGTAGTCCTTTAGTTTTAACAGGGATAAAGAAGCTATCTAAGATTCCTAGATAGCAAGGCGATGACTCAAGTGATTCTCGTAGAAGATACAAGCATAATACCAGTGGAGATTAGATGTGAACCTTAGAAGAATTTAGTATAAAAAGAAAAAGGGAGGATTGATATGGATAGGTGAAGCAATAGTTCTCAAAACACAGAATTGAAAAACGAAAGAGAAAAGTGAAAGTTAAGAAACAGGAATACATATATGGGCATAGGTGCGTTTTGCTTTTTTGATAGGTAGAATGGGAGCTTTCCACGTTGGTCAGGATTGGCCAGAGGAACAGAGAGGGGTTGCATTGCGTCGGGTATAAAATGTATTGCTGAATGCTTGAATAGCAGAGACCACACCTGCACAGGTGTGTTCTCTCCATGCCTGCAGACATGAAATAAAATTCACTTGCTGTAAGTCTTCGGTGTGTGTGTGTTGAATAGCAGAATACCACACGTAACAAGCCTCTCTGGGGGTCAGTGGACCACAGGTTAGGAACCTAGGCCATAGAATGTTAAAAGCATTTCATATAAATTATCTCAGGTAGATTTCCTGCAATATCTTTCTTTAATGTGAACATGCCAAATAAAGTGGAAACTAAAATATTTCTTGAGACCAAGAAAATTTGTGGTAGGCAGACTCCATGCTTGCAGAATTTAATTTGCTTTTCTTACTTCTTTTAAAGTACCCTGTGGTCCATCAATCTCATATGAAAGTCATATAGGCCAAAATCCTGTTTCTTAGTATAGTAAACTGAAGTAGACTCAAAGGGATTTGGGGAATCAACTTCACCATATGTTCAATTGATTCAAATGGACCAACTTCTAACTGCAACTTATTTTAGCATAGTACGGTGGAACCTCGACTTATGAATGTCCCTACCTACGAACATTTTGACTTACGAATGTCACAAGGAGCCTCGTGGCGCAGTGGTTAAATGGCTGTACTGTAGCCAAAACTGTGCTCACAACCTGGAGCTCAAATCCCAGGTAGCCGGCGCAAGGTTGACTCAGCCTTCTATCCTTCCGAGGTCGGTAAAATGAGTACCCAGCTCGCTGGGGGGGGCAATGTGTAGCCTGCATAATTAAAAAAATGTAAACCGCCCCGAGAGTGCTTGAAGCGCTATGGGGCGGTATATAAGCAGCACGCTTTGCTTTTTGCTTTGCTTCTGTTCGCAAAAATTTGCATTGACTTGCGAACGGAGCCTCGACCTACGAATGAAAAACAAAGACAGGAGAAAAGGGCGGGAAATTCAAATTTCCCCTGCCTTTTTTCATTCCATTCAAACCGTTGGTGGTGAAGAGGCTGCTCTTTCACCCCAACGGTTAGGGAAAGGGACCCCCAGGAGGTCTCAGATGGCGGTGGGGGACCCTGGGAGGTCTCCCTGGACTTCTCCGCCACAATCAGAGACCTCCTGGGGGTTCTCCGCCCCGTCGATCAGCGCCTTTGGAGGTCTCCAGAGGCCTCCTGGGGGTCTGATCCTGGTGGCGGGGGACCCCCAAGAGGTCTCTGATGGGGGCGGGGAAGCCCTGGGAGACCATCTGGAGGTCCGATCATGACAGTGGAAAAGGGGGGAAATTTTAAAATTTCTCGCCTGCCACTGTGATCAGACCCCAGGAGGTCTCCAATGGCTGCGGGGAAGCCCTGGAAGACCTCCCAGGGCTTCCCCACCACCATCGGAGACCTCCTGGGGGTCCCCCACCACCACGATCGGACCCCCAGGAGGCCTCCGAAGGCACCGATTGCGGTGGCGAGGGACCCCCAGGAGGTCTCCAATGGTGGCGGGGAAGCCCTGGGAAACCTCCCAGGGGTCCCCTGCCACCATGATTGGAGGCAGTGAACACCCAGTGATGGGAGGCTTGAACTGGCCAGGTTTCTTCGGCCGCTTCCCCCCGTCTTGCCTCCTACCACTTCTCACCGCCCTCCGTCATTTGAATTTGCTGCCATGGGGCCACGAAGGGTGGCACAGAGCAAGCGGGAGGTGAGCTGGGAGGCAAGCGGCCGAAACCTAGCCAGCTCAAGTCGCCCAGCACTTGGCGACTGCTGCCTCCGCCGCAGCTAGGGGGATATGTTTTTGTGTTATTTTGTTTTTTGGTGATTTTTTTTTCAGTCCCAGAGTGGGACTTGCTCCAATGTTTCTTTTTGGATTTGTTTGTTTTTATTTTTTTTGCAGACCCGGCATGGGACTTGCAGTGTTTTATTTTTAATTTTTAAATGTTTTTGGTATTTTTTTCCCTTTCCCTGGAACACATTAATTGGTTTTCAGTGCATTCCTATGGGAAATGGTGCCCCGACCTACGAACTTTTCGACTTGTGATCACCATTCCAATATGGATTAAGTTTGTAAGTCGAGGTAACACTGTAAGTCACAGTTAGATTGGACCTAGTTGAATCAATGGAACTTATGGAGGAAATGTGACACCCACAAGCTAACTCTTTCTAATAGGATCTTACCTTGGTGTCAAAACAGGTGCAATTTTATGCTTTCCACTTCAGTGGAAGGCACAACCACAGTGGAGAAGGAAACAGATGCCATGATATAGATGTGCAGATCCCCTACTGATGAAATGTGCAGGAGTTGCCTTATGCCACTGTTACAATGTTGGAACTCATTGTAGAATTTAAAATACTATGTATGCCTTCAATATAAACAATATATAGGCATCCTTAAGTCTAGAGAGACTATGGTAACATGCTCTGAATCTAGGAGTGTCCTCTCCAGAGCATGAAGCCTGGGTAAAGTAATATGGAGGATAAGCTGTTACCCAAGCAGCAGATCCCCCCTCTCCACATTGCTGAAATGGTCCAATGGAAAGGCAAGAGCCAATACGACTGGTTCCAGCAATGTCGCAGGAGTTGGTAGAACGACACGAGCTGCCTTCGGGACTCCAGCTCCGGATTTTGCCTCTAGGTTAACTCCTGAAGCCTTTTCCATGAGTGGATATAGCCACAAGGCAGTGGAGGTTTGAAATTGGAGTTTTCCTTCTCCTAGATGGGCTGCCTTCCATAGCTGACGAGCCCCACCTACCCGGCCTGCTCTAATAGTGCGAAAGTATGATCTGACCCTTAAAACTTTCCTGCCTCCCAGGCTTATGCAAATCTAATTGGCATTCCTATTTACCATATTAAGGCCAGAGATATAATTTGAGAATTTCTGGGACACACTCTTTTAAAGCAGAAAGTCCCATCCCCTAGGCCCCACCCCCAGGCCATGTGGTGAGGAGACAAAAAGAAAGCCCAGAAAAAAGAGAAAACCTCAGCAAAACATCCATTCAAACATACCTGGCCTTCACCCTCAGCCCAGCTTCCCAGGGAAAAGGGTCCAGGGTCCTGGGACACACTCTTTTAAAGCAGAAAGTCCCACCCCCTAGGCCCCACCCCCAGGCCATGTGGTGAGGAGACAAAAAGAGAGAGAGAATGAACGTGTTTGAAAAAGCACGATAGACTATCAAATTGCCAGATGCTGTTGAGGATTTCCACACATGCAAGGGCATTTGTGCAAGTGGTTGTGCTCCCCACCAGACTGCCTATCCTATGACCGGTTCTTCAATAGACTGCACAATCAGGAGGCCAGTTAGGCACAAAACAGACACCTTTGGAAACAGTCAACATTGCTTACCTAAGTGCCCCAATTAGATCATATAATAAGCAACAGGATTCTGCCATATATTGTCTAGTCTGTAGACTGCTTCTTGGGAGGAAAGCGATGACAAACCTAGACGGCATCTTAAAAAGCAGAGACATCACCTTGCCAACAAAAGTCCAAATAGTCAAAGGTTTGGTTTTTCCTGTAGTGATGTATGGAAGTGAGATCTGGACCATAAAGAAAGCTGACCTCCGAAGAATTGATGCCTTTGAATTGTGGTGCTGGAGGAGGCTCTTGAAAGTCCCCTGGACTGCAAGGAGAACAAACCTATCAATTCTAAAGGAAATCAACCCTGAGTGCTCACTGGAAGGACAGATCCTGAAGCTGAGGCTCCAGTACTTTGGCTATCTCATGAGAAGAAAAGACTCCCTGGATAAGACCCTGATGTTGGGAAAGTGTGAAGGCAAGAGGAGAAGGGGACGACAGAGGATGAGATGGCTGGACAGTGTCATCGAAGCAACCAATATGAATTTGAACAACTACGGAAGGCAGTGGAAGACAGGAGGGCCTGGCGTGCTCTGGTCCATGGGGTCACGAAGAGTTGGACACGACTAGACGACGATAGACTTATAACACATGATATGTACATTGTCAGGAGAGAGAAAAACTTCAGCTTGAACAAAGTTATGGTAGTAACTACTTCCCCAATTGAGTCTCAGTCTCTCTCGAAGCCTGGGCACATTGGTGCACTCTTCTTATACCTTAACTGCCAACCTAAATAAACACTATGACAGGTATGGGCAATCTCCAGAGGTTGGGAGGCCACACATATCCATTCCTGGACCTTGGGCCTTAGAGTTATGCACTGAGAAGAAAATTGCAGGAAATAAACAGAGAGGGCTTATTTTCAGGTTAGGGCTTATTTTCAGGGAAACAGGATATCAAAACATGACACTGCTCCAATTCTAAGTAAACACTACTATAGAATAAGTCCACAAGCCATCCACACCTTGTATACATCATTAGTAGTGTGGAAGAGATTAAAAAAAAAGAAACCACAGACCCTGATAATATCAACATCTGTAAACAGCATATTTCTATCACATTCCCAGCAGCAGTTAATTTTCTAATCCAGTCCAATTTTCCATGCTTTCAGGAGAGAGGTCTTGTGTTTAACAGACAAACAAAGGCTTATATTCACATTGGCAGATGGCTGAACCAGAAGATCCTTGATGCCCTTCCAATGCAACAATTCTATGACCATATGAGCCTTGACAGGTAATCAAAGGATGCAGCTCCCTTCTTATATTTACCTGGACAAGGCGTTAAGATATAAAAAGGTGTCTATTAAGGTGCCCATATTAGAAGTAAGTGATACAGTATGTAGAATGAATTTCTTTAATTTTAGCAGCACAGCTTCAGCCTTAACGTTTGGCTTGCTGTTTGGAGAAGCTTCCTGCATTCTGAAATGTTGTAATACACGGAGTTGTAATAATAATAATAAAAAAATTATACTAAACAACTTCAAACTAGGGAAAATGTTTAGAAAGCCACAGTACTGTATACATAACCAAAGGAAACATATTAACAGAAATATAACCCTGTAGACCAGGGTGGGCAACATTCTAATTTTTATAATCCTCTTCTCCCTTTTTCTGGTGACCGTTTCAGCTTGAGCTCTTATTCTTCCTATTGATATCTACTTACTAGAAGACTGGGGAACCAGAGAAGTTTAGGATGATGAAAGAGGGAGTAAAAGCATTGGATAGGGAACAACTGGCTGATGCCCTTGTGGCTGATGCCACATTACCATGCCATTACATTGTATTGGCAGAACAATGCCACTTCACTACTGTTCAAAAACCCTTCTTCAGCTGATTGATTGAGTCAAGCTAGAACATGATGTGTTTGCATTTATGTCCCAGACAAACTGTCTTAGAAATCGGGACATTATTCAGAAATGTATGTTTTGAAGAGGCTAGTAAACCAGAGAAATGGCAGAAGGGCAGTTTCCAAGTTCTAGAGATATAAGAGAGAGTACATTGGGGCAAATAGGGCAAATCTATCTCCATTACCACCCTGCCTGCTGTGTCTGCAAGAAGAAATGAGCCTAGGATAGAGATTACAATCAGAGTGTGATGCAAGAATGGGGGAATCAATCATAAATAAGAAAATGGGAGAATGATTGCTGTCTATATTCCCATAGTTCAATTGTCAGCCACTCCATTAGTTTCTGTATTTTGAAAGAGGATGGGTGCTATCTTGTTCTGTGCCTACCATAATTTTCAGAGCTTTCCCATCATACATGGATTTGTCTGCTTCCCCAGTTCTGCTTTGCTTATCATGCAACCTAAAGAAGAGATGTGTGATACTACAAAACTTTCTCAATATTGTGCATAATTTTAGGGTGTTTGTTTTTTAAAAGGCTGTATGATTGACACACATACATAGACCCATATAAGCACACATTTGTGGATATGCACTGGTACCTCATGTTTCTTTTTTTTAAAAAAAAATCAAACCCCACTATCAAATGTACTCTATTACTTTTTTTTTAAAGTGGGGAGTTACCATCCCCTTTTTTTTAGTTCATCTGACAGGGATGTTTTAATTTTGCTCCAATTTGCTGCCATTATTGCCTGACCTGATACAAAGCAGTACTTACTGTGATGTCTGTTCCCCTCAACATAGCACCTGTTGTCTCTAAACAATTTTTAAAAAGCTTTTCCAAGGGCAATCTGAAACAAATTATTGCTAAGCCATTTTGGTAATAATAACTTTAAAAAAGAGGTGATATTACCAATTAGCACCTCGTCAGATCAAAGGCATAGGAGGCCAGCGGGGTGAGAAACTTGTCTGGCTGACTACAGCGATTTCACCTACGAGAACCAGCAGGGATCCGCTTTGAAAAAGTGGGCATCACCGCGGATCTAGGCGTAATTTCCCCGCTGTGTCGTCGCACCCACAGTATGGACTGGTCCTGAAAAAACGGCCAGGGCTTTCTTGCCTTGTTCTGCCAGGAGCTACAGCAGAGAGGAAAGTAGAGGCAAGGGCTTAACATCGCGCTTCCTTCTAGGCCAGCGACTGCCTCCGGTGCGATCATAATAGCTCCTTTAGCAAGAAAATGTCCTCATTGCCCTTCAACAGCTAGTAATGGGCGCCTTCCTGTGGCCTGTGCCACCCCAAAACCCCCGGCTTTGCCCTTCTCTTTCCAGTCCCCCTTCAGCACGCCCTACCCGCGAGGAATGTGGGAACCTTTCTACACCCCTCGGAACCTTTGCTGCGGGAGTGCCTGTTGCTGCCCGGGGGATCCTCCGGGTGGCTCCGGCTGAGGGGACGCTTTACCGTTGCGGACCCCAAGCGGGGAGAGAGAGAGAGAGGGAGAATCGAGGAGGAGGAGGAGGCGGTGACAACGACGCGGTTAAACCGGGGCCGGCGCGGCACGAAGAGCGCGCGGAGCGCCTCGGCCCCCGCTCCCTCCGCCGCCTGGCCCACAGCCCCGTCGAGAGGTGAGAGCCGGACTCCCGGCTGTAGCCGTTTCTGAGGGATGTGGAGAAGGAGGCGGGGGAGGGACCCGCACGCCAATGGAGGCGCCGGGGGAGCGGATGGGCCCAAGGGTGGGAGGCAGAGCCCCTCCCCTCCCCTCTCCTCCTCTCCGTGACAGAGCCAGGCTTGCGGGAGAGGAAGGCCAGCCTCCGCTCGGGGCATGGAGGGGCTGCTGCCTTCGCTCAGCCCCGCTGTGGGGTGAGCGCTCCGGGTGAGAAGGAAAGGGAAGGGGGCGGCGGGGGGTCCGAGATTAACGCTGGAGGAAGCCTCAGAACAAAAGCGCAGGAGTTCGTACGCGGGACAAATGTTTCCCTGGAACAATGGTGTAACACACACCCCCCCCCGCTCCTCTTCCCCGTTAGGCAGGCCAGGAGACCTGGAAACTTTAAGGATGCTGAAGGAAGGGGAGTTAGAAACAGTGCCCGAAAGAAGGCGGGGAGAATATGTGTACAGCACATAGAGCCGGGGTTTAGACTCGGCTGGGAACTTCTTGTCTTGAGGAGTGAGGCTATGAACACTGTGATCGCTGCGCACTTCCGAGTGAGTGTGAGGTTTATTCAAAAATATGGTGAACTCTTGGGAAGGCGTTTAGATTTTTAAAATAAAAGTTTTTAAATGTTGCCATGTTTACAGAATGTGGACACACAGTGAAGTGTGGAGATGTACTTGTGGCAGCTCAAAAATTGGTTTGGAACCGTGTTTTGGGGAGAGATGATCCAACCATCTATTTCCAGTTTTTGGTAGGAGTACTATATGCAACCTTCAGAGGTGGATTCATCTGGCAGGCTTCCTTTGGATCTTTGTTCTGTTTAAGGTTTTTGACCTTTTAGCCCCTGGTGATCAAAACATACCTAGTACCAACATGTTTAAATTCGGCTTTAGTTGACATGAAATGTATGGCATTATTTGTTGGGAAATAATGTTGCTAACTACTGTGTACATGGAGCAAGGCACTATATAAATGAAATACAGTAAGCTGCATGCTTTCTGTTTCTATAGGTTACAGCCTTCATAGATGTACACAGAGGGGAGAGAGTTTGAAATAATAGTTGGGATGGATCAGGACAGATGTACCAGTCGAAGTAACAGAAAAAATGAAGTTATAGTGACTTAATGAGAAGGAATGGATTTGATGATTATCAAGAAGCAATAGATGTGATTAACAGTAATAGGGAAAATGTTCAGAGCATGGTGAACAGCATGCCAGAAGACGGGGGGGGGGGGGGAGAGGAAAGAAGTAAAGGATACTGACAGAACACATATTTTGTTCAGACATAGCAATTTTTTGTAAATGTGGAGAAAAGGAAACCCAACTGATTTTTGTATCTTGGACTCCCACATTCCTGCCTTGTTTAAAGTTCAGTTTTGTATCTCTCCTTCACAATAGATATTAAGGCCCTTGAAGCAGAGATAGTATTTTCATCTTCCCTATGATCTCCCTGGTAAGAGAGATGTGGACAAAGCAGAGATTCAATGGAACAGGAAGGGAGAAGCATGGGAAACATCTACCCTGTGTTCTTAATGCAGTCGGCAGTATGTCAGAAATTGCTCTGAAGAAACTGCATTGGAGAAGGATAAGAAATGAGAATTGAAGTAGATGTAGCAGATAACAAATCCAGAAAGGAAGTACTCTGTAACAGTGATGTGAAAAGTAGTATAGTTTTGCAATAAATAATATGATTTGAATGAAAAAGAAAGGTTGGCTTGACTAGGGTTGAATTTTGAAGCATTAGATGGAAAGATATACAGTACTTTAAAGGTTATGGTGATGAGTGGTCCAGACATGACAGTTACCTGAATGTGGCTGCAAAAGAAAAGGCGAAAGCTTGATCTTGCTCTAAGCTTGTGTGTGTATACTGTATATCACAGGAAGCATACCTTAGGATGGGAAGAGTAGGAGCATTTCAAGAAAATAGTTGAAGGAAACACTGAGTGGTTCTCTAAATAGAACCTGAAAAGATGAAAGGAATTATCACTGAAACTAGTTAGGCACTATATGAGAGCATTTGAATATAAACTCAATGTAAATACTGCATTTTGCAGAAATGAGATTAAGAATTCATTTCCTCCAAAAGCTCTACCACTTGAGCTGCAGGAGGATTTCATTTGCCTTTTAATTGAGTCATTGGTTAATTAAAACCAAGGCTAATAAACAGCCTGCTGCTTTTCTCTCTATCGGTTTGTGTGTTTATGAGAGGGTTATGAAAGAGTGTTAAAAGACAAATGCAAAATTGCCATTTCTGTCTCACATGAAGCTACTCCAAGACTTACATTTTGTGTGTCTACATTTTCCATGTAGTATATGGACGTCTTTCCTTTTCTGTTCTTTTCTACACATTCCTCTGCTTATTGGGAATTTCAGATTACAGATGGTATAATAAATAATATATTAATATATACCGCACCATCAGCATATGTGGAGCTGAAAGATTCCAGCATCAATGCGCTTGCAATCTGAAATTTATCACTGAGAAAACAAAAGAGGAGTGGTAGAGAAGCGGAGGAAAGGCGAAACAGAGATGTTGACAAGCCCTAAGTCCTATCAGGCCTACACAACATAATGAATGGAGAGGAATGTAACAGGTTAGTTACACTTCAGTAACATGCAAGAGTGGTCAGACCAAGCTGAAGGGTATCTGTTTCAAGCATGTATCAAATATGATTCCTCTCTTAGAGGGGATTTCACATGAACCCTTTTGTACATTCACGGAAGGACTAGAGCAGTTATCCGGGCTACAAAGGATAGCATCTACTAGTAGAATTGCATCCTTCTACCCTGACAAACATTTAGTGGATTTTTCCAAGTTTTTTACATCTGCATATGGAGAACTATGTTTGAAGAGTAAGCAGTGAATGTTGTCAGGGGTGTCCATATACTACATGCAAAATGGAGGAGATATGTGGTTTTAGTCACTTCTGCAAGCATTCTTTCAGTGCATGGAGTGAGTTGTGTGTACTTCCTTTTGCTTTTTAGTTTGGTTCAGCTCC